>NW_026988473.1:54007500-55207500 GCF_030222135.1 Aotus nancymaae | reverse complement strand
TCTACTTTTTGCCATCTGTCCTTCACATGCTTCTAAAAATCTAGCAAGGAATCCTGTTGTTCACATCCTCAGGTTCAGAATCAGCGGGCAGGGGGTCTGACATGCCCTCTGCCTCAGGTCTGCCCTCCTGACCATTCTTACCATTAGTTAGCAAGTCTCATGACACCACACACTTTTGTTAAGTTTTACTACCTCCTTGGTTTTTACCTAGGGAGATTTTATATCCTTCAAAGTCCTCATGGCAGATAACCCTTCTTTGGTATCTCTAGTCTATACCAGAGTGGGTGGGTAAGGGAAAAGAGACACCATAGTCGCTACATTCCCCTAAATTTTCTCAAACAAGCCCATGCACATTTCAATTTATCTACAATGTTAAATAGCAATTACACTTCTGAAGCAGATGAGCACAAGAAACGTTCCTGTGGTAACTCATGGCTCCTTAATTCAGGCTCCAACATTCAGTTTATGTTTTTATGAGTTTACTTTTTGGTCAGGCATTGACTGAGTGCTAAATAGAAATATGAAAATTTTGTGAACTTAACAATGGTTTATGAGTTTTCCATGTTAACTGTTTTAGTGATTTGTAATTCTTCAATATGCGTATCAGTTATATAATGCATATAAAGTCATTTCCTCTGGGTTCAAAAGTAAGATTGCTCTGGATTCATTGGATAAGATGGGAAAAGAAAAGGAGGTCTTGGAGGGCAGCCCCACACAGCTGTTCAGGGGACCAACTTGTCACTAACAAGCCACATTTTCCTTCCAGACCTTCATCTTACTCTGGGCAAATTGCTTAACCTCTTGAAGCCTCCCTTTTATTTATATGTGAAATGGGGAGAATATTGCAAAGGATAAGCATATAGAACAAATGAGATGGGTGTGAAGCTCTTGGCATATGACAGCAGCTGCCCTTCTCTGAATTCTTGCTGTTTAATATGGGATTGGACCACAATTTATCTTTTACATATTGAAGTGATTTCTTTGTGTTTGTTACATCGGACATCTTAGATTTAGAAGATGTTGCAAATATTTAGGAATTATATGGCTGGAACAGGGATCCAAGATGAACATTAGTCAATGTACAATTTTATATACAAAAGGAGAATACCTAACATTTATGTCTAAAATTGTGATGGACCATCATGTTAAAGCAGAAAGAAACCCAATTATTCAATGTGAGGGTAAGTCAACACAGTGGTTGCTCATCACAAAAAGTGTCCAGAGGAAGCTGGGACAAGCGAAAATTGAACATATTGCTATTGTGTGTATGTGTGTGAGTGTATGTACACACACACACACACACACACACACAAATATGTATGTTGACTATTGGCATCTTAAATGGTGGTCTTAACTAGGTTGTGGAACCTAGAGCATTCCAGAGAAATATTTTCTATGTCAGCCTACTTGAAGGCATCCTTATCTGGACATTGGTGATATGCCCTTAGACCCTGGGAGAGGCATTTTGACCATGAGTCCAAGGGTTTTGGAAGATTGTTATGGTGACAAGCACAGATTAGATTAAGTTCAAATGCTAAACTCTGACTTTAAGCAACAAAGTGTTTGTTTTCTGGTCTGTATAATGCAGGGGAGCAATAGCTAGCTTGGAGTTGCTTCACGTATTAAATGAGTTGTTTGTAGATGTGTGTGTATGTATATATATACACCGAAGGTCAAGGGTTAGGATGCCTGACCTCTGAATAGGCACTGTGTTCTCTTTACCTGCTCTTCCTCCCTGTTCTTTGACTCCTTCCACAGGACACAGAGTGCTATTTCATATGACTTTTGACTATTTTTCCTATGGTACAATTAGCCTCTTTACTGTGGATACAATCAATTGAAGAGACCTGGCAATGGTGCAAGAATGAGATCAGGAGAGAAGGTTGCCTGACTGTGGAGCAGAAGACCAGTTGACTGTTGAGGCTGGAATAGTCCAATCTTTTCTCTCCTAAAGAAGTACTTTTCTCTCCTAAAGAAGTACAAGCCTTCCACCCTGGGGTTTCTCTTCTTTGATTCAATCTTAGACAGGTTATACTCAACGTATTTTCTCTACTTTTGATTAGATCTGTGAGGAAGGACATAGATGGACCAAAAAGCAAATAGTTTCTGAAACTTCGAGATTGCTTCCAGTA
This sequence comes from Aotus nancymaae, assembly GCF_030222135.1. Classification (NCBI taxonomy): domain Eukaryota; kingdom Metazoa; phylum Chordata; class Mammalia; order Primates; family Aotidae; genus Aotus; species Aotus nancymaae. The sequence goes on along the minus strand of NW_026988473.1, from coordinate 55,205,368 downwards.
ACTTTGGCCCCTTCTCTGGAATGTACTTACCCACTGGGGTACTATCCATAGAGCTCTGGGCTGTTTGTTAAAGTGGTCATCTGAATGCTGGAACAAATTTGACTGTCAATGGGAGGCCATGCCACTGATCTCTTCTATTTCTTCTGTGCTTTTTAGGTTCTGAAAATAGTTACTTCCCAAGAGTTGCACAGAAAAGCCTGCATACTTCCATATGGACATTTAGTTACCCCCTTGGGAGCAGTCTCCACTCCCCACATCACATTCTACCTCCAAGGACTGGAACACAGACTTTTATTCCCACTTCCCCACTTCTGGGCTCTCAGCTGGCCCCAGGTCTCTGACGATCCTCTCCTGGGCCAAAAGCACTCAAGGATGCCAAGAGGGATATTGAGAGAATTCACAAAAAAAAAAAAAGGTGGGAAAAACCCTTCGGTATTGGCATAACCAATATGAACATTTTTCTTTGGTTAATCATAACTATTATCAAGAAATCTTAATACAAAAATCTAGGCTATACAAAGAAGAAATTTACTGAAATAAAAATATTAACATTGTCAATTTGCATTCTACTTTTTTCCAAGTTGTTTTTTCTTAAAAACATTTGTAATCACAAGTTGAAATAGTTGATGTCCATTCCTGTGATTATTTAACCTATACTTCCTAGTCTATCATTGATGGGCATTTGGGTTGGTTCCATGTCTTTGCTATTTTAAATAGTGCTGCAGATAGAATTATTTACATTCCTTTGGGTATATACTCAGTAATAGGATTGCTGGGTCAAATGGTATTTCTGGTTCTAGAACCTTGAGGAATTGACACACTGCCTTCCACAATGGTTGAACTAATTTACATTCCCACTAACAATGTAAAAGCATTCCTATTCCTCCACAGCCTGGCCGGCATTTATTGTTTGACTTTAAAACTGTTTATTCATGTCTTTGACTGCTTTTAAAAATTTTAAGTTTCAGGATACAAGTGTAAAATGTGTAGGATTGTTACATAGGTATATATGTGCCATGGTGGTTTGCTGCACCCTATCCACCTGTCATCTAGGTTTTAAGCCCTGCATGCATTAGCTGTTTGTCCTAATGCTCTCTCTCCCCTCCCCCTCTGCCCCTCCCACCCTCCAACTGACCCAGTGTATGTTGTTCCCCTCCTGGTCCTGTCTGTGTTCTCACTGTTCAACTCCCACTTATGAGAACATGTGGTGCTTGTTTTTCTGTTCTTATGTTAGTTTGCTGAGGATGATGGCTTCTAGCTTCATCCATGTCCCTGCAAGGACATGATCTCATTCCTTTTATGGCTGCATAGTATTCCATGGTGTACATGTACCACATTTTCTTTATATAGACTATCTTTTTTTGTGTTTCTGTGGCATGTTTTAAAAATAAACTAACATTTGTGTTGGCAAAAAGACTAAAGCAGATTGCTCTCTAATGTGGGTAGACCTCATCCAATAAGCTGAAGGCCCAACTACACAAAAGGGCTGACCCTCCCTGTTCAGAGAACCCTTATTACTGGCATCCTTTGAACTGGAACACCAGTTTCTTTCCTTCCTTGGGACTCAGACTGAAATACTGACTATTCCTGGGTCTCAGGCCTGTTGGTCTTCAGACTAGATCTAAGTCATTGACCGTCTTAGGTCTTGAGTTTGGCAACTCATCCTGTGGAACTTAGGATTTGTCAGCCTCCATAATTATGTGAGCCAGTTCTTCATAATACATCTTTTTATATATACTCATCCTGTTGGTTCTGTTTCTTTGCAGAACCCTGACTAGTACGATGAACTTCAGTTATTTAACATTGCTGATAGAATCAATTTCACTAACTTTTGTGAGGTTTAAATAGCTATGTCAGACTTTTTAAGTAGTATGATTTGTCATTAATTGCTTTTGTACTTCCATGTTAAATATCCTAGAGAAGTTACATCAATTGAGAATTCCAAAGTTAAGATTTGACCCAATTGAGATAGCTGGCATCATCTTATCTTCTCTGAAATTAACATTTGCCTCAAGTTGTAATATGAGAGAACAAATGGCATTAGGTACCCTGTGTGTGGAAAAGTTGTTCTCTTTCCCCAATACACTATGTTCACGCTACAATGTGAGCCTTGGGGTGAAGCCAACAGTTGAGTTATGGAGCAAGGATGAAAGAGCACCCCCAAGATTTACTTGCAATCTGGAATTTTAGGGGATGCAAGGGTATTGAGAGATGTTTTTAGTCACAATGCCTGCTTCGAGGTTCACTGGGGTCAGGGTTACTGACACTTTATAGGTTGCTTTTCTGTGTGATACTGAATTCCTGAGCCCAAACTTGGAAACTGTGCTTTCCTGTTGTCACTTATCCCTGTGTTTGCAGAGTAATCCCCAGAATTCTAATGTATTCCAATTTTCCAATGCAAGATGGGTACAAAGATGACTAAATCAATATAAATGGGAAAGAAGTTTCAGAATTCAGAGGAATTAGACATTCCAGGATACCTCTCCAGCCTTAGGACCTGGGCAGTAATAGGTCAGCTGAGTCAGGCTAGGATAAAGATAATGTTTAACCAGTCTTGTCCCTATCTTTAAGGGCATGTGATCTGTAGCCATGTCGTTTGTATTCAAGTTTTGATTTTTAAAAAATAAGTTTGGAACAGATTAAAGAACAAAAAATAAGACCCAAGCATGTTTTCTACAAGAAGTCTACTTTAAATATAAAGACACAGATTAAAGTCATAGTATCTCTTTTTCATCCTTTTACCAATAATGAAAAGCAAACTGGGAGTTCTTTCCAGGAGGCAGAGCAAAATGGAATAGAAGGCATGACCGATAGTCCCCACCACAGGAAACCAGTTTAACATCTACACAGATAAAGCACCTTCATAATAACCAGAAAATCAGGTGAGCACTCATAGTTCCTGGTTTTAACTTTGTATCACTGAAAGAGGGACTGAAAAGGTAGAAAAAAAGTATTGAAGTGCTGATGCCATCTCCACGTCGCCTGGCAGTGGCAGTGTGGTGGGCATCTCTAGGTGCTGGGGGAGGGAGAACACAGCAATTGTAAGGCAATGAACTCAGTGGTGTCCCATTAGAGCAAACAGGACAATCAGCCCAGACTCTACGGAGGAAACATTTAAACCATCCCTAGACAGAGGGGAATCAGCAATCCCAGCAGTCAGAACATGAGTTCATGCAAACCTCGCTACTAAGAGCTAAAGTGCTCTGGGGCTCTAAACTTGAAAGGCAGTTGAGGCCATGAGAACTGCAACTGTTAGCCGAGTCCTAGTGTGGAACTGGGCCTAGAGACAGCAGATGGGGAAGCCCATGATCTACTGAGACACAAGCCAGCGTTGTTAATAGTGCTTGCCTCACTCTTCTCTCCCAGGCTGCACAGCTCACAGCGACAAGAGACTCTTCTGCTTGGAGAGGAAAGAAAAAAAAAAGAGGGGGGACTGTTTTGCATTTTGGATACCAGGCTCAGCCATATAATAGGGTACTGGTCAGAGTCGTAGGGCCTTAGCTCCTGGAGGACATTTTTAAATACACCCTGGGAACTTGCTACCTTAAAGGAAAGGAACCAGTACTGATAGCATTTATTACCTGTGAACTGAAAAGCCCTTGGTCCCTGAATAAACAACAATACCGAGGTACTGTGTCAAAGGACTTTGAGCCTCCGAGACATGCTGGCTTCAGGTAAGACTCAGCCCATTACCAGCTGTGGTAGCTATGGGGCAAAACTCCTGCTTGAGAAAAGCAGAGGTAAAGTAGACTGTCTTGGAACTTACACAGGTGCCAGCTCAGCCATGGTGGGATTTAGTAGAGTACCAAGTAGGCTTTTGGGGTCCCCAGTTTCAGGACTTGTCTCTGAGATGACATTTCTGGACCTGTCCTGGGACAGAGGGGATCCCAGCTCCCTGAAGGGCAAGGCCCAGGCCAGGCAGCTTTCACCACAAGCTAACTTAACAGCCTTGGGTCCTAAAGGGAACATTGTTAGTAGTCTGACAGCACTTTCCATGGGCCTAAGGTGGTGGTAGCCATGAGGTGAGGCTCATTTGCCTTTGGAAAGGGGAGGGAAAGGTGGGAAGGACTGCATCTTCTGTTTCAGGTGCCAGCTCAGTTGCAGTACAATTAGAATACTGGTTAGACTAGGGTTTTTGACTCTAGTCCCTTACTCTTGGATGGCACCTGTGGACCCACCTGGGGTGTCTTGCCTCCCAGAAGGGAAGGACACAAGTCTGTCTTGTTTTACCAACTGACTGTAGAGGGCCAGGAACTTGAATAAACATAGGCAGTAGCCAGGGAGTAGTTATAGCAGGCCTTGGGCAAGACCCAGTGCTGTGCTAGCTTCAGGTCTCATCATAGTTGTGGTAGACACAGGAGTGCTTGTGTCACTCAACCCCAAGCCTTATGTGGCTCAAAAAAGGCAGAGGTTGCAGTGAGCCGAGATCATATCACTTCACTCCAGCCTGGGTGACAGAGCGAGACTGTCTAAAAAAACAACAACAACAGACTATTTTAGAGAAAGAAGAGAATGACAGTCTACCTGGTAATCCAGAGAATTCTCCTGGATCTTTTCCAAAGCCATCAAGGTGTTACCTCTATTAGTTTTAAGAACCACAGCCATACTGGGCTTGGAATGACCCCTGAATATCTAGAAAATCTTCCCAAGAAGTATGGGCACAAACAAGCCCAGACAGTGAAGACTACAATAAATACCTAACTCTTCAATGCCCACACATCAAATAATAGATACTAGCACAAATATCCAGGAAAACTTGACTTCACCAAATGAACTACATAAGGCACCAGAGACAAAGCCTGGAGAAACACATGTGACCTTTCAGACAATTCAAAATAGCTGTGAAGAAACTCAAAGTGACACCAAAAAATTCAGAATTCGATAAATTAAAAAGATTGAAGAATCAAGCATAAATTCTAGAGATGAAAAATGCAATTGGCCTACTGAATGCCGTCTTAATAGCAGAATGGATCAAGCAGAAGAATTAGTGAGCTTGAAAAAAGGCTGTTTGACATACAGTCAGAAAAAAATACAAAACAAAACATGCCTACAGGATCTAAAAAATAGCCTCAAAAAACAGAAACATAACTATTCAAATCTAGAGTAAGATATCAACATCCAAGTACAAGGTTAAAGAACACCAAGCAGATTTAACCCAAAGAAAACTTCCCTCAGGCATTTAATGATCAAAATCCCACTATTGGAAGTTTGTTATCCTTGATAAACATCAGGGATAGAACAAGGATTCTGAAAGCAGAAGAGAAAGTATACAACAAAGCTTTCATACACCTGGAAGCAGATTCTCAGTGGAAACCATATATGCTAAGAGAGTGGCATGACATATTTAAAGTGCAGAAGGAAAAGAGACTTATTCCAGCATAATATATCTGGCAAAAGTATCCTTCAAATGTTAAGAAGAGATAACTTTCCCAAACAAAAGCTGAGGGATTTAATCAACATCAGACTTGTCTTACAAGAAGTTCTAGAAGAGTACTTCACTCAGAAAGGAAAGGATGTTAATGAGCAAGAAGAAATCATCTGAAGGTACAAAACTCTTTGGTAAAAGTACACGGAAAAACACAGAATATTGTAACACTAACTGGTGTGGAGACTACTCTTATCCTAAGTAGGAGGACTAAAAGATAAAAAATAACTTACAACTTTAAGACATGGATAGTACAATAAGATAGAAATAAAAAATTAAGAAGAAATGATATGGTCTGTGCCCCCACCCAAATCTCATCTTGAATTGTAGCTCCCATAATCCCCATGTGTTGTGGGAGGTAATTGAATCATGGGGTGGGGTTTCCCGTGCTGTTCTTGTGACAGTGCATGCCCCATGAAATCTGATGGTTTTATAAAGGGCAGTTCTCTTGCACATGCTCTCTTGCCTGCTGCCATGTAAGATATGCCTTTGCTCTTTCTTTGCCTTCTGCCGTGACTGTAAGACTTGCACAACCATGTGGAACTGTCAGTCCATTAAATCTTTTTTCTTTATAAGTTACCCAGTCTCAGCTATGTGATTATTAACAGTGTGAGAACAGACTAATACAGGGACAATGTTAAGGCATAGAGTTTGAGGTTTTTATTTTGTTTTGCTTATTTATATGAACAGGATTAAGTTATCACTGGCATAAAAAATGGGTTGTAAAGATAGTATCTGCAACCCTCATGGTAACCTCAAACCAAAAATCCTACAATAGATACACAAAAAGCAATAAACTGAATCATATTAGCAGAGAAAAAAATTACCAGCAGGGAATGGTAGCTCATGCCTCTAACCCCAGCACTTTGGGAGGCCAAGGAGGGCAGATCACTTGAGGTCAGGAGTTCAAGACCAGTTTGGCTAACATGATGAAATCCCGTCTCTACTGAAAATACAAAAATTAGCCAGGTGTCAGGGTAGGCACCTGTAATCCCAGCTACTTGGGAGGCTGAGGTGGGAGAATCACTTAAACCTGGGAGGCAGAGGTTGCAGTGAGCTGAGATCACACCACTGCACTCCAGCCTGGGCAGTAGAGTGAGACTCCACCTAAAAAAAAATGTTACCTTCAGTAAAGGGAGACAGGAAGGAAAGGAGGAAAAGAAGATTGTACAAGAAGAAAACAGCAAAATGGTAGGAGTAAGTCCTTACTTATTAAGAGCATTAAACATAAATGAACTAAACTGTCCGATCGAAAGTGTGGCTGAATGGATGAAAAAAAAAGACCCATTGATCTTTTGCCTAGAAGAAACACTTCATTTATAAAGACATAGACTGAAAATAAAGAGATGAGAAATACTCCATGCCGATGATACCAAAAAGAATAGGAATAGTTATATCAGACAAAGTAGATTAAGACACAAACTCTAAGAGGCAAAGGTTGCTATATAATGATAAAGAGGTCAGTTGTGCAAGAGGTTATAACAATTTTAAATATATATGCTCCCAACACTGGAGGACCCAGGTACCCAAAGCAAATATTACAGCTAAAGAGATAGGCCCCAGTACCATAACTGGAGACTTCAACATCCCACTTTCAGCATTGGACAGATCCTCCAGACAGAAAAAGAAACGCAACTCAGATCTGCACTGTAGACCAAATGGACCTAACAGAGAACATTTAGATAACATTTTGTGACATGGCTACAAAATACACATTCTTTTCCTCAGCACATGGATTCTCAAGGATAGACCATATGGTAGGTTACAAAATAGGTGCTGAGATATTCAAAAAAGTTGAAATAATGTTGCCATAGTTAATATCAACTTGACTGGATTGAAGGATGTAAAGTATCATTCCTGAGTGTGTCTGTGAGGGTGTTGCTAAAGGAGATTAACATTTAATTCCGTGGACTTGGAGAGGCAGACTCTCTCAATGTGAGTGGGCACCATCTAATCAACTGCCAGTGTGGCTAGAATAAAACAGACTTGCTAAGTCTTCCAGCCATCATCTTTCTCCTGTGCTGGATGCTTCCTGCCCTCAAAGAGACTTCCAGTTCTTCAGCTTTTGGAATCTTGGACTTACACGAGTGATTTACCAGGGACCGTCAGCCGCAGACTGAAAGCTGCACTGTCAGCTTTCCTGCTTTTGAGGTTTTGGGGCTTGGACTGTTTACCTTGCTCCTCAGTTTGCAGTCTACTGTGGGAATTCACCTTGTGATGATGCGAGTCAATACTCCTTAATAATCTCCCCTTTATACAGACATTTATCTTATTAGTTCTGTCTCTCTAGAGAACCCTGACTAATAGAAATGTCAAGAATCTTCTCTGACCACAGTGAACTAAAACTAGAAGTTAATAAGAGGAATTTTGGAAACTACAGCTACATGGGAATTAAACAATATGCTCCTCAATGATCAGAGTCAATGAAAAAATTAAATTGAAATATTTCTTGAAACAAATAGAATCATAGCACAATTCACAGGATACAGTGAAAGCAGTTCTAGGAGGGAAGTTTATAGCTGTAACTGCATACATCAAAAAAGAGGAAAAACTTTAAAAATCTAATGACGCATCTGATTAACAGCCAGAATAGATAAGCAGCTCAAATTCTATAGGAGAAAAATATCTAATAATCTGAACCGAAAAAGAGCAAAAGATTTGAATAGCCATTTCTCAAAAGATGACATACAAATGACAAACAGGCCTGAAAAGGTACTAAACATTGATCAGAGAAACAAAAATCAAAACTATAATGAGATGTCATCTCACTCCAGTTAAAATGTCTTATATAAAAAAGACAGGCAATAAATACCGGCAAGGATGTGGAGAATAGGGAATGCTCATTCAGTGTTGGTGGGAATGCAAATTAGTACAACCACTCTAGACAACAGTTTTTCTTCAAAAAACTAAAAATAGAGCTACCTTATGGTTCAGCAATCCACTGCTGGGTATATAGCTGATGTAATTTTGCTGTGTCCCCACCAAAATCTCATCTTGAATTGTAATCCCCACATGTCGAGGAAGGGAGCTAGTGGGAGGCAACTGGATCATAAGGGCGAGTTTCCCACATGCTGTTCTCATGATAGTGAGGGAGTTCTCATAAAATCTGATGGTTTAAAAGTGTTTGGCAGTTCCCCCCGCTTGCTCTATCTTCTGCTGCCTTGTGAGAAAAGTGCCTGCTTCCCCTTTGCTTTCTGCCATAATTTTCCTGAGACCTCCCCAGCCATGCAGAACTTTGAAATCAATAAACCTCTTTCCTTTGTAAATTACCCAGTCTTGGGTATTCTTTATAGCAGCGTGAAAACAGACTAATACAATACCCAAAAGAAAGCACATCAGCATATTGAAGAAATCCTTTTGTTCCCATATTACTTGAAGCACTGTTTACAATAACTAAGATTTGGAAGCAACCTAACTGTCCATCAACAGGTGAACGGATAAAGAAAATGTACATGTAAATAAATAGTGCTCCATTGTGTATAAGGAATGAGATCCTGTCAGTTGCAACAGCATAGCTGGAAATGAAAATTATGTTAAGTGAAATAGGCCAGACACAGAAAGACAAATATTGCATGTTCTTAACTATTTGTGGGATTGGGAAGGTTACAGGAGGGGTGGGATGAAGGTGGGGATGGTTAATGGGCAAAAAAATAGAATGAGTAAAATCTATTTAATAACACAACAGAGTGAGTAGTCAACAATAACTTAATAGTACATTTTAAAGTAAGTGTAATTGGATTAACACAAAGGGTAAATGCTTGAGGGATTGGCTACCCCATTCTCCATGATGTATTATGTTTTGCATGTCTGTATCAAAATATCTTATTTACCTCATTAAAATCTGTACCTTCTGTGTACCCACAAAAATTAAAAATTAAAAAATTAAAAGAATCAACCTGGAATAGCTATATTAACTCCAGTCAAAGCTGTTGAGGGAAGCAGCAAAGGAGAAAGGACTTACAGTGTACCTACATAAACTTGTTATATGTATAAAAGAAATCAGGAACAAACTGTGGAAGGCCACAGAAGGCCTCAGGGAGGAAGGCCGCTCCATATCTCATGTTCTGGTGCAGGGTGACCTAAGCTCTGTTACCATAAACATTGTGCTCAAGAATATAAAACCCCTTTGTAGCACTATAACGTAGCCAGACTTGTGGGCTCCTTGTAAGGCCTGTGTTCCATCAGCTGCACATAGATAATAGGCTAAAGATAACCACATGTTCTTGTTTTTGTAAAACTCCCAAACCACCACTCTTATCAATCCTTGGAATGACACACCAGTTCCTGCTCAGTGATTCACTCCACCATCACATCACCCTCTCCCCACAATTACTCCATCCCTACCCTATAGATCAAGTGATTGTAATCAAATAGTGTGGATGACCAGAGCTCAGGGCTTTCACTGTCTCCTCCAAAGTAATAAGTGATGGCCCCCTGCTCCCACTTCCTCTCTTAATCTGTCTTTTTCTCATTCCTTTGTCCCACCAAACTTGGGGTACCCATGGGTGATGTAGGGCTGGCTCCCTACAAAAGCAAATTCCAGAAGAAATATTATCAGGCATAAAAAGGAATGTATGATAATGAGTTCTATGAAGACATTTTTAATGTGTATGTACCCACAACAGATCAAGATATGTGAGGCAAAAAACTGAATCAAAAGAAACAGGTAAATCCATTATTATAGGTTGAGATTAATACACCCTTCTCCATCAGTAATGAATCCAGCGGATAAGGAGGGTGGGGAAAAAATAGAAAAGCCATAGTTAATACTGAACATGTTTTAACCAACTGTATTCAATTGAAATGCACACAATATATTTAAACAGTAGAATACTCATTTTTCAAGCTCAAATAGAATATTCACCAAGTAGACCACACTTTAGGCCATAAATCATACCATGGACATTAACAACTTAATCACTACTGATTCAATTTCTGAAGTTTGATACTGGTCTATTCAGGGTTTCAATCTCTTGATTCACTATGAATTTTCTAATTTGTGTGCCTAAAGACATTCACAGTAGTCTCTGGGGATCTTCTGTATTTCTGTGGGATCAGTTGTAATATTATCTTTTTTATTTGATTATGCTTATTTGGATCTCTTAATCTAGCTAAGGGTCCATCAGTTTTTTTTTTTTTAACCTCCAAAGAATTATTGGGTTTATTGATCTTTTGTTTGGATTTTTTGTATCTTAATTTCATTAGGTTCTTCTCTAATGTTTTTCTTCTGCTAGCACTGGGACTTTTTTTTCTAGTTCCTTTCAAGTACAAAGTTAGATTGTTAATTTGAGCCCTTTGCAACTTCTTGATGAAGTTATTTAGGGCTATAAACTTTTAACACTGCTTTGGCTGCATCTTAGAGATTTTGGTAAGTTCTATCCTTGTCTCCGTTAACTTCAAAGAATTTTAAGTTTCTGCCTTAATTTAGATGTTTGCTGAGGAGTCATTCAGGAGTAAGCTGTTTAGTTTCCTTGTTTTGTGTAGTTGAGAGATATTCTTGATATTGATTTCCATTTTTATTGACCTGTGATCTAAGGGTGGGCTTGGTATTTTTTTTTTTTTTTTAAATTTGAGACTTGCTTCATGATCAAGCATGTGGCTAATCTCAGAATATGGTCTGTGTGCAGATACGAACATATTCCATGGTTATGGGATATTCTGTAGATGTCTATCAGGTCCAGTTGACTGAGTGTTAAGTCCAGAGTTTGTTAGTCTCTGCCTCGATGATCTGTTTCATATGTGGGATATTTCAACACCCCACCAGTAGCATTAGATTGATCTTTATCCCTCACTCACTTATACCACACACAAGCTTTCCCTGACTCTTAACCTATCCCATTCACAGCCTCTCTAAGACAACAAAAGTTGTCTAAGTCTTTATGCAGGCCAAGAAAAGAAGAAAACACTTGCATGGTATTGGTGAAATGCAAAGTGGTATGACCATTGTATTAGTCTGTTCTTACACCGCTATGAAGTGCTATCTGAGATTGGGTAATTTATGAAGAAGAGGTTTGACTCACAGTCCCTCAGGCTTAAAAGGAAACCTGACTGGGAGGCCTTAGGAAAGTTACAATCATGGCGGAAGGCAAAGGGAAAACAAGGACTTTCTTCACACGGCAGCAGGAGAGACTGAAGGGAAAAGTGCCACACACCTTTAAACCATCAAATCCCATGAGAACTATCATAAGAACAGAGAGGGAAATCTGCCCCTATGATGCAGTCACCTCTCAGCAGGCCCCTCCTCCAATTTGACATGAGATTTGAGCAAATCCAAACCATATAAGCCATAATAGAAAACCTCTTGAGGAACCTCCATATGGCTAACAGAACCTAAGACCCAGGAATCTTTCTACTTGGTATTTACTCATAGGGCATGAAATCAGCACCTTGCAGAGATAAGCACACTTACATGTTCATTAAACTATTCGTAATAGCCAAGATATGGAATCAGCTTATGTGTCAATTGACAGATGAATGGGTAGAGAAGTTGTGGCATTATTGAATACTGCCATTTGTGACGATTGCATGATGTTCTCAAGTTCATCTAAGTTAGATAAGTCAGACACAAAGATATATGAAATTCAGAAAATGTCAAAAGACGGAAATGAAGTGTGTAACTGGTTACCCAGGGCAGCAAAGGAGAGGAAATGGGGAGATGTAGGTCAAGGGTACAAACTTGCAACTGTAAAGGGTGAATAAGCCTAGAGAGTTTGTGTATAACATGAGGACTGTATCTGCATAATGAAGTATAAATTTTCTAAGAGCAGATTTCCGGCTTCCTTGCCATAAGGACAGGTAATTCTGTGAGATGATATATTGTTGATTTGGCTGCAATACTTTCATTATGTATATCAAAACATGATTTATAACTTAAAATACGGGTAAAAAATTCATGTTCAGATGGTGAAATTTTGTATTTACTCTAAATATGGTCGGGGTCACTAAACCAGAATGAAAATGAAAGTGGGACTGAGGAGGTTCAGAATTCAGACAGCTATGGAGTTGAATGGCTTGTCTGCAGAGTCAGATCCTCCTCCATGGATGCCATAAACTGGGATGAAGTAGATAACTTATCCAGGTAAAAAAAAAAAAAAAAATCCTCTTATTTTCTTAAGTTTAACATGTCCTTAAGTAAGGAGGAACAATAAAAGGGTGACATATTTGCAGCTTATGCCATATGATCATGAGCTTTTGACAAAAGATGGAACAAAACTTCTGGAAACAGTAATAAGTAACCCTAAACTTCTTTGTTTTGTGTTGAGGTGTGTGTGACAAAGTGATTGGCCACCATTGAGGGCTAAGGGTAAGTAGTATGCTTGATTAAAAAGTTCCCTCTTCTCCCATGGTTGTAGCTTTTGAATATTTGACACTTAGAGTATTTATGAAAGAGTTCCAGAAAGTTGAGAACACAGTACACTCAGTGCAAGGAACATGTAGAATTTGAACCTAGGGTGCAAGAAGCCAAAACTTTTGCTTTTAGCCACTGTGGAAATCTTAGGCAAATTGCTTGGACGGTCTGTACTTCATGTCTCTGATATGAAAAGCGGAGATTAAAGAAGTTCACATCTCACTAAAAAATTAGCTGGGTGTGGTGGCATATTCCTGTGGTCCCAGCTGCTTGGGAGGATTGGCTTGAGCCCAGGAGGTCCAGCGTATACTGCTCAGGTGACAGGTGCACCAAGTCTCAGAAATCACAACTAAACTTACCCATGTAACCAAAACCTACCTATTACCCAAAAACTATTGAAATAAAAAAAGAAATGAGACTTAGGAATGTGTTCAAGGATGAAATAAGGAAGTCTAAAGATTAAGGCATAACTTGGGTCAAGGACAAATCTCGTGTCAGAATTGGCACTTGGGCTGTGGTCTATACTCTTAAACATGGGGGTATTCCACTTCTGTCATGGACAAGAATGAGCTCAAGTTTGATCTTGGAGCCTGATTCCTGGATGTACCCCTTGTGAGGTTAGGAAGGTGGCTTTTAGAAAAATGCTTTCCCTATTATAGCATCAGTATTCCCATTTGAGGTAATTCTCAGACTTCAGAGATGTACGTAAGTCCCTCAATTGGTATTTATCTCGATCTACGCCAATTAAGCATCTGGGCCAACAAGTCTAAAGTTTTATTCTAGAATTGAACGTGAACAATGCTTACATCAGAGAAATAATGAACTGATGAAGTTAGAAGCTGAGGGTCCAATATTCAATTTATAAATAGAAATAGAATTGCTTTGGTTGTTGGTATTGTGTTGGTCTCACTTTTCATCTTTGATGGACTTACACATGTAACGCCTAGCTGTAAGATAAGATTGACTGAATGGAAAAAAACTGGGTAGCTGTATTCAAATGAAGGGCTAAGATACTTAACAATACCAAGCTTGATGCTTGTGTGTTGTGGAGCCCAGTGGCATAATGTCATTTTTGGGCCAGAGTGCCCTCTCCTGGACAGTGTTAGAATGGGGACAGTGTTAGAACTTCACAATGTTTGCTTCTGTTTGAGATCCGTTTCCAACGCAGAATACATCTCTTATCTGATTGGCTTGATATTTTCCTATAGCAAAAGGTGATACTTTTCTGCACATCTGATGCATATCCCCCCATAAGTTGGAAGAATGAGGTTTTGAAAGTTTGTGAATGAAATTAAGGGATAATTCCTTAATTAAGGGATATAACCTCAAGGATAATTCAACAAGTACTTTGGTTTATTGAATATTTTGTTTTTAATTATACAAGGCATCCAGATACAGAACAGACTAAGATCCTAAATGAAGTTTATCAGAGCAGAGTTTATCCATTGGAGGTGGTGAATACCGGATATGAATCTCAATATGAATTTCAAAATCTGGATATGAATTTGTATGGACTGATAGTCCTACTTTTTTACTTGGCTAAGGGTACAGCATACATGCAGGATAGAAGAATCCTGTACATTTTGGCCACTACCAGCAATTTTGCACAGAATGTGAAATGTAAGTTTGGGGAGCAGGTTGCAAGCTTCTAGAAGTTCCCAGCTTCTCCTGAGGTTCTACAGAGGTAGAATTATCTGAAAGGGAGTGGAAGTGAAAATGAAATCCTTTCCATAATTCTACTGCATTGGCCCCTTCACTGACCATATTAGATCCTAGCTAGAAGGAGAAGGTCAGGTTTTGTCTCTAAGGCTTAGAGCTAACCCCTTTTTGAAGACACAGACAGCAGTAATGGTGATAATGCTGTTTAAGCATCTGTCATGTTTGTCTTACTAGGCTCTTTATATACAGTATCCAAGTTATAACTTCTACCCAAAGAGATTATTCAATTTACGCTTGAAGAACTGGCAATGATGTAACTTGCTTCAGGTCATATAGTGACTATGTAACCAAGCTGGCTATGCAAACTCAAACCTTGAAGCTTCAGAGGCCATGCCTTGTCACACATCCTCAAGTGTGATGCTCCAACCCGTGAACATCCTATTAGAACAGTTGAAGAAAAAACTGCTTCAGTTTTTCACTTTGAGAAAAGTGATGTTAGAGAAGGTTAGATTCAAAAAGATAAAGGAGATCTACCATTCCACCTACAAGTTTAGGGTCCTTTCCACAATATAAACCAGAGTGGGGGAAAATGTGTTCAGTATCTAATTTTAAAGAGTTGCTATTGAGTTGTCTTAAATAAAATTTAGGACCCTACCATCACCTCCTAGGACTGTAAAGAGATTAGACTTTAGACAAGTGGGCTGAACTCCAATTTCCATCCGAGCCCTAGAGGACGCATCCCTACCCCAGGAACGTCTTTGATTTCTACTTGGTGATCTTAGAATAGCTTCAGATACCAGGAAGGCTAGATGCAAGAAACAAGAGGACTTGGACACAAGGGATTAGGACTCAGTTAATGGGTCTGTTCCTTCCCTCTGGACCAACTCTGGCATGCCAGGAACAGCTGTGCTTAAGTTTGGATTCTGTGCTCATCCTTCTGGGACAAAGCCTGCTATTAGCTTTCTATATTGAGGAAAGTGGGGAGGCTCAGATCCCAGATGGAATTCCCTAGACACCTGAGCAGAGTGCTCATAAGTGCAAGGTCTCTGAGGCATTTGTAGAGCTCCAGGCTCTTACTGACATGACACAGCCCAGGTAAGAGGATCTTATGAAGAATGATATAGAAAAAGAATAGGGGTCATAGGGAAGAGTCCCCAGCTTATAAGGATGTACAGACCTTGGGGAGCCAACTTAGCTCATGTTCCTATAAGTTTAAGGCAAGACTCAGGAAAGGGATTCTCTGGGAAGGGGATTTAGAAAAGGTGGAGTCCACACAGAGCCACATACAAGGAGTCTGATGAAGCCTCTAGTTCACTAATACCAATACAAGACCCTTTAATACATGGCCATGTTCTTTAAATAGGTGCAATAATTTCTTATTCAGCAGAGCCATGTACTGTGCTAGTACATGACTTCTAGTAAAAGACAGACAAGATCACCAGCCTTTTAAAACCTACTCTGTTTGGGGAAACACACATCAGAAGACAATTCGGAGAACTATTCAGGCAGTACAGAAATTGGGCGCCAAACCCAGAATCAAGGCAAGGTTCACTAAGAAGTGTGTATCTAAGCTATGGCAAGGTGAACATGTAAGGATTCACTAGGTGAGGGAGGAAAGAAGAACGTCATTTCAGTATCAGGAAAGAATATGAATTATTCTTAGAGGCAAAAGGACATGTTGCAGCTGGGAAACAAAAATGCATTCTCATTAGGAGGTAGTAAGAAGGCTGAGGAATGGTAAAAGCCATGACAGGTGTAGTGGATGTGTGTGGACACATCATTATGCTCACACCATCCCTGCACAGAAGCTGCAGTAGACTACTGTATTTAAGGTATGAGAACTGCTCCTGACAAAGGAGGTATGAATTAAAGGTCTCAGTGTTAGGGTCTTAGAGGAAAAGACAGGGGTCAAAAGTCTATCCCAAGAGTGGGTCCTCCCCATGTAAGCAGCTGAAGTGCATCTCTCCAGTCAAGGATATGCTCTTCAGTTTCATGATGTGCTCCCAGAAATGAATAGGAAGCGATGAAATGGAGGTGTCCATCAGAAAACAGCCCTGTATATTGTCAGGTATGAGAAAGGAAAGTGAGAGAAGATAAGTTTGACCTTCTCCGGAGTTTCAGGTCAGTCCAGAGGACATCTGATATGGCTGTAACAAGGTCTGTGACACCAGAGGCCTATTGGATTTCATGAGAAGTCACTTCCTCTCATGTCCACAATTCACCAGGTACACACTTGGTCTCATCTGTGATTTGCGCCTTTAAGATTCTCCTACAACATGATCTCTGCACAAACCTAGAAGGGAGCCACTCACCAGGGAAATAGCGAAGGGGTTCAAATTGCATTAGGAGGAAAGATGAACCCTGCAACAGCTTTCTCACCAACATAGGAGGAGTAATAGCTGTACTTAGGAATCATGGCAAAAGAAAAATCCACTTGGTAGAGTCCTGGTAATTTTACCATTCAAGAACTCTCCATTTCTGGAGTAGAACAAAACTTTTTCATATTACAGCTTTGCTTAGGACACATGCAAGCTATAAAAGCCATTTGATTCGACATAGAAGTAAAATAGAAAAGTCCCCCTTTATTGTAAATCTTAGTATCAGAGGAAAGAGTATCTAGCCCAATTCCCGTGAGTTTATAGCTCCTTCGCCTTTAGAATTATTTTTGTGACTTGTCAACTTTCAGATTCTGTGTCCTACTGAGGAAGCGGTCTTCTTATCAAGAGACGATACTGGGTAAAGATTATATACTGTTCGGATCTGGTCTGATATATTCACAAAAGAACAAGTGGCATAGTCAAAGGGCATTTGAAGGGACTATATGCAGAGACATAAGACCAAGACACTGCCAAAAGTGAAGTGGCAGGCAGGAAGGGAACTAGACAGTAGGTCTCTGATCATTGGTTTTACCCTCTTTTCTAACGTTAGTGCCTCACATTGACTGAGCCCCGCTGGAATCTAGAGGATAAGGGAATCTGGGTGATACAGCTCGTGAGTATATTTCTGGGGCATAGAACAGGGATCTATGCAAATGGTGAACAACCAGCACATAGGTTAAGGAAGCCAAGCCAGCCACCTTCCAACTAAACCCATCACCCTATTCTAGCTGATGGCCTCACAGGCCAGTTCCTGTGTACTCTTCTTCCCAGCTCCAATGACTCAGCTTTTTTATCTTCCCTCTTCACAGTTACTGCAAACACTATGTCCACTTGTAATCTTTGAGAATCTTAAGGTAAGCCCAGCTTAAAGGAGAGAAGTTTTATGGAATAACATCAACAGGCTTAGAGCAGTCATCCTCCAGAGCACTACAGCTTCCTGGAGATAGACATTCTAGAGTCCTTTGAGGTTTGAACATTTTTGGCTTTGCATGTTAGTCTCAACAGAATAAAGAGCTAATGCTTAGTGTTACTGTCAGACCCTGCATTTTCATTTAGACATGATGACTTCTCTAGGCCACAGCCTTAAGTCTGTTGCAAATTGAGGTTAGTCGTATTTCAGTAATGGGATAAAGCAGTTCGCCTAAGCTCCCAATGCCAAGATTTGAAGACAGATCTAGAAAGGTCCTAAGCCCAGACAACTGACTATTCTACTGTAGTCAACATAACTAGGCTCAAGATGTAGAGTATTAAACTTCTCACAAGCTCCTCACTTCCTTTCACATTCCTCCGATCTATAAGGAACTCATTCTGTTATGATCTTTTAGACAAAGAAGGAAAAAACCAAATCAGAGATAACATAAATTGTTTTCATGTATTTTCTTTAAATTGGTATCTTTTTAGTGAGTTGCTCTGGATTCCAAGTAAAGACATTTCATTACCAAATGTTTGTATCCCAGGCTTCATGCCACTCTGCACTGAGTATCTTCTTCCTCCCTGCTGATAACCCTGTTTCTGGAGTCTTATCTTCATATTCAGCCTTCAGAAAGGGAGGAGACTCTTGCCAGGCTTTGCCTCTGGACATCAAATATGCATAAAGTGAGCTTTGATAAGCTTTTATCTTTCAGAAATCACTTTGTTTCCACCCTCTGGAAGGTCCCTTCCACCCTCTGGAGGTCCCATTTTTACCATCCCAAGTCGCTGCTTTGTGATTCTGGCCTACAAATTAGACACTTCAGCTCATCCAGTAGTCAATTCTGTTCCCGGGCTTAAGCTTTCATTTACCATACAGCCTAGATAGTTCCAGGAGTCTTTGACCCTCTGACACTTCAATGCATCTCCTTTTTCAAGGAACTCTATACTCTAAAGCCTTCCAATATTATCTCAAGAGTCATCTCAGCCTACATGCAGTGGCAAATGACCAAATAGATATTTGCTTTAGGTCAATTCATTCAGTGATGCAAGAATATCAACACCTTGAAGGTCATACTGCAAAGAGATATATTTCATTCAAATGAGTGTTTTGGCTTGTGCTTGGTAAGACTGAATATTTTAGTATGATGTGACACTGACATTCTACAATTTCTTCTAAGGATGACTTATTATTTAACATCTAGTCAGTGATCCTATTCCTTATTGTAAGGCCTTAGAGCAAAATATTTTCTTTTGTTTCCAGGAAAAACACGCTGCTGCATTTAGTGGTACAAGTGAGAAGGTTCACATATAAATAGCCATGCTCAATTTTCATAATGTGTGCTCGGTACCCAGCTCCTTCCGGCTCACTGGCATCCCAGAGCTGGAGTCCCTGCACATCTGGCTCTCCATCCCCTTTGGCTCCATGTACCTGGTGGCTGTGGTGGCGAATGTGACCATCCTGGCTGTGGTAAGGGTAGAGCGTAGCCTGCACCAGCCCATGTACTTTTTCCTGTGCATGTTGGCTGCCATTGACCTGGTTCTGTCTACTTCCACTATGCCCAAACTTCTGGGAATCTTCTGGTTTGGTGCTGGTAACATCGGCCTGGATGCCTGCTTGGGCCAAATGTTCCTTATCCACTGCTTTGCCACTGCTGAGTCGGGCATCTTCCTTGCCATGGCTTTTGATCGCTATGTGGCCATCTGCAACCCACTACGTCATAGCATGGTGCTCACTCATGCAGTGGTGAGTCGTTTGGGGTTGGTTTCCGTCCTCCGGGGGGTTCTCTACATTGGACCTCTGCCTCTGATGATCCGCCTGCGGCTGCCCCTTTATAAAGCCCACGTTATCTCCCACTCCTACTGTGAGCACATGGCTGTAGTTGCCTTGACGTGTGGCGACAGCAGGGTCAATAATATCTATGGGCTGAGCATTGGCTTTCTGGTGTTGATCCTGGACTCAGTGGCTATTGCTGCCTCCTACGTGATGATTTTCAGGGCCGTGATGGGGCTAACCACTCCTGAGGCCAGGCTTAAAACCCTGGGGACGTGCAGTTCACACATCTGTGCCATCCTGATCTTTTATGTTCCCATTGCCGTTTCTTCCCTGATTCATTGATTTGGTCGCTGTGTGCCTCCACCAGTTCACACACTGCTGGCCAACTTCTATCTCCTCATTCCTCCAATCCTCAATCCCATTGTCTATGCTGTTCGCACCAAGCAGATCCGAGAGAGGCTTCTCCAAATCCTGAGGATAGAAAAGAAGATTAGCTGATTGCTATTTTCTTCTCAACTAAGCTCATGGAGGAGGTGTTTAAATATGGTAGGCTGCGTCCTGTTGGGAACTTTACAAGCAGTTTGAGATATTAGGCCCTGTGGTCTCCAACTTTTGTAGTTTCAAAGGAATACTAAGAAAGTATACAACTCTAAGTCCTAAAGGTGGAAAATATAAAACTTATGACTAAAAGATACTTGAGCTGCAAAGAAGGTAAACCAACAGTAACAGCGACAAACTGCTAACATTTAGCATTGTGTCATGTAACTCTTGGAAATATCCTGAAGTATTATTGTTTATATTTTATGAGGAAATAGGACAGAACACCCTCACTCTATGAACTGCATAGTTACTTGAGCTGCCTTGCTCCATGTTTTGGAGTTTGTAACATTGTTATGTATTAATACTTTCTACTCTTGGTTTCCTGTATATCTTTTAAGAGGTAAATTCTAAAAACTAAATCATTTAATTGACATTTCCTTAGATACAAGATACTTCCCAAGTTTAGCCTCTAGTGATTGAGATGCTGTTTAAACTGCTGGTAATAATGTGCTCTAGAAGACTTACTTGTATGCCCAGAAGATTTGGGGATACTTATGAAAGATAATGTGGCCCCCCAAAATTTGTCAGGTCAATGAAGGAAAATGAGACAAGATTACCATGTCTCAACATTGCCTTTGTTGTATTCTCTGCAGGCTTGAGACATATGAGGGCTCTGTGGAAATAAGCCTTCCGTTTCCCACAGAAACACTCCCCAAACCCTGATCCATCTGTAGGATTCCTGCCGACAGTGCTACATCCTTAAAATGAATCGGCATAAATTGTGAGTTATACAATTTATGAAGACACTGACTTCATCCTCCAGATTAAATGTTAGCACAATAACTAGAATGTAGTTAATGTGAATAAAGTATTTAGTTACTATTGACGGAATTGACATAGTCCTCACTTCCACACTGTAAGGTAAGAATTACTCCATTTTGCAAATGAAGCAATTGAGTTCCCAGAAGTGATATAATTGCCCAAGGTCACTCAGTGAACAACAATGAAACCAGGGATTCAGCCGAGTTTGTTTTTAAAGCTCAAAAGCTTCCAGCCTCTGATCTACATTTTCCTTATCTGAGGAAAGACACTGAAAATTTCCTGGAGGTCCGAGTTGTCATGCTCTTAAAGTTCCCAACACAGCAGACATTAGCTACACTCATTTCTAAAGCCAGATCCAAAAGAAGTCTCCTTTACGGTGCTGTTTCCAAAGGAAGAACAAAATGTAAAATTAGTGAACAGACCTAGATTTACAACTCCATACAGTCAGGAAAATTTTGAATACACTAGGCTTTAGGTATACACCAAATCATGTAATTGGGCATGACAGAAAGGAGTATCAGGCGCAAAGGAAGGAGTTCCGCATGAAACCATAGAAACTGCTTTCTAGTTTCTCTTTGGCTAGTCCAAAGAATGGAAACCACTCCACTATTGAGGTATCTGGAATGCGTGATCATTTAGGGATCCAATTACATGCGTCTCTAACTTCCATCCTCTCAGACTATAATGAATAGCTTTCCCTAAACTTTCATCCAAGTTTAGAGAGTGAGTGTTCTCCCTATGATTGGGGAAACAATCATAAGATGCGTCTTCTGCTTTACCTATCCCACCATGGTTGGAAACCAGAGGAAGACTTTGGAATCAGTGCAAAGTATGTGCTCACAAGCTGTCTACGGAGCAGGGGTGAAAGGGCAAAGCACAGTGACCCAGAATGACCTCTGATGCGATTTAAAAATGTCATCTAGTAAGGTTAAACTAAGATAGAAAACTCGCTGTTTTCCCACAGCACATTTTTTTTTTTTCCTGGAGGAAAGTATATGGGAAGAAAGTAGACATAAGTTGGAACCCAATTTGTGGAACTTCAGGAACTTCAGCCTATCATGTGAATGAATCATGTCTTCATTCTCCAAAAGTTGTGCAGTCTGTGTCAGATTATAGAATACCATGTTCCTGTAATTCTAGCTTTCGTATATTGTTATATAGAAGTTGTGAAATCTAAAATGTAGCCAAAGGACATTGTTTGTCACCTAAACAAAGTGAAATAACTTATGAAACATACAAGAAGCCATGAAAATTATTGTGGCAACCTTTAAGTGTATCTTCCATATCTTCTACAGTGAATGCAGTTGACTGACAGCTTTAACCGCTGCCATCTAAACTATCGCCATGCTTCTACAGAGGCCACATTTCCCAGAAGCTGTTCCCAGTGATCCAGCATGATAGGGACCTAGAATAGGCCCACCTGGGACTGCACACTTCTGACAGGGAACTATGACTCCAAGACTCTCACATGGAACTTCTAAAAGTTTCAGCAAGGCCAAGTTAAGCGATAATTCCTTAGCCTCCCTCAATCCTTTACAGAAGTCAGGCTGGCATTTACCATTAGTTCTCCCAACCTCCTCCGGCTCCCTCCCCGATTCTCCTTCACAAGCATATTCTTCAGAAAAATACTAAGATGAGATTAGGCCTAAGATCGTAGAGTTTATTGGTTTCTTCTAAGTTACACTGGTGCCCTTGCAGAATAATGAAGTGGAGAGCTATTAAACAATTAATGGATAAGGCGTGAGAACTTAAAGGTCTCCTTCTAAGCAACCAGAGAAAGTCCCCTGCAATGATGTACAGCTGAGAAGCAGACTGAAGACAATTGTTACAAGCACACAGAAATGTTTGAGAGCTCAGGAAAGTGTTATTCTAAAGTCAGGGCCATATTTAGCAAAACCTGAGTCACTGAAACACGGCGTGGGAAGGGATGCCCTTGAAGATGTTGAAACTGTAGATATCCTAAATGCTTTGGGCTTTCAGAGGTGACCCACTTTTCTCTAGTAAAACGTAACACTTTGGTGCAGCAACAGGTATTCCCTCAGGAGCTGCTCTCACCTCTTCTGACTGCCAGGGTAATACATAGGGTTAAAGACAGCATATTCTTGCTGAGAACAGGCAGGGCTGGATAAAGAAGGAAGTAGCTGTACAATAGAATTGTTTTTAGAGTTAACTAACAAATCTTCCTTAGCAAAGGCCCCATCCTCAAGCCTGGAAACCCACAGCCCTAAGCAGGAACAGGCGTTCCTATTTTTGCCTCAAAAGTTGCCTTTTGGCCTGCCGTACCCCCTCTATCCTGTACCCTTATAAACCCCAGACCCCACAAGCAGGTGAGGAGATGAACAGAAGAGCAGAAGAATGGCACAATAGCACAGCAGTGAGAAAAGAAACATCTGAACACCAAGAGGAGTTTGGCTGGAGGTGGTCAGAGAGGAGATCAGTCACTAGGTGGCCAGACTCCAGGGGAAGATCGTGTTTCCATTCCATCCCCTTTCTAGCTCCCCACCCATCCCACTGAGCACACTGTAACACATGCTCACTTGGGCTTCAGGAGTCGCAGGCTCCCACCTCGGACACTGCTGTGGGGCTGGAGCCAAGAGGTGCTTGCCCGACTCCTGTCCATCTGTGTGCTTTCTCTCCCATAAGGGGTTTGAACACACATAGCATCCAAACAGATGAGCAACAGCCTTGTCACATGTCCTGAAATGGGGGTCAGGGAACTGTCATCTGGAGGCTTGTCTGGGATTAAAAAAAAAAAAGTTAAAACACAGAACTGTCGGATCTGTCTTTTCCATAACCCTGCCAACTCTTTCCTGTAATCAACAGGAATACTGGCTCCGTTTTCCTTCACAGAGGTCTAGCTGTCACATGGGACTGGAGTAAACCCTTGGGGCAACCAAAGACATCTTTTGCTGGAAGACTCCAAGACTGAACTCCATTGGCCAGGACCCCAAGACTTTGTTATATCTCTTCTTTCAGTTTGAAATGGCTCCGATTTCTTCTTTTATAACGTTAACAGTTTTGCTACAACTGCGGCAATGATGGCATTTGGCTCAGCCAAAGGTGTTGTTCAGAACTACGTGGTCTATTCTTAGAAGTGCCATCCCCAGCCCCATCCCAACAGCCACAGGTGCAGGTGGTGCAAGGTGCCTTCCCTCCCAGCTCAGGTGCCTTCGTGTGTCCTGCAGCATGCACAAGCCACGTCCAATGCCCACAAAGGGTGGGAGAAAACTGCAGCTGCTGCTGGGGCCCTGCGTGGAGGTTCTTCCCACAGACCTCCCCCTTTTGCCCCTAAGCTGTGTTTTTTTCCCTTCCCCATTTTCTTTTTTTCCCCCTTCTCTAAGTGAGAGGGCTCCTTTCCCCAGCACTCTGCTTATGCTAGAAAAAATGGAGTGACCCCTGCTGGCTAGTAATTGCAAATTTCGCAAGGCCCATTTGAGACTTCAACAGATAAATGCAGATCCTGAAATTTTTTTGTCCCAAACTCAATTCCAGGCTTCAGGCTGAGACCCTAGAAAGGAAACCAGATCTGAGGAATCCAAAGCCAGGCGACAGGCACCATGTAAATAGGCAGAACAAATGCCTGCCGACTAAACCCCTGCTTCAGGGAAGGAGGCCGTGCTCCATGGCATAAAGGCCCAGGAAACTCAAAGGTTGCCGACAGTAGGGAAAATAAAGGCACAGGTAAAGGTGGCTAATTCCTACTCTCCAGGTGCCCCTGCTTCATGGGTGGAAATTGCAATGGCAGCTATCCGTCTAGGGTCACTGGGACTCAGGAACAACAAAAAAATTAAAGGGAATGCCTTTCTTTCATCCTCACACCACAATTTTTTGGTGAAAGAGGGAAATGAGCAATGCCTCTATTTTCCTTTCTCTCTGAATGGGCAACCAGCTCTTCACCACCCCTAGCTTATACTCCTCTAGAGTGTATCCTGAACCATTGGGACTGCTTTAATCCTCAATATCTGAAGGAAAAATGCCTCATAGCCCTCTGCACATAGGTTTGGCCAAATTATAAAGGACTGGCTTGGGCTCAGGAGTCATTTATTTCAATACTATAGGGCAGTTGGACTATTTTTTTTTTTTTTTTTTTTTTTTGAGACAGAGTTTCGCTCTTGTTACCCAGGCTGGTGTGCAATGGCGCGATCTTGGCTCACCGCAACCTCCGCCTCCTGGGTTCAGGCAATTCTGCCTCAGCCTCCCGAGTAGCTGGGATTACAGGCACGTGCCACTATGCCCAGCTAATTTTTTGTATTTTTAGTAGAGACGGGGTTTCACCATGTTGACCAGGATAGTCGATCTCTTGACTTCGTGATCCACCCACCTCGGCCTCCCAAAGTGCTGGGATTACAGGCTTGAGCCACCGCGCCTGGCCTGGACCTTTTTGTATAGGCATGAGGACAGGTGGTCTGAGGCCCCATATGTGCATCCTTTCTATACATTTCAGAGCAATCCAGAGCTTTGCTAACAGTGCAGGGTTAATGCAGCCCTCCTGTTTGCTGTATCAGGAAAGGATGCAAGGGGCAATCCCAGGCAACTGAAAAAATGAATTCCAGAGGCACTCCTAGCAGAGAAGCCAGCTCCCTCCAGCCCTGCTTCTCCAGGTTCACGCCAACCTCCCTATCCAGCTTTAGTTTCTCCTGCCGCCTCCTAGAAATCATCAGATTAGACAAGCCCCAGTCTCACTCTTGCCCCTCCAACAGATGCCTGGTGAATTTGGCCCCAGTAAGGTCCAGGTTCTCTTCTCTCTATAGAACTTAAAGCAAATTAAGGGTATCTTGGCAAGTTTTCAGATAACCCTGATATTATATATATGCATATTATATATGAAAGAGTCTTTTTAGAATTTAACCCAAATATTTAAGCTCTCCTGGAAAAAAATGTTAATTTGAAATCAAACCGTGGTGGGCACTGAGAAACAAGCTGCTCTGCAAGTGGCAGAAAAAACTGGGGATGAGCTTTGTATCATATAGCATCAGGGAGTGTGGCGGGGGGGCAAACTTTATCCAACTGGAAGAAAAGTACCAGCAAATGACCCTGGATGGGATACCAATGATGAGATGGGAGACTGGAAGAGGAGACATTTTCAAGTGTGCATACCAGTGGGCTTATGTAGAATTAGGACCAAGCCTTGATTTTAGATAGACCAGGAATTTAATGAAGTAGATACACCATGACAGACCAGGAGTTTAATAAAAATCTCACTGCCTTCTTGGAAAGGCTAGAAAGTTCTTGGTAAAGCACAGCTCTCTATCTCCTGATTCAGTGGAGGAACAACTAATTATGAAGGATAAAGTACTCAGGCAGCCCCTGAAATCAGGAGGACATTGCAGCAATGGGCCCTGGAACCAGATAGTACTTTAGAGGACCTCTTCAAAGTGTCTACACCTCAGTCTTTTACAATAAAGATAGAGCGACAAAAAAAGCAGCAGCAGCTTTTATGGCCACATGCAAGCCCACAAACCCCGGAATTCCCAAGGCATACCTATTAATTGCTACAGATGTGGCTTGACCCAGACAGAGTAGTGGAGATTAAGTATTTTCCCCTAAGGACCAAGATAGATATGCAGTCAGCAGGCTTTTCTCACAACTTATGAACACTGCAAAAATGGAGGATCAGAAGGCTGAGATAATCACTAGTGAAGTCAATGTCAGGCCCAATTCGCAAGCTTTTGTCAGTTTCTAGATCCAGAACTCATTGAAGAGGTATCTGAATCCTTAAGTAGAAAAGCCCTGAAAAAGCCCCCATTATGTACCATGATTATCTCAGTTCTTCCTCAAAGGCACCTGTGATAATTTACTCAGGCAACTGTACTTTGGAGAAAGAACTAGACATTGATGATTATTGAACAGTTTGAGTCGACATTGATATCCAGAAATTGGAAGTACAGTCATGGTTACTCTATTTACTACATAGACTAATATCTAGAATAGAGCCCCTACTTTAAACAGTCTCCATATAGCCTGCTTCCACAGATCCATTCACTGATTATGTTTTTAAGACACTGAAACTTAAATTACTATACCAAGTTGTTTAAATAACAACCATACAAGACTTTGTTCTGAAACTGCCGTCCCCACCAAAATAGAAAGCTTTTTGAATGCATGATAGAGAACTTGGTAGTTTATTGCTTTCTATTCCAGTTATATGATGATCAAAGTTCATATTCATACAGGATAGAAAATAGGACTCAGTTTGCCTTGGGCACATTAACTCTACTGTCATGTGCCGTAGTATAGTCCTAAAAGACATGGACTGCCTGGACATCCCAGAGCACATCTCAGTGATCCAACGGTATGTTGATTGTGCCAAATGAACACGAGGTGCTTCGTACAGTAAAGGCCTTAGACAAAAAAAGCTGGAGCCCGATTCCAGATGGAATCATGTTGATTGTGCCAAATGAACACGAGGTGCTTTGTAAAGGCTTTAGACAAAAAAAGCTCGAGCCCGATTCCAGATGGGTTGGCAAGCCACGGTGTAAGGTGCACGGCATGTGCATTACAGCCATACCCAGGGGCGGTTACAAGAGAGTGGAGAAGCAGTCTTCAACTAGTGAAACTTGCTATCACTAATTGATAAACTTATCAATTATCAGTTTCTTCCACGGGAAGTGGATAACCAGGTATCAAGTAGTATTATCACTTATTGAAGAAAAAGTGGCCCAGGATGAGAATCTCTTTAAATTTCTGTGTAGTGGTCAACGGCCTTCTATCTGGTCAGGGGCTTAGAAAGAGACCAGATGATTAAAAGAAAGATTGGGAGAGAGGCATAAATTTGAGTATGTGTGAATCAGGCCCAAACTGTGAAGATTCTTGTATCTTTAAAAGACATCTACCCCATGAGGCACTGAACATTCAAGTAGATGAAGTGATTCTGCTAGTTGAAGTTAGCTAGCCTTCATTGTTCAGTTCAGAACTGGAATGACGGGTTATAGAATGGCATCAGTGGCAGCAGAAGATCCTATTTATGGTTCCTGAAGCCCAGATGTGTTGCTCCTCAAGGAGGCCACTTAGTGGCAGTTCAGATCTACATTGAGCCTCTATATTCTGGGAGTGCCAGTGGTTTCTACTTTCAGTTATGTATTTGTTTTGGGCGTGGGTTTGCCTGTCTTGTCCACAGATCCTTGGCCATTAGTACTACTTTGATGACTTCCAAATCCCTTATGTACAGGCAAGAGACCCCACATGGCACAGGATCAAAGGAATAGACATGATTCACAGCAAAGATATGCAAGATAGAATAGGGCTGATGACCATGGGATTCACTGGTAGTATAACATTAACAGAAGCAGCTGGCCTCAGGATATTAAGGATACCTGCGCTAAGAACACACTAAAGCAGCATCTCACTGAAGCAGAATGTCAGCCTTCAGAATACATTATGTGTGCTTAATTAGAGATCTATATGGTGCTGCATCTCCAATAGGAGAAGTACCATAAACCAGAACCCAAGGGGTAAACACAGGAATATCTTAGTCATTTCTGATAGTCTACTAGGAGATTGGCTTCCCATTTCTGGAAATCTTGGCTCTGCAGTGTTGGAGATTCTGGTTCCCAAAGCAGGTTCACTGTGTGCAAGGGACTCAAGGTCCCATTGAACTACAACTCACAGCTGCCATCAGGATACCTTGCACTACTATGCCCAGGGACCAAAAGGTGAGGAGTTGCCATACTGGCGAAAGTAATTGATCTTGATTAGCAGGAAGAGAGTGTTGCCTTTATACAATGTATATGAAG
Organism: Aotus nancymaae; assembly: GCF_030222135.1. Taxonomy (NCBI): domain Eukaryota; kingdom Metazoa; phylum Chordata; class Mammalia; order Primates; family Aotidae; genus Aotus; species Aotus nancymaae. The sequence continues at coordinate 55,176,777 of NW_026988473.1, read as the reverse complement.
ATAGATACATAAAATGTGTGAAGTCAGGTGATCCACTTGCATTTTCTGGTGCTTCCTTGACCCATTGTGACTATGGGCATACGTGTGGATCATTCCCCAGATGAAGGTATGATTAAATAGTCAGTCCTCTCAGGAATAAACGATTGGGGTCACCCCACTAGGTAAGCCACCAAGATTTGCCATGGCAATAGTTGAGGGTGAGAAGAATTGAGTAACAAAGGAATGAGAGGAAGAGTCGTGTCCTAAAACTACTTCAGAGAAAAGGGGTGTAGTTTGTTCTATTAACCTTCCGCTGAGTATCCCCTTCAGCAAGGAAGACCCACTGGAGCTATGAAGGAGATGTTCCTCACATCTGTTTGAAGGAGATCCATGCAGTGCAAGAAAGGACTGTGATGGCCATGAAAACATGCTTTTAAGATTGAATGCAGACAGCATATTGGATGGCCTTAGTCACTGTGCTATAGTAATACATGGCATTTTCTAGGCTTCACTTCCCTTTGGTTGTTTCTGACCAATCAATGGGCACAGAACTATTAAAACAGGCCTAATCTTATGAGATACTGGACTCCTCATAGGTGCCCTTGTTCAAGGTCTCCATTAACCTTTCCAAAACATTCTTAGAGATGCACAGACATTTAAGACCCTCCTTATTTTCCTTCCACCCTCCCAAAAAGGAGACTTGCACTGTGACCTTGTGGCTCCTAGCCTCTCTTTAGATCCCTCTCTCTCCATCTTCCTTTATGGCCATTTTCCTCCAGCCCCCTTCAATAAGCCTCTGAGATATCTAGTTCCATCTTTGTTCTTGGGAAGACCCATGCTAACACAATTACAGCAAGTCCCACAGAGAAGTCTTTTTTCCTCCATAGCAGTGGGTCCTTGGGAAGAATGAATACCTTTTATGAGTAGAGTCCTTTGAGATCTCTCTTCAAAGACTTCTCTCAAAGCCAATTAAGGAGGAATAAAGGGACTCCCTGAGGTCTGTCCTGGGGAGACAGTGCTGCCCTGGGGGCTGACCTGGCAGGGAGTGGCTGCGCAGTCTGCTCTGGTGCAGATTTGTGCAGGCAGCCTCTGGCCCCTCTACTCCCGGGTCTGCCTCCTGGGACACCCCTCTGCCTCACCCAACATATGCAGTTCTACCTGCCTCTCTCCATTGTGGACTTTTGGGAAGCAGCTCCCCACCTCAGGGGCTCAGGACTTGACTGAGCTGGGAGTCAGAAGTCATCCTCCTTGACCTGCCCATGCCCCTGGGCTCCAAAGTTGTGGGAACTAGTGTGAGTTGGAAGGTTTGCCTGAGGGCCGGTGCAGGCTTGGAGCTGGGGGCCCTGCGCTGCCCTGGGAGTGTGACCCGGCCAGCAACCAAAACCTTATGTGACTGTGCCCAAGAGCAGTGCATGCAGATTCTCCTCAGAGGTGAGACTTTCCAAAGGACCAATGACTGTTTCCTGTGCCCTTTCAGTTTTTTACTCTGTAGCTATGTCTCGATCCTGCCATGCAAGGCCTTACAGATTAGTCAGGAAAAAGATGTAAACAAGAAAAAGAAAAACAGCCAACTACAAAAGACGACCAAGGCAGCCAACAAAAACGTGGCATCGGTCAAGAATGTAAGCCCTGGAAAATTAAAGCAATTAATTCAAGAAAGATGTTAAAAAAACAGAACCTAAACCATCTATGCCAGTCAGAAGCCTTCTAACAAAAGCTGGAGTAGCATGCATGAGTTTGGATAGGACTGAGGTTCTTTGTCAGAACCCAGAGTGTCCTTAACCTGCAATGGGTTTACAATGGTGCTATGAAGCACCTCTTAGCAGGTGACTCTCCCAACCCCCACTGGTCATAGCCAAATCCAAAAAGGTTCCACTTTCTAAGGGTTTAGAAAAGCAACATGATTGCGATTATAAGATACTCCCTGATTTGGGAGTAAAGCACTCAGAAAATGATTTGGTTCCAATGCAAGACACCCAAGTTCTTTCTGATATAGACTAATTGGTGGGCAAAATTCCTCTTTAATAAAAAGTTAAGAGCCAAGAGACAATGCAGTCTTGGTTACAAAGAGGTGAGGATTCCAAAAATCAGTATCCCTACCCAAAGGGGCCCTGCAGCTGAGACCCTTCCTGCTCCACTGGAAGGGACATGCTGTGAAGAACTATTCTCTGAAGAGACATGGAATACCAGTAGTTCCCCAAAATTGTTTGCTCAGGACACACTGTGTGCTCCCCTTTGCCCCAAGGAGCAACCCCCAAAGTTACCTCAAGGAAACCCCTGCATTCAGTTAGAAGAGTTAACTTAAGAGATTCTACTCCTGAGCTTACCCGATTCTTACCTGGATCCCATTAAAAGTGAACATGATTGCTACCTCACCTCCAAAGGTGCAATTCAGGTATAACCTTATTAACTCCTTGGCTCTTGGTGGGTGTACGTCTCCTACCTCTAATAAAATTCCACTTGGCAGGCTCAAAACAAGTGACCGTTGGTGCTAAACCAAATCAAGATACCTTCAAAGCTACTGCAAATCAACAGGATATTTCTGATACCACCTCTCTTCTAAGACAGGCCTTTGGTGCTATCCCACTTCAATGGGAACTTCCTGGGGATGACCCAGGTCATGGTGAGGCCCTGGGTTAGATCCCAGATCCACCCGAGATTCCTGGTGCTATTTCAGTCCAAGGATGGGTCTTTGGTACTCTTTTAGACCAACAAAGAAACTCTTGGTATTAGTGGGGGTGTTGTCCCAGACTTGCCTGTCTTCCTTTCTGTTCCTTTAAATCCAATTGCTACCTTTAATGCTCCTTCCAAATGGCCCGAGCCCCAAAGCACTGTCTCATATGGATTTGTAATCCAGGGTGCTATACAGATTTTTGCCTTTAGGCTCATGACACACTCCTCAGTTACAAGCAATGTAGAAAATGAGAAGTAGATTCATATAAGCTTCCTGACAGCTAACACTCAGTGGTTCCCATTAGCCCGAGAGAGGACTCTTCCATGCTTCACTGGCTGTTGCCCAACTTCCTGTTGATGCAGAAGCTTTGAAGGTCTCTTGATGATCTGGTTTAGCACCAAGGGTTACTTGTTTTCAGCCTGCCAAGAGGAATCTGGAGGTTATAAAGGAAAACAAGAGGTCCCAGAGGGAAAAGAAGCCCAAAGTTTTAAAGGTAGATTTTAACAAGCCAGTAAGTAGCCCCAAGTCAGAATCCATGGACTACAGTAGATGTGTTTATGGGGAAGAAAAATTGGAATTGAACCCACGTCCTGTTAAAAATGTAACTAAGAATGAAGAAAGCATGACAGGCATCAAGGTGGAGAAATGAACACAAAAGAAATCACATTTAACTGATCACGTCAAAGGAAATTTCAGTGTTAATGTCCCAGAAGCTGAAAAATTGAAAAACTCAAGTGAGATAAACCAAATCTGCAAAATTGTTTGTACAAACTGTAAGAAATGGCATTAAACATGTACACTATTTACACCCACTGAAACAAATGTGTCATTTAAAAAATTCAATATTGAATTCAGCAAAACATTGGAAAACAATTCCTACAAATTCCTAAAAGACACTGCAAACTGTAACAATGCTGTGAGCTCCTTTGCTACTGATATGAGTTGTGATCATCTCAAGGGGATAAGTAGTGTTTTAGTGTTCCACTAGCCTGGCTTTAACTGAAATTCCATCCCTCGTTCTTTACACTCCAAAGGAAGTTCTCATGCTAGTATACACAATGAAGGTGATCAACCAATAACTCCGGAGAATATACTAAGTAAAGAACCAAAAGATGAATCTCCAGCTTAACTAAGTCTCTTATTAATAAAAGATAGGAGATTAACATTGGAGCAAGTGGGAGTCATTGAGGCCCTGACTCAACTCTCAGAGAATTCCTCTCTATCAAAGTCAGAGAAGGAAGAAAAGTCAGCAGAGAACAGCAAGTTTGCTTAATAGCTGCAAAGCTATCATCTACACTGTAAAAAAAGACCTCCAAGACCCAAACTTCCAAGGAGAGTCACCAAACCATCACTGTCCATCTTTGGAAAAGCAAAGTTCATGCAACACGGTGGTTTTCAATGGACAAACTATGCTTTCCAACTCACATAACAGCTCAGCTACTAACCAAGCATCCACAAAGTCACATGAATATTCAAAAATCACGAATTTTCTTTTTATACCAAAATCAAACACATGCAGGACCGACACCAATACAAGTATTTCTCCAGGGATAATTACTCTTGACAGTTGTTTCAAGAATTTGCATCAGTTGCCACCAAGAAATAATGAAGTATGGTATTGCAACCCATTACTAGACAGCAGCAAAAATTTGGACTCAGCTGATCTATGTCAGGATGCAGCTCATACTCAAATTGAAGACGACCTTGTAACATGGTTGGGACAACTTGCTTCAATAATTAAGTTCAATTATATAAATCCACAGGAGAAGAAAGTTGGAAGTACACCCACAAGCCTTGTCACATGTAATGTGCCCTTCCCACTTTCTATATTTCTTATAGCCATTATTGGAGGTAATGAATTTTTCTGAGTTTGATGACTGAGGAGTGTATCATGAGCCCAAAGGCTAAAATAGGCGCATTACATGCATCAAGGGCACATTTATCCAAAATTAATTGTGTTCTTGCTGTACAACAGAAACCACCTTCAAATTACAAAATAATCACGCTTCATCATTAACAAAGCAAAAGAACACATCCCAGAAAAAGAAAATCCACCCCATCAAGAGATTGGCAGAAAAAGCAGCCCACAGTTGTAAGTTAACAAGAAAAAGATCAGAAGTGGGAAACGTTGTCCTTTACATACAGCACAATTTGACATTTGGATAGCATTGAAATTTCAATATTTTGTCCACATGATTTTCCTCATGTATTTGGGAAAATTTCTTCCTCAACCAAATTATGGAAACCACTGGCTCAAATGAGGTCCATTATACAACCCAAAACAGTATTTCCTACACTCACTCAGATAAAATTAGAGATATCCTGAATCAAGAGAGGAAAAGATGAAGGTTAAACCATTGGATTCACTCAGCTTATTTCATCTTAAAATGGAATCCAATGGGAAAGCATTCACCGATAAAGCTTATACTTCTCAGGTACAATTAGAGGTGAATGCCAATCAGAAAGCACATCCTTTGACCCAGCCCTCCTCTCCACCTCATCAATGTGCTAACATGACGGCTGGCAATGACCAAATATGGTTTCAGCAGGTTGAGGAGCAACTCATGCATCAGAGGCTGCCAACATTGCCCGGTATCTCTCATGAAACACCCTTAGTTGAGTCAGCACTAACTCTGGAATGTAAATGTAGTATGTTCAGGTGGAATTACATTGGTTTCTACCAAAAGTGAAGAGGAAGTCTGTTTATCCAGTGTGGGAACATCAGCATTTTTCACAGTAGACAGTGCACAGAAAAATGTCCATGATTATGCCATAAACTTCTTTACTAACCCTACAAAAAAACTTAGTGTCCATAAAGATTCTGAACTGCCCACCTGCAACTGTCTTGATCGAGTTATACAAAAAGACACAGGCCCATATTATACACACCTTGGGGCAGGACTGAGTGTTGCTGCTCTCAGGGAAATCATGGAGAATAGGTATGGTCAAAAAGGAAATGCAGTAAGGATAGAAATAGTGTACATCAGTAAAGAAGGGAAAAGCTCTTATGGGTGTCCATCACTGCTTTTTCTTAAAACTCACTTAGCAGTTGAAGAAAAAGTTCTTTGGTCCAGCAGCATACAGGTAATGACTGTCCAACTACTGTTAATGATGGTGCTCATGGTATGGGATGGCATCCCGACCAACCATACAGATCTCAGAGAATCTAAAGTCATACAATGGTCATCCTACTGACGGAAGATGCACCCTCAATGAAAATTGTCTCCGGATTCCTTGACATGTACAGGTAACTTGTGGAGCTTCTTTCTCTTTGGGCTGTTTGTTGAGTATGTACTTTAATGACTAAGTTTGGTAGAAGCCCAAGCCCCAGAAGATTTAGAATTGATCTAAGCTCTCCCTTAAACAAAAGAAAAAACTTTGAAGGTAACAGTTTTGATACACTATTAGCTCTAATTCATAAGCAGTATGCTCCAGTAGCTTACTAAAATCAGGTGGAATATAAAAATGTTGCCTGAGAATGTCAGCTTGGCAGCAAGGAAGGTTGTCCCTCCCCTGGGGTCACTGCTTGCCTGGACTTCTGTGCCCACCTCCACAGGGACATTCACAACATGAATAATGGAAGCACTGTGGTTTGTACTTTAACTCGAGGAGATAACTGCTCTTTGGGTGTTATTCAAGATGAGCAGCTCCATGTGCTACATCTTTATAAACTTTCAGACACAGATGAGTTTGGCTCCAAGGAAGGAATAGAAACCAAGATTAAATCTGGGGCCATTGAGGTCCTGATACCCTCCAGAAAAAAGAATGTGTTTCACTCAGCCTATTCCCCATTCTGGGAAGAAGAGGGCTGCAAAGATGACAGAGGTTGTTGCACATAAGGGCAGTGGAGAAGAAACCTATTCCCAGAATCAAGCAGAAGAATAACAACAAACAGTAAGGCTTTATCACTGCTACCTTAGGGAGTCAAACAGATCATGCAATCTGGAGTACACAGTGAAACCGATCCCCACTTTATCTTAAAAGGTTCAGACAACACTAAAACCTATTCGCTGATGCCATCTGCTTCTCACCCAGTGATAGAGGCATCTCCAGGCTTCTCCTGGTCCCCAAAGACTGCTTCAGCCACGCCAACTCCATTGAAGAATGATTAAACAGTCTCTTGTGGGTTTTTGGAAAGCAGCAGCACTCCCCACTGCATGATGCATTTGGAAAGACTCAGTGGTGCCAATGCAGCTGCTGAAGACCCCGGCATTTCACAGCTTGGTGAAGTTGCTCTTCTTCTCTGTCTGCTCCTGTGACAGAGCCCTTCATTATTCTGAGCCTTCTCCTGGTGTGACTAACTGAGCTGCTAATGTCTCATCAGCCAAACCAGCAACCCTCATTCCTCACCTCCCCTCAAGACCTTGCCTCTTCTCCGATGGAACACGATGAGTAACATTCTGAAACAGAAGAACCTCTATCAGAGGAGCCCCTATCTGATGACCCCTTGTCACCTGCTGAGGAGAAATTGCTTCACACTGATAAGTATTGGTCAGACAATGAGCACACATCTTTTTGGATGCAAATATTGGTGGAGTGGCCATCGCACCTGCTCACAGCTTGGTTTTGAGTGTGACCGGTGAGAGCTGCGCTCTACCACTCTTGTTGAGCATCCCAACCATCTCCCTTGTCTTGTTATCAGCACAAAAACCTGAACCCCAACACGTTTTTTAACTAAACGAGATTAAGTTTGAGGCTAAAGAAGCTAATAGTAAGAAAATAAAGGCCTCAGAGCAGAAAGACCAGGCAGATAATGAAGGTCCAGAGCTGTCTTCTATGAGAAAGAATTTGGTTCAATTCATTCACTTCAAAGAATTAACATTAACTCATGACAATGTTGTCACCATTTCCCCTTATGCTCTTACACACATTGCAGGACCCCATAACCATTGGGTCTGAATGCATTTCTCCCCCTCTTAATCCCTTTGCTAGTGCAGTGCATTTTCTCAAGGTGCTGTTAAAAGAAAGTCATGTTGTCATTTAATATGTCTTCATCTCACCAATTTCAAGTCTGAGGTTAAAAAAAAAATAGTAACAAGTGGGGTGGGTGTTAACTATTTTGACAATTGGTAGAAGATGCACATTTTAAGCAAAAATAAAAGTTTTACAGTTTTAAATACATAAATGTTTCCTTTAGGCATTAACCTTGGTAGACTATGTTACCACGACTATGTTGGGGTTCATTCAGATTTTTGTGCTGGTAACAAGACAAGGGAGAGATGGCTGAGATGCTCAGCAAGAGTGGTGGTGTGCAGCTCTGTTTACTATGAAACAAGAGTAATTTTTAGGGGAATTTAACAGGCTCATGTTCTATGATGTAAAATCAAGACACTGTCAACTCTACACAGCTTCTGGTGCTTAACCACATCCACAGTTAAAAAATAAGCTGAATCATTATTTCATGGTGCCGTTGTTTCAACATCTTCCAATCATTGCTAGAAAATTGGCATATTCTTTTGAAATAAGCTTATGAAATGTTTTCTCTTAAAATATTTCTCCTGTGTAAAATAAATCGTTGTTAGTAATGGTTGGAGGCTGTTCATAAATTGTAAATGTATTTTATAAGCAATTTTTACAAGTATCTTGAAATAATGTAAGAATCCTATTGTCTTGTTTGTGCTTATTTGCATACAAGAGAAATCATTTATCCTTGCTCTGCAGAGTTCCATCTTAAGTGCAGTATATATTCTAATCATGTGTATGGTTTGTATTTTCACTGTGTCCTTTCACATTCAACTATTAGCGACTTGCAGTATATAGTTAATGAGAAGTTGTTAATTATGGAATTAGGAAGCCTATCACCAACATTAACATTTTCTTTGGAACTAGGTAAGAGTGGTCTTTTCTGACTTATTGAACAACCTTAATTTAGTGTCATCCCACATTTCTCGGTATAATCCATGAGGTGTTTTCAAAAGGAGATGATGGGACAGGATAGGTTTCACAAGAGTCCAATGTTTCTAATGCCTCATGGTGATAAAATACAAAAATTAAGTAGATATTCATATTCATTTCTAATTCTAATATAGAATTAGAAAGTTTTTGTCGAGATATTTTGAAAACAAATTCCCTACTATCAAATGCCTCCCCAACCCCAAGTCAAACAAGAGGAATGGTACTATAAACATGGCTTTGTCCTTTAAGAGCTAACTGATTTGTTTATCTTAGCATATTAGAGTTGGGAAAATAACTTCCGATCATTGCCGATGTTCTAAGTAACAGAAAAAAAGTCAAGTTTATTTTAGTCATTCCATTGTTTCCCCCATTACTTTGACTAATTGTATTGCAAAACAAAAAGGATTACCCAAACATGTTTAGAACAAGGAGAACTTTGAGTAAAATACTTGATTCTGTTAAGGTGCAGAGGTGCTGTAACATTCAAAGTGTCAGATTCCTGGGGAGTACGGAGAACCTACTGGTGCTTCTCCCTTGGAAATGCCATAGAAAGCCCACAACTGCTAACACTTAAAATGTTGGTGCAAAAGCAAACAGTTCCAGCAGGCTCTCTAAAGTAACACTCATTGTAACTTATTAATATATGGTACAAAGTATCTGTTTTGAGCTTTTGACTCATCCAAGTAAAGGAATATGAAGGGATTGTAAATAAAATGTCCATTGATAGAGCATCATGTACGAGTAGATTACTGCTTGTAAAATGTGTAATAGGGTAGTTCATTGACTTTAGTATTTTGTGTGCCTTAGATTTCTGTTTTAAAACATGTGTATTTTTGTGGGCCTAAGGTTTCTTACACATTTAAGTATGTAAATTATTTTTTACTGCTTCAGCTGCTTCAGTAAGATATTTACTAGTATTTGACTATCGACTATCAGGAATATACCCTTGCGAGATTATGTTTTAGATTTTAGGCCTTAGCTCCCACTAGAAATTATTGCTTCACCAGATTTAATGGATAAAGTTCTATGGCTCTTTACGCATTTGCTCATCTATTCATTCTTCCAGGCTACACTTATTGAATGCCTGAAAAATCTGTCACTTTTGTTCTTTGAATCACCACTTATGACATAGTAAACTTGAATAAAAACTACACTCAAATATTTCAAAATAGCAAATTATCTTCAGAATAATCCATGGTAACATACACAGTAATTCAAATTGACCTGTCTCAATAGGTTTCTTAATCTAAACTTGGTACATTTAATTTTGGGGACTATTGGGATTTCTGATGCTTGTTGCAGTTTACCGAGTATGTGAAAGTATCTAGTATCAACTGAAATATTTTCATTCCATTGTTGTAATTATCATGGACTTAAACCGATTATGCCACTGTGGAACCAAATTGGATTCCTGCTTTATTGGTAAATTGTTAAAATTAGCAAAGACTCCATTCTCATTCTTTGCCCTGTGATTTTTCGAAAGCTTATTCAATGTTCTGCAGTATTGTGATTGTATGCTGGCGACACTGCTTTTGGAATACTCTTTCTCACAAAGCAAGGAAATAATTGAATGAAAAATAAAGGAGGGAGGGGCCAAGACGGCTGAACAGAAATAGCTCCAGTCTTTGCCTTTATCTCATACACATAAACTGAGCTTTATTCAGCTTTCATTTTTCAAAAATCACTGTTTCCACCTTCTGGATGTCCCATTTTTTTCCACCCCAGGCCTCTGCCTTGTGACTTTGGCCTGCAAATTAGACACTTCAGCTCATCCAGTAGTCAACTCTGGTCCCATTTCCAACTTCCTACCTATCCCACAGAGCACACTGTAACACGTGCTCACTTGGGCTTCGGGAGTTGCAGGCTCTCACCTCGGACACTGCTGTGGGGCTGGAGCCCAGGGGTGCTCCCTCTCCCATAAGGGGTTTGAGCACACACAGCATCCAAACAGAGCCACACCCTTGTCACATGTCCCGATATGGGGGTCAGGGAAGTGTTTTATCTGGGGGCATGTCTGCTATACAAAAAAGAGCAAGTTGAACAGAAGTGTCAGATCTGTTTGCCATCACCCTGCTAATTCTTTCCTGTAAGTAAAAGGAATATTCGCTTCGTTTCTTTTCAGAGGTCTGTCACGTGGGACTGGAGTAAAGCCCTGTGGCAACCAAAGGCATCTTTTGCTGGAAGACTCCAAGACTGAACTCCATTGGCCAAGACCCCTAGACTTCGTTATTGTATCACTTCTTTCACAATTTGAAATGGCTCCTATTTCTTCTATTATAATGTTAATGGTTTTGCTACAGACTACAGCAATGATATTAAATGATGGCATTTGACTCAGTCGAAAGGTGCAGTCCAGAACCCTGTGGTCTCTTAGAGGTGCCACACCAGGTGCCATCCTAATAGTCACAGGTGCATGTGGTGCACGGTGCCTTCCCTCCCAGCTCAGGTGCCTCTGTGTCCAGCAGCACACTCAAGCCACGCCCAATGCCCACAAAGGGCAGGAGAAAACTGCAGCTGCCACTGGGGCCCTGCATGGAGGTTCTTCCCCTAGACCTCCCCCGCTTTTGCCCCTTAAGCTATTTCCCTTCCCTATTTTCTTCCCCCCACTTCTCTAAGAGAGGGTTCCTTTCCCCAATGCTCTGCTCATGGTTAAAAAAAAAAAAAAAAAATGGAGTGACCCCTGCTGGCTAATTGCAAAGGCGGCAGGGCTTGAGACAGACACGCAGACCCCTGAAATATTTTGTCTGAAACTCAATTCCAGGCTTCAGGCTGAGGCTCTAGAAAGGAAAATCAGATCTGAGGAATCCAAAGCCAGGTGACAGGCACAATGTAAATAAGCAGAACAAATTCCTGCTGACTAAACCCCTGCTTCATGGAGAAGGCCGTGCTCCATGGCATAGATAAGGCCCAGGAAACTCATAGGTTGCTGACTGCAGGGAAAATAAATGCACAGGTAAGGGTGGAGAATTCCTATTCTCTAGGTGCTCCCTGCTTCAGGACTGCCCGTTGCAATGGCACCTGTGGGTGGCATCTGTCTAGGGTTGCTGGGACTTGGGGACAAAGAAGAATGCCTTTCTTCCTCACACCCCAGTTTTTTGCTGAAAGAAGGGAAATGAGGAATGCCTCTATTTCCCTTACTTTCAGAATGAGCAACCAGCTGTCTTTACCACCCCAGCTTATACTCCCCTCTGGTGTGTATCCTGAACCATGGAGACTGCTTTAATCCTCAGTATCTGGAGAACAAAATGCCTCATAGCCCTCTGCACAAAGGTTTGGCCAAATTATAAAGGACTGACTTGGCCTCAGGAGTCATTTCCATACTATGCGCAGTTGGACCTTTTTATATAGGCATGAGGACAGATGGTCTGAGGCTCCATATATACGGTCATCTAAGGAAAGGTCACAAGACGCAATCCCAAAAAACTAAAATGAATTCCAGAGGCATCCCCAACAGAGAAGCTAGCTCCCTCCAGCCCTTTTCCCCCGAGTCCATGCCAACCTCTGTGTATCCAGCTTCAGTCTCTCTCCTGTCCTCTCCTACAAATCCTTACATTAGACAAGCCCCAGTCTCACTCTCGCCCCTCCACAAATGCCTGGTGAATTTGGCTCCAGTAAGGTCCAGGTCCTCTTCTCTCTATAGAAATTAAAGCAAATTAAGGGGATCTTGGCAAATTTTTGGATAACCCTGACATATATAGAGGCTTTTTGGCAGTTAACCCAAGTATTTAAGCACTCCTGAAAAAAAATGTCACTTTGAAATCAAACCCTGATGAACACTGAGAAGCAAGCTGTTCTGCAAGTGGCAGAAAAATTTGGGGATGAGTTTTGTATCACATATAGCATCAGGGAGGGACACAACTTTATCCAACTGGAAGAAAAGTGGTAGCAGCAAATGACCCTGGATGGGATCCCAACGACAAGATCGGAGACTGGAAGAGGAGACATTATCAGGTGTACATAATGGAGGGCTTATGTAGAGCTAGAACCACACCTCAATTATAGATAGACCAGGAATTTCATAAAAATATCACTGCCCTCTAGAAAAGGCTTAAAGGGCTCTTGGTAAAGCACACCCCTCTATCTCCTAATTCAGTTGATAAACAATTATGAAGGAAAAATTTATTATCCAAGCAGCCCCCAATATCAGGAGAACACTGCAGAAATGGGCTCTGACACCAGACAGTACTTTAGAAAACCTCTGGACAGTGGCTACATTCAGTCTTTTACAATAAAGATAGACAAAAAAACAGAAGCGGCTTTTATGGCCACCATGCAAGCCCACACACCCCAGAATTGCTAAGGTGCACCTATTAATGGCTACAGACATGGGAACAGTTACCTCTTCTAAAGTTCACCACTGCTGTGTGAGGTTTAATTTCTTTCACCAGGGTGAAACAGCTCAGGGTACAATGTTGTTTGTATATTTCACTTTTTGTTTCCATAATCTTGGGCACTAGATTCTTTCCTTGTATAATATGCATGTTTATTCCATGCATATTTAACCTTATAAAACTATTTCTCTTGCCTGGTGGCCAATCTCCAAATGGTCAGGTAACTGGAGGCTCAGACGATGACTCCCTTTTGCTGGCAACCCTTTAATAAACCTCTGGGAGGAATCTACTGTTTTCCCTTTAACATCACTTCTCAGCAGGATGTAGCTAAGACTGGTCTTTATCCATATTCTAATGTCAGATGTGCCTCTTCAGAAGGGGAAATGAGAGACAAGAGACAGGGAAATAATGGGTACAAGAGGCAATTCCTCAGCAAAGGCCCCACTCTTAAGCCTGGAATCCTGTGGCCCCATAATGGGAACAGACATTCCTATCTTCATGCCCCAAAGTTGCCCTTTGGCCTGCTATGGCCCCCTATCCTGTACCCATATAAGCCCCAGACCCCAGGCTCCACAAGCAGATGAACAAATTAGCAGATGAGCAGATAAGATGAACAGAAAAGAACAGAACAGCACGGCAAAGAGAAAAGGAGCATATGAACTGAGGACTTTTGCTGGGGGTGGTCAGATAGAAGATTGGCCACTGGGTGGTCAAACTCCAGGGGAAGACTATCTTCTCACTGCATCCACTTTCAGCACATCCACTTGGGCTGCAGGAGTCACTGGTTCCTGCCCTGCATGCTGCTGTGTGGCTGGAGTGCTGGGTCCTGCACCTGCCCGTCTGCATGCCTCCCTCCTGTAAGGTGTTTAAGTGTGCATGACAGTTGAAAAGATGAGCCACACCCCTATCACATGTGCTGTGATGGGGGCTGGTGAACTGTTTCACTAGGGTGGCTCTTGTAAGCCTGAGAAGTGGTGATGGCCAGTGCTCAGCAAAGCAAAATACGTAGATTGCCCTGAAAAAAGAGGAGACACGGGAACATAATATATAATAGACATGTAAGGGCAGAGGATCCAGAGGATTATGTCCAATGGAAGAACCCAAGGACAGTATTCACCAAGGCCATCACAAATGATCTGATGACATGGACACTAACACTATTAAATAGTGCAGTGATGGCTTTCTTCAGATCAGAACACATGGCAGCAATCAGATAGGCTTATCAATACCTATGGTGATAAGAGGGTGATAGTGAGGCCAGGTGGTAACATTTAACCCTGGGAAGTCAGAAGGCCACAGTTCAGTAAGAGCTGGCAAGGTCACAAGGGTACGCTAAGGGGGCTTGACCCAGAGAGGTATGGAGATTAAATATTTCCCCCAAGGACCAAATTAGATTTGCAGCCAGCAAGGCTCTACCCAGCACTTATGAACAAGTCAAAAATGGAGGATCAGAAGGCTAAGATAATCACTAGTGAAGCCAATGTCAGGTCCAATTCCCAAACTTGTCTCAGTTTCTAGATCAGTAACTCATTGAAGAGGTACCTGAATCCTGAAGTAGAAAGGCCCTGAAAATGCCATTATATATGATTCTCCTAGTTCCTCCTCACAGGTACCTGTGATAATTATTCAGGCAACTGTACTTTGGAGAAATAACTGGACACTAAGGATTACTGAACAGTTTGAGTCAACCCTGATATCCAGAAATTGGAAATATAGTCATGGCTCCTCTATTTACTACATAGACTAGTATCTAGTATAGAGCCCCCACTTTAAACAGTCTCCATGTATCTGGGATCCACAGACCGACCCACTCACTGGTTATTTTTCTAGTCACTTAAAGTTACTATTTTGAAGTTACTGTTCTACATTGTTTAACTACTATACACCCTTTGTTCTGAAACTGCCCTCTCCACCAAAATAGAAAGCTTTTTGAATGCATGATAGAGAACTTTGCAGTTATACTGCTTTCTATTCCAGTTATAACATCATCAGAAAGTTCATATTCATATGGGATACAAAATGACTCAGTTTGCCTCTGGCACATTAACACTGTCATGTGCCATAGTATAGTCCTAAAAGACACGGACTGCCTGAACATTCCAGAGAACATCAGTGATCCAATGGTATATCATGTGGATTTTGCCAAAAGAACACAAGGGGCTTTCTAAAGGCCTTAGTGAGACACATGTTCCAGAGGTTAGAGACAAATCCAAAAAACTTTCAGGATGCAACATGTCAGAAGTATTTAATTAGGTCCAGGGTTGCACTGAACATCTCCAGAGTAAAGCAGCAGCCTTCATTTTGTATCCGCTATCCCAAAGAGGAGGGCACAATGAATAATAGGCCTCTTTGGATTCTGGAAAGAACATTTGTCACCTAGGAATTCTGCCCTGGTCCATGTGTGAAAAGTCATAAAAGGCTTCCAAATTTAAGAGGGCCCAGAGCAGGAATGAACACTACAGCAGGTCCAGGCTTTGGTGCAAGCGTCACTGCTACGTAAGCCTTAGGAACTGACAGACAAGTGTTGCAGGTGCCAATGGTAGGAAGAGATGCAGGACGCAGCTTATGGACTTATAGCTCTCTTGTATTTTGAAATTAGTCTTGTCTACAGCAAAACAATTGTATTTTGAGAAGTAGCTCCTGGTATTTTACTGGGCTCTGGTCATGAGGTACGAAGTGATCATCCATTCTAAACAGCCTATCATGAAATGGTTTGTCTGACCTACCACACCATAGACCACCACTGGACCTGTTCAGGTCTATAAGGTGGAAGTGGTTAATCTGGAACCAATCCCGACAGAACCAGAGAGCATAAGTTGCATGAACAGGTAGTACAGATTCAGGGAACCCACAACATTTGCACCAGTCCTCCTTCCTCACAACCGGTCATGGCTCTGTGGAGTAGTGCCATATGACCAACTGAAGCCACAGCCTGTTTCCAGATGCACTGGCAAGCTACAGTCTAAGATGCATGGCACATGCATTATAGCCATATACAGGAGCAATTTCAAGAGAACGGAGAAGTAGTCTTCAATTAGTGAGACTTTTTATACCTGGTTATCTAGTTTCTGTGGAAGAAAAAGTGGCCCAAGATGACAATTTCTCTAAATCCCTGGGCAGTGGCCAATGGCCTTCATGTGGTCAGGGGATAAGACCAGATGATTAGAAGACTGGGAGAGGGGCATAAATATGAGTATATGGGAGTCAGACCAAAATTGTGAAGATTCTTGTATCTTTAAGAGATATCTACCAGAAGAGGCACTGAACCATCAAATAGATGAAGTGATTCTTCCAGCTGAAGTTAGCTAGCCTTCATTGTTCAGCTCACAACTGGAATTATGGGTTACAGTGGGTAATAGAATGACATCAGTGGCAACAGATGATCTTATGTACGATTCCTAAAGCCCAGATGTATTGCTCCTCAAGGAGGCCACTTAGTGGCAGTTCAGAACAACACTGAGTCTCTTTATTCTGGGATGGCCAGTAGTTTCTTTTTATAATTATGTTTGTTTTGGCCATGGGTTTAACCTTTCTTATCTACAGAGCCTTGGCCATTAGTACTACTTTGATGGCTTCCAAAATTGCTTATCTACAGGTAAGAGAACCAACATGGTACATGATCAAAGGAGTAGACATGTTTCACAGCAAAGGATATGCGGGACAGAATAGGGCTGATGACCATGGGATTCACTAGTAGTGTGACATCTCAACTACCAGAAGCAGTTTTCCTCAGGATATTGAGGATACCATCTAAGAATACAACTAAAGCAGCATCTTAGAAAACACTTAACAGAAACAGAATGTCAGCCTTTGGAATACATGTGTGTTTAGAGATCATTATGGTGCTGGGTCTCCAATAGAAGTACCATATACCAGAAGCCACTGGGTAAAAATAGCACTATCTTACATATAGTTATTTCTAATAGTCTGCTAGGAGGCTGACTTCCCATCTCTGGAAGAAGTCTTGGCTCTTCAGGGTTAGAAATTCTGGTTCCCAAAGCAGATTCATTCTGGGCAAGGGACTCAAGGTCCCCTTGAGCTATAACTAACAGCTGCTATCAGGATACCTTGGATTACTATGCCCAGGGGTCAACACTTGTGGACAAGTTTCCATATCAGAAAAAGGAATTGAGCTTGATCAGCAGGAAGAGAGGGTTGCAATGTATGAGAGAAGAGATATGTAAAATATGTGAAGCCAGGTGATCCACTTGGGCATTTTCTGGTGCTTCCTTGATTAAAGTGTCGGTCCCCTCAGGAATAAAGGATTGGGGTCACCCCACTAGGGAAGCCACCAAGATTTGCCATGGTGATAGTTGAAGGTGAGAAGAATTGAGTAGCAAAGGAATGAGGGGAAGAGTTGTGGCGTAAAACTTCAGATAAAATGGCCTGTAGCTTTTTCTACTAACCTTAGGCCCACTGGAGCTATGAAGGAGATGCTCCCCACATCTGTTTCAAGGAGATCCATGCAGTGCAAGAATGGACTGTGGTGGCCGTGAAAATATGCTTTTCAGATTTCAATGCAGACAGCATATTGAATGGCCTCAGTCACTGTGCTCTGTGCTCTACAAATACATGGCTTTGTCTGGGCTCCATTTCCCTTTGGTTGTTTCTAACCAATGAATCAGCACATTACTATTAAGACAGGCCTAATCTTGTGAGATACTGGACTCTTCGTAGGCACCCTTGTTCGAGGTCTCCATTAACCTTTCCAAAACTTTCTTAGAGATGCACGGACATAATATAAAACCTTTATTTTCCTTCCACCCTCCCAAAGATGAGGCTTGCATTGTGACCCCATGGCTCCTAGCATCTTGAGATCCCTCTCTCTCTCCATCTTTATGGCCATTTTCCCTCTATCCCCCTTCAATAAAGCCTCTGAGATATCTAGTTCCATCTTTGTTCTTGGGAAGACCCATGCTAACACAATTACGGCAAGTCCCACAGGAAAGTCTTCAACTTTATTCCCACAACAGTTGGTCCCCGAGAAGAACTTATACCTTTTATGAGTAGAGTTCATTGAGATCTCTTTTTAAAGACTTCTGTCAAAGACATTTAAGAAAGAACAAAGGGACTTCCTGAGGTCTGTCCTGGGGAAGACAGTGCTGCTCTGCGGGGCTGACCTGGTGGGGAGTGGCCACAGAGTCTGCTCCTGTGCTGTTTTGCATGAGCAGCCCCTAATCCTACTCCTGGGTCCGCCCCTTCGGCACACCCACTTCTCACTAAGTCATACAGCTTTATCTGCCTCCCTCCACTGTGTACCCTTGGGAAGTGGCTCCCCACGTATGGGGCTCGGTCCTTGACTGTGCTGGGAGCAGGTAGGCATCCTCCCACACCTGTCCACGTTCTTTGCTTCCTTGTGTTCAAGGGGCCCTGCCTCCAAAGTTGTGGGGAGGAGCATGAGTTGGAAAATTCACCTGAGGGCTCGTGCAGGCTTGGAGCTGGGGGCAGTGCACTGCCCTGGGAGTGTGTCCAGGCCAGTGAATGAAACCTTGTGTGACTGAGCTCAAGAGCTCAGATTCTTTTCAGAAGTGAGACTTTCCAAAAGACCAATGACTCTTTCTTGTGCCCTTTCATTTTTTCCTACTCTGTAACTATGTCCTGATCCCGCCATGCAAGACCTTCCAAATTAGTCAGGAATAAAGATGTAAATCAAAGAAAAATGGCCAACTGCTAAAGACCAACAAGACAGCCAAAACGTGGCATCAGTCAAGACTAAGCCCTGGAAAATTAAAGCAATTAATTTAAGAAAGACATTAAAAAAAACCTAAACCACCCATGCCAGTCAGAAGCCTTCTGACAAGAGCTGGAGCAGCACATATGAATTTGGAGAGGACTGAGGTTCTTTTTCAGAACTGGAATCCTTAAACTGCAATGGATTTACAATGGTGCTATGAAGCACCTCTTAGCAGGTTACTCTCCCAACCCCCATTGGTAATAGCCAAATTCTTAGACTTTTGCAAGACATTGGAGACCAAAAGTTTCCACTTTTGAAGAGTTTAGAAAAGCAACATGATTGCGATTATAAGATACTCTGATTTGGGAGTAAAGCACTCAAAATGACTCGGTTCAGTGAAAGACACCCAAGTCCTTCCTGATCCAGAGACGAACTGGTGTACAAAATCCCTCTTTAAAGCTAAGAGCCAAGAGAAAACTCAGTCTTGGTCCCAAAGAGTTGAAGATTCCAAAAATCAGTATCCCTAATCACAGTGGCCCTGCAGATGGGATCCTTGTGCCACTGAAAGGGACATGCAGTGGTGAAGAACTATTCTCTGAACAGACATTGAATGATACCAGTGGTTCCCCAAGATGTTTGCTCAGGACAGTGTGTGGTCCTTTGTCTCAAAGAGCAAGCCCCAAAGTTACCTCTTAAGGAAACCCCAGCATTCAGTTAGAAGAGTTGGGTTCACGAGTAGAATCTCTTTAGTTATCTGATTCTTACCTAGATCCTGTTAAAAATAGATGTGGAGTAGCAATCATTTCAGTCTTAAGGTTATACCTGAAAGGAACTTTAGAAACTGCTTGGCTCTTGGTGAGTCTACACCTCCTACCATAATTTTTTTTTTTGCAGGCTCAAAATTAGTGACCCTTGGTGCTAAAACCAGACCAAGAGACTTTCAAAACTACTGCAAGTCAACAGGAAGTTTGTTACCACCTCTATTCTAAGACAGGCCTTTGGTGCTATCCCACTCCAATGGGAACTTCCTGGGGATGGCCCAGGTCATGGTGAGGTCCTGGGTGAGGCCCCAGACCCACTCGAGACTCCTGGTGCTATTCCAGTCCAAGGAGAGGTCGTTGGTACTCTTAGACCAACAAGAAACTCCTGGTATTAGTGGGGGTGTTGTCCCAGACTTGCCTGTCTTCCTTTCTGTTCCTTCAAATCCAATTGCTACCTTTAATGCTCCTTCCAAATAAGCCCCAAAGCACTGTCCCATATGAACTTGCAGTCCAAGGTGGTATACGTATCTAGCCTTTTGGCTCATGACACACTTCTCAGTCAAACTCAGAAAAATTCACTATTTCCAGTAATGACTATAAGCAATGCAGAAAATGAGAAGCAGGTTCATATAAGTTTCCTGTCACCTAATACTCAAGGGTTCCCATTAGGTTCTGAGAGAGGACTCTTCCATGCTTCACTGGGTGTTGCCCAACTTCCTGTTGACTTGCAGATTTCAAGGGTCTCTTGATCTGGTTTAGCACCAAGGGTCAGTTGTTTTGAGCCTGCCAAGAGGCATCTGGAGGCTATAAAGAAAACTAAGAGGCCCCAGAAGGAAAAGCAGCCCAAAGGTTTAATGGTTTGTTGTCAAAATTGCCTTTAAATGGCCCCAAGTCAGAATCCATGGACTACAGATGTGCTCATGGGGAAGACCAAAAATTGAAATTGAACCCACATCCTGTTGATAATGTTAAGAATGAAGAAAGCATGACAGGCATCGAGATGGAGAAGTGGACATAAAACAAGAAATCACATTCAACTTACACATCAAAGGACACTTCAGTGCTAATGTCCTAGAAGCTGAAAAATTGAAAAACTCTGAAGTTGGCAATGAACCAAACCTCCAAAATTGTTCAAACTGTAAGAAATGGCATTAAGTGTACACTATTTACCAACTGAAACAAATGTGTCATTAAAAAAATTCAATATTGAAGATTTGGCAAGACATTAAGAACAATTCTTATAAACTCCTAAAAGACGCTGAAAACCGTAACAATGCTATGAGCTCCGTTGCTACTGATATGAGTTGTGATCATCTCAAAGGGCAGAAATCATGTTTTAGTGTTCCACTAGCCTGGCTTTAACTGCAAATCCATCCCACATTCTTCACACTCCATCGTAAGTTGTCATGCTAGTATACACAACGAAGGTGACCAACCTATAACTCCTGAGAATACACAAAGAACCAAAAGATTGATCTCCAGTTCAACCGTCTTATCGTTAATGAAACATAGGAGATTAACATTGGAGCAAGTGGGAGCCATAGAGGCCCTGACTCAACTCTCAGAAGCCCCATCAGAGAATTCCTCCCCTTCAAAGTCAGAGAAGGATGAAGAATCAGCAGAGAATAGCCAGTTTGCTTAATAGCTGCAAAGCTATTCTCTGTAGCGTAAGAAAAGACCGCAAGACCCAATCTTACAAGGAGAGTCACCAAATTTTCATCAGTGTCCATCTTAGGAAAGCACCGTGTTAAATGAACTTTTTTCCAATGGGCAAACTACTATGCTTTCCAACTCACATATCAGCTCAGCTAACCAAGCATCCACAAAGTCACGTGAATATTCAAAAGTCAAGTTCATTTTTATACCAACCTCAAACTCATCCAAGACAAACCAAGTATTGCTCCAGGGATAATTACTCTTGACAGTTGTTCCAATAATTTTATCAGTTGCCACCAAGAAATAATGAAGTAGGGTATTGTAACTAGTTACTGTACAGCAGCAGCATTTTGGACTTAGCTGATCTCTCATATCAGGATGCAGCCCATACTCAAATTGAAGATGTTGCAGCACAGTCGGGACAGCTTGCCTAAGTTCAGTTATGTGAAACTACAGGACAAAAAGTTGCAAGTACACCCACAAGCCTTGTGGCATGTAATGTGCCCTACTCCCAACTGTATTTTTGCTGTTCAATATAGCAGAAACTACCTTCAAGTGTAGTATCATGGTTCATCATTAACAAAGCAAAGAATACATCCCTGAAAAAGATAAAAATCCAACCCATCAAGACATCAGGTGGAAAACGGAGCCCACAGTTGTAAGTTAAGAAAATGATCAGAAGTGGGAAACACTGTCACATATGTACAGCACAATGTGACATTTGGATCGCATTGAAATTTCAAAATTTTGTCCACATGATGTTCCTACTGTATTTGAGAAAATTTCTTCCTCAACCAAATTATGGAAACCACTGACTCAAATGAGGTCTGTATAACCCAAACTATTTCCTCCACTCATAAAATTAGAGATACCCTGAGTCAGCAGAGGAAAAGATGAGGGGTTAACCTTTCACTCAGCTTATTTCATCTCAAAATGGAATCCAGTGGGAAGATGTTCACTGATAATACGTGAGAATTATAAGCTTTAACGGTGAATGCCCATCAGAAAGCCCATCCTTTGACCCAGCTCTCATGATAGCTGGCAGTGACCAGATACAGTTTCAGCAGGTTAAGGAGCAACTCATGCATCAGACTGCCAACATTGCCTGGTATCTCTCATAAAACACTCTTACTGGAGTTGGCACTAACTCTCAGGAGTGTAAACATAGTGTGTTTGGGTGGAATTACATTGGTTTCTACCAGAAGTGAAGAGGAAGTCTGCTCATCCAGTGTTAGAACATCAGAGTTGTCCACAGTGGACAGTACACAGAAAAAATTCAATGATTATGCCATGAGCTTCTTTACTGATCATAAAAAAGCCTAATGTCTATAAAGATTCTGAACTGACCACCTGCAACTGTCTTGATTGAGTTATACAAAAAGACACAGGCCCATATTATACACGCTTTAGGGCAGGACCAAGTGTTGCTGCTCTCAGGGAAATCATGGAGAATAGGATTTGCTCTAAAAGGAAATGCAGTAAGGATAGAAATAGTAATGTACATCGGTAAACAAGGGACAAGCTCTTATGGTGTCAATTGCTAAGTGGGTTTTAAAAAGCCGAAGTGATGAATAGTTCTTTGTTTTGTCCAGCAGTGTACAGGCCATCACTGTCCAACTGCTGTGATGGTGGTACTCATGGCATGGGATGGCATCCCTCTTTCAAAAGCTGATCAGCTATACACAGTGCTCACAGAAAATCTATGATCACACAAGGGGCATCCTACCGATGGAAGATGCACCCCTCAATGAAAATTGTACCTGTACATGTCAAGGAATTGATCCAGATACTTGTGGAGCTTCATTCTCTTTTGGCTGTTCATGGAATATGTACTTTAATGGCTGTAAGTTTGGTAGAAGCCCAAGCCCCAGAAGATTTAGAATTGATCCAAGCTCTTCCTTACATGAAAAAAACCTAGAAGATAACAGTTTGGCCACACGATTAGCTCCAATTTATAAGCAGTATGCTCCAGTAGCTTACCAGAACCAGGTGGAGTATGAAAACGTTGCCCAAGAATGTTGGCTTGGTGGCAAAAATGGTTATCCCTTCTCTGGGGTCACCGCTTGCATGAACTTCTGTGCCCACCCTCACAGGGACAGTCACAACACGAGTTAAAGTACAAACCACAGTGTTTCCATTCAAGGAGATAACCACTCTTTGGATGTTATTCTTCAAGATGAACAGCTCCATGTGCTACCTCTCTTTATAAACTTTCAGACACAGATGAGTTTGGCTCCAAGGAAGGAATGGAAGCCAAGAGCAAATCTGGGGCCATCGAGGTCCTGGCACTCCATGGCAAAAAACAAAACAAACAAAAAAAAACAAAAAAAACGTCTTTCACTCAGCCTGTTACCAGTTTTGGGAAGAGGCCCACAATAATGGAGGTTTTTGCACATAACATAAGGGCAGTGGAGAAGAAAGCTATTCCCCAAATCAAGCAGAAGAATAATTCAACAAACAGTAAGGCTTTACCACTGCCAACCTTAGGGAGTAAAACAGACCATGCAACCTGCAGTAAAACCGATCCCCATTTTACCTGAAAAAGTTCAGTCAACACTAAACCTATTCACTGATGCCATCTTCTTCCTGCCCAATAAAAGAGCCATCTCCAGGCTTCTCCTGGTCCCTGAAGACTGCTTCAGTCACACTAACTCCACTGAAGAATAATCCAACAGCCTCGTGTGGGTTTTAAGCAGCACTCCCCACTGCACAATGCCTTCAGGAAGACTCTGGTGCCAATGCAGCTGCTGCAGAAGGCCCTGGCATTTCACAGCTTGAGGAAGTGGCTCCTCTCCCTGCCCTGTCTGCTCCTGTGGAGCCCCTTAATTCTGAGCCTCCCACTGGTGTGACTGAGCCACTAATGTCTCATCAGCCAAACCAGCAGCCATTCTTCCTCACCTCTGCTAAAGACCTTGCCTCTTCCCCAGTGGAAGATGAGCAGCATTCTGAAGCAGATGAGCCTCTATCAGGGGAGCTCCTGATGACCCCCCGTCACCTGCTGAGGAGAAATTGCCCCACATTGATTAGTATTGTTCAGACAATGAGCACATCTTTTTCGATGCAAATACTGGTGGATTGGCCATTGCACTTGCTCAGGGCTTGGTTTTGATTGTATGTGCCTGGGGAGAGCTGCACTCTACCACTCCCATTGAGCATCTCAACCATAGTAATCCAACCTGCCTCTCCCCTGTCTTGTTACCGGCACAAAAACCTGAGTAATCCCCAATACTGTTTGGAACTAAATAAGATTAAGGTTGAGGCTAAAGAAGCTAAGAATAAGAAAATGAAGGTCTCAGAACAGAAACACCAGGCAGCTAATGAAGGTCCAGAACTGCCCTCTGAAGTGAATGAATTGAACCAAATTTCTTCTCATAAAGCATTAACATTAACCCATGACAGTGTTGTCACCATGTCCCCTTCTGGTCTCACATGCTGTGGGGCCCTGTAACTATTGGGTCTGAAGGACTTTCTCCCTCTTAATGCCTGTTAGTTCAGTGCATTTTTTTCAAGGTGCTGTTAAAAGAAAGTCATGTTGTTGTTTACTATATCTTCATCTCACCCATTTCAAGTCTGATACATAAACAGGGTGGGTATTCCTAAAGTTCAGTGCATTTTTTTCCAAGGTGCTGTTAAAAGAAAGTCATGTTGTTGTTTACTATATCTTCATCTCACCCATTTCAAGTCTGATACATAAACAGGGTGGGTATTCCTAACTTTTCAGGATTAGACAATACATATTTTAAGCAAACATAAGAGTTTTATAGTATTAAGTGTTTCAGTTAGAAATTAACCTTGATAGGATCACTGGTGCTTTAAGTCTGTTTACTAAGAAACAAGAGTCATTTTTAGAGGATTTGATCAGGTTCATCTTCTATGATATAAAATCAAGACACTGTTAACTATACAGCTTCTGATGTTTAAACACATGCAACCTGTTAAAAATAAGCTGAATTATTTAATGTTGCCATTGCTCCAACATCTTCCAATCACTGCTAGAAAACTGGCATATTCTTTTGAAATACTTATGAAATGTTTCCTCTTAAAATATTTCTTCTGTGTAAATCATTGTAAACATTTTAAAAACACTTCCTGTTTTTAAAGGCAACTTGAATGTAGTACAAGAATCCTATTGTCTATGGTTTGTGCATATTTGCGTAAGGAGAAATGATTTATCCTTTTGTATAGAGTTCCATCTTAATAACTGGAATGTGTGTTCTAAAAAAAGAAATAAAGGAGGGAGGGGCCAAGATGGCCGAATAGAAACAGCTCCTGTCTTTGCCTTTGGGCACCACATACACATAAACTGAGATTTAGTGAGCTTTTATTTTTCAAAAATCACTTTCTGCCATCTGGAAGGTACCATTCACCCTCTGAAGGTTCCATCTTTACCACAGCAAGTCACTCCCTGGTGACTTTGGCCTGCAAATTAGAACTTCAGCTCATCCAGTAGTCAATTCTGATCCGTCCTCTTTCCAGCTTCCCACCCAACCTACTGAGCACACTAACGCATGCTCACTTGGGCTTTGGGATTTGTAGGCTCCCACCTCGGACACTGCTATGGGGCTGGAGCCCAGGGGTGCTTCCACTCCCATAACGGGTTTGAGCACACACAGCATCCAAACAGAGCCACACCCTTGTCACATGTCCCGCAATGAGGGTCAGGGAACTGTTTCCTCTGAGAGCTTGTCTGCTACACAAAAATTAGCAAGTTAAAACACAGAACTGTCAGATCTGTCTCTTTTCCATACCCTGCCAACTCTTTCTTGTAAGTTAAAGGAATGTTGGCTTTATTTCCCTTCAGAGGTCTAGCTGTCACATGGGACTGTAGTAAAGCCCTGGGGCAGCCAAAGGCATCTTTTGCTGGAAGACTCCAAGACTGAACCCCATTGGCCAAGACCCCTAGACTTTGTTATGGTATCTCTTCTTTCAGGGTTTGAAATGGCTCCTATTTCTTTTATAATGTTAATGGCTTTACTACAGACTGCAGCAATGATATTAAATGATGGCATTTGACTCGGCCAAAAGGTACAGTTCAGAACCATGTGGTCTCTTAGAGGTGCAGTCCCCA
Source organism: Aotus nancymaae (assembly GCF_030222135.1). Lineage (NCBI taxonomy): Eukaryota > Metazoa > Chordata > Mammalia > Primates > Aotidae > Aotus > Aotus nancymaae. The sequence continues at coordinate 55,150,739 of NW_026988473.1, read as the reverse complement.
GCCCCATCACAACAGTCGCAGGTGCACGTGGTACATGATGCCTTCCCTCCCAGCTCAGGTGCCTGTGTGTCCAGCAGCAAGCAGAAGCCATGCACAATGCCCACAAAGGGCAGGAGAAAACTGCAGCTGCCTTGGGGCCCTGCATGGAGGTTCCTCCCCTAGACCTCCCCTCTTTTACCACTTATGCTGTGTTTTTTTCCCTTCCAATTTTTTTTCCTACTCCTTAGGTGAGAAGGTTCTAGCACTCTGCTTATGATAGAAATAATGAAGTGCCCCCTGCTGGCTAATAATTGTAAATATGGCTGGCCTCATTTGAGACTTAGATACATGCAGGCCTCTGAAATATTTTGTCTGAAACTCAATTCCAGGCTTTAGGCTGAGGCCCTAGAAAGGAAACCAGATCTGAGGAATTCAAAGCCAGGTGACAGGCACCATGTAAATAGGCAGAACAAATGCCTGCTGACTAAACGCCTGCTTCAGGGAAGGAGGCCATGCTCCATGGCATAGATAAGGGCCAGGAAACTCAAAGGTTGCTGACAGTAGGGAAAATACAGACACAGGTAACAGTGGATAATTCCTATTCTCTAGGTGCTCCCTGCTTCACAGTTGCAGGTTGCAGTGGTACGCATGGGTGGCATCTGTCTAGGGTCACTGGGACTTGGGGACAAAAGAAGGAATGCCTTCTTATACCCCAAGCTTTTGGTGAAAGGGAAATGAGGAATGCCTCTATTTCCTTTACTTTCAGAATGGGCAACCAGCTCTCTTTACCACCCCCAGTTTTTACTCCTCTGGAGTGTATCCTGAGCCATGGAGACTGCTTTAACCCTCAATACCTGGAGAACAAAATGCCTCATAGCCCTCTGCACAAAGGTTTGGCCAAATTAAAAGGATTGGCTGGGCCTCAGGAGTCATTTATTTCAATACTATTAGGCAGTTGGACTTTTTTATATAGGCATGAAGACAGATTGTCTGAGGCTCCATATGTACAGCCTTTCTATACCTTGCAGGGCAATTTAGAGCATTGTAGGGCTAATGCAGCCCTCCCATTTGCCATCTAAGGAAAGGTCACAAGGGGCAATCCCAAAAAAACTAAAGAAATGAATTCCAGAGGCACCCCAGCAGAGCAGCCAGCTCCCTCCAGCCCTGCTTCCCCAAGTCCATGTCAACCTCCCTATCCAGCTTCAGTCTCTCTTCTGCCCCCCTCCTAGAAATCCTCACAATAGACAAGCCCCAGTATCACTCTTGCCCCTCCAACAGATGCCTGGTGAATTTGGCTCCAGTAAGGTCCAGGTCCTATTCTCTCCACAGAAATTGAAGCAAATTAAGGGAATCTCAGCAAGTTTTCAGATATCGCTGAGAGTCTTTATATAGATTGTTATATATGGAGAGAGAGAGAGAGAGAGAGAGGGTTTTTAGAATGTAACCCAAATATTTAAGCCCTCTTAAAAATGCTACTCTGAAATCAAACCCTGATGGACACTGAGAAGCGAGCTGCTCTGCCAGTGGGAGAAAAATTTGGGGATGAGCTTTGTATCATATATATAGCATCAGGGACGAGGGCAAACTTTATCCAACTGGAAGAAAAATGGCAACAGCAAATAACCCTGTATGGGATTCCAATGACTAGAGGAGACTGGAAGAGGAGACCTTTTCAGGTGTGCATAAGCTCTCCATTATGTAGAACTAGGACCAAGCCTCAATTATAGATAGACCAGGAATTTGATGAAATAGACAATGATAGACCAGGAATTTAACAAAAATCTGTTTTTTTTGGAAAGGCTAGAAGGGCCCTTGAAAGCACAGCTATCTCCTGATTCAGTTGAGGAATTAGGAAGGATACATTTATTACTCAGGCAGCCCCTGATATCAGGAAGACATTGCAGAAATGGGCCCTGGGACCAGACAGTACTTTAAAGAACCTCTGGAAAGTGGCTACCTCAGTCTTTCACAATAAAGATAGGGAGACACAAAAAAGCAGAAGCAGCTTTTATGACCACCATGCCACCCCACAAACTCCAGAATTCTCAAGGTGTATTTATTAATTGCTGCAGATGAGGCAAGAACAGTTACCTCTTCTAAAGTTTAACCACTCCTGTCTGAGGTTTAATTTCTTTCATCAGGGTGAATGGCTCAGGGTACAATGTTAGTATATTTCACTTATTGTCATATCTTTGGCACTAGATTCTTTCCTTGTATAATGCTCATGTATAACCCCTGCATACTTAACCTTATAAAACAATTTCTCTTGCCTTGCGGCCAAACTCCAGATGGTTAGGCAACTGGAATCTCAGACAATGGCTTTCTATTGCCAAGGACCCTTAAATAAACCTCTGGGAGGAATGTGACTGTTTTCCCTTAAATTCCACCACCTGTCAAGCAGGAAGTAGCTAAGATTGGTTGTTATCCATATTCTAACAGCAGCTACGTGTGCTTCAGAGGGGAATACAGACAAAAGACAGGGAAATACTGGCTATAAGAGGGCTATTCCTGAGCAAAGGCCCCACTCTCTTCAGCCCGAAAGTCAGTGTCCCTAAATGGGAACAGGTATTCCCATTTTCATGCCTCAAAGTTGCCTTTTGGCCTGCCATAATTCCCTATCCTGTACTCACATAAACCCCAGACACCAGGCTCCACAAAAGATGAGCAGATGAACAGATGAGCAGACATGGAGATGACGAGAACAGCAGCAAAGAGAAAAGGAGCATATGAACTCAGGATTTTGGTGGGGGTAGTCAGAAGAGATTGGCCACTGGATGGCCAAATTCCAGGGGAAGATTTTCTCAATGCATCCCCTTTCCAGCTCCCTAGCCATACCACTGGGAGCCACATCCACCACTCAAACCTCCCATTCGTCCTTCAAGTTTGTGTGCAACTATTTTCTGGATGCTGGACAAGAGTTCAGGATATGGCAAGCTGTCACGCTGGCCCTCTACCCTTGCAAGAAAGGCAGAGGGTCCACTGAACGGTTTAATGCTTAAGATGTCTGCAGATGGCAAGAGTAAAATAATGCATTGTAGCAAGTCCACTTGAGCTTCGGGAGTCAGGTTTCTGCCCTGCATGCCGCTGTGGGGCTGGAGCACAGGATCTCGCCCTACCCATCTGCATGCTCCCCTCCTTCTGTAAGGTGTTTAAGTGTGCATGACAGTTGAACAGATGAGCCACACCTATCACATGCCCTGTGGTGAGGGCAGGGGAACTCTCACTAGGGTGGCTCTTGTAAGCCTGAGAAATAGCGATGGCCACTGCTCAGCAAGCAAAAAACTTAGATTTCCCTGGAAGACAGAAAAAGAGGGAAGGGAACATATTATAATGGACAGAAGGGGAGAAAATCAAGATTATGTCCAATGGGAGAAGCCAGAAGACATTCACCAAGGCCATCAAATGATCTGATGACATGAACACCAACACTACTAAGTAGTGCAGTGATGGTTTTCTTCAGGCCAGAACACATGGCAGCAGAGGTAGTCACAGACATAGGCTGATCAATACCTATGGGGATAAAAAGCTATAGGCCAGGTGGTAACATTTAACATCAAGAAGTCAGAAGGCTGCAGTTCTGTAAGAGCCAGAAAGGTCAGAGGGGACACTAAGGGGGCTTGCCCAGAGAGTTGGGGAGATTGTTAAGTATTGTCCCCCAAGGACCAAATTAGATTTGCAGCCAGCAAGGCTCTGCTCACCACTTATGAGCAAGACAAAAATGGAGGATCAGGAGGCTGAGATAATCACTAGTGAAGTCAATGTCAGGTTCAATTCCCAAACTCGTGTCAGTTTCTGTATCTAGAACTCCTTGAAGAGGTTCCTGAATCCTTAAGTAGAAAAGCCCTGAAAAAGCCCCCATCATATACCATGATTATCTCAGTTCCTCCTCAAGTCACCTGTGATAATTTACTCAGGCAACTGTATGTTGGGGAAGGAGTAACTAGACTTTGAGGATTACTGAACAGTTTGAGTCATCATGGATATTCAGAAATTGGAAGTATAGTCATGGTTCCTCTATTTACTACAAAGACTAATATCTAGAATAGAGTCCCTGCTTTAAACAGTCTCCATGTATCCTGGATGCAGAGACCCACACTGGTTATTTTCCTCATCATTTAAATTACTATTTCAGGTTGTTTAAAACTATCATATGGGGACTTTGTTCTGAACCTGCCCTCTCCACCCAAATAGAAAGCTTTTTGAATGCATGATAGAGAACTTGGCAGTTTTCTTGTTTTCTATTTCAGTTATAAGATGATCAGAAAGTTCATATTCATATGGGATAGAAAATAAGACTCAGTTTGCCTCAGGCACATTAACTGCCAACTGACTATAGTCCTACAAACTAGGACTGCCTGAACATCCCAGAGAAAATCAGTGATCCTATGATATCATGTTGATTGTGCCAAAAGAACATGAGGTACTTTGTAAAGGCCTTAGTAAGACACGTGCTCCAGAGGGTAGAGACAAATCCAAAGAATTTTAGGACCCATCATGTCAGATTTAATTAGGTCCAAGGTTACATTGAACATTTCCAGAATAAAGAAAAAGCCTTCATCTTGTGTCTTCTATCTCAAAGAGGAGGGCACAAGGAATAGTAGGCCTCTTTGAATTCTTGAGATAACATTTGTCACCTAGGAATCCTGCCTTGGCCAATATGAAGAGTAGAAGGCTTCCAACTTTAAGAGGACCCAGAGCAGGAATGAGTGCTACAGCAGGTCTAGGCTTTGGTCCAAGCATCACTGCCACTCAAGCCTTAGGAACTGACAGACGAGTGTTGGAGTTACCAGTGGTAGGAAGAGATGCAGAATAAAGCTTATGGAATTATCACTATAGAGATCCCTGGTGTTTTGAAATTAGTCACATCTACAGCAAAGCAATTGTAGATCTTTTGAGAAATAGCTCCTGGCATTTTACTGGGTTGTGTTCATGGGGTACAAAATGATCATGCATTCAAAATAGCCTATTTTGAAATGGGTTTGTCTGACCTACAATACCACAGCCTTCCCACTGGACCTGTCCAGGTTTATAAGGTGGAAGTGGTTATTCTGGGACCAAGCATAAGAACCAGAGAGCATAAGTTGCATGTGCTGGTAGCTCAGACTCAGAGCACCCACAATATTTGCACCCGTCCTCCTTCCTCACATCCAACAGTGGACTTATGGAGTAGGTTCATATGACTGAAGCTAGAGCCTGTTTACAGATGGGTTGGCAAGCTATGAATTAAGATGCATGACATGTGCATTATAGCCATATCCGGGGCAGTTTCAAGAGTGTAGAAGGAGTCTTTAATTAGTGAACTTGTTATACCTGGTTATCTACTTTGTATGGAAGAAAAAGTAGCCCAAGGTGAGAATTTCTCTAAATCCCTGGGCAGTAGCCAATGGCCTTGTGTGTGATCTGGGGCTTAGAAAGGGACTAGATGATTAGAAGCAAGAGGGACTGGGAGAGTGGTATAAATATGAGCATATGGGAGTCATACCCAAATTGTGAAGATGCTTGTATTGTTAAACGACATCTACCAAAAGAGGTACTGAACATTCAATTAGATGAAGTGATTCTGCCAGTTGAAGTTAGCTTTCATTGTTCAGCTCAGAACTAGAATGAGGGGTTATAGAATGGTATCAGTGGCAACGGAAGATCCTATGTATGGTTCCTGAAGCCCTGATGTATTGCTCAAGGAGCAATTCAGAACTTAGTGGCAGTTCAGAACTACATTAAGCCTCTTTATTCTGGGAGGGCCAGTGGTTTCTACTTCCAGTTATGTTTTCATTTTGGGCATGGGTTTGCCTGTCCTGACCACAGAGCCTTGGCCATTAGGACTATTTTGTTGGCTTCCAAAATTCCTTATCTACAGGCAAGAGACCTGACACAGCACAGGATCAATGGAGAAGGCATGTTACACAGCAAAGCATGTGCAGGATAGAATAGGGCTGATGGCCATGGGATTCATTAGTAGTATAACATTATCTCAACTACCAGAAGCAGCTCTCCTTAGGATATTGAGAATACCTCTAAGAACACAACTAAAGCAGCATCTCAGAAACACTTCACAGAAGCAGAGTGTCAGCCTTCAGAATAATTAGAGATCTCTATTGAGCTGGGTCTCCAATAGGAGAAGTATCATATACCAGAAGCCAAGGGGTAAAAACAGAAATGACTATACATAAGATATTCCCAGTAGTCCACTAGGAGACAGACTTCCCTTTTCTGGAAGTCTTAGCTATTCAGGGTTGGAGATTCTGGTCCCAAAGCAGGTTTACTCTGGGTAAAAGACTCAAGGTTCCATTAAACTACAACTAACGGCTGTCATTCAGATACCTTGGTCTACTACACCCAGGGATCATCAGGTGATGAGGAGTTGCCGTACTGTCAAAAGTAATTGATTGTGATTAGCAGGAAGAGAATCTTGCCTTTATCCAATGTATGAAGGAAGAGATGGGTAAAATATGTGAAGCCAGGTGATCCACTTGGACATTTCCTGGTGCTTCCTTGCCCATTGTGACTATGGGCATACATGTGGGATTATTCCCCAGATAGGCTTATGATTAAAGTGTGAGTCCCTCAGGAATAAAGGATTGGTGTCACCCTACTAGGGAAGCCACCAAGATTTGCAATGGTGATCGTTGAGGGTGAGAATTGAGTAGCCAAGGAATGAGGGGAAGAGCTGTGGCCTAAAACTTCAGAAAAAAGAACATTAGTTTGTTCTGAGCTTCCTCTGTGTTTCCCCCTTCAGCAAAGTGGGCCCACTGAAGCTATGAAGGAGATGCTCCCATCATCTGTTAGGAGTTCCATGCGGTGCAAGAATGGACTGTGGTGGCCACGAAAAGATGCCTTTCAGATTTGAAAGCAGACAGCATATTTGATGGTCTCAGTCACTGTGCTCGGCAAATACATGGCATTGTCTAGCCTCCACTTCCTTTGTTTCTGACCAATGAATGAGTACAGAGCCATTAAGATAAGCCTAGTCTTGTCAGATACTGAACTTCTCATAGGTGCCCTTGTTCAAGGTCTCCATTAACCTTTCCAAAAACATTCTAGGAAATGCACAGACATCTTTTTTTTTCCTTAACATCTCCTTGAAATTGTTTTAATTTTCCAGCCTCCCAAAGATGGGACTTGTATTGTGAACTCATGGCTCCTAGCCTCCGTGAGATTCCTCTCCCTCTTCCTTTATGGCCATTTCCCTTCCAGCCCCCTTCAATAAGCCTCAAATATCCAATTCCATCTTTATTTGTCCTGGATAACCCATTCTAACACAATTCTGTTAAGTCCCAGAGAAATCTTCAACTTTATGCCCACAGCAGTTGGTCTTTGGGAAGAACTAATACCTGTTATGAGTCGTGTCCTTTAAGAGCTCCTTTCAAAGACTTCTGTCACAGAAGCTAAGGAATAAAGAGACTCCCTGAGATCTGTTCTGGGGACACACTGCTGCTCTGGTGGCTTGGAGGGGAATGACCCTGCAGGCTGCTCCTGTGCAACTTTGTGCAGGCAGCCACTGGCTCCTCTACTCCCAGGTCTGCTCCCTGGAGTACCCTCTTGCCCCACCCAAGACATGCAGCCCTCTCTGCATCTCTCCACTCTGGACCTTTGCGAAGCAGCTGCCTGTTTGGGGGCTTGGGTCTTGACTGTGCTGGGAACCAGTAGGCTTCCTCATGATCTGCCTGTGCCCCTCAAGCCCTGTGGGGCCCTGGGCTCCAAAGTTGTTGGCATGAGTGAGAGTTGGAAAGTTTGCCTGAGAGCTGGTGCAGGCTTGGAGCTGGAAGCCATGCACTGCCCTGGGAGTGTCACCTGGCCAGCGACGAAAACCTTGTGTGACTGGGCTCAAAAGCGGTGCATCCAGATTCTCCTCAGAAGTGAAACTTTCCAAAGACCAATGACTTTTCTATGCCCTTTCATTTTTTCCTGCTCCATACCTATGTCTCGATCCCACCAGGCAAGTCATTCCAGATTAGTCAGGAAGATGTAAACAAAAAAGCAGAACAGTCAACTATGAAAGACAACCAAGGCAGCCAACAAAAATGTGGCATTGGTCAAGATTTTAAGTCCTGGAAAATTAAAGCAGATAATTGAAGAGATGTTAAGAAAAAAACCAGAATCCAAACCAACCATGCCAGTCAGAAGCCTTCTGACAAGAGCTGGAGCAGCACTTATGAATTTTCATAGGACTGAGGATGTCAGAACCCAGAGTCCTTAACCTGCAATGGGCTTACAATGGCGCTATGAAGTCCCTCTTGCAGACAGCTCTCCCAACCCCCACTGGTCATAGCCAAATCCAAAATGTTCCACTCTCTAAGGGTTTAGAAAAGCAACATGATTGTGTTTGTAAGATCCTGATTTGGAAGTAAAGCACTCAGAAAATGATTCGGTTCCAATACAAGACACTCACGTTCTTCCTGATCTAGAGACTAAGTGGTGTACAAAAATCCCTCTTTCATTAAAGGTAAGAGCCAAGAGGTTACTGCTAATCAACAGGAAGTTTCTGGTATCACCTCTGTCCTAGGACAGGCCTTTGATGCTATCATCCCACTTCAAAGGGAACTTCCTGGGCGACCCAGGTCCCGTTGAGGCCCTGGGTGAGACTCCAGATCCACCCAAGATTCCTGGTGCTGTTTCAGTCTGAGGAGGGGTCTTCGGTACTCTTTAGAGCAACAAGAAACTCTTAGTATTAGTGGGGGTGTTGTCCCAGACTTGCCTGTCTTCCTTCCTGTTCCTTCAAATCCAATTGCTACCTTTAATGCTCCTTTCATCAAGTTTAGGGAAAAATTTACTATCTCCTGTAATGGGTATAAGCAGTGTAGAAAATGAGAAGCAGGTTCATATAAGCTTTCTGCCAGCTAACACTGAGGGGTTCCCATTAGCCCCAGAGTGAGGGCTCTTCCAGGTTGTTACCCAACTTCCTGTTGATTTGCGGTAACTTTGAAGGATCTCGATGATCTGGTTTAGCTCCACGTGTTGCTCATATTGAGCCTGCAAAGAGGAATCTGGAAGTTACAAAGGAAAACAAGAGGCTCCAGAGGGAAAAGCAGCCCCAAGTTTTAAAGGCAGATTTTGACAACAAACCAGTAAATGGCCCTAAGTCAGAATCCATGGACTACAGTAAATGTGGTCATGTGGAACAGCAAAAATTGGAATGGAACCCACATCTTATTGAAAATGTAATGAAGAAAGCATGACAGCATCAAGGTGAAGTGGACAGAAAACAAGAAATCACATTTAAGTGATCACATCAAAGGAGATTTCAGTGTTAATGTTTCAGAAGCCGAGAAATAGAAAAACTGAGGTTGAAAAGTAATGAACCAAACCTGCAAAATTGTTTGTACAAACTAGTAAATGGCAACAAGCATGTACACTATTTACCAACTGAAACAAATGTGGCATTTAAAAAATTCAGTGTTGAATTCGGCAAGACATTGGAAAGTGTCTTATAAATTCCTAAGACACTGAAAACCTTAACACTGCTATGAGCTCCATTGCTACTGATGCGAGTTGTGGTCATCTCAAGGGGAGAAGTCAGTTAGTATTCCAGCAGCCTGGCTTTAACTGAAATTCCATTCCACATTCTTTACACTCCAACATAAGTCGTCATGCTAGTATACACAATGAAGGCAATCAACCAAAAACTCCCGAGAGTATTCCAGGTAAAAAACCAAAAGATGGATCTCCAGTCCAACCAAGTCTCTTATCTCAAAGATAGATTAACATTGGAGCAAGTGGTAACCATAGAGGCCCTGACTCAACTCTCAGAAGCCCCTTCAGAGAATTCCTCCCCAAAGTCAGAAGAATGAAGAATTACAGCAGACAACAGCCAGTTTGCTTCATAGCTGCAAAGCTATGCTCTACACTGTGTGTGTGTATATATATATATATATATATATATATATATATATATATATTAAAAAAAAGACCTCCAAGACCCAAACTTAGGAGAGTCACCAAACCTTCATCACTGTCCATCTTTGGAAAAACAAAGTTCATGCAACATAGTGGTTTTCAATGGGCAAACTATGCTTCCCAACTCACCTACCAGCTCACCTACTAACCAAGCATCCACAAAGTCACATTAATATTTAGAAGTCAAAAATTCATTCTTCTCTTTTTATACCAAATTGAATTCATCCAAGACTGACATCAATACAAGTATTGTTCCAGGGGTAATTACCCTTGAAAGTTGTTCCAAGAATTTTCATTAGTTGCCACCAAGAAATAATGAAGTGGGTCATTGTAACCAGACACTTGACAGAGCAAAAATTTGGACTCTGCTGATGTATGTCAGGAAGCAGCCCATACTCAAATGGAAGCAGACGTTGCAACACAGTAGACAGAACTTGCAATAACTAAGTTCGATTATATAAAACCACAGGACAAAAAAGTTGCAAGTACACCACCAAGCCTTGTGGCATGTAATGTGCTCTTCTACCGAGTGTATTTTTGGTGTACAGTACAACAGAAACCATGTCAAGTGTACAAAATCATGGTTCATCATTAACAAAGCAAAAGACCACATCCCAGAAAGACAAAATCCATCCCCATCAAGAGATCAGCCAAAAAAGCCCACAATTGTAAGGTATCAAGATGACGATCAGAAGTGGGAAAAGTTTTCCTATGTGTGGCACAATATGTGACATTTGGATAGCAACGAAATTCAAGATTTTGGGCTATTTTCTCCCCATGATTTTCCTACTGCATTTGGGAAATCTTCCAACCAAAATGTGGTTAACTACTTGCTCAAACGAGGTCTGTTGTACAACCCAAAACTTTTCCCCTCACTCACTCAGATAAAATTAGAGACATTCTGAATCAACATAGGAAAAGATTAAGATTCAACTGTTCTATTCACTCAGCTTATTTCATCCCAAAACAGAATCCAATAGGAAGGCATTCACTGATAAAGCTTATAATTCTCAGGTAGTCATGGTGAATGCCAATCAAAGCCCATTTTTTGACCCAGTTCTCTTCACCTAACCACTGTGCTAACGTGATGGCTGGTGATGACCAAATACAGTCTCAGCAGGTTAAGGAGCAACTCACGCATCAGAGACTGCCAACACTGCCTGGTATCTCTCGCTGAACACCTTTACTGAAGTCAGCACTAACTCTCAGGAATGTAAATGGTGTATTCGGGTGGAATTTACATTGGTTTCTACCAAAAGTGAAGAGGAAGTCTGTTCATCCGATGTTGAAACATCAGTTGTCCACAGTAGACAGTACACAGGAAAGTTTTAGTATTATGCCATGAACTTCTTTACTAACCATACAAAAACGCTAGTGTCTATGACTTAAGATTTTGAACTGCTCATCTTCAACTGTCTTGATCGAGTTATACAAAAAGGCAGGCCCAGATTATACACACCTTGGGGCAGGACTGAGTGTTGCTGCTGTCAGGGAAATCATGGAGAATAGGCATGGTCAAAAAGGAAATGCAATAGAGATAGAAATAGTGTACACTGGTAAATAAGGGACAAGCTCTCATCGGTTTCTAATTGTTAAGTGGGTTTTAAGCAGCAGCAGTGATAATAGTTCTGTTTGGTCCAGCAGCGTACAGGTCACCACTGTCCAACTGCTGTGTTGGTGGTGCTCATCAGGGTATGGGATGGCACCCCTCTTCCAAAAGCCGATCAGCTATACAGAGCTCACAGAAAATCTAACATCATACATTGGGCATCCTACCCAATGGAAGATGCACCCACAATGAAAATTGTACCTGTACATATCAAAGAATCGATCCAGAGACTTGTGGAGCTTCATTCTCTCATCTGTTCATGGAGAATGTATTTTAATCGAGTTTGGTAGAAGCTCAAGCCCCAGAAGATTTATAATTATTCCAAGCTCTCTTTTACACAAAACCTTGAAGATAACTTGCAGAGTTTGGCCACAAAATTAGCTCCAATTTATAAGCAGTATGTTCCAGTAGCTTATCAGAATCGGGTGGAATATGAACATGTTGCCCAAGAATGTCGGCTTGGGCAAAAAGGCCAAGAAATGGCAAAAAAGGTTGTCCCTTCTCTGGGTCACCACTTGCCTGAACTTCTGTGCCCACCCTCACAGGGACATTCACAACATGAATAGTGGAAGCAAGGTGATTTGCATTTTAACTCAGAGATAAACGCTCTTTGGGTGTTATTCCTCAAGATGAGCAGCTCCATGTTCTACCTCCTTATAAACTCTCAGAGACAGATGAGTTTAGAAAGGAATGGAAGATAGGATTAAATCTGGGGCCATCAAGGTCCTGGCACCCCACTACAAAAACAAAAACGTGTTTCACTCAGCCTGTTCCCCATTCTGGGAAGAAAGCTGCGATCACGATGGAAGTTCTTGCACATAAGGTCAGTGGAGAAGAAACTTATTCCCCGAATCAAGCAGATTAACTCAACAACAAACAGTAAGGCTTTGCCATTGCCAACCTTAGGGAGTAAAGGTGAGACCATGCAACCTGAAGGAAACAGTAAAACTGATCCCCATTTTACCTGAAGAAGTTTAGACAACACTAAAACCTACTGGCTGATGCCATCTTCTCTCCCAGTAAAGAGCCATCTCCAGGCTTCTCCTGGTCCCCGAAGACTGCTTCAGTCATACCAACTACATTAATCAAACAGCCTTGTGTGAGTTTTAAGCAGCAGCACTCTCCACTGCACAATGCTTTGGGAAGACTCAGTGGTGTCAATGCAGCTGCTGCAGAAGGCCCTAGCATTTCATAGCTTGGCACAGTCTCTCCTAACTTATCAGCCAAACCAGCAGCCCTCCTTCCTCACCTCTCCAAGACCTTGTCTCTTCTCCAATGGAAGAAGATGAGCAGCATTCTGAAGCACATGAGCTTGTATCAGAGAAGCCCACATCTAATGACCCTTGTCACCTGCTGAGTAGAAATTGCCCCACATTGATAAGTATTGGTCAGACAGTAAGCAGACCTTTTTGGATGCAAATATTGGTGGTGTGGTCATTGCACCTGCTCAGGGCTTGGTTTTGATTGTATGTGTCTGGGGAGAGATGCACTCTACCACTGCCGTTGAGCATCCCAACCGTAATCATCCAACCCACCTTTCCCTTGTCTTGTTACCAGCACAAAAACCTGCATAAGCCCCAACATGGTGTTGAACTAAACAAGATTAAGGTTGAGGCTAACAAAAGCCAAGAGTAACAAAATGAAGGCCTCACAGCAGAAAGACCCAGCAGCTAATGAAGGTTGAGAACTGTTCTCTGAAGTGGATGAATTGAACCAAATTTCTTCTCATAAAGCATTAACATTAACCCATGAAAATGTTGTCACTGTGTCCCCTTATGCTCTCACATATTGTGGAGTCCTATAACTTTGTGTCTGAAGGCTTTTCTCCCCTCCTCTTAATGCCTTTGCTAGTGCAGTGCATTTTTTCAAGGTGCTGTTTAAAGGAAGTCATGTCATTTACTGTATCTTCATCTCACCAGTTTCAAATCAGATACAAATAAATAGGGTGGTTATTCCCAACTATGACTGTATTTTGAGAATTGGTAGAAGGTACACATTTTAAGCAACATAAGAGTTTTATAGTTTTAAATACATAAAGAGATGTTTCAATGAGGCATTAACCTTGATAGAATCACTCAGTTTGGGTGTTTCTTAGTAAACAGACTTAATTTGAAGCAAGTCATTTTTAGAGGATTTTATCAGGTTCATGCTCTGATGTAAAATCAAGACACAGTGTTAACTCTACACAGCTTCTGGTGTTTAACCACATGCACCCAGTTAAAAAATAAGCTGAATTATTTCATGGTGCCATTGTTCCAACATCTTCTAATCATTACTAGAAAGTTGGCATATTTTGAAATAAACTTATGTTTTCTCCTAAAATATTTCTCCTGTGTAAAATATCATTGTTGTTAGTAATCACTGGAGGCTGTTAACTGTAAATTTGTATTTTAGAAGCAATTTTTAAAATTAACTTGAAATACAAGAATCCTATTGCATATTGTTTGTGCATATTTGTGTATGAGAAATCATTTATCCTTTTGTATAGAGTCCCATCTTATTAACTGGAATATGTGTTCTGAAAAAAGGAGTAAAGGAGGGAGAGGCCAAGATGGCCTGATGGAAACAGCTCTGTGTTTGCCTTTGGGCACCACATACACATAAAAACTGAGCTTTAGTCAGCTTTCATTTTTCAAAAATCACCGTTCAACCCTCTGGGAGGTACCATTCACCCTCTGAAGGTCCCATCTCTTTACCACATCAAGTCTCTCCCTGGTGACTTTGGCCTGCAAATTAGACACTTCAGCTCATCTAGTAGTCAATTCTGGTCCGCCCCCTTTCCAGCTTCCCACCCATCCTACTGAGCACACTAACACATGCTCACTTGGGCTTCAGGAACTGCAGTCTCCCACCTCGGACACTCTGTGGGGCTGGAGCCCAGGGGTGCTCCCACTCACATAAGGGGTTTGAGCACACACAGCATCCAAACAGATGAGCCACATCCTTGTCACATGTCCTTCAATGTGGGTCAGGGAACTCTTTCCACTGGGGTCTTGTCTGCTGTACGAAAAAGAGCAAGTTGAAACACAGAACTGGGTTTTCATGACCCTGCCAACTCTTTCTTGTAAGTTACATATTGGCTTCGTTTCCCTTCACAGATGTATAGCTGTCACATGGGACTGGAGTAAAGCCTTGGGAAAACCAAAGGCATCTTTTGCTGGAAGTCTCCAAGACTGAACTCCATTGGCCAAGACCCCTAGACTATCTCTTCTTTCACGGTTTGAAATGGCTAGTTCATCTTTTGTAATGTTAGCGGTTTTGCTACAGATTGCAGCAATGATATTAAATGATGGCTTTAGTTCAGCCAAAAGGTGCAGTTCTGAACCATGTGGTATCTTAGAGGTGCCATCCCCAGCCCCATCCCAACAGCCGCAGGTGTATGTGGTGCATGGTGCCTTCCCTCCCAGCTCAGAAGCCTCTGTGTCCAGCAGCAAGCGCAAGGCACACACAATGCCCACAAAGGGCAGGAGAAAACTGCAGCTGCCTCTGGGGCCCTGCACGGAGGTTCTTCCCCCAGACCTTCCCCTTTTACCCCTTAAGCTGCGTTTCTTTCCCTTCCCCATTTTGCTCCTCCTCCTTAAGTGAGAGAGTTCCTTTCTCCAACACTCTGCTTATGATAGAAAAAAAAAAAAAAAAAATGGAGTGGCCCTTGCGGGATAATTGCAAATGTGGTACGGCTCATTTGAGACTTAAACAGGCACATGCAGGCCCCTAAAATATTTTGTCCCAAACTCAATTCCAGGCTTCAGGCTGAGGCCCTAGAAAGGAAAACCAGATCTGAGGAATCTAAGGCTTGGTGACAGGCACCATGTAAATAGGCAGAACAAGTGCCTGCTGTCTAAACCCCTGCTTCAGGGAAGGAGGCCATGCTCCATGGCATAGATAAGGGCCAGGAAACTCAAAGGTTGCTGACAGCAGGGAAAATAAAGACACAGGTAAGAATGGATAATTCCTATTCCCTAGGTGCTCCCTGCTTCACAGTTGTAGGGGTACCCATGGGTAGCATCTGTCTAGGGTAACTGGGACTTGGGGTAAAGAAGAGAAATGCCTTTCTTCCTCACACCAAATTTTTGCTGAAAGAAGGGAAATGAGCAATACCTCTATTTTCCTTACTTTCAGAATGGGCAACCAGCTCTCTTCACCACCCCCAGCTTATACTCCCTCTGGAGTGTATCCCGAGCCATGGAGACTGCTTTAACCCTCAATACCTGGAGAACAAAATGCCTCATAACCCTCTGCACAAAGGATTGGCCAAATTATAAAGGACTAGCTGGGCCTCAGGAGTCATTTATTTCAATACTATTGGGCAGTTAGACCTTTTTATATAGGCATGAGGACATATGTACAGCTTTTTTATACCTTGAAGGCAATGTAGAGCTTTGCCAACAGTATAGGGCTAATGCAGCCGTCTGGTTTGCCATCTAAGGAAAGGTCATAATGGGCCATCCTAAAAAACTAAGGAAATGAATTCCAGAGGCACCCCTAGTCGAACAACCAGTTCCCTCAAGCCCTGCTTCCTCAGGTCCATGCCAACCTCCCAATCCAGCTTCAGTCTCCCATCTGCCCCTCCTAGAAATCCTCACATTAGACAAGCCCCAGGCTCACTCTTGCCCCTCCAACAGATGGCTGGTGAATTTGGCTCCAGTAAGATCCAGGTCCTATTCTCTCTATAGAAATTAAAGCAAATTAAGGGGCTCCTGGCAAGTTTTCAGATAACCCTGACATTCTTTACATAGATTAATGGGGGTGGGGGTGAAAGGGAAAGAGGCTTTTTAAGAATGTAACCCAAATATTTAAGCTCTCCTCCCAAAAAAATGTTACTCTGAAATCAAACCCTGATGGACACTGAGAAGCAAGCTGTTCTGCCAGTGGCAGAAAAATTTGGGGATGAGCTTTGTATTTTAGCATCAGAAAGGAAGGCACACTTTATCCAACTGGAAGAAAAGCAGTACCAGATGACCCTCGATGGGATTCCAATGACTAGAGAGGAGACTGGAAGAGCAGATATTTTCGGGTGTGCATAATGGAGGACTTATGTAGAACTAAGACCAAGATTCAGTTATAGATAGACCAGGAATAAATGAAATAGACCATGATAGACCAGGAATTTAGTAAAACTCTTTTTGGAAAGGCTAGAAGGGCCCTTGGTAAAGCACAGCTATCTCCTGATTCAGTTGAGGAATTATGAAGGATAAATTTATTACTCAGACAGCCCCCGATATTAGGAGGACATTGCAGAAATGGGCCCTAGGACCAGACAGTAGAGGACCTTTTCAAAAAGTGGCTACCTTAGTCTTTTACAAGACAGGGAGACACACAAAAGCAGAAGCAGCTTTTATGGCCACCATGACAGTCCAGAAACCCCAGAATTCCCAAGGTGCATCTAATTGCTATATATGTGGCAAGAACAGTTACCTCTTCAAGTTTAACCACTCCTGTATGAGGTTTAATTTCTTTCACCAGGGTGAAACAGCTCAGGGTACAATGTTAGTATGTTTCACTTTCTGCCATAATCTTTGGCACTAGATTTTTCCTTGCATAATACACGTTTAACCCATGCATACTTAACCTTATAAAACTTTCTCTTGCCCGATGGCCAAACTCCAAATGGTGAGGCAACTGGAGTCTCAGACAATGGCTTTCTTTTGCCAGAGACCCTTAAATAAACCTCTGAGAGGAATCTGACTGTTTTCCCTTAAATTCCACCACCTGTCAAGCAGGAAGTAGCTAAGATCGGTTGTTATCCATATTCTAATGGCAGTTACATGTGTCTCTTCAGAAGGGAATATAATACAGACAAGAGACAGGGAAATAGTGGCTAGAACAGGGCAGTTCCTCAGCAAAGGTCCCACTCTCCAGCCTGAATACTAGTGTCCATAAACAGGAATAGGCATTCCCATTTTCATGCCTCAGAGTTGCTTCTTGACCTGCCATGCTTCCCTATCCTGTACCCATATATGCCCCAGATCCCAGGCTCCACCAACAGAACAGATGAGCAGACAAGATGTATAGAAGAGAAGAACAGAACAGCGTGACAAAGAAAGGGAGCATATGAACTTAGGAATTTGGTGGGGCAGTCAGAGAAGAGATTGGCCACTGGATGGCCAAATTCCAGGGGAAGATTATTTTCTCACTGCATCCCCTTTCCAGCTCCCTAGCCATACCACTGGGAGCCACATCCACCACTCAGACCTCCCATTCCTTCAAGTTTGTGTGCAACTGTTTTCTGGATGCCGGACAAGAGCTTAGGATATGGCAAGCTGTCACACTGGCCCTCTACCCTTGCAAGAAAGGCAGAGGGTCGACCGAGCTGTTTAATGCTTAAGCTGTCTGCACAGGGCAAGAGTAAAATAATGCATTGTAGCAAGTCCACTTGAGCTTCGGGAGTCAGGTTTCTGCCCTGCATGCTGCTGTGGGGCTGGAGCACAGGATCCCGCCCTACTCATCTGCATGCTCCCTTCCTCCTGTGAGGTGTTTAAGTGTGCATGATACTTAAACAGATGAGCCACACCCATCACATGTCCTGTGGTGAGGGCAGGGGAACTCTCACTAGGGTGGCTCTTGTAAGCCTGAGAAATAGTGATGGCCACTTCTCAGCAAGCAAAAAACTTAGATTTCCCTGGAAGACATAAAAAGAGGGAAGGGAACATATTATAATAGAAGGGGAGAAGATCAAGATTATGTCCAATGGGAGAAGCCAGAAGACATTATTCACCAAGGCCATCAAATGATCTGATGACATGAACACCAACACTACTAAGTAGTGCAGTGATGGTTTTCTTCAGGCCAGAACACATGGCAGCAGAGGTAGTCACAGACATAGGCTGATTGATACCTATGGGGATAAAGAGCTATAGGCCAGGTGGTAACATTTAACATCAAGAAGTCAGAAGGCTGCAGTTCTGTAAGAGCCAGAAAGGTCAGAGGGGACACTAAGGGGGCTTGCCCAGAGAGTTGGGGAGATTGTTAAGTATTGTTCCCCAAGGACCAAATTAGATTTGCAGCCAGCAAGGCTCTGCTCACCACTTATGAGCAAGACAAAAATGGAGGATCAGGAGGCTGAAACAATCACTAGTGAAGTCAATGTTAGGTTCAATTCCCAAACTCGTGTCAGTTTCTGTATCTAGAACTCCTTGAAGAGGTTCCTGAATCCTTAAGTAGAAAAGCCCTGAAAAAGCCCCCATCATATACCATGATTATCTCAGTTCCTCCTCAAGGCACCTGTGATAATTTACTCAGGCAACTGTACGTTGGGGAAGGAGTAACTAGACTTTGAGGATTACTGAACAGTTTGAGTCATCATGGATATTCAGAAATTGGAAGTATAGTCATGGTTCCTCTATTTACTACAAAGACTAATATCTAGAATAGAGTCCCTGCTTTAAACAGTCTCCATGTATCCTGGATGCAGAGACCCACACTGGTTATTTTCCTCATCATTTAAATTACTATTCCAAGTTGTTTACAACTATCACATGGGGACTTTGTTCTGCATCTGCCCTCTCCACCAAATAGAAAGCTTTTTGAATGCATGATAGAAAACAAGAAAACTGCCAAGTTCTCTTTCAGTTATAAGACGATCAGAAAGTTCATATTCATACGGGATAGAAAATAAGACTTATACAGTTTGCCTCAGGCACATTAACTGTCATTTGCCATATTAGTCCTACAAGACTTGGACTGCCTGAACATCCCAGAGCACAGTGATCCAATGGTATCGTGTTGATTGTGCCAAAAGAACACGAGGTACTTTGTAAAGGCCTTAGTAAGACACGTGCTCCAGAGGGTAGAGACAAATCCAAAGTATTTTAGGACCCATCATGTTAGAAGTATTTAATTGGGTCCAAGGTTACATTGAACATTTCCAGAAGAAAAAGCCTTCATCTTGTGTCTTCTATCTCAAAGAGGAGGGCACAAGGAATAGTAGGCCTCTTTGGATTCTGGAGATGACATCTGTCATCTATGATTCCTGCCCTGGCCCATATATCAAAAGTCATAGAAGGCTTCCAACTTTAAGAGGGCCCCGAGCAGGAATGAGTGCTACAGCAGGTCCAGGCTTTGGTGCAAACATCACTGCTACTTAAATTGGAGGAACTGACAGACAAGTGTTGGAGGTGCCAGTGGTAGGAAGAGATGTAGAATAAAGCTTATGGAATTATCACTATAGAGATCCCTGGTATTTTGCAATTAGTCCTGTCTACAGTAATTGTAGATCTTTTGAGAAATAGCTCCTGGCAATTTACTGGGCTGTGGTTATGGGGTACCAAATCATCATGTATTCAAAACAGCCTATTATAAAATGGGTTTGTCTGATCGACAACACCATAGACTTCCCCTGGACCTGTCCAAGTTTATAAGACGGAAGAGATTAATCTGAGATCAAGCCTGACAGAACCAGAGTGTAAGCTGCATGAGCAGGTGGCTCAGATTCAGGGCACCCACAACATTTGCATCAGTCTTCCTTCCTCATATCCCATCAGTGGCCCAACGGAGTAGTGCCATATGACCAACTGAAGTTAGAGCCTCTTTACAGATGGGTTGGCAAGCTATAGTCCAAGATGCATGGCTTGTGCATTATAGACATATCTGGGGCTGTTTCAAGGGAGTGGAGAAGCAGTCTTTAATTATAAGACCTGTTATACATGGTTATCCACTTCCTGTGGAAGAAAAGTGGCCCAAGATTAGAATTTCTCTAAATGCCTGGGCAGTGGCCAATGACCTCTTGTGTGGTCAGGGGCTTAGAAAGGGACTAGATGATTAGAAGCAAGGAGGACTGGGAGAGGGGCATAAATATGAGTATATGGGAGTCACACCCAAATGATGATTTTAGTATCTTTAAAAGACATCTACCAGAAGAGGCACTGAACACTCAAGTAGATGAAGTGATTCTGCCAGTTGAAGTTAGCTAGCCTTCATTGTTCAGCTCAGAACTAGAATGATGGGTTATAGAATGGTGTCAGTGGCAGAAGATCCTAAGTATGGTTCATGAAGCCCTGATGTATTGCTCAAGGAGCAATTCAGAACTTAGTGGCAGTTCAGAACTACATTAAAAGCCTCTTTATTCTGGGAGGGCCAGTGGTTTCTACTTCCAGTTATGTTTTCATTTTGGGCATGGGTTTGCTTGTCCTGACCACAGAGCCTTGGCCATTAGGACTACTTTGTTGGCTTCCAAAATTCCTTATCTACAGGCAAGAGACCTGACACAGCACAGGATCAATGGAGAAGGCATGTTACACAGCAAAGCATGTGCAAGATAGAATAGGGCTGATGGCCATGGGATTCATTAGTAGTATAACATTACTCAACTACCAGAAGCAGCTGTCCTCAGGATATTGAGAATATCTTCTAAGAACACAACTAAAGCAGCATCTCAGAAACACTTCACAGAAGCAGAGTGTCAGCCTTCAGAATAATTAGAGATCTCTATTGAGCTGGGTCTCCAATAGGAGAAGTATCATATACCAGAAGCCAAGGGGTAAAAACAGAAATGACTATACATAAGATATTCCTAATAGTCCACTAGGAGACAGACTTCCCTTTTCTGGAAGTCTTAGCTATTCAGGGTTGGAATTCTGGTCCCAAAGCAGGTTTACTCTGGGTAAAAGACTCAAGGTTCCATTAAACTAAAACTAACGGCTGTCATTCAGATACCTTGGTCTACTACACCCAGAGATCATCAGGTGATGAGGAGTTGCCGTACTGTCAAAAGTAATTGATCGTGATTAGCAGGAAGAGAATCTTGCCTTTATCCAATGTATGAAGGAAGAGATGGGTAAAATATGTGAAGCCAGGTGATCCACTTGGACATTTTCTGGTGCTTCCTTGACCCATTGTGACTATGGGCATACATGTGGATCATTCTCTAGATAAGGGTATGATTAAAGTGTCAGTCCCTCAGGAATAAAAGATTGGTGTCACCCTACTAGGGAAGCCACCAAGATTTGCAATGGTGATCCTTGAGGGTGAGAAGTTGAGGGTGAGAAGAATTGAGTAGCAAAGGAATGAGGGGAGGAGCTGTGGCCTAAAACTTCAGAGAAAAGGACTAAGCTTTGTTTGTTCTAAGCTTCTTCTAAGTTCCCCCTTCAGCAAAGTGGGCCCACTGAAGCTATGAAAGAGATGCTTCCATCATCTGTTAGGAGTTCCACGCCGTGCAAGAATGGACTGTGGTGGCCACGAAAAGATGCCTTTCAGATTTGAAAGCAGACAGCATATTTGATGGTCTCAGTCACTGTGCTTTGGAAATACATGGCATTGTCTAGCCTCCACTTCCTTTGTTTCTGACCAATGAATGAGTACAGAGCCATTAAGATAAGCCTAGTCTTGTCAGATACTGAACTTCTCATAGGTGCCCTTGTTCAAGGTTTTCAATAACCTTTCCAAAAACATTCTTAGAGATGCACAGACATCTATGATTGTTTTCTTTAACATCTCCTTGAAATTGTTTTAATTTTCCACCCTCCCAAAGGTGGGACTTGTATTGTCATCTCATGGTTCCTAGCCTCTCTTGAGATTCCTCTCTTCCTTTATGGCCATTTCCCTTCCAGCCCCCTTCAATAAGCCTCACATATCTAATTCCATCTTTGTGTCCTAGAATGACCCATTCTAACACAATTCTGTTAAGTTCCACAGAAATCTTCAACTTTATGCCCACAGCAGTTGGTCTTTGGGAAGAACTAATACCTGTTATGAGTCGTGTCCTTTAAGAGCTCCTTTCAAAGACTTCTGTCAAAGAAGCTAAAGAGACACCCTGAGATCTGTTCTGGGGATACACTGCTGCTCTGGTGGCTTGGATGGGAATGACCCCGCAGGCTGCTCCTGTGCAATTTTGTGCAGGCAGCCACTGGCCCCCCTACTCTCGGGTCTGGCCCTGGAGTACCCTCTTGCCCCACCCAAGACATGCAGCCCTCTCTGCATCTCTCCACTCTGGACCTTTTGGAAGCGGCTGCCTATTCAGGGGCTTGGGCCTTGACTGTGCTGGGAACCAGTAGGCTTCCTCATGATCTGCCTGTGCCCCTCAAGCCCTGTGGGGCCCTGGGCTCCAAAGTTGTTGGCATGAGTGAGAGTTGGAAAGTTTGCCCGAGAGCTGGTGCAGGCTTGGCGCTGGAAACCATGCACTGCCCTGGGAGTGTCACCTGGCCAGCGACGAAAACCTTGTGTGACTGGGCTCAAAAGCAGTGCATCCAGATTCTCCTCAGAAGTGAGACTTTCCAAAGACCAATGACTTTTCTGTGCTTTTTTTTCCTGCTCCGTACCTATGTCTCAATCCCGCCAAGCAAGGCCTTCCAGATTAGTCACAAAAATGTAAACAAAAAAGCAAAACAGTCAACTATGAAAGACAACCAAGGCAGCCAACAAAAATGTGGCATTGGTCAAGATTTTAAGCCCTGGAAAATTAAAGCAGATAATTGGAGATGTTAAAAAACCAGAATCCAAACCAACCACGCCAGTCAGAAGCCTTCTGACAAGAGCTGGAGCAGCACGTATGAATTTTGATAGGACTGAAGATGTGAGAACCCGGAGTCCTTAACCTGCAATGGGCTTACAATGGCGCTATGAAGTCCCTCTTGCAGGCAGCTCTCCCAACCTCCACTGGTCATAGCCAAATCCAAAATGTTCCACTCTCTAAGGGTTTAGAAAAGCAACATGATTGTGATTGTAAGATCCTGATTTGGAAGTAAAGCACTCAGAAAATGATTCGGTTCCAATACAAGACACTCATGTTCTTCCTGATCTAGAGACTAAGTGGTGTACAAAATCCCTCTTTAATTAAAGGTAAGAGGCAAGAGGTTACTGCTAATCAACAGGAAGTTTCTGGTATCACCTCTGTCCTAGGACAGGCCTTTGATGCTATTATCCCACTTCAATGGGAACTTCCTGGGGCTGACCCAGGTCCCGTTGAGGCCCTGGGTGAGACTCCAGATCCACCCAAGATTCCTGGTGCTATTTCAATCTGAGGAGGGGTCTTCAGTACTCTTAGAGCAACAAGAAACTCTTAGTATTAGTGGGGGTGTTGTCCCAGACTTGCCTGTCTTCCTTCCTGTTCCTTCAAATCCAGTTGCTACCTTTAATGCTCCTTTCATCAAGTTTAGGGAAAAATTTACTATCTCCTGTAATGGGTATAAGCAGTGTAGAAAATGAGAAGCAGGTTCATATAAGCTTTCTGCCAGCTAACACTGAGGGGTTCCCATTAGCCCCAGAGTGAGGGCTCTTCCACGCTTCACTGGTTGTTACCCAACTTCCTGTTGATTTGCGGTAACTTTGAAGGATCTCTTGATGATCTGGTTTAGCACCACATGTGGCTCGTGTTGAGCCTGCAAAGAGGAATCTGGAAGTTACAAAGGAAAACAAGAGGCTCCAGAGGGAAAAGCAGCCCCAAGTTTTAAAGGCAGATTTTGACAACCAGTAAATGGCCCTAAGTCAGAATCCATGGACTACAGTAAATGTGGTCAGGTGGAACAACAAAGATTGGAATGGAACCCACACCTTGTTGAAAATGTAAGAAGAAAGCATGACAGCATCGAGGTGAAGTGCACACAAAACAAGAAATCACATTTAACTGATCACATCAAAGGAGATTTCAGTGTTAATGTTTCAGAAGCCGAGAAATAGAAAAACCAAGTTTGAAATGAACCAAACCTGCAAAATTGTTTGTACAAACTAGAAAATGGCAGTAAGCCTTTACACTATTTACCAACTGAAACAAGTGTCATTTAAAAAATTCAGTATTGAAGAATTCAGCAACACATTGGAAAACAAGTCTTATAAATTCCTAAAAGACATTGAAAACCTTAACACTGCTCTGAGCTCCATTGCTACGGATGTGAGTTGTGGTCATCTCAAGGGGGAGAAGTCATGTTAGTATTCCAGCAGCCTGGCTTTAACTGAAATTCCATTCCACATTCTTTACACTCCATTGTACATACTAGCATCATGACTGATGTTGAAGGTGATCAACCAAATATTCCTGAGAGTATTCCAAGGTAAAGAACCAGAAGATGCATCTCCAGTTCAACCAAGTCTCTTATCTCAAAGATAGATTAACATTGGAGCAAGTGGTAACCATAGAGGCCCTGACTCAACTCTCAGAAGCCCCTTCAGAGAATTCCTCCTCAAAGTCAGAAGGATGAAGAATTAGAGCAGACAACAGCCAGTTTGCTTCATAGCTGCAAAGCTATCCTCTACACTGTACAAAAAAAAACCCCTCCAAGACCCAAACTGACAAGAAGTCACCAAACCATCACCGTCCATCTTCGAAAAAACAAAGTTCATGCAACACAGTGGTTTTCAATGGGCAAACTACACTTTTCAACTCACCTATCAGCTCAGCTACTAACCAAGCATCCCTATTTAGAAGTCAAAAATTCATTCTTCTCTTTTTATACCAAATCAAACTCATCCAAGACTGACATCAATACAAGTATTGTTGCAGGGATAATTACTCTGGAAAGTTGTTCCGAGAATTTATTAGTTTCCACCAAGAAATAATGAAATGGATCATTGTAATCAGATGCTTGACAGCAGCAAAAATTTGGACTCTGCTGATGTATGTCATGAAGCAGCCCATACTCAAATGGAAGCAGATGTTGCAACAGTAGACAGAGCTTGCTTCAATAACTAAGTTCGATTATATAAAACCACAGGACAAGAGTTGCAAGTACACCAACAAGCCTTGTGGCATGTAATGTGCCCTTCTCCTGAGCGTATTTTTGGTGTACAGTACAACAGAAACCACTGTCAAGTGTACAAAATCATGGTTCATCATTAACAAAGCAAAAGACCACATCCCAGAAAAAGACAAAATCCAGCCCATCAAGAGATTGGCTGAAAAAGCCCACAATTGTAAGGTATCAAGACGATGATCAGAAGTGGGAAAAGTTTTCCTATGTGTGGCACAATATGTGACATTTGGATAGCAACGAAATTCAAGATTTTGAGCAATTTTATCCACATGATTTTCCTACTGCATTTGGGAAATTTTCTGACCAAAATATGGTACTTGCTCAAACGAGGTCTATTGTACAACCCAAAACTTTTTCCCCCACTCACTCAGATAAAATTAGAGATATCCTGAATCAACAGAGGAAAAGATTAAGGTTGAACCATTCAATTCACTCAGCTTATTTCATCTTGAAACAGAATCCAATGGGAAGGCATTCACTGATAAACCTTATATTTCTCAGGTAGTTAACGGTGAATGACAATCAGAAAGCCCATCTTTTGACCCAGACCTCTTCACCTAACAACTGTGCTAACGTGATAGCTGGTGATGACCAAATACAGTTTCAGCAGGTTAAGGAGCAACTCATGCATCAGACTGCCAACACTGCCTGGTATCTCACTGAAGACCCTTTACCGAAGTCAGAACTGACTCTCAGGAATGTAAATGTGGTGTGTTCAGGTGGAATTTACATTGGCTTCTACCAAAAGTGAAGAGGGAGTCTGTTCATCCAGTGTTGAAACACCAGGTGTCCACAGTAGACAGTACACAGGAAAATTTTGATATTATGCCATGAACTTCTTTACTAACGATACAAAAACCCTAGTGTCTATAAGATTTTGAACTGCTCATCTTCAACTGTCTTGCTTGAGTTATATAAAAAGACAGGCCCAGATTATACACACCTTGGGGCAGGACTGAGTGTTGCTGCTGTCAGGGAAATCATGGAGAATAGGCATGGTCAAAAAGGAAACGCAATAAAGATAGAAATAGTGTACACTGGTAAAGGGACAAGCTCTCATCAGTTTCCAATTGTTAAGTGGGTTTTAAGAAGCAGCAGTGATAATAGTTCTGTTTGGTCCAGCAGCGTACAGGTCACCACTGTCCAACTGCTGTGTTGGTGGTGCTCATCAGGGTATGGGATGGCATCCCTTTTCCAAAAGCCGATCAGCTATACAGAGCTCACAGAAAATCTAATGTCATACGATCGGCATCCTACCCAATGGAAGATGCACCTACAATGAAAATTGTACCTGTACATGTCAAATAACTGATCCAGAGACTTGCGGAGCTTCGTTCTCTCATTTGTTCATGGAGTATGTACTTTAATCAAGTTTGGTAGAAGCCCAAGCCCCAGAAGATTTATAATTAATCCAAGCTCTCCCTTACACAAAACCTTGAAGATAACTTGCAGAGTTTGGCCACAAAATTAGCTCCCATTTATAAGCAGTATGCTCCAGTAGCTTATCAGAATCAGGCAGAATATGAAAATGTTGCCCAAGTATATCGGCCTGGGCAAAAAAGGGCAAAAAGGCCAATAAAGGGCAAAAAACGTTGTCCCTTCTCTGGGTCACCACTTGCCTGAACTTCTGTGCCCACCCCCACAGTGACATTCACAACATGAATAATGGAAGTAAGGTGGTTTGTATTTTAATTCAAAGAGAAACACTCTTTGGGTGTTATTCCTCAAGATGAGCAGCTCCATGTGCTACCTCTTTATAAACTTTCAGACACAGATGAGTTTAGCTCCAAGAAAGGAATGGAAGCCAGGATTAAATCTGGGACCATCGAGGTCCCGGCACACCACCACAAAACAAAAACAAATACGCGTTTCACTCAGCCTGTTCCCCATTCTGGGAAGAAGGCAGCTGTGATCATGACGGAAGTTCTCGCACATAAGGTCAGTGGATAAAGCCGAGACCATGCAACCTGAAGTAAACAGTAAAACCGATCCCCATTTTACCTGAAGTTCAGACAACACTAAAACCTATTCACTGATGCCATCTTCTCACCCAGTAAAGAGCCATCTCCAGGCTTCTCCTCGTCCCCAAAGACTGCTTCAGCCACACCAACTACATTAAATAATCCAACAGCCTCATGTGGGTTTTAAGCAGCAGCACTCCCCACTGCACAATGCTTTGGGAAGACTCAGTGGTGTCAATGCAGCTGCTGCAGAAGGCTCTGCCATTTCACAGCTTGGCAAAGTCACTCCTTTCCCCACCCTCTGCGTCTGTGACAGAGCCCTTTGTTACTTCTGAGTCTGCCAGTGGTGTGACTGACTGAACCACTAACTTATCAGCCAAACAAGCAGCCCTCCTTCCTCACCTCTCTAAGACCTTGCCTCTTCTCCAATGGAAGATGAACAGCATTCTGAAGCAGATTAGCTTCTATCAGAGAAGCCAATATCTGATGACCCTTGTCACCTGCTGAGTAGAAATTGCCCCACATTGATAAGTATTGGTCAGACAGTGAGCACAGCTTTTTGGATGCAAATATTGGTGGTGTGGCCATTGCACCTGCTCAGGGCTTGGTTTTGATTGTATGTGCCTGGGGACAGCTGCACTCTACCACTGCTGTTGAGCATCCCAACCGTAATCATCCAACCTGCCTCTCCCTTGTCTTGTTACCAGCACAAAAACCTGAGTAAGCCCCAACACGGTTTGGAACTAAACGAGATTAAGTTTGAGGCTAAAGAAGCTAAGAAGAAAATGAAGGCCTCAGAACACAAAGACCAGGCAGCCAATGAAGGTCCAGAGCTGTCCTCTGAAGACAAATTTGGTTCAATTCACAAAGCATTAACATTAACCGATGACAGTGTTGTCACTGTGTCCCCTTATGCTCTCGCACATTACAGGGTCCTATAACTATTGTGTCTGAAGGCTTTTCCTCCTCTTAATGTCTTTGCTAGTGCAGTGCATTTTTTCAAGGTGCCTTGTGCAGGCAACCACTGGCCACTCTACTCCCAGGTTTGCCACCCTAGGATACCCCACTGGTCCACCCAAGACATGCAACCCTACCTGCATCTCTCCACTGTGGACCTTTGGGATGCGGCTCCCCACCTCAGGGGCATGGGCCTTGACTGTGCTGGGAGCCAGTAGGCTTCCCAATGACTTGCCCACACACCTCACACCCTCTGGGGCCCCAGGCTCCAAAGTTGTGGTGGTGAGCACCAGTTGGAAAGTTTGCCCAAGGGCTGGTACAGGCTTGGAGCTGAAGCCATGCACTGCCCTGGGAGTGTGACCTGGCCAGCAACCAAAATCTTGTGTGACTGAGCTCAAGAGCAGTGCATCCAGATTCTCCTCAGATGTGAAACTTTCCAAAGGACCAGTGACTTTCCTGTGCTTTCATTTTTTCCTACTCTGTAGCTATGTCTCGATCCCAACATGCAAGACCTTCCAGATTAGTCAGGAAGGAAGATGTAAAACAAAAATGGCTAACTACAGAAGACCACCAAGGCAGCCAACAAAAATGTGGCACCTGTCAAGACCTTAATCCCTGGAAAATTAAAGCAATTAATTCAAGAAAGATGAGAAAAACACATTACCCAAATCACCCATGCTAGTCAGAAGCCTTCCGACAAGATCTAGAGCAGCATGTATGAGTTTGGATAGGACTGAGGTTCTGTGTCAGAATCCAGAATCTGTAACCCGCAATGGGTTTACAGTGGCATTACGAAGAGCCTGTCTTAGCTGGCAACTCTCCGAACCCCCACTGGTCATAACCAAATCCAAAAAGGTTCCACTTTCAAAGGGTTTAGAAAAGCGACATGATTGTGATAAGATACTCCCTGATTTGGGAATAAGCACTCAAAAGATTAGTGTCTTCACTGAAACCAAGCCCTCCTGATAGAGACTAATTGGTGTGCAAAATCCTTTTTAATTAAAAAGTAAGAGCCAAGAGACAAACTCCATGTTGGTCCCAGAAAGCTGAGGATTCAAGAATCAGTATCCCTACCCCTAGTGGACCTGCAGCTGAGATCCTTCCTGGGCCACTGGAAGGGACATGCTGTGGTGAAGGACTGTTCTCTGAAGAGACATTGAATGATACCAGCGGTTCCCCGAAAATTTTTGCTCACGACAGTCTGTGGTCCTTTGCCCCAAAGAACAAGCCCCAAAGTTACCGCAAGGAAATCCCAGCATTCAATTAGAAGAGTTGGGTTCACGAGTAGAATCTCTTAAGCTATCTCATTCTTCCCTAGATCCTATTAACAGTGAACATGATCGCTACCCAACCTCCAGTCTTTTTAAAGTTCAATTCAGGTATAACTATTACCTGCTTGGCTGTTGATGGGTTCTAGGTCTCTTCTGTAATAAAATTCCTCTTGGCAGCCTCAAAACAAGATCTTTGGTGCTAAAGCAGATCATCAAGAGACCTTCAAGGCTGAAAATCAACAGGAAGTTTCTGATACCACCTCTGTCTGAGGACAGGCCTCTGGTGCTATCACACTTCAAAGGGAACTTCCTGGGGAGATTCTGGTTTCCAAAGCCGGTTCACTCTGGGTGATGGACTCAAGGTCCCTCTGGGCTACAACTCAGTTGCCACCAGGATACTTTGGACTACTATGCCCAGGGACCAACAGGTGAGAAGTTGCCATGCTGGCAAAAGTAATTAATCTTGATTAGCAGGGAGAGAGTTGCCTTTATACAATGTATGAGAGAGGTGGAAAATATGTCAAGCCAGGTGATCCACTTGGACATTTTCTGGAGCTTCCTTGACCCATTGTGACTATGGGCATACATGTGAATCATTCCCCAGATAAGGGTATGATTAAAGTGTCAGTCCCCTCAGGAATAAACAAATTGGGGTCACCCCACAATATGTCATTAAGATTTGCAATGGTGATAGTTGAGGGTGAGAAGAATTGAGTAGCAAAGGAATGAAGGGAAGAGCTATGGCCTAAAACTTCATAGAAAATGGCCTGTAGCTTGTTCTAACCTTAAGTTTCCCTTAAAAAAGGGAGGCCCACTGGAGCTATGAAGGAGATGCTCCCCCACATGTTTTAAGGAGATCCATGCAGTGCAAGAATGGACTGTGGTGGCCGTGAAAACATGCCTTTCAGATTTGAATGCAAGCAGCATATTGGATAGCCTCAGTCACTGTGCTCTATGCTCTAGAAATACATGGCATTGTCAGGCTCCACTTCTGTTTCTGACCAATGAATGAGCACAGCTATTAAGACAGGCCTAATCTTTTGAGATACTGGACTCTATGGGTGCCCTTGTTCAAGGTCTCTATTAACATTTCCAAAACTTTCTTAGGAGATGCACAGACATCTGAGACCCTCCTTGTTTTCCTTCCACCTTCCCAAAGATGAGAGTTATATTGTGACCTCATGGCTCCTAGCCTCCCTTGACATTCCTTTCCATCTGCTTTTATGGCCATTTTCCCTCCAGCCCTCTTCAAATAAGCTTCTGAGATATCTAGTTCCATCTTTATCTGTTCTTGGGAAGACCCATGCCAATACAATTATGGCAAGTCTCACAGGAAAGTCAACATTTTTCCTACAGCAGTGGATCCCTGGGAAGAACTAATACCTTTTAAGAGTAGAGTCATTTTAGATCTCTTTTCAAAGACTTCTCTCAAAGCCAATTGAGGAGGAATAAGGGACTCCCTGAGGTCTGTCCTGGGGAGACTGTACTGCTCCGGGGGCTGACCTGGCAGGGAATGGCCGCACAATCTGTTCCCATGCTTCTTTATGTGTGTAGCCTTCCCCCACAACACACACCCCTTCCTAACCAAGTCTTGAAGCCCTACCTGCCTTCTCTACTGTGGACCTTTGGAAGCAACTCCCCACCTCTGGGGCTTGGGCCTTGACTGTGCTTGGAGTACGTAGGCTTCTCCCTGAACTACCCACACTCCTCATGCCTGTGGGGACCCCAAGCTCCAAAGTTGTGGGGATGAGCACCAGTTGGAAAGTTTGCCTGAGGGCTGGTGCGGGCTGCTGCAGGCTTGGAGCTGGGGGCCTTGCATGTGCTGCCCTGCAAGTGTGACCTGGCCAATGACCAAAACCTTTGGTGACTGAGGGCAAGAGCAGTGCATCTAGATTCTCCTCAGAAGTGAGACTTTCCTAAGGACCAATGACTTTTCTGTGCTTTTTCATTTTTTCTTACTCTGTAGCTATGTCTCAATCTCACCATGCAAGGCCTTCCAGATTAGTCAGGAAGATGTAAACAAAAACAGCCAACTATGATAGACTACCAAGGCAGCCAACAAAAATGTGGCATCAGTCAATACTGTAAGCCCTGGAAAATTAAAACAATTCAAGAAAGGCGAGAAAAAAACCTAAACCACCTATGCCAGTCAGAAGCCTTCTGAAAGAGCTGGAGCAGCACGCATGAATTTGGATAGGACTGAGGTTCTTTGGCAGAACCCAGAGTCCTTAACCTGAAATGGGTTTACAATGGCGCTACAAAGCACCTCTTAAGCAGGTCACTCTCCCAACCCCTGCTGGTCATAGCCAAATCCAAAAATGCTCCACTTCCTAAGGGTTTAGAAAAGCAACATGATTGTGATTATAAGATACTCCCCAATTTGCAAGTAAAGCACTCAAAGAATGATTGGGGTGTCTTGCACTGGAACCAAGTCCTTCCCAATATAGAGACTAATATTGGTGTGAAAAATCCCTCTTTAAAAGGTAAGAGCCAAGAGACAACTCACTCTTGGTCCCAAGGAGTAGAGGATTCCAAAATCAGTATCCCAACCTACAGTGACCCTGTAGCTGACATCCTTCCTGGGCCACTGGAAGGGACATGTCATGCTGAAGGACTGTTTTCTGAAGAGACATTGAATGATACCAGTGGTTCTCCCAAAATGTTTGCTTGTGACTGTGCTCCTTTGCCCCAAAGAACAAGCCCCAAAGTTACCTCTCAAGAAAACCCTAGCATTCAGTTAGAAGACTTGGGCTCACGAGTAGAATCTAAGTTATCTGATTCTTACCTAAATCCCAGTAATAATGAACGTGATTGCTACCCGACCTTCAGTCTTTCTAAGGTTCAATTCAGGTATAACCTTATTAACTGCTTGGCTCGTGGTGGGGCAACTTCTACCTCTAATAAAATTCATCTTGGAAGGCTCAAAACAAGTGACTCTTGGTGCTAAACCAGATCAGATGACCTTCAGAGCTACTGGAAATCAACAGGAAGTTCCTGATACCACCTCTGTCCTAGGACAGGTGTTTGGTGATAGCCCACATCAATTGGAAATTTTAGGGGCTGAGCCAGGTCATGGTGAGGCCCAGGGTGAGACTCCAGATCCACCAGAGATTCCTGGTGCTATTCCAGTCCAAGGAGAGGCCTTTGATACTATTTTAGAGCAACAAGAAACTTTGTATGAGTGGGGGTGTTGTCCTAGATGTGCCTGTCTTCCTTTCTGTTCCTTCAAATCCAATTGCTACCTTAATGCTCCTTCCCAATGGCCTGGGCCCCAAAGTACTGTCTCATATGGACTTGCAGTCCAGAGTGCTCTACATATTTTTGCCTTTTTGCTCAGGACACGCTCAAACTCAGAAAAATTCATTACCTCCAGTAATGGCTATAAGCAATGTAGAAACTGAGAAACAGGTTCATATAAGCTTCCTGCCAGCTAAAACTAAGGGGTTCCCATTACCCCCCGAGAGAGGACTCTTCCATGCTTCACTGGGTGTTTCTCAACTTCCTATTTACAGCTTTGAAGGGTCTCTTGATGATCTGATTTAGCACCAAGGGTCACTTGTTTTTAGCTTGTCAGGAGGAATCTGGAGATTATCAAGGAAAACAAGTGGCCCCAGAGGGAAAAGCAGCAAAGTTTAAAAGGCAGATTTTGACATCAATAAATGACCCCGAGTCAGAATCCATGAACTAGATTAGATGTGGCACGGGGAAGAACAAAAATTGGAATCAAACTCACATCCTTTTGAAAACGTAACTAAGAAAGTAAGCATGACAGGCATTGAGGTGGAGAAGTGGACACACAAGAAAAATCCATTTAACAGATCACAAAGATTTCAGTGCTAATGTCCCAGAAGCTGAAAAATCAAGAAACTGAGGTGGGCAAATGAACCAAACCTCCAAAATTGTTTGTACAAACTAAGAAATAGCATTAAACATGTACACTATTTTCCCACTGAAATGTGTCATTTAAAAAATTCAATATTGAAGAATATGGCAAGACATTAAAAACAATTCTTATAAATTGCTAAAGGACACTGCAAACTAACAACGCTGTGAGCTCAGTTGCTACTGATACGAATTGTGATCATCTCAAGGGGAGAAGTCATGTTTTAGCATTCTAGTAGCCTGGCTTTAACTGCAATTCCATCCCACATTCTTCACACTCCAACATAAGTTGTCATGCTAGTATACACAACGAAGGTGATCAACCAAAAACTCCTGAGGATATGCCAAGTAATGAACCAAAATATGGATGTCCAGTTCAACCAAGTCTCTTATCATTAATGGATAGGAGATTAACACTGGAGCAAGTGGTAGCCAAAGTCAGAGAAGGATGAAGAATACCAATTAAGTCAGTTCAGGGGAGACAACAGCCAGTTTGTTAAATAACTTCAAAGCTGTCCTCTATACCAAGACGACCTCCAATACCCAAATTTACATGGAGAGTCAATCACCGTCCATCTTTGGGAAAACAAAGTTCATGCAACATGGTTCCCAATGGGCAAACTATGCTATCCACATCACGTATCAGCTCAGCTACTAAACTAAGCATCCAAAGTCACATGAATATTCAAAAGTCACAAATTCATTTTCTTTTTATACCAACATCAAACTTATCCAAGACTGACACAAATACAAGTATGGGTCCAGGGATAATTACTCTTGACAGTTCTGAGAATTTGCATGTTGACACCAAGAAATAATGAAGCAGGGTATTGTAACCAGTTACTGGAGAGCAGCAAAAATCTGGGCTCAGATGTATCATGGCAGGATGCAGCCCATACTTCCATTGAAGATGTTGCAACACAGTTGGGACAACTTGCTTCAATAATTGAGTTCAATCATGCAAATTTTATCCTGTGGTTTTACAAGTACACCAACAGCCTTGTTGCATTTAATATACAGCAAAACCACCATCGGAAGGGCACAATACAACAGAAACCACCTTCAAGACTACAGAATCATGGTTCATCATTAAAGCAAAAGAACACAGCCCAGAAAAGAAAATCCACCCCATCAGGAGATTGGGAAAAGAGCCCACAGTTGTAATCAAAATCAGAAGTGGACAATGTTATCCTATACTTACGGCACAATTTGACCTTTCAATGTTATCCAAATGTCACATAATTTTGGGCAATTTTGTCTACATGATTTTCCTACTGTATTTGGAAGGTTTCTTCCTAAACCAAAAAATGGAAAGCAGTGGCTCAAACGAGGTTCATTACACAATTCAAAACAGTATTTCCTCTACTCAGGTAAGATTAGAGATATCCTGAATCAGCAGGGGAAAAGATGAGTGGTGAACCACTGGATTCACTCAGCTTATATCTTAAAACAAAATCCAACAGGAAGGCATTCACTGATAAAGCTTCTAATTCTCAGATACAATTAATGGTGAATGCCAACCAGAAAGCCCATCCTTTGACCCAGCCCTCCTCTACACCTACCCAGTGTGCTAATGTGATGGCTGGCAATGATCAAATACGGTTTCAGCAGGTTAAGGAGCAACTCATGCATCAGCAATTGCCAACATTGCCCGGTATCTCTCATCCAACACCCTTACTGGAGTCAGCACTAACTCTCAGGAATGTAAATGTAGTGTGTTCAGATGGAATTACATTGGTTTCTACCAAAAGTGAAGAGGAAGTCTGTTCAGTGTTGGAACATCAGAGCTGTCCACAGTGGGCAATGCACAGAAACATTTCAGTAATTATGCCATAAACTTTACTAACACTACAAAAACCCAGCATCTATATCTAAGGATTCTGAACCACCCACCTGCAACTGGCTTTTGGTATTACTCGATCAAGACAAAGGCCCGTATTATAAATACCTTGGGGGCAGGACCATGTGTTTCTGCTGTTAGGGAAATCATGGAGATTAGGTATGGTCAAAAAGGAACCGCAATAAGGAAACAGTTTACACTGGTAAAGAAGGGACAAGCTGTCATGGGTGTCTAATTGCTGAGTTTTAAGAAGCAGTTATTAAAAATTCTTTGTTTGGTCCAGCAGCACACAGGCCACCACTGTCCAACTGCTGTGATGCTTGTACTCATAGTATGGGATGGCATTCCTTTTCCAATGGCTGACTGCTATACAGAGCTCAGAATCTCAAGTCATACAATGGGCATTCTACTGACTGAAGATGTACCCTCAATGAAAATCGTACCTGTACATATCAAGGAATATGATCCAGAGACTCGTGGAGCTTCATTCTCTTTTGGCTGTTCATGGAGAATGTACCTGGATGGCTGTAAGTTATCTTCAAGGGTTTCTTTTGTGTGTTTAAGGGAGAACTTGGAACAATTCTAAATCTTCTGGGGCTTGGGCTTCTACCAAGCTTACGGTTTGGCTACATGGTTAGCTCCAATTTATAAGCAGGATGCTCCGGCAGCTTACCTGAATTTTTCAGAATCAGGTGTAATATGAAAATGTTGCCAGAGAATGTCAGCTTGGCAGCAAGGAAGGTCATCCCTTCTCTGGGGTCACCACTTGCCTGGACTTCTGTGCCCATCCCCACAGGGACATTCACAACACGATTAATGGAAGCACGGTGGTTTGTACTTTAACTCGAGGAGATAACTGATCTTTGGGCATTATTCCTCAAGATGAGCAGCTCCATGTGCTACCTCTTTATCAACTTTCAGCCACAGATGAGTTTGGCTCCAAGAAATGAATGGAAGCCAAGATCAAATCTGGGGCCATCGAGGTCCTGGCACCCTGCCACAAAAACAATGTTTGTCAGCCTGTTACCCATTCTTGTAAGTGTTCTGTGATGACAGAGGTTCTTGCACATAAGGGCAGTGGAGAAGAAACCTATTCCCCAAATCAAGCAGAATAACTCATCAACAGTAAGGCTTGGTCACCACCAGCCTTAGGGAGTAACAGACCACACAACTTTAAGTACAAAGTGATAGTGATCCCCACTTTACCTTAAAACGTTCAGACAACACTAAAACCTATTCGCTGATGCCATCTGCCTTTTCATCCAGTTGAAGAGGCATCTCCAGGCTTCTCCTAGTCCCTGAAGACTGCTTCAGCCACACCAACTCCATTGTAGAATAATGCCACAGCCTCGTGTGTATTTTAAGCAGCAGCACTCCCCGCTGCACGATACCTTTGGGAACACTCAGCAGTGCCAGTGCAGCTGCTGAAGGCCCTCGCATTTCACAGCTTGGTGAAGTTACTCCTCTCCCCACCCTGTCTGCCTCTGGTAGAGCCCCTCATTAATTCTGGGCGTCCTACTGGTGTGATTGAGCCACTAACGTCTCATCAGCCAAACTAGCAGCCCTCCTTTCCTAACCTCTCAAGACCTTGCCTCTTCTCCAATGGAAGATGAGCAGCATTCTGAAGCAGAAGAGCCCCTATCTGATGTACCCTTGTCACCTGCTGAGGAGAAACTGCCCCACATTGATGAGTATTGGTCAGTGAGCACGTCTTTTTGGAGGCAAAAATTGGTGGAGTGACCATCGCACCTGTTCACAGCTCGATCTTGATTTAGTGAACTTGGTGAGAGCTGCAGACTACCACTGTTTGAATACTCCAATCATAATTATCCAACCTGCCTTTTTTTTTGTAGCACAAAAACCTGAATAAGCCCCAACACTGTTTTGAACTAAAGATTAAGTTTGGGGTTAAAGAAGCTAAGAATAAGAAAATGAAGACCTCAGCAGAAATACCAGGCAGCTCCTGAAGATATGGAACTGTCCAGTGAAGGAATTCAACCAAATTTGTCATAAAGCATTAACATTAAGCCATGACAATGTTGTCACCATGTCCCCTTATACTCTCACAGACATTGCAGGGCCCTATAACCATTGGGTCTGAAGGCTTCTCTCCCCTTCTTAATGACTAACAGCACTTGGGGAAAAAAAACCCACTGCACTAGCAAAGGCATGTTATTTACTATGTCTTCCTCTCATCCATTTCATCTCTGAGGTAAAAGTATTAACAAATGGAGTGGGTATTCTTAAGTGACTATTTTGACAATTGGTAGGCACATATTTTAAGCAAAATAAGTTTCATCATTTTAAATATGTAAATGTTTCAGTTAGGCATTAACCTTGAGAGAATCAGTTAAGTCTTTCCTAGGAAACAAATCTTAAGGAAGATTTTACATCATAGAATGTGAACCTGTTAAAATCAAGACAGATTAACTACACAGCTTCTGGTGTTTAACCACCTACACCCACTTAAAAATAAGCTGAATTATTTTGTGGTGCCATTGTTCCAACATCTTCCAATTATTGCTAGAAAATTGGCATACTCTTTTGAACTTAAGAAATGTTTTCTCTTGAAGTATTTCTTGTAATTGTTAGTAATGGTTGGAGGCTGTTCATAAATTGTAAGTATTTTAAAAGTACATTCTGTTTTTAAAAGTAACTTGAAATGATGTAGTATAAGTTGCATATTTGCATACAGGAGAAGTTATTTATCCTTGCTGTATAGAGTTCCATTTTAACTGCAGTATGTATTCTAATCACATGGTTTGTGTTTTTACTGTGTCCTTTCATATCCAAGTGTTAGCAACTTGCAGTATATAAAACAGATTGTGAGTAATTGTCGATTATGATACTAGGAAGTGTGTCACCAATATTAACATTTCCTTTGGAACTAGATAAGTGGTCTCTTCTGACTTGAACTACCTGTTTCATCCCACCATTCTCAGTGTAATCCATGAGAGATATTTCCAAAAGGAGATAGGACAGGATAGGTTTCAGAGGAGCCAAATGCTTCTAATGTCTCGAGGTGATAAAATACAAAAATCGAGTGAACAGATATTTGTACTGAAGCCTCTACAGAATTACAAAAAAATTCTTGAAGTATTGTGAAAACATTTCCTACTACCATCAAATGCCTCCCCAAGCCCAAGTCAAACAAGAGGAATGGTACTGTAACATGGCTCTGTTCATTAAGAGCTATTTCCTTATAGCATATTAGAGTTGGGAAAATAACTCACCTGTTCTGATAATTGCATATGTTCTAGGTAACAGGGAAACAGGCATCAAGTTTAGTCTTTCCTTTTTTTCTCCCCCTATTACTTTACTCACTCATTGTATTGCATAACAGAGGACCACCCAAACATGTTTAGAACAAGGAGAACATTCAATGAAATACTTGATTCTGTTAAGGTGCAGAGGTGCTGTAACATTCAAAGTGTCAGATTCCTGGGGAGTATGGAAAACCTAATGGTGCTTCTCCCTTGGAAATGCCATAGGAAGCCCACAACCGCTAACACTTACAATTTTGTTTCAAAAGCAAACAGTTCCAGCAAGCTCTCTAGAGAAAGACTCATTGTAACTTTATGGTGCAAAGTATCTTTTGAGCTTTTGACCAATCTAAGGAATAAGGGATTGTAAACAAAATGTTCATTGATAGACCATCGTGTACAAGTGGATTTCTGCTTGTGGAAATGTAAAATAGGGTAATTCGTTGACTTGTTTCATTTTGTGTGACTTACTTTTTTAAACATGTATATTTTGTGAGCCTAAGTTTTCTTATACAGATAAGTATATAAACAAGTGATTGTTTATGGTTCAGCTGCTTCAGTAAGTTATTTAATACTATGAGGCTATCAGATACACCCTTGTGAGATTGTTTTAGATTTTAGGCCTTAGCTTCCACTAAAAAGTTTCTTCACCAAATTTAACGGATAAAGTTTCCTGGGTCTTTATGCATCCACTCATCTATTCATTCTTTGAGTATACACTTATTGAATGCCTGCAAAATCTGTCACCTCTTTTTCTTTGAATCACCACCTATGACATAGTAAACTTGAATAAAAACTACCCTCAGGAATTTTAAATAGCAAATTATCTTCAGAATAATCCATGGTAACGTATGCAGCAATTCAAATTGATCTGTCTCTATAGGTTTCTTAATCTAAATTTGAAACATCAATGTTAGTTTTTGGGACTACTGGGATTTGTGATGCTTGTTGCAGTTTGCCAAAACAAGTATATGAAAATATCAACTGAAATATTTCCATTCCATTGTTGTATCATGAATGGACGTCCTAAAGTAATTATCCCACTGTGGGAACAAAATTGGGTTCCTACTTGGTTGGACTCTAATTTTAGCAATTTACCATCTTATTTCTCTGCCCTGTGATTTTTGAAAAGCTGATTCACTGTTCTGCAGCATTGTGAATGTTGCTAACTACAATGCTTTTAGAATGCTCTTTCTCATGAAGCCAGGAAAAATTTGTTTAAAGAAAAAAAAAAAATAGGAGTGAAGGAGAGAGGGGCCAAGTTGGCCGAACAGAAAAAGCTCCTGTATTCCTTTAGGCTTCACATACACAAACTGAACTTTGGTCAGCTTTCATTTTTCAAAAATCACGTTGTTGCCACCCTCCGGAAGGTCTGTTCCCCCTCTGGAGGTCCCATCTTTAACAGTCCAAGACGGTCTTGTGACTGTGACCTGCAAATTAGACACTTCAGCTCATCCAGTAAATTGCGGTCCCCTTTCCAGTGTCCCACCCATACAAAAATAGCAAGCTGAAACAGAACTGTCAGATCTCTTCATACCCTGCCAACTCTTTCTTGTAAGTTAAAGGAATATTGGCTTCCTTTCCCTTCAGTTGTCTAGCTGTCACAAGGAACTGGAGTAAAGCCCTGGGGCAGCCAAAGTTATCTTTTGCTGGAAGACTCCAAGACGGAACTTCATTGGCCAAGACCCCTAGACTTCGTTATAGCATCTTTTATTTCACAGTTTGAAATGGCTATTTCTTTTATAACGTTAATGGTTTTGCTTCAGACTGCAGCAGTGATAAATAATGGCATTTGACTCAGCCAAACGTGCAGTTCAGAACCAAGTGGTCTCTCCTTAGAGGTGCCATCCCCAACCTCATCAAAACAGCCGCAAGTGCACATGGTGCATGGTGCCTTCCCTCCCAGCTCAGGTGCCTCTGTCTGGCAGCACACTCGAGCCACGCCCAATGCCCACAAGGGCAGGAGAAAACTGCAGCTGTCACTGGGGCCCTGCATGGAGGTTCTTTCCCCAGATCTCCCCTTTTTGCCCCTTAAGCTGTGTTTTTTTCCCTTCCCCATTTATCCCCTTCTCTAAGTGAAGATTCCTTTCCCCAGCACTCTGCTTATGATTTAAAAATGAAGGAGTGACCCCTGCTGGCTAATTGCAAATTTGGCAGGGCCCATTTGGGACCGACATGGAAGTCCCCGAAATATTTTGTCCTGAACTCAATTCCAGGCTTCAGGCTGAGGCTCTAGAAAGGAAACCTGATCTGAGGAATCCAAAGCCAGGTGACAGGCAATGTAAATAGGCAGAACAAGTGCCTGACGACTAAACCCCTGCTTCATGGAAGGAGACCATGGTCCACGACATAGACAAGGCTCAGGAAACAAAGGTCACCGACAGTAGGGAAAGTAGAGGCACAGGTAAGGGTGGATAATTCCTATTCTCTTGGTGCTCCCTGCTTCACTGTTGTAGATTACAATAGCACCCATGGTGGCATTTGTCAAGCGTCACTGGGACTTGGTGACAAGAGGAATGCCTTTCTTCCTCACACCAAGCTTTTGCTGAAAGGGGAATGAGGAATGCCTCTATTTCCCTTTTTTCCAGAATGGGCAAGCAGTTCTCTTTACCACCCCAGCTTATACTCCTCTGGAGTGTATCCTGAACCATGCAGAATGCTTTAACCCTCAGTATCTGGAGGAAATATGCCTCATAGCCCTCTGCACAAAGGTTTGGCTAAATTATAAAGGGCTGGCTTGGCCTCTGGAGTCATACTATCAGGAAGTTGGACCTTTTTATATAGGAATGAGGACAGATGGTCTGAGGCTCCACATGTACAGCCTTTCTATGTCTTGCAGGGTAATGTAGAGCTTTGCCAACTATGTAGGGTTAATGAAGCCCTCCTGTTTGCCATCTAAGGAAAGGCCACAAGGGGCCATCTCAAAGAA
This sequence comes from Aotus nancymaae, assembly GCF_030222135.1. Lineage (NCBI taxonomy): Eukaryota > Metazoa > Chordata > Mammalia > Primates > Aotidae > Aotus > Aotus nancymaae. The sequence continues at coordinate 55,109,475 of NW_026988473.1, read as the reverse complement.
CGCATTCCTGAGGCACCACCAGCAGAGAAGCTGGCTCCATGCCCACCTTCCTTATCCAGCTTCAGTCTCTCCTGCCCCCTCCTAGAAATCCTCACATTAGACAAGCCCCAGTCTTACTGTTGCCCCTCCAACAGATGCCTGGTGAATTTGGCTCCAGTAAGGTCCAGGTCCTCCTCCCTATAGAAATTAAAGCAAATTAAGGGGACCTTGGCAAATATTCAGATAACCCTGACAGGCTTTTTGGAATTTAACCCAAGCATTTAAGCACTCCTGGAAAAAAAAAATGTTACTTTAAAATAAAACCCTGATGGACACTGAGAAGCAAGCTGCTCTGCCAGTGGCAGAAACATTTGGGGATGAGCTTTGTATCACATAGCATCAGGGAGAGGGGCAAACTTTATCCAAATGGAAGAAAAGTGACACCAGTAAAATAAAAATCTCACTCCCACTTGGAAAGGCAAATGGGCACTTGGGAAAGCACACCTCTCTACCTCCCGATTCAGTGGAGAAACTACTAATTATGAAGAATACATTTATTACTTAGGCAGCCTCTGATATCAGGAGGACACTGCAGAAATAGGACCTGGGACCAGACAGTACTTTACAGATCCTCTGGAACGTGTCTACCCTAAGTCTTCAACAATAAAGACAAAAGATTTTATGGCCACCATGCAAGCCTACAACCCCCAAAATGCCTAGGGTACACCTGTCAATGGCTATAGATGTGCCAAGAACAGTTACCTCTTCTGAAGTTTAACCACTCCTTATGAAGTTTAATTACTTTCTCTAGGGTGAAACAGCTCAGGGTACAATGTTAGTGTATTTCACTTTGTTTCCATAATCTTTGGCATGATTTCCTTGTATAATACGCATTTAATCCACGCATACATAACTTTCTCTTGCCTGGCTGTCAAACTTCGACTGGGCAGGCAACTGGAGCCTCAGATGATGGCTCCCTTTTACCAGGGACCCTTTAATAAGCCTCTGGGAGGAATCTAACTGCCGTTTTCCCTTAACCACCACCACTTTTCAGCAGAAAGTAGCTAAGATCGGTCATTATCCATATTTAATGGCAGATGTGCTTTAGAGGCAGAAATGATACAGCCAAGAGACAGGGAAATACTGGGTACAGGAGGACAGTTCCTCAGCAATGGTCCCAGTCTTGGGCCTGGGAACCTATGGCCCCATGATGGAAACAGGCATTCCCATTTTCATGCCCCAAAGTTGCCTTTTGGCCTGCCATGGCCCCCTATCCGGTACCCATATAAGCCCCAGACCCCAGGCTCTACAAACAGATGAGCCAATGAGCAGATGAGCTGACAAGATGAACAGGAAAGCTGAAGAACAGAACAGCATGGCAAAGAGACAAGGAGTATATGAACTGGGAGGAATTTTGCTAGGGGTGGTCAGAGAAGATTGGCAACTGTCTGGCAGAACTCCAAGGGAAGATTTTCTCACTGCATTCCCTGTCCAGCTCCCCACCCATCCCACTAAGAGCCACATCCACCACTCAAAACCCCCACATGTGTCTTTCAAATTCCTGTGTAACCCAATTTTCCTGGAAGCCAGACAAGAGGCTCAGGATACAGGAAGCTGTCACACTGGCCCTCTGCCCTTGCAGAAAGGCAGAGGGTCCACTGAGCTAATGCTTAAGCCATCTGCAGATGGCAAGAATAGAAGAATGCAGTGTAGCATGTCCACTTGGGCTTTGGGAGTCGTAGGTTCCTGCCCTGCATGCTGCTGTGGAGCTGGAGCACTGGGTCCCACGGCTGCATGTCTGTATGCTTCCCCTCCTGCAAGCTGTTTAAGTGTGCATGACAGTTGAAAAGACGAGCCACCTGCTTGTCACATGTCCTGCAATGGGGGCTGGGGAATTCCGTTTCACTAGGGCAGCTCTTGTAAGCCTGAGAAGTAGTGATGGCTAGTGCTCAGCAAAGCTAAATACTTAGATTGCCCTGGAAGAAGGTAGAGGAAGAGAGAAAGGACATGATAGACATATAAGGATAGAAGGTCCAGAGGATTTTGTTCAATGGGAGAACCCAGAAGAAAGTATTCACCAAGGCCATCACAAATGATCTGAGGACATGGACACCAACACTATTAAGTTGTGCAGTGATGGCTTTCTTCGGATCAGAACACATGGCAGCAGTCACAGATATAAGCTTATTAAATATCTATGGTGATAAGGGGGCTATAGTGAGGCCAGGTGGTAACATTTAACCCTGAGAAGTCAGGCTGCAGTTCAGTGAGAGCCGGCAGGGTCACAGGGGACACTAAAGGGGCTTGACCCAGAGAGTTGTGGAGACTTAAGTATTGTCCCCCAAGGACCAAATTAGATATGCAGCAAGGCTCTGCTCACCACTTTAACAAGACAAAAACGGAGGATCAGAAGGCTGAGATAATCACTAGTGAAGTCTCAATGTCATGCCCAATTCCCAAACTTGTGTCAGTTTCTAGATCAAGAACTCGTTGAAGAGATACCTGAATCCCTAAGTAGAAAAGCCATGAAAAATCTCATACCATGATTTTCCCAGTTCCTCAATGGTACCTGTGATAATTTACTGACAACCGTACTTCAGGGAAAGAATAACTAGACACTGAGGATTACTCAACAGTTTGAGGCAACATTGATATCCAGAAATTGGAAGTATAATCATGGTTCTTCTATTTACTATATAGACTAGTTTCTAGAATAGAGTCCCAACCTTTAACAGTCTCTCTCCTGGTTCCACAGACCCACTCACTGATTTTTCTAGTCACTTAAAATTACTATGCCAGATTAAATAACTACCACATAGACTTTGTTCTGAAACTGCCCTCCCCACCAAAATAGAAAGTTTTTTGAATGCATGATAGAACTTGGCAGTTGTATTGCTTTTTATTCCAGTTCAAAGATAATCAGAAAGTTCATATTTATAGGGATAGAAAATAGGACTTGTACAGTTTGCCTCAGGCACATGAACTCTGTCGTGTGCCATAGTATAGTCCTAAGACTTGGACTGCCTGTACATCCCAGAAAACATCAGTGATCCAATGGTATCATGTTGATTGTGCCAAAAGGCGGCGAGGTACCTTTGTAAAGGCCTTAGCAAGATACATGCTCCAGAGGGTAGAGACAAATCTAAAGAATTTTTAGGACCCATCATGTCCTAAGTATTTAATCAGGTCCAGGATTATACTGAACACCTCCAGAGGAAAGCAGCAGCCTTCATCTTACATCCGCTATCCCAAAGAGGGCACAATGAATAGTAGGCCTCTTTGGATTCTGCAGATAACATTTGTCACCTTTGAATACTGCCCTGGCCCATACATGAAGTCATAGAAGGCTTCCAACTTTAAGAGGGCCCAGAGCAGGAATGAACACTACAGCAGGCCCAGGCTTTGGTGCGAGCATCACTGCCATTTAAGCCTTAGGAACTGACACAAGTGTTGGTAGTGTCAGTGGTAGGAAGAGATGCAGGATGCAGCTTATGGAACTACTATGGAGATTCCTGGTATTTTGCAATTAGTCTTGTCTGCAGCAAAACGATTGTAGATCTTTTGAGAAATAGCTTCTGGTATTTTACTGGGCTCTGATCATAGGGTACCAAGTGGTCATCCATTCTAAACAGCTTAATATGAAATAGCTTTTCTGACCTACCACACCATAGACTACCACTGGACCTGTCCAGGTCTATGAGAGGGAAGTAGTTAATCTGGGACCAAGCCTGACAGAACCAGCATGCATAAGTTGCATGAGCAGGTAGCCCAGACTCAGGGCAACCACAGCATTTACACCAGTCCTCCTCCTTCCTCACATCCGGTCAGTGGCCCTATAGAGTAGTGCTATATGACCAGCTAAAGCTAGAGCCTGTTTATAGATGGGTTGGCAAGCTATGGTCTGAGATGCACAGCATGTGCATTACAGCTGTATCCAGGATCCGTTTCAAGAGAACGGAGCAGCAGTCTCAGTGAAACTTGTTAAACTTGGTTATCTAGTTTCTGTGGAAGAAAATGTGGCCCAAGATGAGAATTTCTCTAAATCCCTGGGCAGTGGCCAATGGCTTTCATGTGGTCAGGGGATTAGAAAGACCAGATGATTAGAAGACTGGGAGAGGGGCATAAATATGAGTATATGGGAGTCGGACCAAAATTGTGAAGATTCTTGTATCTTTAAAAGATATCTTATTCAGAAGAGGCACTGAACCATCAAATAGATGAAGTGATTCTTCCAGTTGAAGTTAGCTAGCCTTCATTGTTCAGCTCAGAACTGGAATTATGGGTTACAGAATGGCATCGGGGCAGCAGACAGCCCTATGTATGGTTCCTGAAGCCCAGATGTATTTCTCCTCAAGGAGGCCACTTAGTGGCAGTTCAGAACTATATTGACCCTCTTTATTCTGGATGGCCAGTAGTTTCTATTTATAGTTGTTTTGGCCATGGGTTTATCCTTTCTTGTCCAGAGCCTTGGCCATTACTGCTACTTTGTTGGCTTCCAAAAATCACTTGTCTATAGGCAAGAGAACATGGTACATGATCAAAGGAGTGGATATGTTTCACAGCAAAGGATATGCAGGACAGAACAGGGCTGATGACCATGGGATTCACTAGTGGTGTAACATCTCAACTACCAGAAGCAATTGGCCTCAGGGTATTGAGAATACCATCTAAGAATAAAACTAAAGCAGCATCTCAAAACACTTCACAGAAACAATATCAGCCTTCAGAATACATTATGTGTGTTTAGAGATCAATATGGTGCTGGGTCTCCAATAGAAGTACCATATACCAGCAGCCAGTGGGTAAAAACAGGAATATCCTATATGTAGTCATTCTTAATAGTCCACTGGGACACTCACTTCCCATTTCTGGAAGTCTTGGCTCTGCAGGGTTGGAGATTCTGGTTCCCAAAGCAGATTTGCTCTGGGCAAGAGACTCAAGGTCCCATTGAGCTATAACAGGAGCTATCAGGATACCTTGGACTACTATATGCCCAGGGGTCAACACTTGTGGACAAGTTGCCATACTGGAAAAATTGAGCTTGATCAGCAGGAAGAGGATTGCAATGTATGAAGGAAGAGATGTGTAAAATATATGAAGTCAGGTGATCCTTGTGGACCTTTTCTGGTGCTTCCTTGACCAATTGTGACTATGGGCATATATGTGGATCATTCCCCAGATAAGGGGAATTCAAGTGTCAGTCCCTCAGGAGTAAAGGATTGGGGTCACCCCACTAGGGAAGCCACCAAGATTTGCAATGGTGATAGTTGAGGGTGAGAAGAATTGAGTAGCAAAGGAATGAGGGGAAGAGCTGTGGCCTGAAACTTCACAGAAAATAGCCTATTGTTTGTTCTACTAACCTCAAGTTTCCCTTCAGAAAGGGAGGCCCACCAGAGTTATCAAGATGCTGCCCACATGTTTCAGGGAGATCCATGCAGTGGAAGAATGGACCGTGGTGGCCATGAAAACATGCCTTTCAGATTTGAATGCAGATAGCATATTGAATGGCCTCAGTTACTGCGCTCTGTCCTCTAGAAATACATGGCATTGTCTAAGCTCCCTTCCCTTCAGTTGTTTCTGACCAATGAATGAGCACAGAGCCATTAAGACAGGCCTAATCTTTTGAGATACTGGACTCTTCATAGGTGCCCTTGTTCAAGGTCTCCATTAACCTTTCCAAAAAGACATTCTTTAGAGATGCAGACATCTAACGTTTTTTAACATTTCCTTGAGTTTAGTTTTGCAGCCTCCCTAAGATGAGACTGGCATTGTTACACCTCATGGCTCCTAGCCTCTCGAGATTCCCCTCTCCATCTTCCTTTATGAACATTTTCCCTCCAGTCCCCTTCAATAAGCCTCTGAGATATGTATTTCCATCGTTATCTATTCTTGGGGAGACCCATTCTAACAGTTATGCTAAGTCCCACAGAGAAGACTTCAACTTTACGTCCACAGCAGTCAGTCCCCTTGGAATTATCAGTCTTTTGAGATTTCTTTTCAGAGACTTCAAAGGAGTTAGGAAGAAAAGGGACTCCCTGATGTCTGTCCTGGGGACACACTGCAGCTCCAGGGGGCTAACCTGGCATGGAGTGGCTGCACAGTCCGCTCCTGTGCAGCTTTATGTAGGCAGCTGCTGGCCCCTCTGCTCCTGGGTCTGCCCCCCTGGCCCACCCAAGACAGGCAGCCCTAACTGCCTCTCCATTGTGGACCTTTGGGAAGCAGCTCCCCACCTCAGGGGCATGGGCCTTGACTGCATGACCTGCCCACAACCCCTCAACACCCTCTAGGGCCCAGGCTCCTAAGTTGTGGGGATGAGCACCAGTTGCAAAGTTTGCCCGAGGGCTTGTGCAGGCTTGGAGCTGGAAGCCATATACTGACCTGGGACTGTGACCCAGCTAGCAACCAGAACCACGTGTGACTGAGCTCAAGAGCAGTGCATCCAAATTCTCAGAAGTGAGACTTTCCAAAAGGACCAATGACTGTTTCCTGTGGTTATTTTTTCCTACTCTGTAGCTATGTCTTGATCCCACCATGCAGGGCCTTTTAGATTAGTCAGGAAGAAAGATGTAAACAAAAAACTACCAACTATAGAAGACCACTAAGGCAGCCAACAAAAAGGTGGCATTGGTCAAGACTTGAAGCCCTGGAAAATTAAAGCAATTCATTCAAGAAAGATGAGAACAAAACCTGAACCACCCATGCCAGTCAGAAACCTTCTGAAACAGTTGGAGCAGCATGCATGAGTTTGGATAGCACTGAGGTTCTTTGTCGGAACCTAGAGTCTATAACCCGCAATTAGTTTTACAATGGCTCTGCGAAGCACCTCTTAGCAGTCGACCCTCCCAACCCCCACTGGTCATAGCCAAATCCACAAAGGTTCCACTTTCTAAGGGTTTAAGAAATGCAACATGATTGCGATTATAAGATACTCCCTGATTTATGAGTAAAGCACTCAAGGAATGACTCGGGTATCTTGCACTGGAACCAAGTCCTTCTTGATGTAGAGACAAATTGGTGTGCAAAATCCCTCCTTAATTAAAAGTTAAGAGCCAAGATCTTGACAACTCAGTCTTGGTTCCAAACAGCTAAGGATTCAAGCAGTATCCCCTACCCAGTGACCCTGCAGCCAAGATCCTTCCTGGGCCACTGGAAGAGAAGCTGTGGTGAAGGACTATTCTCTGAAGAGACATTGAGTGATACCAGGGGTTCCCCAAAAATGTTTGCTCAGGACACTGCATGGTCCTTTACCCCAAAGAACAAGCCCTAAAGTTACCTCAAGGAAACCCCAGCATTCAGTTAGAAGAGTTGGATTCACAAGTAGAATCTCTCGAGTTATCCGATTTTTACCTAGATCCCATTAAGAGTGAACATGATCGCTCTTCCACCTCCAGTCTTTCTAAAGGTTCAATTCAGGTATAACCACCTTATTAAATGCTTGGCTCTTGGCAAGTTCTAGGTCTCTTCTGTAATAAAATTCCTCTTGTCAGGCTCAAAACAAATGACCCTTGGTGCTAAACCAGAGACCTTTGAAGCTACTGCAAATCAACAGCAAGTTTCTGATACCACCTCTGTCCTAGGAGAGGCCTCTGGTGGTATCCCACACTTCATTGAGAACTTCCTGAGGAGATTCTGGTTCCCAAAGCCAGTTCACTCTGGGTGAGGGACTGAAGGTCCCATTGAGATACAACTCACAGCTGCCATTTGTATACCTTGGACTATTATGCCCAGGGATCAACAGGTGATGAGTTGCCATAATGGCAAAAGTAATTGACCTTGATTAGCAGGAAGGGCGTGTTGCCTTTATACAATGTATGAAGGAAGAGATATGTAAAATATATGAAGCCATGTGATCCACTTGGGCATTTTCTGGTACTTCCTTGACCCATTGTGACTATGGGCATACATGTGGATCATTCCCCCGATAAGGGTATGATAAAAGTGTCAGTCCCTCAAGAGTAAAGGATTGGTGTCACCCCACTAGGGAAGCCACCAAGATTTGCAATGGTGATAGTTGAGGGTGAGAAGAATTGAGTAGCAAAGGAATGAGGGGAAGAGCTGTGGTCTAAAGCTTCGTAGAAAATGGCCTACCATTTATTCTAACCTTGGTTTCCCTTCAGAAAGGGAGGCCGACTGGAGCTATGAAGGAGATGCTCCCCACATGTTTCAGGGAGATTCATGCAGTGCAAGAATGGACCGTGGTGGCCATGAAAACATTCCTTTCAGCTTTGAATGCAGACAGCATATTGAATGGCCTCAGTTACTGAACTCTGTGCTCTAGAAATACACGGCATTGTCTAAGCTCCCTTCTCTTCGGTTGTTTGACCAATGAATGTTCACAGAGTTATTAAGACAGGCCTAATCTTGAGAGATACTGGACTCTTCATAGGTGCTCTTATTTTAGGTCTCCATTACCCTTTCCAAAACATTCTTAGAGATGCAGAGACATCTAAGACCCTGCTTATTTTCCTTCTACCCTCTCAAAGATGAGACTTGCATTATGACCTCATGCCTCCTAGCCTTTGAGATCCCTCCATCTTCCTTTATGGCCATTTTCTCCTCCAGCCCCCCTTCAATAAGCCTGAGATATCTAGTTCCATCTTTATCTGTTCTTGGGAAGACCCATTCTCACACAATTATGGCTAGTCCCACTTTAAAGTCTTCAACTTTTTCCCCACAGCAGTCAGTCCCTGGGAAGAACCAATACATTTTAGAAATAGAGTCCTTTTAGATCTCTTTTCAAAGATTTCTGTCAAAGGCATTTAAGGAAGAAAGAGACTCCCTGAGGTCTGTGCTGGGGAAGACAGTGCTGCTCCAGGGGGGCTGACCTGGTGGGGAGTGGCTGTGCAGTCTGCTCCTGCACCGCTTTGTGTGAGCAGCCCCTAATCCCCCTCTACTCCCGAGTCTGCCCCTTCGGCACACCCCGTCTTGCCCAAGTCATGCAGCTTATCTGCCTTTCTCCACTGTGTATCCTTGGGAAGTGGCTTCCCACCTATGGGACTCGTACCTTGACTCTGCTAGGAGCAGGTAAGCATCCTGCCAGACCTGCCAGTGCCCCTTTCCCCCTTGCCGTCAAGGGGCCCTGCCTCCAAAGTTACAGAGAGGAGCATGAGTTGGAAAACTTGCCTGAGGGCTGGTGCAGGCTTGGAGCTGGAGGCAGTGCGCTGCCCTGGGAGTGTGTCCCGGCCAGTGAACAAAACCCTGTATGACTGAGCTCAAGCAGTGCATCCAGATTCTTTTCAGAAGAAAGACTTTCCAGAGGACCAATGACTGTTTCCTGTGCCCTTTTTCCTACTCTGTAGCTATGTATTGATCCCACCATGCAAGGCCTTCCAGGTTAGTCAGGAATATGTAAACCAAAGAAAAATGGCCAACTACTAAAGACCACCAAGACAGCCAACAGAAACATGGCATCGGTCAAGACTAAGCCCTGGAAAATTAAAGCAGTTCATTCAAGATAGATTTTTCTTTTAAATCTAGACCTTCCATGCCAGTCAGAGGCCTTCTGACAAGAGTTGGAGCAGCACTCGTCAATTTGGATAGGACCGAGATTTTTAGAACCCGGAGTCCTTAGCCTGCAATTGGTTTACAATGGTGCTAGGAAGCACCTCTTAGCAGGCGACTCTCTCAACCCCCATTTGTAATAGCCAAATTCTTAAACACTGAAGAATTTTGCAAGACATTGGAAACCAAATGGTTCCACTTTTGAAGTGTTTAGGAAAACATGATTGTGATTTTAAGATACTCCGCGATTTGGGAGTTAAAGCACACAGAAAATTTGGTTCCAATGCAAGACAGCCAGGTTCTTCCTGATCCAGAAACGATAATTGGCGTACAAAATCCCTCTTTAAAGAGCCAAGGAACAACTCAGTATTTGTCCCAAAGAGGTGAGCATTCTAAAAATCAGTATCCCTAATCACAGTGGCACTACAGCTGAGATCCTTCCTGGGCTACTGAAAGGGACATGCTGTGGTGAAGAATTGTTCCCTGAAGAGACATTAAATGATACCAGTGGTTCCCCAAAAATGTTTGCTCAGGACACAGTCTGTGGTGCTTTGCCTCAAAGAGCAATCCCCAAAGTTACCTCTCAAGGAAACCCTCAGCATTCAGTTAGAGTTAGGTTCCCAAGTAGAATCTCTTACATTAATCCGATTCTTGCCTGGATCTTGTTAAAAGTGGATGTGGAGTAGCAATCATGTTCAGTCTTAAAGTTATACCTGAATTGAACTTTAGAACTGCTTGGCTTTTGGTGGGTGAACATCTACTACTGTAATTTTTCTTGGCAGGTTCAAAACAAGTGACCCTTGGTGCTAAAACCACATCAGAGACCTTCAAAGCTACCGCAAATTGACAGGAAGTTTGATACCACCTCTGTCCTAGGACAGGCCTTTGGTACTACCCCACTTGAATGGGAACATCCTGGGGCTGAGGTCATGGTGAGGCCCTGGGCGAGACCCCAGATCCACCCAAGATTCCTGGTGTTATTCCAGTCCAAGGAGAGGTCTTTGGTACTCTTTCAGAGCAACAAGAAACTCTTGGCATGAGTGGGGTGTTGTCCTGGACTTGCCTGTTTTTTGTTCCTTCAAATCCAATTGCTACCTTTAATGCTCCTTCCAAATGGCCAGAGCCCCAAAACACTGTCTCACATGGACTTGCAGTCCAGGGTGATATACATATCTATACTTTTGGTTCAGTTCATTACATACTCCTCAGTTAAACTCAAAAATTCACTGTCTCCAGTAATGGCTATAAGCAATGGAGAAAGTGAGAAGCAGGTTCATAAGCTTCCTGTCAGCTAACACTCAAGGGTTCCCATTAGGTTCTGAGAGAGGACTCTTCCATGCTTCACTGGGTGTTGCCCAACTTCCCGTTTTCAGATTTGAAGGGTCTCTTGATCTGGTTTAACACCTAGGGTCACTTGTTTTGAGCCTGCCAAGAGGCATCTGGAGGTTGTAAAGGAAAACAAGAGGCCCCAGAAGGAAAAGCAGCCAGAAGTTTTACCCGTTTGTCAAAATCTGCCTTAAATGGCCCCAAGTCAGAATCCATGGGCTACAGATGTGCTTATGGGGAAGAATTGGAATTGAACCCACATCCTGTTGATAATGTAACTAAGAATGAAGAAAGCATGACAGGCATTGAAGGAGAAGCGTACATAAAACATGTCACATTCAACTTATCACATCAAAGGACACTTCAGTGCTAATGTCCCAGAAGCTGAAAAATTGAAGAACTCAACCAATCCTCCAAAATTGTACAAACTAATGGCCTTAAACATGTACACTATTTACCAACTGAAACAAATGTGTCATTTAAAAAATTCAATATTGAATATTTCTGCAAGATATTAAACTCTTGTAGATTCCCAAAAGACACTGAAAACCCTAACACTATGGAGCTCTGTTGCTACACATACGAGTTGTGATCAAGGGCAGATGTAATGGTTTAGTGTTCCAGTAGCCTAGCTTTAAATGCAATTCCATCCCACATTCTTCACACTCCAACATAAGTTGTCATGCTAGTATACACAACGAAGGTGATCAGTCAAAAACTCCAGAGAATATACCAAGAACCAAAATATGGATCTCCAGTTAAGTCTCTTATCATTAAGAAAAGACAGGGGATTAACATTGGAGCAAGTGGGAGCCATAGAGGCCCTGACTCAACTCTCAGAAGCTCTAGAGAATTTCTCCCCATCAAAGTCAAAGAATGACCAATCAGAGCAGAGAACAGCCAGTTTGCTTAATACCTGCAAAGCTATCCTCTACAGTGTAAGACAAAAACCTCCAAGACCCCAAACTTACAAGGAGAGTCAAATTTTCATCACTGTCCATCTTAGGAAACCACTGTTAAATGAACTTTTTTCCGATGGTCAAACTACTATGCTTTCCAACTCACCTATCACCTCAGCTACTAACCAAGCATCGACAAAGTCACGTGAATATTCAAAAGTCAAATTCTTTATACCAACCTCCAACTCACCCAAGACAAACCAAAACAAGTATTGCTTCAGGGATAATTACTCTCGACAGTTGTTCCGAGAATTTTCATCAGTTGCCACCAAGAAATAAAGAAGTAGGGTATTGCAACAGTTACTGGACAGCAGCAAAATTTTGAAGTCAGCTGATCTGTCATGTCAGATGCAGCCCATACTCAAACTGAAGATGTTGCAACACAGTTGGACAACTTTCTTCAATAATTAAGTTCAATGATATAAAACCACAGGACAAAAACGTTGCAAGTACACCAACAAAACTTATGGCATAGTAATGTGCCCTTCTCCCGATTTTATTTTTGCGGTACAACAGAAACCACATGCAAGTGTACAAAGTAATCATGTATCATTAAGAACACATCCCAGAAAAAGACAAAAATCCAACCCACCAAGAGATGGGTGGAAAAAGCAGCCCACATTTGTAAGTCATTAAGAAAATGATCAGAAGTGGGAAAGTTGTCCTATACGTATAGCACAATGTGACATTTAGATTGCATCAAAATTTCAAGATTTTTTTCACATGATGTTCCTACTGTATTGGGGAAAGTTTGCCTTAACTCAATTATGGAAACCACTACCTCAAACGAGGTCTATTATACAACCCGAAACAGTATTTCCTATACTCATAAGATTGTGGAGATATCCTAAATCAGCAGAGAAAAAGATGGATTAAGCTTTCGATTCACTCAGCTTATTTCATCTTAAAATGGAATACAATGGCAATGTTCACTGATGACATCTGAGAATAAGCTTCAACAGCGAATGTCAATCAGAAAGCCCATCCTTTGACCTAGCCCCTCCTCTACAGCTAACCAGTGTGCCAGCGTGATAGCCGATAATGACCGGATACAGTTTCAGCAGGCTGAGGAGCAACTTATGCATCAGAGACTGCCAACATAGCCTGGATCTCTCGTGAAACATCCTTATTAGAGTCATCACTAACTCTCAGGAATGTAAATGTGGTGTGTTCAGGTGGAATTACACTGGTTTCTACTAAAGTGAAAAGGAAGTCTGTTCATCCAGTGTTGGAACATAAGAGTTGTCCACAATGGAAAGTACACAGGAAAATTTCATTATGCCATGAACTTCTTTACTAACCATACAAAAAACCTGGTGTCTATAACTTAAGATTTTGACCTGCCCACCTGCAACTGTCTTGATCGAGTTATACAAAAAGACACAGGCCCATATTACACACACCTTGGGGCAGGACCGAGTGTTGCTGCTGTCTGGGAAGTCATGGAGAATAGGTATGGACAAAGAGGAAATGCAGTAAGGATAGAAATAGTGTACACTGGTAAAGGGAAAAGCTCTCATGGGTGTCCAATTGCTAAGTGGGTTTTAAGCAGCAGCAGTGAAGTAGAAATAGTTCTTTGGTCCAGCAGCGTACAGGCCACCACTGTCCAACTTCTGTGATGGTGGTGGTACTCATGGTATGGGATGGCATCCCTCTTCCAAAAGAGGATCAGCTACACACAGCCCACAGAAAATCTAACGTCATACAATGGGCATCCTACCGATAGAAGATGTACCCTTGAGAATTGTACCTGTACATGTCAAGGAATTGATCCAGAGACTTGAGCTTCATTATCTTGTCTATTCATGGAGTATGTCCTTTAATGGCTGTAAGTTTGGTAGAAGCCCAAGCTCCAGAAGATTTAGAGTTGATCCAAGCTCTTCCTTACATGAAAAATACCTTGAAGATAACTTAGTTTGGCCACACGATTAGCTCCAATTTATAAGCAGTATGCTCTAGTAGCTTACCAGAATCAGGTGGAATATGAAAATGTTGCCCAAGAACGTTGGCTTGGCAGCAAAAAAGGTCATCCCTTCTTTGGGTCACCACTTGCCTGAACTTCTGTGCCCACCCCCACGGGGACATTCACAACATGAATAATGGAAGCACGGTGGTTTGTACTTTAACACAAGGAGATAACCACTCTTATTCCTCAAGATGAACAGCTCCAGGTGCTACCTCTTTATAAACTTTCAGACAGGTGAGTTTGGCTCCAAGGAAGGAATGGAGGCCAAGATCAAATCTGGGGTCATCGAGCCATCGAGTTTGGCTCCAAGGAAGGAATGGAGGCCAAGATCAAATCTGGGGTCATCGAGGTCCTGGCACCCTGCTGGGAAAAAAATGTGTTTCAGCCCATTCCCCCTTCTGGGAACAAGAGGGCTATGATCATGGAGGTTCTTGCATGTAACAAGGGCAGTGGAGAAGAAACCTGTTCCCCAGATCAAGCAGAAGAGTAACAGTAAGGCTTTGCCACTGCCAACCTTAGGGAATAAAACCGATCCCTATTTTACCTGAAAAAGTTCAGACAACTCTAAAAGCTATTCACTGATGCCATCTTCTCACCCAACAAAGCCATCTCCAGGATTCTACTGGTCCCCTAAGACTGCTTCAGCCATACCAACTCCATTGAATAATCCAACAGCCTTGTGCCGATTTTAAGCAGCAGCACTCTCCACTGCACACCACCTTTGAAAAGACTCAGCAGTGCCAATGCAGCTGACATTTCACAGCTTGGGGAAGTTGCTCCTCTCCCTGCCCTGTCTGCTCCTGTGGATCCCCTTGTTAATTCTGAGCCTCCCACTGGTGTGACTGAGCCGCTAATGTCTCAGCCAAACCAGCAGCCCTCCTTCCTCACCTCTGCTCAAGGACTTGACTTTTCTCCAAAGGAAGATAAGCAGCATTCTGAAGCAGATGAGCCCCTATCAGAGGAGCCCCTGTCTGATGACCCCTCGTCACCTGCTGAGGAGAAATTGCCTCACACTGATGACTATTGGTCAATGAGCACATCTTTTTGGATGTAAATATTGGATTGGCCATTGCACCTGCTCAGGGCTTGGTTTTGATCGTATGTGCCCGAGGAGAGCTGCACTCTACCACTCCCATTGAGCATCTCAACCATAATAATACGATGTGCCTCTCCCTTGTTACCAGCATGAAAACCTGAATAAGCCCCAACACGATGTTGAACTAAAAAGATTAAGTTTGAGGCTAAAGCTAAAAATAAGAAAGTGAAGGCCTCAGAGCAGAAAGACCTGGCAGCTAATGAAAGTCCAGAACTGTTCTGAGGTGAATGAATTGAACCAAATTTCTTCTCATAAGGCATTAACATTAACCCATAACATTGTCACCGTGTTCCTTTATGCTCACATGTTGCGGGGTCCTATAACTACTGTGTCTGAAGGCTTTTCTCCCCTTAATGCCTTTGCTAGTGCAGTGCATTTTTTCAAGGTGCTGTTTAAAGAATGTTGTTTAGGGTATCTTCATCTCACCCATTTCAAGTCTGAGATATGAAATAAACAGGGTGGTTATTCCCAACTGTATTTTGAAAATTGGTAGAAGGTACACATTTTAAGCAGTTTTATAATTTTAAATACATAAACATTTCAATTAGGCATTAACTTTGATAGAATCACTCACTTTGGAGCTTTAAATTAAGTCTGTTTACTAAGAAACAAGCATTTTAGGGGGGTTTTCAACAGGTTCATGTTCCATGATGTAAAATCAAGACAGTGTTAACTACACAGCTTCTGGTGCTTAACCACAGGTACCCAGTTAAAAGCAAGCTGATTACTTCATGGTGCCACTGCTCCAACATCTTCCAATCACTGCTAGAAATTGGCATATTCTTTTGAAATAAACTGATGGAATGTTTTCTCAAAATATTTGTGTAAATTAAGTCATTAGTAATCATTGGAGGCTATTCATAAATTGTTTTAAAGCACTTTGTTTTTAAAAGTGACTTGAAATATAAGAATCATGTTTATTTGTGCCTATTTGCATACAAGAGAAATTTATCCTTTTGTATAGAGTTCCATCTTAAGTAGAATGTTTTCTAAGCAAAAGAAAGGAGGGAAGGGCCAAGATGGCCGAATAGAAACAGCTCCTGTCTGTGCCTTTCGGCACCACATACACAAACTGAGCTTTAGTCAGCTTTTGTTTTTCAAAAATCACTGTTTCCGCCCTCTGGAAGGTACCATTCACCCTCTGAAGGTCCCATCTTTACCACATCAAGTCTCTCCCTGGTGACTTTGGCCTGCAAATTAGACACTTCAGCTCATCTAGTAGTCAATTCTGATCCATCCTTACAGTTTCCCACCCATCCCACTAAGCACACTAACACATGCTCACTTGGGCTTTGGGATTTGTAGGCTCCCACCTCGGACACTGCTGTGGGGCTGGAGCCCAGGGGTGCTCCCACTCCCATAAGGGGTTTGAGCACACACAGCATCCAAACAGAGCCACACCCTTGTCACATATCCCACAATGAGGGTCAGGGAACTTTCCTCTGGGGGCTTGTCTGCTGTACAAAAAATAGCGAGTTAAAACACAGAACTGTCAGATCTCTTTTCCATATCCTGCTAACTCTTGTAAGTTAATGTTGGTTTTGTTTCCCTTCAGAGGTCTAGCTGTCACATGGGACTGGAGTAAAGCCCTGGGGCAGCCAAAGGCATCTTTAGCTGGAAGACTCCAAGACTGAATTCCATTGGCCAAGACCCCCCCAGACTTTGTTATGGTATCTCTTTCAGTTTGAAATAGCTCCCATTTTTTGTGTTAATGGTTTTGCTACAGTCTGCAGCAATTATATTAAATGATGGCACCCAATTCAGCCAAAAGGTACAGTTCAGAACCATGTGGTCTCTCACAGGTGCCATCCCCAGCCCCATCCCAACAGCCACAGGTGCCTGTGTGTCCAGTGGCATGCAGAAGCCATGCACAATGCCCACAAAGGGCAGGAAAGAACTGCAGCTGCCTCTGGGGCCCTGCATGGAGGTTCTTCCCCTAGTCAGTGAAATACTGGCTAGAAGAGGGCAGTTCCTCAGCAAAGGCCCCACTCTCTAGCCTGGAAACCTGTGGCCATAGAGTAGGAACAGGTATTCCCATTTTCATGCCTCAAAGTTGCCTTTTGGCCTGCCATAATCCCCTATCCTGTAGTCACATAAACCCCAGACACCAGGCTCCACAGCTGAGCAGATGAACAGATCAACAGACGAGATGAACAGAGTGGCAAAGAGAAAGGAGCGTATGAACTCGGTTTGGCAGGGGCAGTCAGAAGAGATTGATCACTGGATGACCAAACTCCAGGGCGAGATTGTCTTCTCACACCATTCCTTTTCCAGCAGCTCACCCATCCCACTGGGAGCCGCATCCACCACTAACTTCCGACATTCGTCTTTCAAATTTGTAACTTTTTCCTGGATGCCAGACAAGAGCTCAGGATACAGAAAGCTGTCACGCTGGCCCTCTGCCTTTGCCAAAAGGCAGAGGGTCCACTGAGCTGTTTAACGCTTAAGCTGTCTGCAGATGGCAAAGATAAAACAACACATTGTAACACGTCCGCTTGAGCTTTGGGAGTCACAGGTTCCTGCCCTGCATGCTGCTGTGGGGCTGGAGCACAGGATCCTGTCCTGCCCATCTGCATGCTCATCATGTAAGGTGTTTAAGTGCATGACAGTTGAACACATGAGCCACACCCCTGTCATGTGTCCTGTGATGGGGCAGGGGAACTCTTTCACTAGAGTGGTGCTTTTAAGCCTGAGAAGTATTGATGGCCAGTGCTCAGTGAAGCTAAATACTTAAATTGTCCTGGAAGAAAGAGGGAAGGGAAGATACTGTAATAGACATAAGGGCCGAAAATCAAGATTATGTCTTCTGGCTTCTCCCATTGGACAATATTCACCAAGGCTATGAAATGATCTGATGACATGAACACCAACATTACCAAGTAGTGCAGTGATGGTTTTCCTCAGGCCAGAACACATAGCAGCAGAGGTAGTCACAGACACAGGCTTATCACTACCTATGGTGATTAGGAAGCTAGTCAGGCCAGGTGGTAACATTTAACATCAAGAAATCAAAAGGCTGCAGTTCTGTAAGTCAGAAAGGTCAGAGGGGACACTAAAGGGGCTTGCCCAGAGTTGTGATTACGTATTGTCCCTTAAGGACAAAGTTAGATTTGCAGCCAGCAAGGCTCTGCTCACCACTTATGAGCAAGACAAAAATGGAGGATCAGAAGGCTGAGATAATAACTAGTAATGTCAATGTTAGGGCCAATTCCCAAACTCATATCAGTTTCTAGATTAACTCACTGAAGAGATACCTGAATCCTTAGGTAGAAGAGCCCTGTAAAAGCCCTCATTATATACCATGATTATCTCAGTTCCCCCTCAAGGCACCTGTGAATTTCCTCAGGCAACCGGTACGTTGGGGAAGTAACTAGACTGAGGATTAAACTAGACTGAGGATTACTGAACAGTTTGAGTCAACATTGACATCCAGAAATTGAAAGTATAGTCATGGTTCCTCTATTTACTACATAGACTAGTATCTAGAATAGAGCCCCTTGCTTTCAACAGTCCAGTAATCCTGGATCCACAGACCCACTCACTGGTTATTTTTCTAGTCCCTTAAATTACTATTCCAGGTTGCTTAACTGCCATATAGACTTTGTTCTGAAACTGCCCTCCCCACTAAAATAGAAAGCTTTTTGAATGCATGATAGAGAACTTGGCAGTTGTATCACTTTCTATTCCAGGTGTAAGGATCAGAAAGTTCATTTTCATATGGGATAGAAAGACTCATATGGTTTGCCTTGGGCACATTTACTGTCATCTGCCATAGTCCTAAAAGACTTGGATTGCCTGAACATCCCAGAGATCATGCTTATCTAATGGTATGTTGATTCTGCCAAAAGAATGCGAGGTGCTTTGTGAGGTCTTAGACACATGCTCCAGAGGGTAGACACAAAGAATTTTTAGGACACGTCACATCAGAAGTATTTAATTAGGTCCAGAGTTACACTGAACATCTACAGAGTAAAGAAAAAGACTTCATCTTACATCTGCTATCCCAAGAGGGCACGATGAATAGGCCTCTTTGGATTCTGGAAATGACATCTGTCATCTTTGAATCCTGCCCTGGTCCATATATCAAAAGTCATAGAAGGCTTCCAACTTTAAGAGGGTCCAGGCTTTGGTGCAAACATCACTGCTACTTAAGCCTTAGGAACTGACAGATAAGTGTTGGAGGTGCCAGGGGTAGGAAGAGACACAGAATAAAGCTTATGGAATTATCACTATAGAGATCCCCGGTATTTTGCAGTTAGTCCCGTCTACAAGTAATAAGATTGTAGATCTTTTGAGAAATAGCTCCTGGCATTTTACTGGGCTGTAGTTATGGGGTACCAAGTGATCATGTATTCAAAACAGCCTATTATAAAATGGGTTTGTCTGACCAGACTTCCACTGGACCTGCCCAGGTTTAAGATGGAAGTGGTTAATCTGAGACCAAGCTGTACTGAACCAGAGAGCGTAAGTTACGTGAGCAGATGACTTAGGGCACCCACAACATCTACAGTAGTCTTCCTTCCTCATATCCAGCGAGTGGCCCTACGGAGTAGTGCCATATGACCAACTGAAGCTAGAGTCTGCTTATAGATGGGTTGGCAAGCTATGGTCTAAGATGCATAGCAAGTGCATTACAGCTGTATGGGGGCAGTTTCGAGAGTGGAGAAGCAGTCTTTAATTACTGAAACTTGATATACGTGGTTATCCACTTCCGTGGAAGGAAAAATGGCCAAAGAATTTCTCTAAATGCCCGGGCAGTGGCCAATGGCCTTCTGTGTGGTCAGGGGCTTAGAAATGGACTAGATTATTAGAAGCAAGGTGGACTGGGAGAGAGGCATAAATATGAGTATATGGGAGTCAGGCCCAAATTGTGAAGATTCTTATATCGTTAAAAGACATCTACCAAAAGAGGCAATGAACCATCAAGTAGATGAAGTCATTCTGCCAGTTGAAGTTAGCTAGTCTTCATGTTCAGCTCATAACTGGAATTATGGATTATAAAACGGCATCAGTGGCAGAAGATCCTATGTATGGTTCCTAAAGCCCAGATGTACTGCTCAAGGCGGCCACTTAGTGGCAGTTCAGAACTACATTGAGTATTTTATTCTGGGATAGCCAGTGGTTCCTACTTCATTATACGTTCTGGTTTTAGGCATGTGTTTGCTTTTCTTGTCCAGAGCCTTGGCCATTAGTGATTTGATGGCTTCCAAAATTTATCTGCAGACAAGAGACCCAACACAGCACAGGATCAAAGGAGTGGACGTGTTTCACAGGAAAGCATGCGCAGGATAGAATGGGGCTAATGACCATGGGATTCACTAGTATAACATTATCTCAACTACCAGAAGCAGCTGTCCTCAGGATATTGAGGATAGCTTCTAAGAACACAACTAAAGCAGTATCTGAGAAGACACTTCACAGAAACAATGTCAGCCTTCAGGAATTCATGTGTTTAGAGATCTCTATGGTGCTGGGTCTCCAACAGGAGAGGTACTATATGCCAGAAGACAGTAAAAACAGGAATATCCCATGTATAGTCATTTCTAATAGTCTACTAGGAGACTGACTTCCCATCTCTAGAAGTTGTGGCTCTTTAGGGTTGGAGATCCTGGTTTCTATAGCAGGTTTACTCTGGGAAAGTGACTCAAGGTCCCACTGAGCTACAACTCACAGCTGCCATCAGGATACCTTGGACTCCACTGCCCGGGAATCAACAGCTGAGGAGTTGCCATACTGGTAAAAGTAATTAATCTTGATTAGCAGGAAGAGTGTTGCCTTTATAAAATGTATGAAGAGATGTGTAAAATATGTGAAGCCAGGTGATCCACTTGGACATTTTCTGGTGCTTCCTTATTTTGACTATGGGCATACATGTGAATCATTACCCAGATAAGGGTATGATTAAGTTGTCAGTCCCCTCAGGAACAAAGGATTGGGGTCAGCCAATAGGTAAGCCACTAAGATTTGCCATGGTGACAGTTGAGGGTGAGAAGAATTGAGTAGCAAAGCAATGAAGGGAAGAGCTGTGGCTTAAGACTTTAGAGAAAAAGACTAGTTTGTTCTACTAACCTTAGTTTAACCTTCAGAAAAGGAGGCCCACTGGAGCTATGAAGGGGATATCCCCACAGCTGTTCCAAGGAGATCCATGCAGTGCAAGAATGGACTGTGGTGGCCATGAAAACATGCCTTTACAGATTTGAATGCAGACAGCATATTGAATGGCCTCAGTTACTGCACTCTGTCCTCTAGAAATACACGGCATTGTCTAAGCTCCCTTCCCTTCAGTTGTTTCTGACCAATGAATGAGCACAGTTATTAAGACAGGCCTAATCTTTTGAGATACTGGACTCTTCATAAGTGCCCTTGTTCAGGGTCTCCATTAACCTTTCCAAAACTTTTAGAGATGCACAGACATCTAAGACCC
Organism: Aotus nancymaae; assembly: GCF_030222135.1. Taxonomy (NCBI): domain Eukaryota; kingdom Metazoa; phylum Chordata; class Mammalia; order Primates; family Aotidae; genus Aotus; species Aotus nancymaae. The sequence goes on along the minus strand of NW_026988473.1, from coordinate 55,088,224 downwards.
TCCTTATTTTCCTTCCACCCTCCCAAAGATGAGACTTGCATTGTGAACTCATGGCTCCTAGATTCTGAGATCACTCTCCATCTTTTATGGCTATTTTCTTACCAGCCCCCTTTAAGTAAGCCTCTTAGATATCTAGTTCCATCTTTATCTGTTCTTGGGAAGACCCATTCTAACAATTATGGCAAGTCCCGCAGGAAAGTCTTCAACTTTCCCACAGCAGTAGGTCCTTGAGAAGAACTAATACCTTTTATGAGTCCTCTGAGCTCTTCAAAGACTTCTCTCAAAGCCAATTAAGGAGGAATAAAGGGACTCCCTGAGGTCTGTCTTGGGGAGACAGTGCTGCTCCGGGGGGCTGACCTGGTGGGAAGCGGCCGCAGTCTGTTCCCATGCTTTGTGTGCATAGCCTTCCCCCACAACACACCCCTTCCCACCGAAGTCATGCAGCCCTGTCTCTCTCCACTGTGGACCTTCAGCAAGTGGCTCCCCACCTCTGGGACTTTGGCCTTTACTGTGCTGGGAGCAGCCAGGCTCCTCCTGGAACTGCCCACACCCTCACACCTGTGGGGGCCCCCAAGCTCCAAAGTTGTGGGGATGAGCACCAGTTGCAAAGTTTGCCTGAGGGCTGGTGCAGGCTTGGAGCTGGGGGGGCCTTCCATGGGCTGCCCTGCAAGTGTGACCTGGACAGCAACCAAAACCTTTTGTGACTGAGGGCAAGAGCAGTGCATCCAGATTCTCTGAAGCGAGACTTTCTAAAGGACCAATGACTTTTCTGTGCTTTGTTTTTCCTACTGTTTCGATCGCACCATGCAAGCAAGGCCTTCCAGATTAGTCAGGAAAATAAAAAATGGTGAACTATGAAAGACCACAAGGGTAGCCAAGAATGTGGCATCAGTCAAGACTAAGCCCTGAAAAATTAAAGCAATTAGGTCAAGAAAGAATAAAACAGAACCTAAGCCACTCATACCAGCCAGAAGCCTGACAAGAACTGGAGCAGCATGCTTGAATTTGGACAGGACTGAGGTTCTGTGTCAGAACCCAGAGTCCTTAACCTGCAATGGGTTTTTACAATAGCACTACAAAGCACCTCTTAGCAGGCAACTCTCCCAACCACCACTGGTCATAGCCAAATCCAAAAAAGGTTGCTTTTTTAAACCCTTAGAAAGTGGAACATGATTGTGATAAGATACTGATTTAGGATTAAAGCACTCAGGTAATTCAGGTGGCTTGCATTCGAACCAAGTCCTTCCTGATATACAGACTAATTAGTGTGCAAAATCCCTCTTTAAAAGCTAAGAGCCAAGAGACAACTCAGTCTTGGTCCCAAACAGCTGAGGATTCAAGAAACAGTATCCCTACCCACAGCGACCCTGCAGCCGAGATCCTTCCTGGGCCACTGGAAGGGACATGCTGTGGTGAAGGACCATTCTCTGAAGAGACATTGAATGATACCAGTGGTTCCCCAAAAATGTTTGCTTAGGACACTGGTCCTTTGCCCCAAAGAGCAAGCCCCAAAGTTACCGCTCAAGGAAACCCCAGCATTCAATTAGAGTTGGGTTCACAAATAGAATCTTAATTTATCCCAATTCTCACCAGGATCCCATTAAGAGTGAACATGATCGCTACCCCACCTCCAGTCTAAGGTTCAATTCAGGCATGACCTTATTAACTGCATGGCTCCTGGTGGGTTCTATGTCTTACTTCTGTAATAAAATTCCTGTTGGCAGGCTCAAAACATTGACCCTTGGTGCCAAACCAGATCATCAAGAGACCTTCAAAGCTAATGAAAATCAACAGGAAGTTTCTGATACAACCTCTGTCCCAGGACAGGCCTTTGATTTCCCACTTCAATGGGAACTTTCTGGACTGACACAGGTCGTCGTGAGGTCGTGCGTGTGACCCCACATTCACCCAAGATTTCTGGTGCTTTTTCAGTCCAAGGAGATGTCTTTGATAGTATTTAGAACAAGAAAATCTTGGTATGAGTGAGTGTGTTGTCCCAACTTGCCTGTCTTCCTTTCTGTTCCTTCACATCCGATTGCTACCTTTAAAGCTCCTTCCAAATTGTCTGGGCCCCAAAGCACTTTCCCATATGGACTTGCTGTTCTGGGTTCCATACAGATTTTTGCCTTTAAGCTCAGGACACACTCCTCAAACTCAGAAAAATGTTACCTCCAGTAATGGGTGTAAGCAACATAGAAAGAAGCAGGTTTATGTAAGTTTCCTGCCAGCTAATACTCAGGTGTGCCCATTATCCTGAGAGGACTCTTCCATGCTTCACTCGGGTGCTGCCCAAGTTCCTGTTGATTTGTAGTAGCTTTGAAGCTTCTCTTGATCTCTTGAAGCTCTATGTGCTACCTCTTTGTAAACTTTGTCACAGATGAGTTTAGCTTTAAGGAAGGAATGGAAGCCAAGACCAAATCTGGGACCAAAGTCCTGGCACCCTGCCGCAAAAACGGAACATGTTTCACTCAGCCTTTTCCCTATTCTGGCAAGAGGGCTGCCAGAATTACAGGTTTATTGCACATAAAGACAGTGGAGAAGAAGCCTGTTCCCTGAATCAAGCAGAACAACTACTCAACAGTAAGGCTTTGTCACTACCAACCTTAGGGAATAAAACGGGCCATGCAACCTCAAGTACAAAAGGAAACCGATCCTGATTTTTATATTAAAAATTTCAGACAATACTAAAACCTATTCGCTCATGCCATCTGTTTCTCACCCAGTAAAAGCGGCATCTGCAGGCTTCTCCTGGTCCTCCGAAGACTCCTTCAGCCACGCCAGCTCCATTGTAGAATAATCCAACCGCCTTGTGCATGTTTTAAGCAGCACTCCCCACTGCACAATACTCTTGGAAACACTCAGCAGTACTAATGCAGCTGCTTCAGTAGGCACTGGCATTTCACAGCTTGAAGTTGCTCCTCTCCTCACCCTGTCTTGTCTGCTCCTGTGGAGCCCCTTGTTAATTCTGAGCCTCCCACTGGTGTGGCTGAGCCACTAATGTCTCATCAGCCAAACCAGCAGCCCTCCTTCCTAACCTTTCAAGACCTTGCCTCTTCTCCAATGGAAGAAAATGATCAGTATTCTGAAGCAGGTGAGCTTAGATCAGAGAAGCCCCTATCTGATGACCCCTTGTCACTAGCTGAGGGGAAATGGCCCCACATTGATGAGTATTGGTCAGTGAGCACGTATTTTGGATGCAAATGTTGGAGTGGCGATCGCACCTGCTCACAGCTCGGTTTTGATCGAGTGTGCCTGGTGAGATCTGCACGCTACCAACTCTTGAGTATCCCAACCGTCATCCAACTTGCCTCTTCATCTTACCAGCACAAAAACCTAACATGGTTTTGAACTAAACAAGATCGAGTTTGAGGCTAAAGAAAGCAAGAATAAGAAAATGAAGACCTCAGAGCAGAAAGATCAGCTAAGCTAATGAAGGTCCACAACTATCCCGAGAAGGAATCTGTTTCACTTCAGAGGATTAACATTAACCCATGACAGTGTTATGTCCCTTTATGCTCACACACATTGCGGGTCCCTGTAACCATGGGTCTGAAGGCTTTTTCCCCCTTTGACTTTAACAGCAGCATTGCAAAAGTGACTAGCAAAGCCATGTTTAGTGTATCTTCATCTCACCCATTTCAAGTCTGAAGTAAAAATAGTAACAAATGGGGTGGGTATTCTTAACCATGACCGATTTTGACAATTGGTAGAAGGTGCACATTTGAAGCAAAAATAAGTCATACAGTTTTAAGTACATGAAAGTACTTCGGTTAGGCATTAACAATCAATTTGGTGCTTTAAATTAAGTCTGTTTACTATGAAACAAGCCATTTTTAGAGAATTTTAACAGGTTCATGTTCTGTGATGTAAAAATCAAGACAGTGTTAAACTCTACACAGCTTCCGGTGCTTAACCACACCCACAGTTAAGCTGAATTATTTTGTGGTGCAGTTGTCCCAATGTCTTCCAATCATTGCTAGAAAATTAGCATCTACTTTTGAAATAAACTTAAGATGTTTCTCCTGTGTTAAGATTGTTAGTAATGGAGGCTATTCATACATTGTAAATATATTGAAAGCACTTTCCAGTATATGCTGTTTTGATTACTGTAACCTTATAGTATAGTTTGAAGTCAGGTAGCATGATGCCAAAACAGACCAATGGAACAGAACAGAGGCCCCAGAAGCAATGCCACACGTCTACAACCATCTGATCTTTGACAAACCAGACAAAAGCAGTGGAGAAAGGATTCCTTGTTTAGTAAGTGGTGTTGGGAAAACTGGATAGCCATGTGCAGAAAGCTGAAACTGGACCCCTTTATAACTTGTACAAAAATTAACTTCAGATGGATTAAAGATTTAAACACCAGACCTAACACCGTAAAAACCCTAGAAAAAAAAACCTAGGCAATACCATTCAGGACATAGGCACAGGCAAGGACTTCATGACTAACACACCAAGAGCATTAGCAACAAAAGCCAAGATAGACAAATGGAATAGAGCTTCTGCTTAGCAAAAGAATCATTAGAGTGAACTGGCAGCCAACAGAATGGGAAAAAATTTTTGTAAGCTACCCATCTGACAAATTCAGAAGCTAAGAACTAAGATATACAAGAAACAACCCACCCCATCCAAAAGTGGGTAAAAGATAGGAACGGACTTTTCAAAAGATATGTGGCCAAAAAACATGAAAATGTTAATCACTGGTCATTTGCGAAATGCACATCAAAACCACCTTGAGATATTATCTCATACCAGTTAGAAGGGCGATTACAGTTAGAAGGGCGATTAAAAAATCTGGAGACAGATGCTGGAGGATGTGGAGAAATAGCAATGCTTTTACACTGTTGGTATGTAAATTAGTTCAACCATTGTGGAAAACTATCAATTCCTCAAGGATCTGGAAACATACCATTTGACCCTGCAATCCTATTAAGTGGGTATACACCCAAAGAATTATAAATGGATTATAAAGACACATGCACGCATATGTTCATTGTAGCACTGTTTACAATAGCAAAGACTTGGAACCAACCCAAATGTCCAAAGATAGACTGGGTAAAGAAAATGTGGTACATATGCACCATGGAATACTATGCAGCCATAAAAGAGGAGGAATTCATGTCCCTTTGCAAGGACACAGATGAAACTGGGAAACATTCTCAGCAAACGGACACAAGAACAGAAAACCAAACACTTCTCTAATAAGTGGGTATTGAACAATGAGAATACATGGACACAGGGAGGGGAACATCACACAGTGGGGTCTGTTGGAGGTGGGGGGCTAGGGGAGGGATAGCAGGGAGTAAGATTGGGGAGGAGTAACAGGAGGTGGGGAGGAGTAACAGGAGGAATACCTAATGTGGGTGATGGGGTGGAGGCAGCAAATATCCATGGCATGTGTATAGCTTTGTAACAATCCTGCAAAATCTGCACAGGTACCCCAGAACTTAAGCACTTTCCATTTTTAAAAGCAACTTGAATATAAGAATCCTGTTTTCTATTGTTAGTGCGTATTTGCAAACAACAGAAGTCATCTCTCCTTCTGTGTAGAGTTCTATGTTAACTGCAGTATGTGTTCTAATCATGTATGTGGTTTACTGTCATTTCACATTCAAGTATTAGCAGCTTGCAGTATGAGAATTATGGAACTAGGAAGCATATCACCAATATTAAATATTTTCTTTGGAACTGGGTGGTCTTTTTTGAACAACCTCAGTTTTGTTTCATACATTTCTCAAGCCTATCTATGAGAAGTGTTGTCAAAAGGAGATTGAACAGGATAGGTATAAGAATCAAATGCTTCTAATGTCTCAAGGTGATAAAATACAAGAGTTAAGTAGGTATTTATACTGAAGTCTGATATAGAATTAGAAAGTTAGATTTTTGTCAAAATACTTTGAAAACAAATTCCCGACTATCATTAAATGCCACCCCAAGTCAAACAAGAGGAATGGTAATATAAACATGACTTTGTCCATTAAAAGCTAACTTATCTTAGCATATTAGAGTTGGGAAAATGAGAACTCATCTTTTCTGGTAACTGCCTATGTTCTAGGTAATAGGAAAAATAGGCATTAAGTTTTAGTCCTCTTTTTCCTTTGACTCATTTTATTGCAAAACAAAGGATTACCCAAACAACTTGTTTAGAATACAGAGAACTTTCAAATACTTGATTCTGTTAAGATTCAGAGGTGCTGTAACATTTGAGGTGTCAGATTCCTGGGGAGTATGGATAAACCTAATGGTACTTCTCCCTTGAAAATGCCATAGGAAACCCACAATCGCTAACAGTTTTGGTGCAAAAGCAAACAGTTCCAGCAGGCTCTCTAAATACACACTCATTGGAGTGTGCATTAAAATAAAATATGGTGCTAAGTTCGAGCTTTTGACTAATCCAAGGAATATGAAGGGATTGTAGACGTCCATCGATAGGCCATCGTGTACAAGTATTTGCTTGTTGAAATGTAAAATGGAGTAGTTGACTATTTTGTGCCTCAGATTTCCATTTTAAAATGTGTATTTTTGTGAGCCTAAGATTCCTCATGCATTTAAGTATATAAATGTTTATTGCTTCAGCTGCTTCAATAAGCTAATATGACACTATCAGGAATACATCCTTGCAAGATTGTGTTAGGTTTTAGGCCTTATCTCCCACTAGAAATTTCTTCACCAGATTCAATGGATAAAGTTATGGCTCTTTATGCTTCCACTCATCTATTCATTCAAGTCTACACTTGAATGCCTGCAAAATCTTTCACTTTTGTTTTGGATCACCATCTATGACATAGTAAACTTGAAAGCTACCTTCAAATATTTTAATAGCAAATTTTCAGAATAATCCATGGTAGCATACGCAGTAATTCAAATTGGTCTCAATAGGTTTCTTAATCTTAACTTGAAACATGTTAATTTTTGTGACTATTGACATTTGAGACGCTTGTTGGAGGTTACTGAATCAAATATATGAAAGTAATCAACTGAAATGTTTCCATTCCATTGTTGTAATTCACATCACGGGCTTCCTAAACTGATTAGGCCATGGTGGAAACCAAATTGGATTCCCGCTTTGTTGGACTCTTAACAATTGCCCATCCCATTCTCTGCCCTGTGATTTTTAAAAGGTTATTCAATGTTCTGCAGCAGATTGTATGTTGGCTACACTGCTTTTAGAATGCTCTCTCATGAGGCAAGGAAATAAGTTTGAAATGAAAAAGGGAGGGTGGGGGCCAAGATGGCCAAGTAGAAACAGATCCAGTCTGTGGCTCCCAGTGCGACCAATGCAGAAGGAGGGCAGTTTCTGCATTTCCAACTGAAGTACGCAGTTGATCTCATCGGGACTGGTTAGGTAATGGGTGCAACCCACTAAATAGCATGGGGGCATTGCTTCACCTGACAAGTACAAAGAGCTGGGGTACCCTCCCCTCCCCTAGCCAAGGGAAGCTGTCAGCCTGTGCTACCTGGCCTGGGTATTATGCTTTTTCCAATTTTTGCAATCCACAGATCAGGAGATTGTGTGCCTATGCCACCAGGGCCCTGGGTTTCCAAGCACAAAACTGGGCGACTGGGCAGAAACCTAGCTAGCTCTGCAGGATTTTCTTCATACCCCAGTGGAGCCTGGAACCCCAGCGAAGCAGAACCGTTCACTTCTCTAGAAAGGGGGCTGAGGCTAGGGACCAAGTAGTCTCAGTGGGTTCCACGTCCATAGTCCAACAAGCTAAGAACCACTGGCTTGAAATTCTCACTGCCAGCACAACAGTCTGGGGTAGGCCTGTGAAGATAGAGTTTGGTTGGGGAAAGGACATTTGCAATCACTGAGGCTTCAGTAGGTAGTTTTCTTCTCAGTGCTAAGGAGACAGAGGTTTAGGATTGGGGGAAATTCATGATAGTGTGGCAAAGCTGCTGTAGCTAGACTGCTTCTCTGGATTCCTCCTCACTGGGCAGGGCATTGTTAAAGGAAAGGCAGCAGCCCCAGTCAAGGGCTTACAGATAAAACTCATCTCCCTGGGACAGAGCACCTGGAGGGAGGGGCAGCTGTGGATGCAGCTTCAGTGGGCCTAATCTCTTCCGTCTGCAAGCTCTAGAGAGCAGCTGATCCTGACAAGGGGGATTCTCCCAGCACTGCACCCCAGCTCTAAGGGACAGACTGCCTCAAGTGGGTCCCTGACCCCCGTGCCTCCCGACTGGGAGAAACCTCCCAACAGGGAAGGACAGGCACCTCATACAGTAGAGCTCTGGCTGGCATTAGGCTAGTGCCCCTCTGGGATGAAGCTGCTAAAGGAGCAGACAGTGATCTTTGCTTTCTGCAGATTCCACTGGTAATACCCAGGCAAACAGGGTCTGGAGTGGACCTCCAGTAAACGGCAGCATACCTGAAGAGGTGACCGTTAGAGAAAAATAAAGCAACATCAAGAATGAACCTCCATACAAAAAACCCAGGTAAAGGTCATCAGCCTCAGATAGCAAAGGTAGATAAACCCATGAAGGTGAGGAAAAACCAGCACAAAAATGCCGAGAATTCCAAAAATTGGATGCCTCTTTTCCAAATGCTCATAACTCCTCTCCAAGCAAGGGCACAAAACTGGGGAGAATGCAATTGATGAATTGAAGAGTGGGCTCTAGAAGACAGGTAGTAAACTCCTTTTGGCTAAAGCAGCATGTTCTAACCCAATTCAAGGAAGTTAAGAACTTTGATAGGTTATGAGAACTGCTAACTAAAATAACCAGTTGAGAGGAACATAAATGACCTGATGGAGCTGAAAAACAGCATGAGAACTTCCTGAAGCATACACAAGCATCAATAGCCAAATCAACCAAGTGGAAGAAAGGATGCGAGATTGAAGATCGCCTTACCGAAACAAGGTGTGAAGATTAAAGGAACAAAGCCTCAAAGAAATGGGTGCATATATACTTAGAATAGTTAAGTCTTGTAGAGTAGAACCCTTTATTACATAACGCCCTTTGCTAATGTCTGCTTTGTCTGATGTAATTACTGTTTTTCTCTACTTGTACGATAGGTTTTTCTAACCCTTTGGGTTTATGTACATGTCATGTGAGAGATGGTCTCGTTTATTGCAACTTGGAACTTTGCCTCTTAAGTGGGGTCAAAAACAGATTAAGAATTCATGTGATTAGTTTATGTTTTTATGTATGCTATGGTTTGAGTGTATGTACCCTCAGAATTCATAAGTTGGGACTGTTACCAGAGTGAAGTATTAAGAGGTGGGGCCTTCAGGAGGTAACTGATAGAACTCTTGTAAGTAGAATTAGTGCCTTTATAAAAGGGTACTAGAGACACCCCTGGCTGCTGTTATCTTGACATCAGCTGCTGAAAGTGCGTCTTAGGTTGGGCAGTACTTCCTTACTCCCAGGGCACCACTGCATTCCTGGAACAGCATCCTTAAGGCCAGACACCTATGGTGTTCTAAATCATGGTCTTCCCTGCTGCAAGCTCCTTCCCCATCTTGATTTGGCCTTTTATCGCTTTCTGCCAAGGTGTGACCATTACCACCCATTACACCACGCTAGATGGCACTGTTAGTGGGTGGTTGCCCTGGTGTATGAACACATCCTCATGTAAGTTGAGGGCTCTGTAGAAGTTTGAGGATGTTTTCAGATGTTTATCATGAGTCCTCACGATCACAGGAGTCTTTACCCTGAATCAAGATAAGCTCATTAAAACAAGCAGCCACAGGTGAAGATGATTAGCTTTGTTGGGTCGATAATCACAGTAAGCGATGAAAGACATCTGTGAGCTCCTGAATTAAAGGTATAGCTCAGCCCTCAGGCAGAAGTAGCTATTCATGCAACCCCAGGAAAATGCTTCGAAACCTCTTTACAAGATAGGCAACCGAGTCCTTACAGGAAGGGCACTTTTGTTTAAGGGTTATACAGTTTTGTTAGTGGATAGTGGAGGTCTGGGCCTTTAGCAGTAGTCACCTGAATCATGTACAGTTACAATTTCTCATGATCCTCTCCCCACCCTTCCGAGTCTCTAGTGCCCGTCATTCTACCTTACGTAGCCGTGTACACTTAGATTTCACCCATCGAGGGTGTCTCATGTATTTGCGACTTCTTCCTCTAACAGGTCTCTTCCATTCCGAGGGCAGAAATGTCTCAAGGATGAGGAAATCAAGAGAACTTCTAGGATCGGCATCACAATCCCATTTACTGGTCTAATTCTGTCCCCTAGCCATGTATATTTCAAAAGGTTTAGGTTTCTCAAAGCAGAGCGCATTAAGGTTGGGTGGAGACCCCTCAACTGTAGGCTGAGGATCAAAGCAGAGATCCCCATTAGAAAGTGAGGTCAAGAAATCTGTAGGTTCTACATGAAGTGTGGAAAATAACTTGTGGGTCTGAGGTCCCACAAGAAAAGCAAGGGAACGGTGTGATCGATTCTACTCTAGAATTTTGGGGTCATAAGATCCTGAACAAACAAGTAATGTGAAGGACTGAAGCATCTAGGAACCAAAGTACGTAGTAAGAGGGACCGTGTATACTTCAATGAGGACAAAAAACCGAGTTGTAAGCTTCGAGACAGTTTTGCTCCTGTTGCCCAAGGTGGAGTGCAATGGCAACATTTCGGCTCACTGCAACCTCACCCTCCCGATGTAGTATTGGGATGCAAGATTAAAGTAATTCACCAAGACAAAAGTATGCCAATTGCAGGGTCTTTATTGCCGGCGACCGCGGAGGACTCACGCCTCTCTAACCCGTGGCCCCGAGGGGGGAGTGTCAAGGCTTTTTATACCCGAAAGATCACCTTGGGAGTGGGGTTGAGGAATGGGAAGTGGGATCAACGGGCCCCAGACATTCCGAGGGCTGGTGGATTCTGTAAATCATCTCCTGGGCAGGGACGGGGGTGGGGGCCTCCGGACATTCCGAGGGCTGGGGGGCGGGGGGCTTGTCACTTAAATTGCTACATAAATGATTCACAAAAGTCAAGACAAACATTAGTTTACATATGGTTTGGGTACCGGTGGAAATTACAGATCTTAGTTCACAGGGGCCAAGATGAGATTAGCTTGGGCTGTGCATTCTGATAAGCAAAGGCCAGCAATTCTATCAGTTACTGATGAGAAAGGTAAACAACTTCACCTGGTGGACATTATCCAGAGCAGACTAGCAGTCTTATTTACAGAAACCAAGTCAGCAGTTATTGCAAGGAGAATGGGGCAGTTATTACAACTCGTTTTTGGAGACAGCTTTGTCTTGTAAAATGGCATTGCTCAGGTTCTGGCTCTAGGCCAGCTATAGCACACCGAGTTCAAGCGATTCTTCTGCCTCAGCCTCCCAAGTAGATGAGATTACATGCTCCCCACCACCACACCCATTTGTTGTTTGAGGGTCTTGCTCTCACTGTTACGAGGCTGCAGTGGCGTGATTTTGGCTCACTGCAACCTATGCCTCCTGGGGTCAAGGGATCCTCCTGCATCAGCCCAAGTAGCTGGACTACAGGCATGTGCCATAAATATCCCATTGATTTTGTGTTTTTAGTAGACACAGGGTTTCACCATGTTGGTCAGAATAGTCTATCTCGACTTCATCTACCCGCCTCAGGTTCTTAAAGTGCTATGCTTACAGGAGTAAGCTACTGTGCCGGCCCAAGTTGCAAGCTTCAACAGCAAAGAAAGAGAAAGCAACGAACAGTGGCTATGAGGACACTAGGGATATATTCACTTCCCAGTAAGTCAGCCTTATGGTCTCCCAGTTTTAAGAAAAGCGGAATCAGAACTTAAATGGACACCAGAGGGTCTTCCAAGTCTTAAGCCACCAGCAAAGGCAATTGAGAGATAATAAGAAAACTTAAGTCATAATAATGGAACTTTTATGTTCCGAAAAAAGGCCTTGTTAGGGAAAAAACAAGCCTCAGCTGAGGCAAGTATCCTACAAAGTAACACTGAGTCCTTCCTAAAAGAACATTTGGATAGCTTCAGAAAAGCAAGCTGTAAAATAGTAAAGGCATTAAGAAAGCGAGGTACGTATAAGCAACTTTCTCTGATGGGGAGTATTTTGAGTAGGAGAGTAGCCCACGACCTTCGCTATGAGCAATTGCACGGCCAGTTTTTAAGAGCAGATAGTGCCCAAGTTATAAGCAAAGCTTGAGCAACCGGAGAAGATCCTTCTTGTAGTTTTCTGTCTTGTAGGACATTAAGCCTACGTATTAGAAACACCCTTGCCAGTGAGAGTTGGGTTAATGCTCCCATCCCAGCCTCTTAGTGGGGGGCTTCTTTAGGAACTGTTTCTAGGGTTATTCCAGTTGACCCACAGTAACCACAGGAAGAAGGTAGAGAGAGGAAAGATGAGCTTTACCAGAAGGAGTATTTTCTAGTATCTCGCTAAGTCCTAGGCACCTCTCGGTTCAGTGCCGATTTTCACTATTTCACTAGCAAAAGTGAGGAATGTTGAGCTTGTCAGAGTCTTGACTTCCTGGGCAAGTCGTGGGATTACAAGTTGGAAGAAAACGGGACTAAACCCAATTGCCTTATTCATTTTGCCTCTTATAACAAAGCAGCAGGGAATTTATCTCTTAGAGGAAGAAGAAACAGAAAAGCGGAGAGAAACACGGACAGAAAGGAGAAACTTCTACCCAAACCACACAGACCCCACCCCCCTCGCTTCCGTGGCTTGCAGCGCCTACGGGCAGCTGAAGTTTAACTTAAATAGCAGCTGAGAGAACGCCATTGGTCAGAGTTGAAGCCTTGATTGGCTGGAGCCACGGAGCCTCCTGAACCCACTAAACTGGAAGCAAAGGGGCAGCTGAGAGCTGGTGCTGATTTCTTAAATTGGGCGACTCCAGAGTGTGTCCACCTGTAATTACAGTATCACAATTCACCTTCCAACATTTCACATCAGGATTCACAAGAAAAAAAAGTTGCAACTGCCAGACATGGGCTAGAATCTTAAATTTCACAGTAATGAAAATGTACTCTGTACATTGTGAAATAGACATCACTCCCTAGATTCTATGATCAGATCTAGGACCAACTCGGAGTAAAGACACATAACCAGTATTAGTTAACTTTCAGTAAATTTTTTCTCTGTATCAAGAAGTATCTTTTAATCTAGCAAAAGAAGTAAAAAAGGGAATGATATGGTCTAGCATGGTAAGGACTCTCCTGCCCTAATTGTGTTCAGGACAACTTAGGAAAGGGTCTGCTGGGTCCAGCCTGCCAGCTTATAATCACACTTGAAGGTCTACCTTCTGGGGCCATTCCTGCTATCAACTGTCTTAAGTTGGGTTCCTTAGAAACTGACTTTGAGACCTTTCCATGCTGAAAGTTTATCAGAAAGTACGCTCAGAAACAATGTCTCCACAGGTGCGACGGAAGCAGAATTGTGTAGAGGGAGAAGATGAATTACAATGCAGGGTCATCAGACTTCTCAGCTGATTTTACTTGAAACTCTGTCGTAGAGATAGTCCTACACACTTGCCCTGAGTTAGGCAAGGGAGTCAGGCCTTTAAACTCACCATCAACTAGTCATTACATACAATCATTGCAAATGGAGGGTGGCTAATTTAGCAATACAGCTTGCTTTGGCTGAAGGTAATTCCTGGAAAGAGATGTAGGTGTGAACCCTCAACAGCTGACACTCCCAGCTTATGAGGTAATGAGTGCTTCCAGGCAGAACTGTGTGGGGCTACACAGTTTACTCCTGGGGAAAGTTCATACCTGATTAGCTCTTCTGAGAGGACTTGAGCATGGGTGTCAAATCCTAGGTTTTGGGTCTAGCCCATGCTGAAGTCTGAGGGGAGTGGGTGGATGAGCAGAAAGAACATTCGGGGAGCTGTAGGCAGGTGAAAAATGATTTTATTCAGCAGCAGTTCTTATTAACAGCTTTCTCACACTGTCCACCTTTATCTCAACTGTTTGCTCTGGCTCTGTGACACTTGCCGCCCACATGCCTGAAGTTGCATGGCCAGCTCTCCTTTACCTTCAGGATCAGCAGCTTAACTTTTTCTCTGTCTGGGCACCAGCGTGAGCCATGTTGTGGCTCCTCTCTGTCCATCTGCAAGATGGACAGCTTTGGCTCTCTCTTTCTCTGGGCACCAGCGCCTGCACAAGAGCCATGTTGAGCTGAGCCAAGCCCCAAAAGCCCCTGTACAGTGTTAGCAGGGCATTTATACTTTTTACAGACAATAGTGGCTCAGAGCCAAGTATGAACTTAAACAGTCTATACAACCAGTTGAAGTGTGCACCTGTGTGACAGATTTGCTGATTCATGCAGGCCTGGATATCTGCCTTGACCTATTGCTCTAGCCTCTTTCATTCCTTTTGAAGTCCCCTGACTGTACCACCTCTGGTTTATTATCTATTTGGGGACCATTTCCTTTCTCATACCTTTGTGCTCAGGCACATGTCCTATTTCCAGTTTGAAAAGCTCATCTTCCTTGCTCTCCCCAACATCCTATTTCCCTTATCCATTCAACAGGGCATTATAATGGTTTTATGGGAAATATTTAACTAGCAAAACCTACACTGAGTCCCCAGGCATAACTGAGGAAAAGTGAACTAGATTTTGAGACATTAAGTACACTATTGGTGTGAATAGTTTTACAATAAAATAAAGTGACTTATGGTTATCAAAATTTAGATCTTAACTCTCTGGCTTACTAACTTCGTGACCTTTATGAACCTTAGCTTCAGCTATAAGATGTCAATGCAATGATGGCAGCTACTTCAGGAGGTTCTGAAAACTGAGATGATTTTTGATAAGCATTTATTAGGATGCCTGGCACATAGTGAGCTTTCACAAATCCTACCAATATTGGATATTCTTTTTTTCCTTCAAGATGCACTCTATACTCTTGGTCTAATTTTTAGGTATCATATAGAACTTGAAGAAACAAGAACTCTCTAGCCACTAAGCAGCTGCCTCCTTCTGCAATCTGAAAAACCCTAGGGGCCAGAGCACAAAGAAAAACCAGTCTCTGGAGGAGTTGCAGTGTTTAGCTCTAGGAAGAGGCCAAGGGAAGGTGGGAGCCCCAGGGACAAGGCAGGATGAGTGAGTATCCAGAGGGAAAAGAAAGCTCCCAATGAGAAGTCTTTGGAAAAGAAAATACTCTCCATGACTCTCCATTGTTCATTGATTTTGTGTCATTCTTCCTGCTCCTCTTGAAGAGCCCTGTACAAATCCCTCTTCTTTTGAGTAAAATAAATGTGGACTACTGGACATCAACCCATCAGGGAAAGTGAATAGAGAAAACTCCAGGGATGTAGGTAACTGATCTGGGAATCAGGTGTTGAGCTGATAGAGATCAAATGCTGGGCTGAAGACCTGACGTTAATGCTGGGTCACCCCAGAATGAAAGTTACAAGCTCTCATACCTCCTATACAGAGCTGGCTAGGTCTAGTGGTACATCTGCTGATATCAACAACTTATGGAAATGATGTTTGGATGAGAGAGGTGGAGACGGAATGGACACATGATTACTTTGCTTCAAAGCAGAGAGAGGAAAGGGTAAGTCCAATCTAGAATTGGTGGAGTAACAGTTTTCAGGGACCAGGACTTATAAGAAAAGAAGCCAGGCAGTAGGGGTGACTGGGAGTACACTTAGATGGACAGTGGAGATACTATACTCAGGAAGAGGCACATGGTTGTCATAAATGGAAAGGCTCCATTCAGATGAGTTATCAATTCTTTATTTTACCTTTAAGACAATTTCAACTTGAATTATGTACTTCCTATTCTTTTTAATAGAAATGAAAAATCGTCACAGGTCTTGTGCTTTGTAAATCATGAATTACTGACATTAAGCAACTGCTTATTTTTTTATTTTATTTTATTTTTTTGAGATGGAGTTTTGCTCTTGTTACCCAGGCTGGAGTGCAATGGCGTGATCTTGGCTCACCGCAACCTCCGCCTCCTGGGTTCAGGCAATTCTCCTGCCTTAGCCTCCTGAGTAGCTGGGATTACAGGCACGCGCCACTATGCCCAGCTAATTTTTTATATTTTTAGTAGAGACGAGGTTTCACAATGTTGACCAGGATGGTCTCGATCTCTTGACCTTGTGATCCACCCGCCTCAGCCTCCCAAAGTGCTGGGATTACAGGCTTGAGCAACTGCTTATTTTTATATTTCTGTTTTCTTTTTTTTTTTTGAGGTGGCATTTCCATTCTGTCACCCAGGTTGGAGTGCAGTGGTGTGATCTCGGCTCACACCAACCTCTGCCTTATGGATTCAAGTGATTCTTGTGCCTCAGCCTCCTGAGTAGCTGGGACTACAGGCACCCACCACCACACCCAGCTACTTTTTTGTATTTTTAGTAGAGATGGGGTTTTTCCATGTTGTCCAGGCTGGTCTTGAACTCCTGAGCTCAGGCATTCTGCCCGCCTTGGCCTCCCAAAGTGCTAGGATTACAGGCTGAGCCACTGAGTCTGGCTGGGCTTTTTATTTATTTATTTTTTAATTGCATTTTAGGATTTGGGGTACATGTGAAGAACATGCAAGATTGTTGCATTGGTGCATATGTGGCAGTGTGATTTGCTGCCTTCCTCCCCTTCACCTATATGTGGCATTTCTCCCCATGCTATCTCTCCCCAACTCCCCACCCCCTGCCGTCCCTCCCCTATTTCCCCTCAACAGATCCCAGTGTATAGTGCTCCCCTCCCTGTGTCCATGTGTTCTCATTGTTCAACACCCGCCTATGAGTGAGAACATGCGGTGTTTGATTTTGTTGTCTTGTGTCAGTTTGCTGAGAATGATGGTTTCCAGGTTCATCCATGTCCCTACAAAGGACGCGAACTCATCATTTTTGATGGCCGCATAATATTCCATGGTGTATATGTGCCACATTTTCCCTGTCCAGTCTATCATCGATGGGCATTTGGGTTGGTTCCAGGTCTTTGCTATTGTAAACTGTGCTGCAATGGACATTAACTCCAGATGGATTAAAGACTTAAACATAAGACCTAACACCATAAAAACCCTAGAAGAAAACCTAGGCAAAACCATTCAGGACATAGGCATAGGCAAGGACTTCATGACCAAAACACCAAAAGCATTGGCAACAAAAGCCAAAATAGACAAATGGGACCTAATCAAACTCCACAGCTTCTGCACGGCAAAAGAAACAGTCATTAGAGTGAATCAGCAACCAACAGAATGGGAAAAAATTTTTGCAGCTTACCCGTCTGACAAAGGGCTGATATCCAGAATTTACAATGAACTAAAACAGAGTTACAAGAAAAAAACAAGCCCATTCAAAAGTGGATGAGGGATATGAACAGATACTTTACAAAAGAAGACATACATGAGGCCAACAAACATATGAAAAAATGCTCATCATCACTGGTCATTAGAGAAATGCAAATCAAAACTACATTGAGATACCATCTCACGCCAGTTAGAATGGCGATCATTAAAAAATCTGGAGACAACAGATGCTGGAGAGGATGTGGAGAAATAGGAACACTTTTACACTGTTGGTGGGAGTGTAAATTAGTTCAACCATTGTGGAAGACAGTGTGGCGATTCCTCAAGGACCTAGAAATAGAAATTCCATTTGACCCAGCAATCCCATTACTGGGTATATATCCAAAGGATTATAAATCGTTCTACTATATGGCTGGGCTTTTAAAAACTACTTTTCAGTGATCGGCCCTCCAGGTCTGCATGTGAATGTGAAAACCAAGGTTGGTGCAGGGCTAGAACTATGTCTTAGGAGAGCTTGGACAGAGCATTCTGAACAATTTGCCTTAACAGCCAGAGAGCAAGAGTATGTATATCTTGATTTGTGTCTACATGGGTGTGTCCATGTGTTTACATTGTAATTATTCATCTAACGGAACACTTGGGATTTGTGCATTTTCCAGTATGTCCATAATGTTTCAAAAATAAAACAAAACGAAGGAACAGGCAGTTGTATGACATGTTTTGGTAAAATAGAGAGAAAAAGAGTCACTGGACTGGCAACAGATCCTTGATGGAGATCACATTTGATCTCAGTCAAGACATTTTCAGTATGAATACATTGAGTAAAATATATACTTAAAAAAGGACAGCCAACAAAATCAAATATCCTGTTTTTTGAAAAGATTACTAATAATTAAATCTCTAGCAGTGCTAATCAAGAAGAAAAGCAAATGAAGATTTTAAAAAAAAAGCACTCTTAAGGGCATGAAAGGTATTCCCAGTTAGTTTTCAGGCTGGCGAGAGGAGGGATGGGGCAAGCATCAGCTGAGGCTGCCTCCTGAAGAAGGTAAATTTACACAGGGCAGCCAGGGGAGGAATATCCTGGATCAGAGGTGAGTTGGGAAGAGGTAGTTTGGATCCCCAAACTTTCTGCAGTCCTTTATACAATAATGCACAAGGCTGAGTTTGTGGCATCCAGAACACATGCGGCAGTCTCGAGCATATCCTGAATTTTCCTTTCACTCTTCACTATCATTCTACTTCAAAAGCTTTCCCTCATCTTCTTGTGATCCATCACTGAAGATGTCTCACCCAGTGTTTCAGCAGTTTATAGTAAGCTCCTGCAAACTGACTGTGATGTGGAGCTCACTACTCTATTCAATCTGTTCCATGATATAGCATTTCTTAAACTCAGGGATTTTCTTCCTGTTGTAGGTTTATTTGTTTTATACAGACCACAGTTTGTAATCATGTCCCAGAAATTTGGCTTTTCAGAAAACAACAAAGGACTCCTATCACAGCTGTTATTGGCACCTGGGTGTAGAGCAAATCAGTGCTAGGCTCTCCAGGAGGTTAATTGAAGGGGCAAACATAGGTCTTTTTGTTAGGATTGAGAACCTGGTAAAGTTTCCTCTAGTGCTTGGCTAACAGAGAAAATGTCTACTGTAGTAGATGGGATTCTGTGCACAGAATTCCATTAATCTGATCTATCTCATCACTCAGGTAGAAGTGATGCCCCTGATGAGAACTTAAAAAGGGAAAATTAGAGACAGTATACAAGGGTAGATATATGGCAGATTCTTATTATGGAACCACTTTATTCAGGAGAGACACAGGAAGTAATAGATAAAGCTAGCTAGTCTTGAGGCTTGGCAAATAAACGCACATCATTTAAGAATGCCTGAACACCTAACATAGTTCTTGGGCTATATATGACTACTGTGATGTCAACACAAATCACACAACTGATGTGGTGAACTAGGCTGAGGCCTTGAGAGATACAAATTAAAGTGTTTGAGAAAAGAGATCACATGTCCTTAACATATTCTAGTCCATTCTTGGCATCCGGAGTCCAGGTCTGTGACCAACCTACATGTCCATTTCTCTAGGAAGTGAAATGATCTAACAGCAATAGGAAAAAGAGTTGAAGTAGCAATTTAGCCTGAAAAAGAAATATTTGTCATACCTGCCTCCACTCCATCCTTAATCTGAATTCAGTTTGGCAAGAGTTGTTATATGATAGCAGAAGTGGAGTCACTCTTAGGCTTTCTTTTTTTTTTCTTTGAGACAGAGTCTCACATTGTTGCCCCAGCTGGAGAGCAGTGGTGCGATTTCAGTTCACTGCAATCTCTGCCTCTCGGGTTCAAATGATTCTTGTGCCGCAGCCTCCCGAGTAGCTCGGATTACAGGCGCCTGCCACCACGCCCAACTAATTTTGTGTATTTTTAGTAGAGATGGGGTTTCACTATGCTGGCCAGGCTGATCTTGAACTCCCGGCTCCATGATTCGCCCACCTCGGCCTCCCAAAGTGCTGGGATTACAGGTGTCAGCCACTGTGCCAGGCTGACAGAGTGGATTTTTAAGTCTACAGGTATGAATCTAGAACAGTGCTTTTTCCTCTTTGCTATCCTGCCTCTTGATGATGTAGGATCAGTACCACATTTTGAGTGTGGTACATGAAAGTATGCAGGATTTGTATGCTGTATTCTGAGGAAGAAAACCTAGGGGTTCCATGAAGATCAACCAATGTCTCCCAAAGCTGAATGTTACCATTTTTTTTTTTTTTTTTTTTTTTGAGATGGAGTTTCGCTCTTATTACCCAGGCTGGAGTGCAATGGCGCAATCTCGGCTCACCGCAACCTCCATCTCCTGGGTTCAGGCAATTCTCCTACCTCAGCCTCCTGAGTAGCTGGGATTACAGGCACGCGCCACCATGCCCAGCTAATTTTTTGTATTTTTAGTAGAGACGGGGTTTCACCATGTTGACCAGGATGGGCTTGATCTCTTGACCTCAAATGTAACCATTATAAGAAGCACTGCCCCTTGCAAGGAGTATTCTCACATGGCTGGGAAAATGCGCCCATGACCAAACACAATATGAAATCATGGAAAACCAATCATCCTAAAGGGAAAGTAACTAAAGGGCTGTCACACAGAATGTAATGGTAGTTTAGGCTGACTACTTGTATTTCGGGTTCTCCAGCCAGGTTATTACACATGATATGATATGGTAACACCTGAAAGTGGCAATGGATAGTGAATGCAGCAATAAACAGAGATCAACAAGTGGTGGAGCTCAGCTGCTGCCTCTGCACAGCAGTAGTTCTCTTTGTCTTATCAGACCTGGCTGAGTGAAGCCTACAGTGTTGTTTTGTCAGGACTCATAGTTTTCTTGACTATCCATATTGGGCTGGATGGACACCTGGGAGTCACAGCTGGAAAGACTGGATTTGAACCTCAAATTTATCACGCACTTGATACGTGATCTTGGATAAAATATTAATGTAACTGCATTAAGTTATACAACCTGTATTGCATGGAAAGGATATTTGTCCTGTTTTACAAATGGAGAAATATACTCAGATTATGAATACTACACTTTTTAACACAGCACTAGCAATACTATGTTCATAATAAAGTACTTAACATTCTAAAAGGTAAAGCTTTCTTGTTGCCTGGAATGTTTAGGTAGTTTATCAGGAAAAAGGAGTTAGCTGATTGAAAAATCATAAAAGCTTATTAGGGAAAGTTTATCTATAAGGTAGCCCCAAGGTTTTCTTTGTAGTAATTTAATCTATTAATTGAACCTAAGTGAACAGGATGTTCAAAACAAAGTTTACATAAGGTAAGATTTCCAGATAGTTTATTATCTCCTGTGGAAGGTGACTATGTTGTTGTCTAATGACTTTATTTTTCCCAACTCATTCATGTATTTCTTCACAAGGACAATTCCTTCATATTTTTTATAGATGCTGTATCAAGTATAAAAAATACGATATGTTTGACCTCAGGAAGTTTTTGTTTATACAATTAGTAACGGCATACAGAGATGAAAGACTGATTCATTTCTCTGTTTATCCTTGATTCTGTGGCAAATTTACTGTAATAAATATACATTAATAGACTTCTTTTAGTAGACATGTGAGCACATTATGGATTATACCCTGGTATGAGATCATAAACAAGAGACATACACCTAAGTGCATAGGATAAAGTCCAGGGAGAGCATTACAATGATTAGTTTAGTCTCTCTGAGGTCATGATGGATTGCATGAAAGCTCAGAAGAAATGGTAAGGAACGGGGAAGAAAGAAAGCAGAAAAGGCTTTCCAAAGGAGGTAAGCCATGAGCTGATCCATGAACAAGGAATACAAATTTGTAAGGCAAGAATATTAAGAAGGAAGAAAGTGGCACAGGATAATTTTGTCAGATGCCATATTTTTTATCTTGAGATTACCACCAAGCTGAGAATATCCCTAGGTTTTCCCAGTACCACATGTATCAACAAATGTTACAGGACTGCATTCTTCTCGTACATCATTATTGTATTAACAGGAAAGAAGTCTCACCTGTGATGCTGGGTCCAGCCTACAACCACACAATGGAAACCCCTGCCACCTTCATCCTTGTGGGTATCCCAGGACTGCAATCTTCACATCTTTGGCTGGCTATCTCATTGAGCACCACGTACATCATAGCCCTGTTAGGAAACACCCTCATCGTGACTGCAATCTGGATGAATTCTACTCTACATGAGCCCATGTATTGCTTTCTGTGTGTCCTGGCTGCTGTGGACATGGTTATGGCCTCCTCAGTGGTACCCAAGATGGTGAACATCTTCTGCTCAGGAGACAGCTCCATCAGCTTTAATGCTTGTTTCACTCAGATGTTTTTTGTTCACTTAGCCACAGCCGTAGAGACAGGCCTGCTGCTGGCCATGGCTTTTGACCGCTATGTAGCCATCTGCCAGCCTCTACACTACAAGAGAATTCTCACACCTCAAGTGATGCTGGGAATGAGTCTCACCATCACCATCAGAGCTGTCACATTCATGACTCCACTGAGTTGGATGGTGAGTCATCTACCTTTCTGTGGCTCCAATGTGGTTCTTCACTCCTACTGTGAGCACTTAGCTTTGGCCAGGTTAGCGTGTGCAGACCCCATGCCCAGCAGTCTCTACGGTCTGATTGGTTCCTCTATTATGGTGGGCTCTGATGTGGCCTTCATTGCTGCTTCCTATGTCTTGATTCTCAGGGCAGTATTTGGGCTCTCCTCAAAGAATGCTCAGTTGAAAGCATTAAGCACATGTGGCTCCCACGTGGGGGTTATGGCTTTGTACTATCTACCTGGGATGGCATCCATCTATGCGGCCTGGCTGGGGCAGAATGTAGTGCCCTTGCACACCCAAGTGCTGCTAGCTGACCTGTACCTGATCATCCCAGCCACCTTAAATCCCATCATCTATGGCATGAGGACCAAACAATTGCGGGAGAGAATATGGAGTTATCTGATGCACTTCCTTTTTGATCACTTCAACCTGAGTTCATGAATACAATATCTTTTCAGATCTGAAGCATTCCAGCCACCTTTAAAGATGCCTTAGATATCTGTAGAGATGGATTTGTTTACCTGATACTATAGGAATTCTAAGATGGAGGTGTAAAGGATATCCTTGCATAACTTTTCAATTGCTAGCAGGAATGTGAATGAAATGTTTCTGATTTTCTTACGGCTTTCTCAGTGGATTCAATTAACTTGCATCTGAATCAGAGATAAGTTTTGGTAGAGAACACATATTTGATTGAACTTACATTTCCCTGGTCTTTAGGAATGTGCTAGGTTAGGCTGAAGAAGGCACGAAGCCTCTTTCTGTTCCTGCTTCACCAACTTTCAAAATGCAAGACAAGAAAGAGCACTCTCCATTCTCTTCATGAACTACTATGTGTCCACTAAGGATCTGGGGAACTGAGAGCATGCAACAGTGTTTCTTAGTTTTTCATACTTCCAAATAGTTATGTATCCTTTGCCATTAAAAAGAAAAACACATGAAACTTTGTGGCTTGTGCCTGTTAACTCTTTTCTGCCAGCTTTATTCATTCCTGCAGATGATGCTCAGGCAGAAGTCATGACCTTTAAAACATGGCCCCATGCACCCCTCTAGCCTCTTGTATTTTCAATCCTTTCAAGTCCCCTGACTCTACTGCCTCTGGTTTATTCTCTGTTTGGAGAATATATCCATTCTTATAGTTTTGTGCTCAGGTCCATGTCCTATATCCAGTTGAAAAACTCATTGTCCCTGCTCTCCCCTAAATCCCATTTCCCTTCTCTACTTAACAGGATATTATAACAGTGTCAGGGGAAACATGTAACCAGCGAAGCCTGGCCCGAGTCCCCAGGCAGAACTGAGGAAGAGTAAACTCAACTTTGAGATATTAAGTACACTATCAGTGTGAATAGTTCTACAATAAAGTGAATTATGGCTTTTAGAATTTACATCTTGACTCTCTGGCTTACTAGTTTTGTGACCTTTATGAACCTTAGCTTCATCTATAAGATGTTGATGTAATGATGGCAGTTACTTCAGGAGGTTCTGAAAACTGACTGAGATAATATTTGAAAAAAGCATTTATGAGGATGCCTGGCAAATAGTGGGCTTTCACAAATTCTACCAATCCTGTATTTTTGTTTTCCTTTTAGGATGCACTCTGTGCTCTTAGTCTAACTTTTAGGTATGCTCTGAAAACTTGAAGCAACAAAGAAAGACTCTTCAGCCAGTAAGCATCTGCTTCCTCCTGCAATCTGGAAATACCCAGGGGCCAGAGCACATAGATAAACCCATCTCTTGAGGAGTTGCAATGTTTCCTTGCTGGGCAAAGGCCAAGGGAAGGTGGATTGAGTATCCAGAGGGAAAAGAGGGCCCCAGTGAGAAGTCTTTGGAAAGGCCAATATGATTCTCCATTGTTTGTTCATATTTGATTTTATTTGTCCTTCCTCCTCCTCCTCCTGTATTAACCCCTCTTCTTCTGTGTGGAAGAAATGTGGACTATGAGGCATGGACTCATTAGAGAAAGTTAAACAGAGAAAACTCTCAGACTGTGGGTAACTGACTTGGGCATTGGTGTTGGGCTGATGGAGTCTGAAAGGCCAGATCACCCTAGAATGGAAAATATAAGTCTTTACTCTTCCTATACAGAGCTGTCTAGGTATGGTGGGTATTTCTGATACCAAGAATGTATGGAAATAATATTTGGATTGGAAGGGTGGGAGAGAGAATGGGACATATGATTACTTTAATTGAAAGCAGAGAGGGAGGGGTAGGTTTAATACAGGCGTGGTGGACAGACAGTTTTATGGGACTAAGAACAATTATGAGAAAAGAGACCCAGCAGTAGGGCTGATTGGGTGCATGTTTGGTTAGAGACGGTAAGTACCCAGGTAGGAAGAAAGGGTTATCATAAACAGAAAGGTTTGATTCAAATGCATATGACTTAGTTCTTTTACCTTTAAGACAATTTCAGTTTGCATTATTTATTCCCCACTCTTTTAATAGAAATGAAAAATCCTCATATATCTTACGATTTGTGAATCGTGAGTTATTGAAATTAAGCATAGCTTTTCTATGCTAGCTTTAAGTTTGACTCTCCAGGTCTGCATGTGAACGTCTCCACAGTACTGAAGGCAAAGGCAGGTGCAGGACTGAAAATATATCTTAGGATAACTTACCAGAGCTTTCTGCAAACAATAAACATTAACAACCAGAGAGCACTGGTGTCTGTGCCTTAACCTCAATAGTGCCTATGTAGGTGTGTTCATGTGTTCACATAATAAATATTTATCAGGCTATATATCTGAGATTTGTGCATTTTCCATTATATTCATAGTGTTTTAAAACATTAACGAAAAATCAGGGAGCAGGCAGCTGTGTTCAATGTTTTGGAGATGTCAGGTAAAAACAAAGAAAGAAAAGGAGTTACCGGACTGGCAATAGATGCTTGATGGAGATCACTGTTAATCTTAGCCAAAAAATTTTCAGTATCAGTAGGTCGACTGAAATAAATATTTTTAAAAATAAATAACCAACCAAACCAAATGTCCTGTTTTTTGCAAAGACTGACAATGTAAATCTCCAGCAGTGCTAATTGAGAAGAAAAGTAAATGGAGATTAAAAAGGAAAACACTTTCAAGGGCATGAAAGGTATGCCCAGTTAGTTTCCAGGGCTGGTGAGAGGAGGGATGGGGCAAGCATCAGCTGAGGCTGCATCCTGAAGAAAGGTGAATTTACACAGGGCAGCCAGGGGAGGAACACTCTGGATCAGAGGTGAGTGGGAAAGAGGCTGTTTGGATCCTCAAGCTTTCTGCAGCCCTTTATGCAATCATGCACAAGGCTGAGTTTGTGGCATCCAGAACACATGCAGTAGACTCAAAGATATCCTGAATTTTTCTTTCAATTTTCACAACTATTCTACTTCAAAAGCTTTCCCTCATCATCTCATGGTCTATCACTGAAGATGTCTCACCTAGTAGCTACACAGCAAGGTTCTTAGAATCTGACTGTGATGTGAGGCTCACTACTTTATTCAATTTGTACCAAGATATAGCACTTCTTAAGCTCAGGGATTTTCTTTTTGGTTTGTTTCATACAGATCATAGTTTTTAATCATGTCCCCAAAACTAGATTTTTTATACAACTCCTGAGGACTTTATCACAGCTGCTGGTGGTACCTGGGGATGGAGTCCATCAGTGCTAGGCTCTGTAGGAGGTGAATTGAAGGGGCAAATGTGTTTCCCATGATTAGGATTGAGAACTTGAATGTTCACCTAGTGCTTGGCTAAGAGAGAAAATGTGTACAGCAGATGTGATCACAGCACAGAATTCCATTAATCTGATTTATTCCATTACTCAGAGAGGAGCCAGAACCCTAGAACCCTTACAAGAATTAAAAAGAGGTAGCTTGAGACAGTATCAAAGGGTAAGGATATGGCAATTTCTTGTGATGAAGGTTCTTTTTTTTTTTTCAGGAGAGGCCAGGAAGTGATAGTTAAAGCAGGCTAATCTTGAGGCTTCGCAAGTAAGCGCCTTTCATTTAAGATTGCCTGAACACCCAAGAAACAGTTCTTGAGTGATATATGACTACTGTTATGTCAACACAAATCACACAATTGCTGTGCTGGCTCATTAGGCTGAGCCCTCAAGATACAAATATTAGGGTTATGAGAGTTTTAGGAAGGAGATCAATTGTACTTAATATGGTCTAGTGTACACTCGAGATTTTAATTCCAGGTCTGGAACAAAGGCACATGTCCATGTCCTAAGGAGATAAAATTATCTGAGAACAATAGAAAAAAGATTTGAAGCACTAATTTAGTCTGGAAAAATATTTTTCACGCCCACCTCTACTCTATCCTTAATCTAAATTCAGTTTGGCAAGAGTTGTTGTATGGCAGCAGAAATGTGAACTACTCTTAGGCTTTCTTATCAGAGATGGGTTGTAGGAAAAACTAAGGGAAACTTTTTCACAAGTGTGATGAAGAAACAAAAATCCTAAACTGGAGAAGTGACCTATAATGGAACAGACACTGGGCTCCTTATTAGCCCAGTTAGGAGAAACTTGCTGTGTACAGCCACTGGGTGAGATATCTTCAGTGGTAGCTCATGGGAGGACAAGAAAAATTCTTCAGGCAATGCAGGATGGGCAGCTTTTTACTTTGCAAATGTGGTCTTCAAGTCACATATACCCATATAATGATGCTATTTGGAGCAATCTAGAAGTACAGAATTAAGCAGGGAGAACAGTCTCCTTTTTTTATTATATTATAGCTATATTTTATTGAGCACCTATACACAAAGCATCATGCTAAGCGCTTTTACATAGCTTATCACTTAAATCTCAAAATATCTCGATGAAGTAGGGATTATTAACTGTGTGATGGGTGAAGAAGTTAAGGCTTGCAGAGTTACATAATTTGACCAACGCAAAATGGCTAGCAAGTGACAGAGCATGGTTTTCAGTCTAGGAGTATGAATCTAGAACCAATGCTTTTTGCCACTTTGCCATCCTGCGCCTTGATGATGTGGGACCAATAATATATTCTGAGCAGGGTACATGAAAATATGCAGGATTTGTATGCTGTATTCCAAGGAAATAGAAACTATGGTGTCCATGAAGAAGATAAACCAATGTTTTCCAAAGCTGGGTGACACCACTAGAGGAAGGAGCTCCCCTTTGTAAGGAGTCTTCTCAGATGGCTGAGAAAATGTGCCTTTGACCAAACACCATATGAAATCATGGAAACCAGTCATCCTAAGGACAGAGAAACTAAAGGGATATCACACAGGAATGGAACGGTAGTTCATGCTGACTCCTTTATATTCGGGTTTCCCCACTTAGATTGTTACACATTATATGATATGGTAACACCTGAATGAGGCAATGGAGGGTGAATACATCAATAAACAGGTCAACAAGTGGTGGAGCTCAGCTGCTGGCTGTGCACAGCAGTAGCTGTCTTTGTCTCATCAAACCTGGCCAAGCAAAGCCCCTAACCTTGTTTTATCCATAGTTGTCTTCTTGACTGTCCATGTTGGGCTGGATGGACATGTGGGAGTCATAGCTTAAACCCAAAACTTATTACACACTTACTACATGATCTTGGATAGAATATTTAATCTCATTAAAGTTATACAAACTGTGTTGTATGGAATGGATATTTGTCCTATTTTACAAATGAAGAAATACACGCAGATTATGAATACTACACTTTTTAACACAGTACTGGCACATGCTATGTTAATAATAAAGTGCTTAACTTTCTAAAGGATAAAGCTTCCTTGTTGCCTGGAATGTTCCTGGTTATCAGGAAGGAGGAGTTAGTTGTATTGAAGAACCATAACAAGTTATTGGTTCTTATTGGGGAGGTGGAGTCATCTATAAGGTGACCCTAAGACTTTCCTTGTAGTAATTCAATTTGTTAATTAAACCAAAGTAAATAGGATCCAGGGTGAAATTAAGAGAAGGTAAGGATTGTATATATTTATAGACAATTGATAATCTCCTATAAAATGCGATGTTATTCTCTAATGGTTTTATTTTACTGAACTTATTAATGTATTTCTTCAACCACAAGAATGCTGAATTCATGTTTTGTCTATCCAATATACTGAGCATATAAAACGTGACGTTTTCTCTCAGGAAATTCTGGTTTCAACAGTTAGTAACTGAGCACACAGAGATAAAAAGACATTCTTTCCTCTGTTAATCGTTCTCTCTGTGGAAATTGCTTACTGTAATGAGTATATATGTCTTCAGTCAAGTGACTTGTGATCTCAGCTGTGAATCACAATCTTCCTATAAAGCCATAAATAATAGACATGCACTTGAGTACATACCATAAACAAATAGAGTACTGGAATTGGAGATTTCAGGAAACTGCAAAAGAGGTAATTAACTTAACTTGAACATTGGGTTGGGGAAGGAAGAGAGCAGAACACAAGTCCCAAAGAAGGGAACTCAAAAGTTGATGAACAATGAACAGAACTTGTAAGAAGGATGAAAAGTAGAACAGCATTAGATATCATTTTTTTTTGATCCTGCAATACCACCAAGCTGAGAATAACCCTATATCCCAACACCACAAATGGGAACTAATTTTACAGGACTGTATCATACTCTTACATCATTTATGCATTAACAGGGAAGAAGTCTCACTTGTGATGCTGGGTCCAGCCTACAACCACACAATGGAAACCCCTGCCTCCTTCATCCTTGTAGGTATCCCAGGACTGCAATCTTCACATCTTTGGCTGGCTATCTCATTGAGCACCATGTACATCATAGCCCTGTTAGGAAATACCCTCATCGTGACTGCAATCTGGATGAATTCTACTCTACATGAGCCCATGTATTGCTTTCTGTGTGTCCTGGCTGCTGTGGACATGGTTATGGCCTCCTCAGTGGTACCCAAGATGGTGAACATCTTCTGCTCAGGAGACAGCTCCATCAGCTTTAATGCTTGTTTCACTCAGATGTTTTTTGTTCACTTAGCCACAGCTGTGGAGACAGGCCTGCTGTTGGCCATGGCTTTTGACCGCTATGTAGCCATCTGCCAGCCTCTACACTACAGGAGAATTCTCACACCTCAAGTGATGCTGGGAATGAGTGTGACCATCAGCATTAGAGCTATCATAGCCATTACTCCACTGAGTTGGATGGTGAGTCATCTACCTTTCTGTGGCTCCAATGTGGTTCTTCACTCCTACTGTGAGCACTTAGCTTTGGCCAGGTTAGCGTGTGCAGACCCCATGCCCAGCAGTCTCTACGGTCTAATTGGTTCCTCTATTATGGTGGGCTCTGATGTGGCCTTCATTGCTGCTTCCTATGTCTTGATTCTCAGGGCAGTATTTGGGCTCTCCTCAAAGAATGCTCAGTTGAAAGCATTAAGCACATGTGGCTCCCACGTGGGAGTTATGGCTTTGTACTATCTACCTGGGATGGCATCCATCTATGCGGCCTGGCTGGGGCAGGATGTAGTGCCCTTGCACACCCGAGTGCTTCTATCTGACCTGTACCTGATTATCCCAGCCACCTTAAATCCCATCATCTATGGCATGAGGACCAAACAATTGCGGGAGAGTATATGGAGTTTTCTGAAACACTTCCTCTTTGATCACTCCAACTTGGGTTCATGAACATAGTATCTGTCCAGGTCTGGAGCCAACGTCAAAGAAAGATGTCTTAGGGATCTGTGGAGCTGGATTGGTTTACCTGGGAATTCTAAGATAAGGTGTAAAGGATATCTTTGCATAGCTTTTCAATTACTAGGAGGAGTGTGAATGAAATGTTTGATTTTCTGATAGCTTCAGTGGATTCAATCAACTTGATCTGAATCAGAGATAAGTTTTGGTAGAGAATACAGATTTGGTTGAACTTAAGTCCACCTAATCTTTAGCAATTGTTAGGTTAGCCTGACAAGGCACAAATCTCCTTCTGGCTTCCCTCTCACCATCCCTCAAAATAAAAGACAACAAAAAGACCACTCACCATTCTTTTTATGAACTACTATGTGTCCACTTAGGATCTGGGGAACTGAGAGCATGCAAACAGTGTTTCTTAGTCTTTCATAGTTTCAAATAGTTATGCATCTTTTGCATTAAAGTAATACAAAAACATTATAGCTTGTGCCTGTTGACTCTTTTCTCCCAATTTTATTCCTTCCCACAGAAGATGCCCAGGCAGAAGTCATGACCTTTAAAACATGGCCCCAACACCCTTCTAGTCTCTTGTATTTTCAATCCCTTTCAATTCCCCTGACTCTACCAACTCTGGTTTATTCTGTTTGGAGAACATGTTTATATTCTATTTGGAGCAGAACACAAGTCCAAAGGAGGGGACTTAAAAGCTGATCCTTCAACAATGAATAGAAATTTGTAAGAAGGATGAAAAGTAGCACAGCATTAGAAGTCATTTTTTTTTTGGATCCTGCAATACCACCAAGCTGAGAATAGCCCTGTTCTCATACTTTTGTGCTCAGGTGCATGTCCTATATCCAGTTGAAAAACTCATCTTCCTTGCTCTGTCCTACATCCCATTTCCCTTCTCTGTTCAACAGGACATTATAACATCATGGGAAACATTTAACCAGTGAAGCCTGGCCTGAGTTCCCAGGCAGAACTGAGGAAATGTGAGCTCGGCTTTGAGATATTAAGTACACTATCAGTGTGAATAGTTCTACAATAAAGTGAAATGAATTATGGTTTTTAAAATTTAGATCTCGACTCTCTGGCTTACTAGTTTTGCGACCTTTATGAACCTTAGCTTCATCTATAAGATGTCAATGTGATGATGGCAGCTACTTCAGGAGATTCTGAAAACTAACTGCGATAATATTTGAAAAAAGCATTTACTGGGATGCTAGGCACATAGTGGGCTTTCACAAATCCTACCAATCATGAGTCTTTGGTTTTCTCAGGATGCTCTCTATACTCTTAGTCTAACTTTTAGGTATCCTTTGAGGACCTGAAGAAACAAAGACTCCTCAGCCACTAAGCATTTGCTTCCTCCTACAATCTGGAAATCCCCAGGGTCCAGAGCACAAAGAAAAACCAGTCTCATGAGGAGTTGCAATGTTTGTTTGCTGGGCAGAGGCCACGGGAAGATGGGTATCCAGGGACAATGCAGGATGATTAAGTATCCAGAGGGAACAGAGTCCCCAGTGGGAAGTTTTTGGAAAAGACACTATAACTCTCCATTGTTTGCTTATATTTGATTTTGTTTGCTCTTTCTGCTCCTCCCAAGGTGTCCTGTATTAACCACTCTTCTTTTGCATGAAAGAAATGTGCACTATGAGGCCACATTTAGAGAAAGTTAAACAGAGAAAACTCTTGGACTATGGGTAACTGACTTGGGCATTGGTGTTGGGCTGACAGAGTATGAAGGTCAGTTCACCCCAGAGTGGAAAATATAAGCCTCTACTCCTTTTGTACAGGGCTGGTCAGGTGTGCTGGGTATTGCTGATACCAAGGGCTTATGAAAATGATAGTTGGATAGGAAAGGTTGGAGGGAGAATGGACATACAATTACTTTGAAAGCAGAGAAGGGAAGAAGTAAGCACAATATTGGCATGGTGGAGAGACAGTTCTAAGAAACTAAGTAGAGTTATGAGAAAGGAACTCAAACAGTAGGGCTGGATGGGAGCAGTTCAGTTAGAGATCAGAATAACTCAGAATTATCATAAACCAGACAGGCCCCATTCAAATATGTTGTTATTAGTTTTTTTTACCATTAATACAATTTCAATTTCAATTATGCATTGCCTATCCTTTTAACAGGAATGAAAAATCCTCACATATTTTACGGTCTGTAAATCATAGGTTATTGAAGTTAAAGAACTTTTCCAAGTTGGTTTTCAGTGACTGACCCTCCAGGTCTGCATGTGAATGTCTTCACAGGATGAAGGCAAAGGCAGGTGCAGTACTGAAATATGTCTTAGTTGAACTTGGCCAAAACATTCTGAAAACAGTAAACCTTAACAACCAGAGAACAAAAGTGTGTCTATCTTGATCTCAGTACACATTGTGGTGTCTAGATATGTGTTTTCCTGTCTTCTAATAATAATTATTTATAAGGATATATGCCTCATGTTTTTGCATTTCACAATATGTTCATAGTGTTTTAAAAAGTTAACCAAAAATCAGGGAACAGGCAGTTGTATTAAATGTTTTGGAGATGTCAAGCAAAATAAAGAAAGAAAAAGAGTCACTGGACTGGCAACAGATCCCTGATGGAGATCACTGTTGATCTTAGCCAGAAAACTTTAAGTATCAATAGGCTGACTGAAGTAAACATTTAGAAAAAGAAACAACCAACCAAACCAAGTACCTTGTTCTTTGCAAAGACTGACAACAACTGTAAATCTCCAGCAATGTGAATTGAGAAGAAAAGTAAATGGAGATTAAAAAGAAAAGCCCACTCAAGGGTATGAAAGGCATGCCCAGTTGAGAGTTTCCAGGGCTGGCAAGAGGAGCAATGCGGCAACATCAGCTGAGGCTGCCTCCTAAGGAAAGGTGAATTTACACAGGGCAGCCAGGGGAGGAACATCCTGAATCAGAGGTGAGTGGGGAAGAGGCTTTTGGACCCCTGAACTTTTCTACAGTCCTTGTACAATAATGCTGAACCCTGAGTTTGTGGCATGCAGAACACATGTAGCAGTCTCAAGGATCTCCTGAATATTCCTTTCACTCTTCACTACCATTCTACTTCAATAGCTTTCCTCATCTTCTCGTGCTCTGTCACTGAAGATGTCTCACTCAGTATCTCTAGACAGTAAGCCTCCTATAAACTGACTGTGATGTGGAGCTAAGTACTGTATTCTATCTCTTCTATGATGTAGCATTTCTTAAGCCTAGGGATTTTGATTTGTTTCATAAGGAACACAGTTTGCAATCATATCCCAGAAAGTTGTCTTTTTAGAAGACTCCTGAGGACTCCCACTATGGTTGCTGCTGGCACCTGGGTGTGGAGTCAATCAGTGGTAAGCTTTCTAGGAGGTAAAAGGAAGGGGCAAATATATGTTCCATGATTAGGATTGAGAACTTGGTGAATGCTTGTCTAGTTCTTATTTAACAGAGAAAATGTCTACTGCAGCAAATGGGATCACAAGCACAGAATTCCATTAATCTAATCTATCCCATTACTCAAGGAGGAGCCACATTTCTAATAAGTTAAAAATGGGTCACTAGAGACAGTATCTAAGGGTAGGCATATGGCACCTTCTCATAATGGAAGCCTTTTTAAATTTTTTTAGGAGAGGCACAGGAAGTGATAAAGTAGGCTAATCTTGAGGCGTAGTATGTTTTAAGAGACTTAAGACCACAGTTATGAATCATATCTTTGCTATAAGGCCATGAATAATATACATGCACTTAAGTGTATACCATAAAGTCATAGGTAGAGTTTCAGAATTGTCAATTTAGTCCATTGGCGGTCACTATGGCAGATTGCATGAAAGCTCAGAGAAAGGTAACTAACTTAGCCTGCACATGGAATAGGGGAGGAAAACAGACTTCCTAATGGAGGTAACCCTCGAGCTAATCCTTCAACAATGAACAGTAAGTTTTAAGGCAAAGAATACTGAAGGGGATGAAAGTTGGAGCAGGATAACCTTATTAGATGTCCCTTTTCTGATCCTAAGAATACCACCAAGCTGAGATATCCCTCTGCTTTAGTGTCATCACAGATGGGAATAAATCTTGATGGACTGCACTCTTCTCTTACATTATTTATACAATAGGCAAGAAGTCTCACCTGTGATCCTGGGTCCAGCCTACAACCACACAATGGAACCCCCTGCCACCTTCATCCTTGTGGGTATCCCAGGACTGCAATCGTCACATCTTTGGCTGGCTATCTCATTGAGCACCACGTACATCATAGCCCTGTTAGGAAATATCCTCATCGTGACTGCAATCTGGATGAATTCTACTCTACATGAGCCCATGTATTGCTTTCTGTGTGTCCTGGCTGCTGTGGACATGGCTATGGCCTCCTCAGTGGTACCCAAGATGGTGAACATCTTCTGCTCAGGAGACAGCTCCATCAGCTTTAATGCTTGTTTCACTCAGATGTTTTTTGTCCACTTAGCCACAGCTGTGGAGACAGGCCTGCTGCTGGCCATGGCTTTTGACCGCTATGTAGCCATCTGCCAGCCTCTACACTACAAGAGAATTCTCACACCTCAAGTGATGCTGGGAATGAGTGTGACCATCAGCATTAGAGCTATCATAGCCATTAGTCCACTGAGTTGGATGGTGAGTCATCTACCTTTCTGTGGCTCCAATGAGGTTTTTCATTCCTACTGTGAGCATATAGCTTTGGCCAGGTTAGCGTGTGCAGACCCCATGCCCAGCAGTCTCTACAGTCTAATTGTTTTCTCTATTATGGTGGGCTCTGATGTGGCCTTCATTGCTGCCTTCTATGTCTTGATTCTCAGGGCAGTATTTGGACTCTCCTAAAACAATGCTCAGTTGAAAGTATTAAGCACATGTGGCTCCCACGTGGGGTTATGGCTTTGTACTATCTACCTGGAATGGCATCCATCTATGCGGCCTGGCTGGGGCAGGATGTAGTGCCCTTGCACACCCGAGTGCTTCTATCTGACCTGTACCTGATTATCCTAGCCACCTTAAATCCCATCATCTATGGCATGAGGACCAAACAACTGCTGGAGGGAATATGGAGTTATCTGAAACACTTCCTCTTTGACCACTCCAACCTGGGTTCATGAATACAGTATCTGTTCAGATCTGGAGCATTCCAGCCAAATTCAAAGATGCCTTAGAGATCTCTGAAGCTGGATTGGTTTACCTGGTACTATAAGGAATTCTAAGATGAAGCTGTAAAGGGTATCTTTGTGCAACTTTTATTAAATTTCTACCAAGAATATGAATGAAATGTTTTTAATTTTCTGACATTTTAAATGAGGTAATACAATAGTGTCTGAATCAGAGTAAGTTTGGTACAGAATAGAACTTTGGAATTTTTCCTTCTATAATTTCTGACACATATTTCCTACCTAATATCCCACCATCCCCTCTGCTGAAGAAACCAACCATTTGGTATCTCCCCCTAAAACTGACTGATATTCTCAGAACTGTTCTTCCCTCCATGTGATTATATGGAAGAAGCTATTAATATACGCCCCTGCCCTCTGGCCCAATAGTGATCTCACTCCATTTGGGTCCTATGCTCACACTTAGACCAGAGTCCTTCCCAAGCCATATGGTTTACTGTGCATCTGGGGAGATATGGACTTGTGATCAGAGATGGTGGTAATTCTACAACACATAAACTGGAAGGAGAAAATTGGCCCACGCAACAAAAGCCAATTGCCAAGAGTGGATGAAGAGAATAAGACTTTGGTTCTCTGATTCCAAATCACTTTGAACACCCAGGTATATTGTTATGTTCTGTAAAATACCACTGAACTTTTAAATGTATCCCCTACTGTTAAGCCAGTTGGAGTTAGTACACCAATTACCAGCTTTTTGTTTTTAAGGAACAGAAGGTAACTAAGTTTGCTTTTGGAAATCTTTCTTGTTGCTTCCTAGTCCTGGTCTACGTAACTCAACCTTAAGGCATAGAAGATGGGGATCAAATATACACAGGTCTTTCTTCTTGTGGGCACCTCTCAGGGGGTGTGCACTGGGATGAAGAGGTTAATGGAGAGCAATACAGATAAAGAAGTTGAAATGTAACCACTATTCTCCAGGTCACTGGATGCTTACATGATTTCTGGTTTTGTTTTTCCCCTTCAGAAAGTTTTGAACTGAGTAATCAGTATATGTTAAAAGAAAAAGATCTCACATATAAGAGAAATACGTATTTAACTCTGGTACATTTGAAAACCTTAATAAAAAGATAATTTCCTAATAGTGTTAAAATTCAAAGTGCAAGAAGAAACTGGGCAAGTTATTATATCTGACTCTTAACACTTTCTGTCTACTGATAGAGAAAACAACATTAATTCATAGAGTATTAAAGATTAAATAAATGAAACATGGAAAGCAGATAACACGATCTCTGACATATCGTATGAACTTAAAAATACACCCAATACATTTCTAATTCCATAATTTTAAGGGAGTAGTCTTATACAGACCAGTACTTATATGACAACTCTTTCAAATAGACAAGCTACTTAGTAACTTAACATCCATACCTTTTGCTAATATTAGACTTATTTACCTGCCAACAATATATTCAATTTCTGAACACCAGAAGAGTAGAAATCAGCCTTTTAAAAATCTGTTAATGATGCACTGAGGTCCCAAAGAGCAGTAAAGTGAAATTTTTTTCCCTCACAACCCCCTAACATAAAAACGAGATTATACGGTTGTTAAACCAATTTTCATTTTGTAATGTCACATTATTCTTTCTCCATAAGAAACCTGAAAAAGTGGCTATGTCCATTAAATGAAAGCATATTGGATGTATTAAAGAATCTGACATAAAGCAACAAAGGTATAGTCCAGCCTGCACCCCAAACAGTAATTTCTCCACAGCATTTCCATCAGGAAGCTTGCCCTACCAGCTTTGTGTTTCATTCTCATTGGTTTTCCCTAAAACTAGGTGGAACCCACTGCTAGAACTCACATATTTACTGAACCACATACTTCCCAAAGTGTGCTGATTCCTTTCCATGGCTATCCCGAATGGGAAATCCTGTGCTTCTCACCTTACATTCAGATATGGTCCTGGCCCATCACATGAAGCAATGCGTGCTCTCTCAATTAGTGCCTGGGATGAACAGTAGCCCCTTCATGTTTAGATTTTAAGAGATTACAACCAATCTTGATTGAAAAAATGAAGCCTGCATTTCTGTAGGTAGTTTTGAACTGAAGGATTTGCACCTCTCTCTTTTTTTTTTGTTGCAGTACCCAGGCATTTTACCCTCTTTGCAGCCTTCTCCCGTAAGGCTCAGGTATTATATCCCTCAGTTTCTCTACAAAACAAGGGTAGGCAGAGCTCCTCCCTGCCTTGCAGTGAATGCTTGGACCAAACTGGGGATGCCACCATAGGTATTTCAGGGAGCAGTGCAGTCTCTCCACCTCCACATGGCCACCTGCCTCCTGTCCTACTAGACCACTTATGAAAGGTACAGTAAAAGAAATTTTCCATTAAATTCATATTTGAACATGAATATAATTAGGTATCCTCTAGTTTTTACTGCTCCTTTAAGATAAAAGCAGGTTATTTTTGTTTTGATTCTAGTCACATTAAAGTTCCCTCACTTAAATATTTAATACACACACACACCCACACCCCCCCCCAACACACATACTCATGCACACACATGCACACACACACAGTACTAGGCTAGGGCTACAATGGTGAACAGACAAATAAGGTCCTTGTTTTCATATGGTTCTCAGGAGGGAAGTGTAAACAACTACTCTGTAGAAAAGGGTTTTCAGGCACTTAAGAGCGTCAATCTTCTTGTCTGGTCTTAAAAATCAGACAATCTGTAATAATGTAGCATTGTTTAACCTTACAACTCTTCTAACAAATAAGCAGCGTGCCCAAACAGGCTTATAAATGTAAAAAAATAAATAAAACTGACCAAAAAGAGTACATTACGAATGAGACCATTTCATTCCTTCCTTCATTCTAGGTTTGAATGAATTTTATCACCTAACAATCTTCTGTTTCAAGGAAACTTCCAAGTTTGGTCCTAATAGCGAAAGAACAACGTTGATTTTCCCTTAACCCTTTGTGCCAAGTGTCCACAGACATAACTGAAGTCCTTCCTAAGGACTTACTTCTCAATTATCCTTTTGCCAGGGAATCCCCCGACAAAGATACTCCTCTAACAAAGGAAGGCTCAACCCTTTGCCAGCACTAGGGTCTGTGACTCACCAGCTCATTCCCCTCCAAGCAGCTGCTGGAAACCTCCCCTTCTACTGCTAATTCTCAAGAAGCAACCTGGAAGCATGGTGAGCAGAATGAGTTTATTTCTCCAGTTTGGCCTGTTTTAATTCCTACATACATGAACAGTCAATACAATTAAAGTAGAAACATAATTTTTAATAGTCCTTATCACAGCCATTTGAAGCACCTTTCTGCCCAAAAGGCTCTCTAGACTGTCAGGAGAGGCCCTGAGACAAAGGCGCTGCTGTAAGATGCAGGCTGTATCATGGCGCAGTGGGAAGGTCACCACGTGCAAAATCCACAGTTTGCCTTCCTCTAGGCCTCAGAAAGGAACAAATGCATGGGATGCATCTGGGATCTATACAACAACTCTACGAGGCAGGACAATAATATGAGGTTTTATGCTGAATTACACTCATTTTCCCAATGAGGACACATAAAACCTTCCGAACATGTGAGATGTTTCATACTCAAATGTAATAAATGATGTAGACATGTGATCTGAGAAGCGAGTTTGTCAACCTTGTTTGAGTGTGAAAAATGCTTTATAGTTTTTATAATCTTATCTTCAACAGCTTTGTAAAACATAACTTGCTTCATTAAGGCCATTTCAGTTTC
This sequence comes from Aotus nancymaae, assembly GCF_030222135.1. NCBI lineage: Eukaryota > Metazoa > Chordata > Mammalia > Primates > Aotidae > Aotus > Aotus nancymaae. The sequence goes on along the minus strand of NW_026988473.1, from coordinate 55,049,549 downwards.
CTCATTCATAAAGTGAAAATACAAACTAAGGCTCACAGGTTTTCTGATCCTGCCACTTAGAGAAAAAAAGCAGGACTAGGACACTGGTCTCCTGGGAGTCCGAGGGACAGTGATTTGCCCAGTTTGTGCTCAAGAGGGAACGGAGGTGGGGTGGCCTGGGCAGGTCTGTGTCCCCTGCTGCACTGAATTTCTCTCACCAGGAGGTCGGAGAGTGAGGGTCACATAAAGGTTGCTTAGTTGTAGTAAACCTCAGGGGAAGTATCCTCTGACTGGCCTCAGCACAACCACCAGCTCTGGGTATGGGCAGCGTTTTTTTTTTTATTTTGGCCTACTGGGAAAGCCTACCTAATGATGTCCTGAAGATTGTATCAACTTCATTATCTTCAATGACTTAACTGTGACACCAGACAGGAATCAGGGAAGAGGGGTGTGGGCTACCAAATACAAAGCCCTGATCCTTACCCCAGCAAGTCACCTTAGAAGTGCTCTGATCCTCACCATCAGCCCTGATGCTTCCCCTATGGGGTGCAACACTCATTTGACTGGGCCTGTGCTTTTTTAAATAAGTGGTTTCATGACAGACTTTAGCCTGATAGCAAGAAACCAAAGGATCAGACAGAGGAATCCTTGGATTCCGGGCTCAGCTCAGTTTGAGGGGATACCTGTCAGTGGCTGAGTCCTCCAACCCCCGTGGGGGCTAGCCCCAATTCCAAGGCCTCTCCATAGGATGGCAGCTTTCTTAGTCCTCCCCGTTCAGGGAGCAGATGGCCAGAGGGGCAGTGTTGTTGGTTCCAATGCTGTAGCAAGGACTAAAATAGGGCAGGAGGCGCCCAGGAAAGGGAAAGCGGGGGAAAGTGAAGATGTGGGAGCCATTGTCAGTCACATTGTAGAAGGAAATGTCATGGGCCTCATAATCCACAAAGATTCCCACCCGGCGAGGAGGGACTGGCAAGGACAGGAGGGGGTACTCATCGGTGCCTGCTCGGTACTCATTTCCCTTCCTCAGCCTTATCACCCAGAATCCATAGTGGGGGGATAAATAGACCACCTCCTTCCGGTCTACATTTTCCTTACATACTCCCAGGCCCCACTCAGACCTGTCTCCCACCTCCACCTCCCAGTAGTGCCGGCCTGAGGAGATGCGCTGGCTGCCCAGGACAATATTATAGCGGTAAAATCTCTCAGGATTGTCAGGAAGTTTCTGGTTGGTGTCTCCATAGTGCACACATTTTCTGTCTTCAGACACAATGAGACGGGAGTAAGCAGTATCTGGATCCAGGTGCACGTCAGCTAGAAAAAAAAAGGTCCTGGTTGGTAATAGTGATATAAAGCTAGGGGGCAGGGGTGAGGTCTCTCTGATAAATACAGCCACAGATTTATCAATGATGAGTGAAAGTGAGGCTGGACAGAGTACTCAGAGGGCAGTGAACTATTTTATTTCTCTGGGTGGGGTCCCTCCCACTGCCCAGTATAGTCTCCCCCAGCATCCATTACCTGCATAGGTCTTTAGGATCTCTCTTAGCCCCAGCACACGACAATCTGTCTTCAACTCCAGGGAGATTGGTTCTGGCTGCTGCAGGCTCCAAGACTTGCTCCTGGTAGAGTAGGGTGAACCTCAGGGCCAGGAGTCCTGGCTTTGCCACATGGGCCTTATCTTAGTACAGGGAAGAGGGGCTTGGCCAGGGAGGTAGTGAAGTGCCCCACCCCAGCAAAGCAGAGACATGATGGTTATTTGGCTGAGGCTCAAACTGTGTGCAGAGGTGAGAACACTCACATGCCCATGCTGTGGGAAGGGCTGGATGTGTATTTAATTCTGAGAGAGGAAGAAGTGTATACATTTTCTGTTGGACATGCAGGAGTCACGGGCAGTCTTTTTTCCTCTTTGAGCAATCTATTTGAAACCACATATTTTATCGCTTCATTTGATATACATTTGATCAAGTATAAAGAAGAAAAAGGAAAGATCAACGAAGATTCCTTAGCCAGTACAATGTAAGAGGGATGAGACTTTGGACTAGCACCTGCTTTTCTGTGTGTACTGGGTCTGTGCTCTGTCCCTACTTCTGGCTCTAGCCAGGCCCCACTATCCTTTACAGGGCTGCTTAGAGGTTCCAAGGGTGAGAACATACCTGTTTAACACTTCCTGAATATCCTGGAAAGAGAGAAAAAAAATGCAGCACCTGAGTACGTGCTATTTCTCAGAGGGAACAGTCATCGAACTCTGGCAGGGAGTTTCTCTAAGGGAAGGGAGACAGATACCAAGAATGGAGAGATGCCATGCAGAGGTGGAAGACAAGCCTACGGGAAGGATGGAAGAGCAGGCCAAGCTTTGGCTGGACTGGCCAACTTCAGGCTCCATCTCTAGACTCTTGGGCTAGACGAGAGGGGCTGGAATGACACCAGAGCTGCCTGAGCACTGCCCCACCTATGACGCTACAACAAACCAGGTCATCCGCCAGCCAGGGATAGGAAAATAGCACGTATTAGGTGGGGAAACACAGGATCCACGACCAGCTAGAAGAGTGCTGAGTGCTGGCAGTCCCTACTGAAGACTAACTGATGCTGTCTCCTGGAGTTTCAGTCTATCTTCAGCCATCACTCAGGGTCCCCAGGAAAACCTACTCCTCACCTGCAACATCCAGCGGACAGGCCTCTGAGATCTCTCTTTCAACTCTGCAATCATCCTCCACAGGACCCGGCTCTGCTGGATGAGCTCACTACGGTTCAGCTCCAGTTTCTGCATGGTCTCCTCCTCCTCCCGCTGTAGGCTGGCCAGAGCTGCTGCTACCTCTGCCTCCAGCTGCCGACGTGATGGCTGCTTTTTCTCTAGTAATCGCTGATATTTCTCAAACTCCCACACAATACTCTGTTTCCGGGTTTCCACCTGTATCTGTGGAGTCAAGACTGAAATCAGCGCTGACACTTTCAGTCACCCAGTATCAAGGATACTGACATACGCTTACACACATACTCTGCAATGGTACCAACCACGTGACAGGCTACGCAGGGGCAAAGATAAAGGATACTATTTGTCCTAGCTTTCTGTTCCCCCAGCTCCACCACATGCATCTAGGTCTCTATTGCCAAGCTCATTAATTCCAGTAGGGTACAGGTTATTATCTTAGTACTATATTCTCTAGACTGTTTTCCATTTTGAGAATAATGACAAGATGTGTTACATTTAAGTCTTTAAGGCAGTGTAACTTAACTACACAGTTAGGTGGTCCATTTTCATGTTGATATTATAGCTGTTCAATGTGCTGTTTCAGATTCGTTCGGTGTTACTTTCTGTTGATCAAAAGTTCTAGTAGTTTGATACTTACTGGCCTCAAATTCATCTCAGAGGTGATTTTCCAATATTTTAATAACCAAACTCTTACCAAATTTGCTCTAACTTGGGAAAGTCAAAGAGAAACTCTGCTTTACTTACTAAGCATGATGTAAGCCATGCCACTGTGAGTTGACACACGTACAAGACCAGAGGTTATCCCTATATTACCATCAAGAAACTGGAATTAAGAGGTGATGTGGCCTACCTAAGGCCTGGTACAGAGAAGGCAGGGATTAGAACCCCAGGCTCTCTGATTTTAAGCATCACATTCTGCCTCACAGAGATGTGAATGCTACCCCCAGGCCAGCTCCAGGACCACACAGGACGACCGACACGAACTCCTTTCCCCGTGAGCAACCTGCCTTCCAGGTGGCAGTTTGTTTCCTCTCGCCAATTTCCAGCTTCCAGGCTTTTTCTTGCTCTTTCTTCAGATGTTCGAGAGCCTCATGAAGTTCCCACTGCAAGAGACAAAAACCTCATGAGGCCGCCTCCATCAGCCTAGGCTTCCTAGCATTGGCAGGCTATGGGAGAGAACCAGAGTCCTCCAGGCAACCGGCCATAGTGAAGGCTGTGGGGGAACAGAATGCCACAAAGGAAGCAGACTCTGCCCAGGTGACATCCAAAGTAGCTCTCTGGGCTGAGACTCATTTCAACTCCTATAGTCTCTAAATGTCTGTAAAGTGGAAAAAAGCGTTGATTTCCAACCTCACCAGAAAAGTACCTTGGACTTTCCTTTCTATGCTATTTTTATCCTTATCTTACTTATTTTTATCTTACTGTCATGGTTCAAGTGGATCAGTGGCCTCCACATCATGTAGGAACACGTTAGAAATGCAGAATCTTGGCCTCACTCTAGACCTACCGAATGAGAATCTCAACTTTAGCCAGATGTCCCAGGTGGTTCATATGCATATTAGGGGTAAGAAGCACTTTCCTAGAATAGCAATGCAAGAGATTTCTACTGAAAAGCATAAAGTGTGCAGATATGCCACTTAATTATCATATTTTAACAAAATAGCAACTATTTTGTCAAAATTTATCAAGTGCCAGACATATTTTAAGCTCTAAATATGCACGTGATACTTACAATCCCCTGAGGCTGGTATTAACCTTATTTTATAGACAAGAAAACTGAGGCGTAGAAAGTGACCTACCCAAAGTCATTCAGCTTATAAATGGTTGAGCTGGGATTTAATCCAGCCCTTTACCCCTATGTTATACTATCTCCCTTTTCTAATATTCTCAAAAGCAGAGTTAGTAAATACTTTTCATATTTTAGAATCCTTCCCATATAGGAAAAGCTAATTCAGGGTATTTGTACTCTCACTTTCCCATTTCAACTCCAAAAAAAAAAAAAAAAAGACTAGTGCTGGATCACTGGATAACAGAATCACTGAGATAACCCCTCAGGGGATTGTAAGTATCACATGCATATTTATCTGAGGAAACAGTAAAGAGAGGCCCAGAAGCTGAGATCTGATGAGGTTACCTACAAAAAAGGAGTCCCAGGTGTGTCAGAGATGACGTCAAATAAACGAACTTAGGAGAGGAGAAAGAACATTGAACAAAAAGCAAGAAGACTTGAGTCACAGCCTCTGATCTCCCTTTCACTAACTGAACTTCAAGATAGAAGGGACCTGAGAAGATTATGTTAGATGACCTCTCTCAATCCTGTGACTCACCCATGGTTCTTTCCACCTCTAAAACAAATTACCATGTTTTCAACTTTCTAAGCCTCAGTTTTGTCTATAAAATGAAGGAGTCAAGTGACCAACTCAGTGCCAAATGTCTACTTGCAGCATTGCTAGGAGAATTTTGCAGGTCAGGTATAGCCTTGACCATCTACATCAGAGCCTCACCCCCAAACTCATCCAAGGTATCCAGAATCTCAGTTAAAACCAAACTGTTTTTTCTTCACATTCTCACTAGTGAAATCACCCTTAGATTAGGCATTGAGCCATGTTAGGATCTGGGATAATGTGTAGAATAATTGGGAGGGCAAGAAATCAAGAAAGGTCATGAATACAAGGAAAGGTATAGCTCCCTGTATCCAATTCCAGGGTTCTGTGGGTGTCAGGAACCAAAGGAGTCAACTCTCAGTCTGTGGTGCTGGTGGTCAAGCCCTTGATCTAGAAATAGCCAAGTTGGGGGCCGGGGGAAGACTGGAGTGGCCAGCTTCCATCTCTCACCTTGTACTCCCAAGCGACATCCTCCATTGGCACAACACTGTGGGCCTCATGTTCTGGGGACCGGCTACAGGCCTCACACATTATCAGGACATCCTCTTTGCAGAACATCTTCAGCTCTTCCCCATGGCACTCACACAGGTCACCCTTCAGCCCCATTCCTGGATGTAGCCTTAGCAGACGGACTTTTTCTACAACATTGGCCAGCTGCCAATTAGGCCGCAGGTTCCTTGGCTGGACAGGAGCTCGACAGAGGGGACAGGTGTAACCCCAGTTCTGGGTTTCTCCTGGGACCTCCCAGAGTCCAGAGAGACAGCTGTGGCAGAAGCTGTGGCCACAGTCAATGCTCATGGGCTCCCTCAGGAAGGTCATACAGATGGGACAGGCCACTTCTTCCACAATGCCTTCCACCAAGGCTGTGGGATCCATGGTTCCTTCTCACACCCTCCTCAGAGCATGAATGAAACCAGGGAGGGGTAGTAAAGGCTAGACGAAAAGAAAGACAAGAGAAAAAGATAACAGAGGAACAGAGAGATCAGTAAAAGCAGTAACTAATTTCTGGAAAAAAACCACTTTCCTTTTGACCTTCTTTAATAAGCATTGACCTTTCCAACTGAAAGGTGCATGGTCCAATGGGCCACATTACTCATACCATGAAGGGAATCATGGGGATGTCTAAGTGAGTGAATGTTGGGAGTTCTGTTTTCATTCACTTGGTCAACCCTGATTCTCCTCTGGGTTCACTCTAATAGACCATTACCACTCTAATCATGCTCTAAAAATCAGCATTGTTTCTCTTAAACTTGGGTAAGGTCACATAAAATGTGGTATTTCAGTATCTGAAGGCCATAAATACCTCCAGACTCACTCTCTGGTATGTTTATATTTACATTTATATAATTCATAGTGTCAAAAGGTAGTATGCCAGAAGCCCATAGCCTACATGCTCAGTTTGTTTTCTTGTGTTGCACACTAAAATGTAAAAATTGTAAAGAAATAGCAGTTCTTTCCCTGGGCCTTTTAAACCCCTGTCTATTTCTCCAGTGCTAACATACTTATTATTCACCAAGAGGCCAAGATATTGAGCTTTTAGTGATATGTTAGAAGCAGAAATGAAATAGCATCCCTTGGAAGATTAAAACAAACATCGTTTGATGATCATCACACCCATATTGATGAAGTCGCTATTCCAGCAAGAAATCTGGGATTTTTGCCAGGGCCACATATAGGCATGGAACTTGAATGGTCAATGGTAGACTCTTGGCTTAGTTGGCAATATTTATTCATTCACTTTGCTAGTTTGTGTTACCGGCTAGAGTCTATACAAGGAAGGGCCATGTTGCTCCTAGTTCCTGTAGTATTCTCAGCACCTAAACAGCACCTGCGATGCAGATATTTCTCAGTAAATATTTGTTGAATAAACCAGCTAGATATAGAAAATAGTTCCTAAACCCCAAATCCTTTTATAATTTGTTAGGTAAATTGAAAGCATACATTAATAACAAAAGCAAGCATTCTTTGAGCACTTACATGATGTGCCAGGCACTGTTCTGAGCATTTTACATGAATTAAGTTGGTTTATTTTACAATCCTAGGCAGAGGCCATTATTCTTCTAATTTTACAGATGTTTGGCTTGGGGCTCTGCCATTTTATCTTGGGCAAATTTCTTAACCTCTTTAGCTTCAAAGTATAATACAAATTCAAAAGGAGAGAGAGAAATCTCTGTGGTTTAGGGCAGTCCAGTGGCAGAAAGCAGGAAGCAGGGCAGTAAATCTTTCAGGACTCTGTGATATGCCATTGGCAGGGCATGCCTTCTCACTAGAATCCCTGACTCCTGCTTTTCTTCCTCTCACTATCACTACCAAACTGTGGAATCCAGTATCCTAAAACCTCGTTTTGGTAAATCACTAACTTACTAAAGAGTCTATCCTGGCTGCCTGTTAGGAAGCTCTCTCCCTTCACCCTTGAAACACCACCTGTGTCCAGCTACACAAAGGAATAATCTTCCACACACTCCGGAAAACCCCTCGTCGATTCAATCTACCTGACTTGGGTTCCTGCTATTCTCCCAGCTGAAAGTGACTTCTACATGATCCTGCTTTTGACATCATTTGCCATGAATTTTGTATTGTCTTACTTCCCATTCTGGAACTTTTTCATGTGGAAAGGGTCATTCTCTGTTTTTTCATTTCTATTTCCCCAATGCCAAGAACAGTGGCTCATATACTTGTTGAGTATGTGAAAACTAAATGTAAATGTTGAGGTCCAACTGACAGTGGATTAAAAGTGGAGGATGTGTTAATATCCTTAGCTAAGTCAGTGAAGACATTAAGAGCCACCATCAGATACCTATTATTTAAAGCTACAAATGGAAGACCTAAAATAGCGATGGAAAATTGACACGGCAAAGAAATACCAAAATGATAAATCCAGAAATCCAGTGGAAAGTATATTATTTTGATTTAGGGTCATAAAAACGTCTATACGTGGAAAAATTAAAAGTGGCAGCCTCTGCAACCATTTGGGGATGGGCAGTCGTTGCTCTTCTAAATACGACCTGCTTTAATGTTTGACTTTTTATGATACATGAATTACTTTGAGAAAACTCAAATAATTAAACGTACGGTTGCTTTGACTGTGCCTTCCACGGGTAAAACGCCAGGCTGAGAAGGACATTTGAGGAGGGGGAAGGGCCTGGAAGACTTCCAGGAAGACCCAGTGGGAACGGGGTCGGGGTCGGGCGGTAACCTTCGGGGTCAGGGAGCACCTGCGGATACTAAGCTCGTGGCCTGGCCACAGGGCGCCGGGCAGGTCCCCAGGGCAGTGGCGGATGAGGTTACAGTGAGCTTGCAGGATCTGACTTCAGAAAAGGCAGCGTTCTCTACCCACCTCCCTCCTCGGCCCGGACTGGCGCTTCGCGGCGGAAACTCAAAGTGAAGAAGCCAGGTACCGCGGCGTCCAGTGGCCCAGCGTCAGAAGCGGCCGTTCCCGGCAGCTCAGCACCTACGGTCAGAGAGCGCCCCAGGCCCAAACCCCAGTGCCCGGCAGCGCAGGCCCTGTAGCTCGCAGCTTCTAGGATATTACACCCGGCTCCAGGCTCCGTTCGCAGGGTCGGCTTCGCTAGGGAGGCGGTGTCTTTGTGAGGCCAGCCAATCACAGGCAGGGACCTGGATAATCCTAGCCAATTGGTGATGAGACGTCGGCTCAGCCGCTTCTCGGCTCGTCAATGTTTTTTCTCTACTTCCTGGGTTTTTCTGGTCCCTTCACCCACTCAGGTCCCCTTAAACTGTAGAGGGTACCAGAAATTAGTTCCAGGATAGGTCAAAGGATTGAAGCTCCCGAATGACGCCGCTCAGGCCCTGCATTAATTGAGGCTCAGGTGGCTATACATTTGCCAGTTTGCCTTGTTAAACTGAGCAGCCTGAGATTGGCCAAGTCTGGTTCTGTGACCCAACTTAGCGCAGGTTTGGGCACACATGTGGTGTGGACTCTGCTGTTCCTGGCAAGATTCGCGACCTCTCATGGTTCTAGGCAAAAAACCCAACAAACCAAACAAAAAAAACCCTCTCTTTTTTCCTGGCATAGTCTTAGCCTTCAATACTTCAGCAAGCAGCTTGTCATCACGATTGCCACAATCCACTTGTGAAGTTAAAAAGAGATCACAGAGACCGGGAGATGATGGAGAAATGGAAACCCTGGTCAAAAACTGTCTTTAAAAAAGGAGAAAAAAATTAAACAACTAGTATCCCTCCCTCACCCAAACGCATAGACACATGCACACACACACATGAACTATTATTTAAGACAGTGATTTGAGTTTTTCATTGTATTCCCAGCACCCTGTCCTTCTCCTGACACTTGGGTCTTTACTTAATAAGCAAGTGAAGGCACCTCCTATCCACATAGAAAATAACCAGGAAATCCTCCGATTGAAGCTCAGTTCAAAATTATATTTTATCTTCACTGTTAGGACAGATACTCCAGAATGCTCTTGCCAATGTCAGAGCCCAGGCCATGGTTAAAATTCTGAAAGGCTCCACCTTTAAGGAGCTGAAGGTCGAGTTGGTTGTACTGCTCTGGAATATCTGTGAAGTTAATACAATTAATGGGGAGATTATTTTCATGTGTTAGGTGCAATTTGTAACTATGATTGACTGTCAAGAACACTGCCAGTCAGGGTAGCTGGGGGTGGGGGTTGTGTTCATTCTGGGTAGCTGGGGGTGGGGGTTGTGTTCATTCTGGGAAGGCTGGACAGAGGGCTTTTGAAGACAGATCAGTCTACTTCCAAGGCATAGGAAACAGATTAGTCTACTTCTAAGGCCTACTTCCAATTTGTAGAATTCTGTAAAGCTTTCCTTTACAGGTGTCTTCAGAGTGTTTTGTTTGTTTGTTCATTTGTTTGCTCTGAGACAGGTGTATCCAGGTGAGGCTTTGTCTTGGACAAATTCCACAGCTGTAGCTGCAGACCCCAACCCTCCGCCCTGAATCCAATATAGACCAGGACAAAAAGATGAGTGGCTGACTGAGGATGGTGCCCATCTATGCTCTAGGGGAGGATAGCGTAAAAGGAGAAGATAGAACTAAGAACTCTTTGGGGAACAGGGACAGAGATATACGCACTGAAGAAGTAGGACTAAGGAGGAATTAAAGTAGTAGTATGAATCAGGCCTGATTTTCTGGAAAGAGATCAGAGACTGACCATATTCCATGTCATACAACCTGCTTGCTTAGAGACCCCTAATTAATTTTCTTTTCTTACCCTTTTTGAGGAAGTAAAAGCCACACCCTCAATAAGTTTTGTGTAATCTTAGGCTTGAAGGCTTTAAAGGGGGAGAAATAGCTGCATGTGGTAGTGGGATGTCAGTCAGCAGGAGAACCTGCTAGGGGTAGAAGGAGGAGGCCAGGAGTATAGCCTAGGCCGTGGGTAGATACCCTGCTCCACCCTGAAAGTCTCCTATTGGACCTCTTATGATGGAGCTAATACCTCCTGTTTCCTCTATTCCAGATTGTTTTCAGTTTTCGGAAGGCAAAGCTGACAGCTCCCAGGAGTCCAAGTAGGAGAAGTTAGGGCTTCCCTTCCCCATCTACTCTGTGCTAGTCTTGGCTAAGAGAGAGGAAATTCCAGCCCAGAGAAGCAAAGCTGCAGGACTTTGTTACCACTTTCATTTTGGCAGAGGAAGGAGGTAAGGGATGAAGGGGGACGTGAGTCTAGAAATTAAAACGTAGAATTCTGTCTAGAGGTGGTGGAGAGCATTTCTGAAAGTGTTTCTGGGTTGAGGTTCTCACCTAGAGTATATATTAAGGTTTAAGTCTTCCAAGAAACTGAGAAGCAGGAAGTAGAAAAGAGAGAACAATTTCAGAAGTAGAGGAAAGGAACAGTAATAGCAAGATCTAACAAGGATATGGTGGGGCAGTTTCAGTGTGAGATGTAATGGACAGGAATGTAGCAGCATATAGGTACGCATGTGTGTGCATGAGACAGAGACATAAAAAATAACTAAAAGTATATATCAGAATATAGATGTATATTATAATAGCAACTGTTAATAGTTATACACAACTAACAGCAAGACCTTAATATGGTCGGAAGCAGAACAAACTGTTCTGTTTTTGATATCAGAATTGAATTAGATTAAAACAATAAAAAGTAGCTTTATAAGTCCTTGTATTTGATGTCTAATTCAAGTTCTTTAAATGTTGAATCTGTTTCAGTAAGTTACTATTCTCAAAGTATCAATGTCTCCATGGTTATGAACAATTACACAAATTATTATTTTATTTCTATTTGTCTCCACTTCTTTTTTTCTTGATTCTAATCCCTAATGTTATGTATTTACCACTACTTAATGTTTGTTTCTCCTGAAAGACATATCTTTCTTCCCAAAGATCTGTCTAGTTGATTGTTCCATTCAAAGAAACTAACAATTTGTTATTTCAATTTTTTCTGATTTTATTTGTATTATTTTTTATTGATTTATTTTACTTATTTTATTCTTATTTTTCTTGCTTCTTTTTACTTTATTATTTTTTATTTATTTTTATTTTATTTTTTTATTGCATTTTAGGTTTTGGGGTACATGTGAAAAACATGCAAGATTGTTGCATAGGTGCATATGTGGCAGTGTGATTTGCTGCCTTCCTCCCCTTCACCTATGTGTGGCATTTCTCCCCATGCTATCTCTCCCCAACTCTCCACCCCCTGCTGTCCCCCGCTACTCCCCACCAACAGACCCCAGTGTATAGTGCTCCCCTCCCTGTGTCCATGTGTTCCCATTGTTCAACACCCATCTGAGTGAGAACATGCGGTGTTTGATTTTGTGTTCTTGTGTTAGTTTGCTGAGAATGATGGTTTCCAGGTTCATCCATGTCCCTACAAAGGACGCGAACTCATCGTTTTTGATGGCTGCGTAATATTCCATGGTGTACATGTGCCACATTTTCCCTGTCCAGTCTATCATCGATGGGCATTTGGGTTGGTTCCAGGTCTTTGCTATTGTAAACTGTACTGCAATGAACATTCATGTGCACGTGTCCTTATAGTAGAATGATTTATAATCCTTTGGATATATACCCAGTAATGGGATTGCTGGGTCAAATGGAATTTCTATTTCTAGGTCCTTGAGGAATCGCCACTCTGTCTTCCACAATGGTTGAACTAATTTACACTCCCACCAACAGTGTAAAAGTGTTCCTATTTCTCCACATCCTCTCCAGCATCTGTTGTCTCCAGATTTTTTAATGATTGCCGTTCTAACTGGCGTGAGATGGTATCTCAATGTAGTTTTGATTTGCATTTCTCTAATGACCAGTGGTGATGAGCATTTTTTCATATGTTTGTTGGTCTCATGTATGTCTTCTTTTGTAAAGTATCTGTTCATATCCTTCACCCACTTTTGAATGGGCTTGTTTGTTTTTTTCTTATAAACCTGTTTTAGTTCTTTGTAGTTTCTGGATATCAGCCCTTTGTCAGATGGGTAAGCTGCAAAATTTTTTTCCCATTCTGTTGGTTGCCGATTCACTCTAATGACTGTTTCTTTTGCCGTGCAGAAGCTGTGGAGTTTGATTAGGTCCCATTTGTCTATTTTGGCTTTTGTTGCCAATGCTTTCGGTGTTTTGGTCATGAAGTCCTTGCCTATGCCTATGTCCCGAATGGTTTTGCCTAGGTTTTCTTCTAGGGTTTTTATGGTGTTAGGTCTTATGTTTAAGTCTTTAATCCATCTGGAGTCAATTTTAGTGTAAGGTGTCAGGAAGGGGTCCAGTTTCTGCTTTCTGCATATGGCTAGCCAGTTTTCCCAACACCACTTATTAAACAGGGAATCCTTTCCCCATTGCTTGTTTTTATCAGGTTTGTCAAAGATCGGATGGTTGCAGATATGTTGTGTTGCCTCCGAGGCCTCTGTTCTGTTCCATTGGTCTATATCCCTGTTTTGGTACCAGTACCATGCTGTTTTGATTACTGTAGCCTTGTAGTATAGTTTGATGTCCGGTAGTGTGATGCCTCCCGCTTAGTTCTTTTTGCTTAGAATTGACTTGGCTATGCGGGCTCTCTTTTGATTCCATATGAAGTTTAAGGTGGTTTTTTCCAGTTCTGTACAGAAGGTCATTGGTAGCTTGATGGGGATAGTGTTGAATCTGTAAATTACTTTGGGCAGTATGGCCATTTTCACGATATTGATTCTTCCTAATCATGAACATGGAATGTTTCTCCATCTGTTTGTGTCCTCTCTTATTTCGTTGAGCAGTGGTTTGTAGTTCTCCTTGAAGAGGTCCTTTACGTTCCTTGTTAGTTGTATTCCTAGGTATTTTATTCTCTTTGTAGCAATTATGAATGGCAGTTCGTTCTTGATTTGGCTCTCTTTAAGTCTGTTATTGGTGTATAGGAATGCTTGTGATTTTTGCACATTGATTTTGTATCCTGAGACTTTGCTGAAGTTGCTTATCAGTTTCAGGAGATTTTGGGCCGAGACGATGGGGTCTTCTAGATACACAATGATGTCATCTGCAAATAGAGACAATTTGACTTCCTCCTTTCCTAATTGAATACCCTTTATTTCTTTTTCTTGCCTGATTGCTCTGGCTAGAACTTCCAGTACTATATTGAATAGGAGTGGTGAGAGAGGGCATCCTTGTCTAGTGCCAGATTTCAAAGGGAATGCTTCCAGTTTTTGCCTATTCAGTATGATATTGGCTGTTGGTTTGTCATAAATAGCTGTTATTATTTTGAGATACGTTCCGTCAATACCTAGTTTATTGAGGGTTTTTAGCATAAAGGGCTGTTGAATTTTGTCGAAGGCCTTCTCTGCATCTATTGAGATAATCATGTGGTTTTTGTCTTTGGTTCTGTTTATGTGGTGAATTACATTTATAGACTTGCGTATGTTGAACCAGCCTTGCATCCCCGGGATGAATCCTACTTGATCATGGTGGATAAGCTTTTCGATGTGCTGTTGCAATTGGCTTGCCAGTATTTTATTGAAGATTTTTGCATCTATGTTCATCATGGATTTTGGCCTGAAGTTTTCTTTTCTTGTTGAGTCTCTGCCGGGTTTTGGTATCAGGATGATGTTGGTCTCATAAAATGATTTGGGAAGGATTCCCTCTTTTTGGATTATTTGGAATAGTTTCAGAAGGAATGGTACCAGTTCCTCTTTGTATGTCTGGTAGAATTCGGCTGTGAACCCATCTGGACCTGGGCTTCTTTTGGGTGGTAGGCTCTTAATTGCTGCCTCAACTTCAGACCTTGTTATTGGTCTATTCAGGGTTTTGACTTCTTCCTGGTTTAGGCTTGGGAGGAGGCAACTGTCCAGGAATTTATCCATTTCTTCCAGGTTTTCTAGTTTATGTGCATAGAGTTGTTTGTAATAATCTCTGATGATGGTTTGAATTTCTATGGAATCTGTGGTGATATCCCCTTTATTGTTTTTTATTGCATCTATTTTGTTATTCTCTCTTTTCTTTTTTATTAATCTGGCTAGTGGTCTATTTTGTTGATCTTTTCAAAAAACCAGCTCCTGGATTTATTGATTTTTTGAAGGGTTTTTCATGTCTCTATCTCCTTCAGTTCTGCTCTGATCTTAGTTATCTCTTGTCTTCTGCTAGGTTTTGAGTTTTTTTTGATCTTGCTCCTCTAGCTCTTTCAATTTTGATGATAGGGTGTCAATTTTAGATCTGTCCTCTCTTCTCATGTGGGCACTTATTGCTATATATTTTCCTCTAGAGACTGCTTTAAATGTGTCCTGGAGATTCTGGTATGTGGTGTCTTCGTTCTCGTTGGTTTTGAAGATCTTTATTTCTGCCTTCATTTCATTGTTTATCCAGTCAACATTCAAGAGAAAGTTGTCCAGTTTCCATGAAGCTGTGCGGTTCTGGGTTGGTTTCTGAAGAGTTCTAACTTGATTGCACTGTGGTCTGAGAGATTGTTTGTTATGGTTTCCGTTCTTTTGCATTTGCTGAGGAGTGATTTACTTCCAATTATGTGGTCAATTTTAGAGTAGGTGTGATGTGGTGCTGAGAAGAATGTATATTCTGTGGATTTGGGGTGGAGAGTTCTATAAATGTCTATTAGGTTTGCTTGTTCCAGGTCTGAGTTCAAGTCCTGGATATCCTTGTTAATTTTCTGTCTCATTGATCTGTCTAATATTGACAATGGTGTGTTGAAGTCTCCCACTATTACTGTGTGGAAGTCTAAGTCTCTTTGTAAGTCATTAAGAACTTGCCTTATGTATCTGGGTGCTCCTGTATTAGGTGCATATATATTTAGGATCATTAGCTCTTCTTGTTGCATTGATCCTTTTACCATTATGTAATGTCCTTCTTTGTCTCTTTTGATCTTTGTTGCTTTAAAGTCTATTTTATCAGAGATGAGAATTGCAGCTCCTGCTTTTTTTTTGCTCTCCTTTTGTTTGGTAAATCTTCCTCCATCCCTTTATTTTGAGCCTTTGTGTGTCCTTGCATGTGAGATGAGTTTCCTGGATATAGCACACTGATGGGTTTTGGCTTTTTATCCAATTTGCCAGTCGGTGTCTTTTGATTGGGGCATTTAGTCCATTTACGTTTAGGGTTAATATTGTTATGTGTGAATTTGATCCTGCCATTTTGATGCTAGCCTGCTGTTTTGCCCGTTGGTTGATGCTCTTTACCATTTGGTGTGTTTTTGGAGTAGCTGGTACTGGTTGTTCTTTTCTATGTGTAGTGCCTCTTTCACGAGCTCTTGTAAAGCAGGTCTCTGAGTACTTGCTTGTTCACAAAGGATTTTATTTTTCCTTCACTTATGAAGCTTAGTTTGGCTGGATATGAAATTCTGGGTTGAAAGTTCTTTTCTTCAAGGATATTGAATATCGGCCCCCACTCTCTTCTGGCTTGTAGGGTTTCTGCTGAGAGATCCGCTGTGAGTCTGATGGGCTTCCCTTTGTGGGTAACCCGACCTTTCTCTCTGGCTGCCCTTAGCATTTTCTCCTTCATTTCAACCCTGGTGAATCTGACAATTATGTGCCTTGGGGTTGCTCTTCTAGAGGAATATCTTTGTGGTGTTCTCTGTATTTCCTGGACTTGAATATTGGTCTGCCTTGCTAGGTTGGGGAAGTTTTCCTGGATAATATCCTGAAGAGTATTTTCCAGCTTGGATTCATTCTCTTCGTCACATTCAGGTACACCTATCAAACGTAGATTAGGTCTTTTCACATAGTCCCATATTTCTTGTTGACTTTGTTCATTCCTTTTTACCTTGTTTTCTCTAATCTTGCCTTCTCGTTTTATTTCATTGAGTTGATCTTCGACCTCTGATATCCTTTCTTCTGCTTGGTCAATTCGGCTGTTGAAACTTGTGCATGCTTCACGAAGTTCTCGTGTTGTGTTTTTCAGCTCCATCAATTCACTTATATTCCTCTCTAAGTTGTCCATTCTCGTTAGCATTTTGTCAAGTCTTTTTTCAAGGTTCTTACTTTCTTTGCATTGGGTTAGAACATGTTCTTTTAGCTCACGGAAGTTTCTTATCACCCACTTTTCTTGCTTCTTGTATTGACTAAGCAGTTTAAAGTTTTCCCTAAATATAAGTCAGGTTGTATCCCATAAATCGTTATGGTGCTTTCATCATCATTTGTTATTAAATAAATTGTAAGCTAGTTTTGAATCTGGTTTTCTCCTGAAATTCTTCAATTTAATTGAAGACACATACATATGCACACTCACACATACTCATATATGCATATGGGTACTGTATATTGTGTGTGCCTAAGTATATGTACGTCTATACATAGTATATTGCATATGCATAAATATGTGTATATAAGTATACATTTAAAATATACCACACTATTATTCACAACAACTTCATCAAATTTATCTTTATCAATTCTTTTCTTATTCATAGGTTCATAGACTGGGCAACCCTGAGTAGTGGAGAGATCATCAGCCATGTTTCACGTTGTACGTAAGTTACCTGATCTCCTGTTTCCAGGCCTGTTTCCTGTCTTTAAATTGGGTATATTAATACTTATCTCATGAAATTGGTATTTGCACTAAATAATGATGTATCTACAGCACCTACTAATGTATCTACCATGTCTAAGAGTGTTTTGCACAGCTACACATGGGAACTATAAAGGGAGGAAAAAGTACTTTATGCTGTGTGCTACATGGTGGAAACACCTCCCCACACGGGAAATTTGGCACTAGTTCAGAGTTTTTTGACTATGCCTGTTCAGTTTGAACTTGATGGCAGGTATTGACCATTATCGTGTCATCAGCACCAGGATTGTGCCTGGCATGTATTAGGTGCCAAATATATTTCTGCTAAATGACTAGAACAAATTGCTGTGGAAACTGAGTGGAGTATTAAAAAGGCCTACTAGGAAAGGACTCACTGCCTGAACCTCATCCTACAACCTGATCTCACAACAACAGAAAATGGAAAAGCTGCCATAGGGAAGGGAAGGGTAGTGTAGTATTTGCTTCCACTCTGAATCGTCATAGAGGCCAGCCCAACCATAAGTAATTGTTGAGGGCCAGACGCTGGCATGCAAATGTGCTTTGAGGACTTTTCTGCCTATCCCTGGGAAAATGTCTTTTTGAGTAGACAGTTGGAAACAGGAACAAGGACCATGCCAGCCATTTGGAGATGAGCAGAGACTCTTGTAGTCCCTCTGTACTGAGAAAAGAAGGAGGGGGCAGGGTGCAGTTTCCTTCTGATGCTCAGTTTTTCCTGCCATCTCCTTGGCTTCCTGGAAAAGGACAACCAAAAGGAAGCAGGTATTAAATGTTCTCTAAAGCTTTCCTCTGCCTACACATGGTCTTTGGAGTTGCACATGGGCTATTCTATCCTGTACCACCTTCCCCAATCTGCAAAGATGTGAGATGAAGGGCATAATCGACACACAGTGTAAACAGTACAAATGCAGCCCAAATCTCACAGGAAGATAGCCATAGTTAGATTTGATACAAAAAGGCATTCTTTGTAGAATGTATATCAAATGCAGAGA
This sequence comes from Aotus nancymaae, assembly GCF_030222135.1. NCBI lineage: Eukaryota > Metazoa > Chordata > Mammalia > Primates > Aotidae > Aotus > Aotus nancymaae. Next base: position 55,031,555 of record NW_026988473.1, on the reverse strand, counting down.
CACAAAGACACAATAGAACATTGCACAACAGCAAAGTCCCTGAAGAAAACAGCAGGTACTACATTATGCAGGACTATTCTCACTGCTAAGGAGTATGAGTATAAACTTTATCCAAAGGATAAAGTCATTTGAAAGTTTAAGATGGGGAATGACATGATAGGATCTGAATGTATACTAGACAATAGGTACCTGCAAATTTTAACAGATTTCTTGGCCATAAAAGTTTATTATCAGATGGTTACTCATAACCATGTGTGATCCAGTGTGATTTGTGTAGCATGAAATCAAACAAATATTTTCACCTGTTTAGTTCTGTTTATAATTCTTTTGCTTTTTCCATTAAAAATGTCCCAAACATCATACATTCTGACTGATATGTGGGAGCTTAGCTATGAAGACACGAAGGCATAAGAATGATACAGTAGACTTTGGGGACTTGTGGGAGGGGTCAAGGGATAAAAAGAATATAAATAGGGTGCAGTGTATATTGCTTGGGTGATGGGTACACAAAATCTCACAAATCACCACTAAAGAACTGATTCATGTAACCAAATACCACCTATACTCCAATGACCTATGGAAAAATAAAAACAAAATAAACAGCAACAGCAAGAACAAAGGCTGCTCCTTACTTCACTGTGCACATTTGTCTGCAGTGACAGCAAAGCTTTTTATGGAGGCACTGTGGTCAGGCATTAACATCCAATTTCCATTAAAGTCTTTCAGGGTTCAACCTTCTAACTTTCGTTAAATTAAGATTAGCCTAAAGCTTCCTCCTTACATATTTTAAGTTCAGTCTAAAGGTTTCTTTTTAGTAGTGAACGATAACCTAACAAAATGTGTAAACAGACTGTAACCTACTCTTGTATCAAGCAAAGTTCTGGCTAATCTGTGGGAAATACCTGTACCCATCCAAACCCAAAGAATGGTTCAGGGATCCAGAGAACAGCAGAAGCAAAACTTTGAATGGTGGTCTTGCAAGATCAGTACCTGGCATGCAGATGCACCTGGGTTGGTCACAACAAGCAATTTATTCCCTTATGTCCCCAGTTCCTCATTGGCTGAGTACTATGAGGTTACAATCTTCCCAAATGTCACCTGTTGGTAGTTGGGTTAAGGCTTCAAGTGTGTTCTTTTGGGTTTTCACAATGCATTGCAGCCCACAATGCATTGTGACTATTTCAGGACTCTTTAAACATTTGACTTATGGGCCTAGTGGCTGTACTCAACTGATAAATGGTATAATTACCTAGTTGTAAGCTAGCCTAAACTAAATTCTTTGGTGGGGTGGGAGGGGGAGTTAAGGAGGGGCTTGACCGACAGGCGCCTAGCCGTTGGGTGAAAGGGGAAAGCAAGAAGAGAGGATGACTTAGTACATTCTGCTTTTTTATTTCTTTGTAACCTGCTTAAACCTATTTTAAGGCCATTAGAATTGGAAACGGACCACTACATGTATGTTATTTTTCTACAAATATCAGGCAGTCAACTGTTCAAACCATGTTCAGATAAGATAAATGCTCAACTGTAACCAATCTAGCTGTTTCTGCACCTCACTTCCATTTGTTTCTGTGTCACTTTCCTTCTCCTATACATAAATATTAGATCATGTGGCAGCCCTAGAGTTGCTCTGAACTTGTTCTGGTTCCAGGGGCCGCCCAGTCACAAAGCATTATTTCCTCAGTTAAACTCTATTAAATTTCTAACAGATGTTGGTGAAAGTGGGATTCAAATTAGAGCTTCCGTGATCCCCAGGAGCATTGATTGACCAAGTGAGGTACCCATTGGACCCATTGTGTCCATTGCTCCCTCACAGCAAGTGGCAAAGTGGGGACCATGGGTATGTTCTTGCTCTAATTCTAAAGCCCCATGGATTTGTGTTTTGAATTGTATGAATTTGAGCACATTTTTAATCTGAATTGGGCTCAGAAGTTGTGACAGAAACTGGACTGGGATCAGATGGGATCTGATAATTAAGTGGATTGGATCAATTTAGAAGCCTTGAATATCTGACTGGATCAGACAGAAACTGGCAGTAAATGGCATTACTGAAGCAGCTGTGTTGCCTGGAAGATATACCCTGGGGTTCATTGTCACGTGCCAGGAAAATTTAGAACACAGACACACATGAGGAGTTTAAGAGCAGAGGTTTAATAGGTAAAAGAAAAGTGAAAGAGAAATAGGTTCCTCTGTAGAGGAAGGGTTCTCTGAGTAGAAAAGACTGAGTGCAAAGAACCCAACAGAAAAAAGTACCAGAAATATTCCAAGCAAAAGTCAAAAAGTTTGCTTTCACTTTCTGAGTGCAGTCTGTTAGTTCTTGTTTTGCTTGACATTCATGAACATTTCAGTTCTTCATTAGTTGCATACATTTTTTCTCTATTCCAATGTTACAATCTTCAAAGCTATTAAAAACCTGGTTTGAGAACATCTATTAAAGTCTTATAGCTTGATTATAACCCATATTTTGAGAAGGAACAAAGCAAGACAACAATTGTTGGCAAATGACAAAATTTTCATGGTAGCTACAGTTAGAATCATGACTGACAAAGAATTTTAGTTATCTCCATGGCTTATGATAATTCTACCCTTAATTATGATTGATAGCATATATTCAGACATTAGAATTTTAGAAATCTCATACAATTTTGGAACATATATTAGTATTATTCACCAAACAATAACTTAAAGAAGATTGAACATCATTTTGGCAGCATAACATCCCTTCATGAGAGGTCAAACACCTGAGTTAAATTTTGGAAAGCTTCTATATACCTATCAGGGTCATTAGAAAATTGACCTAAGTCTCCCTTTATTTGCCTAAGATCCTGTATTGGGAAGGGAACTTGCAGGGGCCCCGAATAAGGGATATCCTCAGTTGGTTCCCCTGCAAGTTGCTTCTCTAATTTTGGGGAATGATTCTCTTTGGGCCTGCCTGATAAGATTGCTAACAGAGCTGGGTTGATTTTGCAATGCTTTCAAAGATCAAATAAAAAGGTCATGTCTTTGTGCAAAAGAAAATGAGCCACTTTTTTGTTAAAGTTTTAGGGTCATAGGAGTCCTTGTGCTTCAGAATGCACTCCAGAGGAACTAAGCGACTGGGGCTAGTCACGCTCACCCAAGTGGCGCTAGTCCTCTGCCTGTGATTTTCTTTTGACTTCCTAGACATGTATGACCTGCTTGGCTCCCTAAGAAAATGGATCTCAAGAAAAACTATGTACTAGTTGGGCAAGGCCTCTTTAATGGAGGAGGCATGCTAGATTGAACTCTGTGTCCTTCTATTATGGCCCGTGCTGAAGCATTTACCTGAATAGAATCGTTCTGGTTAACTTATAAACTTAAAATCCCCTTACTAATTAGGTTCCACTCTAATTGTAGGCAGAATAGGTGCCTTAAGAGAACAGAGGGATGGAATGTCATTTTCCTGCTAATGGGACAGTATTGAGACTAAAATTTGGCTATGGAGGATATTTTATTCCTAATTGTTGAAGGCAGAGCTTTCCCATTCACAGAAGAAGCTTTTCTAGCAGTGTAAAAAGAAAGAAATGGGAAACTACAGTCCTCTGTAAGGCTCTTCTTTTTAATAAAAAGCAGCCCCAAATTATTTTCTAACAAAGAGCAGCCTGCAAGCTGGGAGCCTGCATGGGTGAATGCTGCAGAAAGTGAGGACTAGACATTTTCGAAATGGAGGCTCCATCTTCCCTTCTCCTGCCAGCTGCGTGTATTGTAAAGAGCAGACAAGATGGGGAGGATCAACTGAAAAGCCCATTTGCATAAGAAGACTAGGGTAAGATGACCAGCCTTTCCCATGTGCTATGCAAATGTCATACCTAATTGAACAATCTGTGAGCCCCTACATCAATCAGACACTACTTCATCTTACCAGACTATAAAACTCGGAGCATTTGCTGCCCGACAGGGTTTTTTCTGCTTGGTCCTTTCTGCTCGGAGAACTCTTCCTCTATAGAAGAAATTGTTTCTCTTCTCTTCTACCTGTTAAACCTCTGCTCCTAAACTCCATGTGTGTGTCTGTGTCCTAAATTTTCTTGGCATGTGAAAACGAACCCTTGGCATTATTCAAAGTCTTCTGGACTGAACCAGGCTCCAACAATCCGTCCAGGTGTTGGTAAAGGATGACACAATTTTCCTTTCTGTTCTATCTGTGGTCGCTATGTTTCCTATCCTCTCTGAATATGCAATGTGCAGGAATTTTTACGATTCAGGGAAACAGTTCTGTCAGGCAAGATCTTGCATAAACCAAGTCTTTACCATTTCTCTGGTGAGTACATGGTACTTCTAAGCCAATGGCGTCACCTAGTGGAAATAGAAATAGCCTTCATAAGGCACATTGTCAGTCCTTTGCATTTCGGTGGCTATTTTGAAACGCTTTTGAAAGGAAATTTACATCTATAAAGGAACTGTCCATTTGTGAGGGTGTCTGCCTCTGTACATCAAAGAGAGGAAGGACTGAGCCACTAGAAATCTTACCATGGTTTTTCAGTTACATAACACGTCTTACTTTTGTTTCAGGTGATTTTCCTGGCCATCTTGTCTTAAATAGGCCTTTACCTACATGCTTTTTCTTTGTTTGAGGAAACGATGTTAGGATATTTAGGTCTGAAGTCTTGCTTTGTACTTTTAAGATATAAATTTTCCACCTTGTTTTACCTAGAAGTCATCCCTTTAGAAGTGCAGTGGCTCACTCCTGTAATCCCAGCACTTTGGGAGGCCGAGGCGGGTGGATCACGAGGTCAAGAGATCGAGACCATCCTGGTCAACATGGTGAAACCTCGTCTCTACTAAAACTACAAAAAATTAGCTGGGCATGGTGGCGCGTGCCTGTAATCCCAGCTACTCAGGAAGCTGAGGCAGGAGAATTGCCTGAACCCAGGAGGCGGAGATTGCGGTGAGCCGAGATCGCGCCATTGCACTCCAGTCTGGGTAACAAGAGCGAAACTCCGTCTCAAAAAAAAAAAAGAAGTGCAAATTTAGGACTGCCTAACTAACAGTTGCTTAGGGCAATGAAACAGGCCATTGTTTCATTGGCAACTTCCAAGCAGTTTCCCCATAATCTAAATGGGGAAAATAAAAACCGTTTGGAAGTTAACAAATGAAATATCTTAATGAAAGCTATAAGATGTGCTTCTGTTTATATATGTGATATTTCTATGTGACTTAAGATAATATACAGTAAATAAAGCTAGTTTTAAAATTATTGTTAAAATTTCTATTACCTTGGTTTTCTTCCTGGGTTTTTATAGTTTTGGATTTCACATTTAAGTCTTTAATTCACCTTGAGTTGATTTTTGTATATGGTATAAGGAAGGGGTCCAGTTTCAATTTTCTGCATATGGCTAGCTAGTTCTCCCAGAATCATTTATTAAATAGTGAATTTTCCCCCATTGCTTGCTTTTGTAATTTTGCACCACGTAACACTTATTCTAAAATTGGCCACATAATTGAAAGTAAAACACTCCTCAGTAAATGCAAAAGAACAGGTGGCTCAATAAATGCAAATCAATAAGTATAATCCATCACATAAACAGCACCAATGACAAAAACCACATGATTATGTCAATAGATGCAGAGAAGGCCTTCAATAAAATTCAACACTGCTTCATGCTAAAAACACTCAATAAACTAGGTATTGATGGAACATATCTCAAAATAATAAGAGCTATTTGTAACAAACCCATAGCCAATATCATACTGAACTGGCAAAAACTAGAAGCATTCCCTTTGACGACCAGCACAAGACAAAGATGCCCTCTCTCACCACTCCTATTCAACATAGTATTGGAAGTTTTGGCCAGGGTAATCAGGCAAGAAAAAGAAATAAAAGGTATTTGAAAAAGAAGAGAGAAAGTCAATTTGTCTGTTTGCAGATGACATGATTTTATATTTAGAAAACCTCATCATCTCAGCCCCAAAATTCCTTAAGCTGATAAGCAACTTCAGCAAAGTCTCAGGATACAAAATCAATGTGCAAAAATTGTGAGCATTCCTATACACCAATAGCAGACAGAGAGCCAAATCATGAGTGAACTTCTATTCACAATTGCTACAAAGAAAATAAAATACCTAGGAATACAACTTAACAAGAGCTGTGAAGGACCTCTTCAAGGAGAACTGCAAACTACTGCTTAAGGAAATACGAGAGGACACAAACAAATGGAAAAACATTCCATGCTCATGGATAGGAAGAATCAATATCATGAAAATGGCCATACTGCCCAAAATAATTTATAGATTCAATGCTGTCCCCATCAAGCTACCATTGACTTTCTTCATAGAACTAGAAAAAAGTACTTTAAATTTCATATGGAACCAAAAAAGAGCCCAGATAGACAAGACAGTCCTAAGCAAAAAGAACAAAGCTTGAGGCTTCATGCCACCTGACTTCAAACTGTACTACAAGGCTACAGTAACAAAACCATGTGGTACTGGTACCAAAACAGAGATATAGACCAATGGAACAGAACAGAGGCTGTAGAAATAACCCACACTTCTACAACCAACTGATCGCTGACAAACCTGACAAAAACAAGCAATGGGGAAAGAAATCCCTATTTAATAAATGATAGTGGGAAAACTTGCTAGTCATATACAGAAAACTAATACTGGACCCCTTCCTTACACCTTATACCAAAATTAACTCAAGATGGATTAAAGACTTAAATGTAAAACCGAAAACCATAAAAACCCTAGAAGAAAACCTAGGCAATACCATTCAGGACATAGGCATGGGCAAGGACTTCATGACTAAAACACCAAAAGCAATGGCAACAAAAGCCAAAATAGACAAATGGGATCTAATGAAACTAAAGAGCTTCTGCACAGCAAAAGAAACTGTCATCGGAGTGAACATGAAACCTACAGAATGGGAAAAAAATTTTGCAATCTACCCATCTGACAAAGGTCTAACATTCAGAATCTATAAATAAACAAATTTACAAGAAAAAAACAACCTCATCAAAAAGTGGGCAAAGGATATGAACTGACACTTTTCAAAAGATGTTTACGCATCCAATGAACATGTGAAAACAGCTCATTATCACTGATCATTAGAGGATGCAAATCAAACCCACAATGAGATACCATCTCACACCAGTTAGAATGGCGATCATTAAAAAGTCAGGAAACAACAGATTCTGCAGAGGGTGTGAAGAAATATGAACACTTTTACACTGTTGGCAGGAATATAAATTAGATCAACCGTTATGGAAGACAGTGTGGCGATTCCTCAAGGATTAAGAACCAGAAACACCATTTGACCCAGCAATCCCATTACTGGGTATATATCTGAATGATTATAAATCATCCTACTATAAAGACATATGCACATGTATGTTTATTGTGGCACTGTTCACAATAGCAAAGGATTAGAACAAAGCAAAATGCCCAGCGACGATAGGCTGGATAAAGAAAATGTGGCACATATCTACCATGGAATACTATGCAGACATAGAAAAGAATGAGTTCATGTCCTTTGCAGGGACATGGATGAAGCTGGAAACCATCTTTCTCAGCAAACTAAAATAGGCACAGAAAACCAAACACTGCATATTCTCATAAGTGGGAGTTGAATAATGAGAACATATGGACACAGGGAGGGGAACATTACGCACCAGGGCCTGTCAGTGGGCAGGGGACAAGGGGAGGGAGAACATTAGGACAAATGCATAATGCATGTGGTGCTTAAAATCTAGATGACGGTTGATGGGTGCTGCAAACCACTGTGGCACATGTATACCTATGTAACAAACCTGCATGTTTTGTACATGTATCCCAGAACTTAAAGTTTAATAATAATAAAAGAAACTACCAAACTATTTTCCAGAATAGTTGTGCCATTTTACATTCTCGCTAGCGATGCATTAGAGGTTGTTTCTCTGCATCCTCACTAGTATTTGGAGGTGTCTCTATTTCTTATTTAGCTGTAATAATAGGTGTGTAGTTATCATGGTCTTAATTTGCATTTCTAGTTTTTTTGTTGTGTTCCTTTTGTGTGTGTGATGGAGTCTTGCTCTGTCACCTAGGCTGGAGGGCAGTGGCATGATTTCAGCTCACTGCAACATCCACCTCCTGGGTTTAAACAATTCTCCTGCCTCAGTCTCTCAAGTAGCTGGGATTACTTGCACCACCACCTGCCCCAACCATCCCCAGCTAATTTTTGTATTTTTAGTAGAGACAAGGTTTCACTATGTTGTCCAGACTGGTCTTGAACTCCTGACCTCAAGTGATCTGCCCACCTCAGCCTCCCATAGTGCTAGGGTTACAGCACTGAGCTACCACACTTGAACTTTCCTGTGTTTATATGCCATCCACATAGTCTCTTTGATAAAAAATCTCTTTATGTCTGTTGTCCACTTTCTATTGGATTTTTTATTGTTAATTTCTGAGAATTTTTTATTCTAGATATAAGTTCTTGGCTAGATATAAGATTTGCAAACATTTTCTCCCAGTCTGTAGCTTGTCTTTTCATCATATTGACAGGGTCTGTCAGGGAACAAAAGTGTTTAATTTTGGGGAAGTACAATTTATCATTTTTTTTCTTTTCTGGATGATATTTTTGGTGTTAAGCCTAAGAAACTCTTCACCTAGTCTTACATATCAAAGATTTTCTCTGTTTTCTTCTAAAAATTATACACTTCTACATTTTATATTTAAATCATAATCTATTTGAGTTAATTCTTATTTAATGTGTGCGATTTAGGTAGAGCTTGTTTTTGTTTGTTTGTCTAAGATGTCCAATCCTCCAGCACTATTAGTTGAAATTTCCCATTTCTATTACAAATTCCATGGAAAATTCAATGGAAATGACAATTCAGTGGAAAAATGGACTGTCTTCCCTCCATTGAATTGGCATTTCTTTTGAATTCAATTCCATGGAATGCCAACACTGCTAAGGCAGGGATGCTTTAAGTCTGGCATGAACTAGCACAGTGCTGCTGTCAGTAAGTATGTGTTTGAAAAAGAATGAGAGAGGGAGGACTAAACAGGGGAAGAGGGAAAGATACAGAGATTAGGCAAAATTTTAGGGGGTATATGTTTCCTAATCAGGCTACTACATATGAATTGTAATATATTGGGAAGTAAATTGATGGATTTAAAAAAATATTTTTAGAGGTGTTTTTGATCTGCAATCAGTTGAATCTGCTGATATGAAACCCGTGGATATGGAATGGAGGGAACAAATGTAATGATAACAATAAAACAGAGTGTGCAAATTATATAGGGAAAACTTTCTCCCTGGCCTCTTTCCCATGCAGAATAATTTCCATTAGAATAGAGCTCTTGACTTCTTTCCATCCCCTCTGGCACTGAGTGACATATATAAGTGAGTTTTGGAGAAGAAAGCCATCGTGGCTCAGCTCCTTCTGGGTCCTTCCGTTGAATCTGCCTGGCTATCGACAGTATACATTCAGGTTTGGTCTCTGCCATTTCAGGAGACACTCTCCTCCGTGAGGGTGCGGGAGTCCCTGTGATGTTGCAACTCTGATTATGACTAGGTGGGTAGATTAATTTGGAGATGAAGAACTGAAAGTCAATGGGCCACATATCAAACCTTGAACCCTGCAAAACAGCATTTTTTTTTCAGTTATCATACCTACATTTTAATCTTTATTTGACTCCTATGTCAATGACTCTGAACCAAAAGACAGAAGAGAAAAAATATCTTCTTGAATTTCTAAAACTTCATTGTGTACATTAAGAAAAAAACTTAATAGAAGCTGAAAGAAGCCAATTGGGCATTATTTTTCTGTACAACATTCTGAGAGAGTCTCTCAAATTGATCATGGTTAGTTCTTTTTCATCAAATATATAGCCAGATGAGAATAGATAAAAGACATAGAGGAAAAATACACATATTCTAGATGGAAGGAAAGGGGGTATGGGGCAGATGGAGTAAAATCAACAATCAAGAAAATAACTGATAGAAAATGTCCATAAGTTTGAGTCCAGCGGTTTGAGGCTGCAGTGAGCTATGATCATGCCACTGCACCCCAGCCTGGGTGACACTCTGTCTTGAAAAAGAGAGAGAGAGGGAGAAAAGATTTACAAACTAAAGACCCAAGTCTTAAGATATGCCATGCTCACTTATTTATAAAATAAAATATCTATTTATAGATAATTCCTGTTGACATTTATGAACTCCAGGTAAAAAACCATCTGGCATGCATCTAGACAGATAAACCTACAGAGAAAAGCTAAATCGTACTGGCTGGTATGTAAGCTCCACAAAAGCAGGAGATTTTGTCTGTTTTGTTCATTAAAGTGTTTCCATTACTTAGAAGAGTACCTGTCATATATTAGGCACTCAATAAATATTCATGGATAAATGAACTGCATTAAGAAGTCAATCTTTACTTGAGGTCATGAAAATGTTCTTTTATATTACTTCAGGAACGCTACTTGCTTTGCCTTTTGTAGTTGTATATGCAAACCACAAAGAATTAATTATTATAAGTAGTCTGAATTTAGGGTTCAAATTTTATTTTCTCCATATGGATATTCAGTTGTCATAGTACTATTTAATAAAACATATTCTCCTTTTCTGCTTGCCTCACAGAACTACCTTTGTCATTTAACAACTGGCCATGTATGAGTGGGTATGCTTCTGAAATTTTATTTCTATTCATTGGCTCAATTGTCTGTCTCTGAACCAGTATCACATACGCAGAATTACTATAGTTTTAAAATTTGTGATATTTGGTATATAAAATCTCACTTTGTCCTATTCTTCTAGGGTTTTGTGGCTAATTTTGGCAGTTTATGTTTTTATGTATATTTTAATTAAGCTTATCAAATTTTATGCAATCACCAATTAGGATATTATTGGGATTATATTGATTCTATAGCAAAATTTTGGTGCTAATTAAATTCTTCACATATTGAGTTTTCCAATTAAAGAGAATAGTATTTTCTTCCATTTATTTAGGTCTTCCTCAGTTTCTTTTAAGGATACTTTATGGTTTTCTGTGCAGAAATTCCCTACATGTTTTGTTAGATTTACTCTTAGACATCTGATTTTTCTATGTTATTGTAAATGCTTAAAAAGTTGTATAAAGAAATACAGTGGAATTTTCTAAGTTGACCTTGTATTCAACAATGTTTGCATGCTCATTATTTCTAATAACTTATCAATAGAGTCTTTTGGATTTTCCTACATATACAATCACTAATCTACAAATAATGACTAATTTCTTTTTTCTAACTCTCATACCATGTTTCTTTTTCTTGCCTTATAACAAGTTATGAACACAAGGAATTATTTTCATCTTTGGGTAAAATCACGCACTTTTTTCATGAGAGGTTGTAGGGCTTTGTGTGTGACACACACATTATCTCGTAACAAAAAACAATGGTATTGGTCATCTGAAAATAAAATTTGGATACTACAGAAACAAGAAAACATCTTCATACAGGAAAGACTTTCTTATAAAAGTAGCACGTAAAATAGAATCTAAAGAAATGTTAGTTTTTAGAGGAGGGAAAAAAAGAGGTTGACCATTCCAGACAAAACAAGCACTTGAGCAAATACTTGGAAGGAGGTGTACAAATAGAGAACTTTCATTTAAGAAACTAGAAGAATGCCAGCGCAGGGCCATATTGAGGGAGTGTTGAGATGTCATGAGATGGGGCTGTCAAATTTGGCAAGTTCATATCTTTTAGGACCTCCTAAGCCATGAGTATATGTTTGCCAAAGCTCTCCATTATCCATTGGACCTTTTAACATTATATTTACACTGAATGATTTTTCCTCCCTTCTTTCCTTTAAAAAATATTGAAACAAAAGTACAGGGAAAACCATTATTTTAAAATCATGTTGTGGGCCACCTTAATAAGATCTATTCTTACTACTGTAAAAAGAGAGAAAAGAAGAATGCTTGAAAAGTGCCTGTGGAAATTATGCCAACTAGGTGCATAATGTTATTAATATTAATAATAATTTAATAGGGCCTACCCATCAAACATACCTCAACTGAAGTAATAGAGTTGTGAGTTATGAATGCACATCAACAAGAAGACCAGTAATTTCTACCTTAAGAGTGAATGGAAGAGGACTCTGTACACGTTTCCTTTTATACATACAATTAGTGTCCATCCCCCCTACAAAGATAGAAAGATACATTAAAATATGAAAAATAATCTCTCAATGTTAAATGCTATCAGTAAAACAAACAGAAAAAGAGTAAAGTGGTCCCACCAAGATTAGGGGTCAAGAAAAGTCTTTCTAAGCAAGGGTGTTTAAACAGAGAAGGCTAAGAATTAAAGCTGGGAATGGGATGACTGTTTTTACGGGGGGAAAAATATACTTGAAGTTTGAAGGGTGAGAGAGAGCATGGCACTTTGAAGAGGTGGAAACATTTTGGTACCAATAGGACTTATGTATGCAAAAAGGGAGGTAAAATGGTTGGAGATGGGGATGGGAGAAGAAGCGCTGCACTGAGATGGTTCATGGAGTTCCTATGAGCTGGGCTAAGTGTTCGTTCTGAAGGCAATGGGGAATTCAACTGTTCTTTCTGAAAGCAATGGGGAATTGCTGTGAACTGATTTGTGGTTGGAAGATCACACTGGACACAGCATAGACAATAGATTGGTAGGAAAGTTCTTCGGTGAGTCTGACCAGTGAACAAGTGATTCTGATGATCTAGGCAAAAGATTGTCTTGGCTTGGAATGAAGAAAAGGCAAAAAAGATGGAGAAATATAAGCATATTCATAAGATAGATATCTAGTAGATAAAATAAGAGAACTTGGTGACTGATTGGATGTGGTTGGGGAGGAAGGTGACAGAGAGGGGAGAAAGTAGGGTGATGACTTCTAAGTTTTGACATGGAAAACAGAGTGATTTATATGACAGGGAACATAAAACAGACAGGGAGTGGGATCCAGATTGAAGACCGTAATTGATAATAGTTGAGAATGAAATAAAATAGCTTAGAAATAAGTTAGGTGTTGAGTTTGAGGTTTCCAAGGGACGCTTATGTCCAATAGACTTTACCATATTTGGAGTTTAGGAGATTGGTCTGGCCTGCTTGGGTGATGAAAGCTATTGGGCAAAGATTACTCATGGTTACTATATAGAGGAGGGGAGACAGATTGTCTTCCTGGGTCATAGCTACCAGTAATGTGAGGAGTAAAGGACAAGGAGCCTCCTTACCAACTCCATCCTGTTGACGTTTATTCTCTTCTAGTTCCAAAATACACATTTTAAAATTTCTGTGGAGGTATAAATCCTCCGAGTATTGTCCATTTCACTCCTCTTTTCACAAACAAATAATCTTGAAAGAGTTGTCTACATCTCCTCTCTTCATATCTTCTTAACACATTCCTCACACTGCTGCATTCAATATTCCACCCCACCCACCCTATTCTTCAGGTAGCCAGTGACCTTTGATTTCAGTCCTTTCACTGCTTGATCTCTCAGCAGCTTTCTGAACGTCTGACCAATCTTCCTTCTCAATGTATTTTCTTCCTCTGCCTTTTGTGGCACTGTCTACTGGATTTCCTCCTACTTCATTGGCTCTTCCATTTGTTTTGACTAATAATAATGAACACAAACATTAACTGGAGAATTTCTAGTATTTTATTTTGTTTTCCACATTAAATGGATGCTTAGAGTAGTCATACTATTTATAAATGGGTGGACCCAAGTCTGTTTCCTTCCTCTGAGCAAGGGTGTTTAAACAGAAAAGGCTAAGAATTAAAACTGGGAATGGGATGACTGTTTTTATTGGGGGAAAAATATAAGTGAAGGCTGAAGGGTGAGAGCATGGAACACTGAAGATGTGGAAATATTTTGGTACCAATAGGACTTATGTGTGCAAAACGGGAGGTAAAATGGTTGGAGATGGGGATGGAGAGTTGCACTGAGATGGTTCATGAAGACCCAAGTCTGCCCCATCTTCAGACAAATATGCCACATGGTCTCATTTCTCGAGGGACAGGACTGCTATGATTAGCCACCCAAGGAAGAGAAGGTGGGCTTGAGAGGGTGAGAGGGAGAACTAAGGGGCAGCGTAGAGCAGTGGAAAGAGCTCAGACTCCGGAGTCAGTTAGAGCCTTGGTCTTTAAAGGCATCATCCGCAGAGCCATTGCCCAGGGACGGCCACGAGGCTGCAGATCCCCTATGGGACCACAGGGAGGCAGCATGAAGAAGCGAGAGTAGGTCCCTGACGGCTCCCATGCCCTTGGGAAGTCAGTGTGTGCTGAGCGCTAGCATCCCTGTCTGTGTGCTTTCTGCGGAGTGCCCACGCCTCTATTCCAGCAGCTCCTCTCTTCCAGCCCCGTCATTCCTCTTCTCTCCACCCCGCGACACAGCCTCCCTCGAGAGTCTCCGGAGCTGGGCTCAGAAGGATCGTAACAGAACTCAGTCCCTTTGGGCAGGAGTCAGGGCTCAGCTTTCCTTGGGCGTCTGAGCGGAGCGTCTGTGCCAGGGAGACCCTAGTCGTTCACTCTCCATCACTCCTCACACTCCCGAGGGGCCCCGGAGAAGCTGTATACGGGCGGCAGCCATGCGTGGGGGGAGGCATTGGTGGTGAGTGCGCTAGGCTCAGCCCAGGGAGGGGAGGCAAGGAGAAGGTCCGCAGAGACGGGCACAGAGGGCTCACTGCGTAAGGAAGCCGGGCCTTTGATCAGTCAGCCTGGCTGCTTGGAGAGGTCTTCCAGCGTACACCTTTTCCAGATTACAGTAGCCCGGTTCCGGGACTTTGTTCCTACACAGAGGAATTTCTTCAAGCCTGTGAGACACATTCCAAACTTTGCCTGTCCTTTGTCCCAGGACAGGACTCCTCGGTTCCTGCCTCCTACTCTTCACTTAAGCAAGGCAAGGGGAATTACTTTACCAGGAAAAACGTGTGTGAGTGTGTACGTGTGTGTATGTGCACGTGTGTGTGGTGGTGGTGGTGGTCATTGGTGATGAAGAAGGAAACAAGCTGGACTGGAAAGTTAAGTTAGAGGAACACTGTGAAGGGCCTTGTGTGCATACTGTGGAGTTCTAATTCTCACTTTATGTGGAAGTCTATGGGAATCACTCATAACTCAACAGGAGCCTGAGGTGTCCAGTTTTGCTGTTTACATGGCACTGGGGTAGAAGGTGGTTTGGAATACACTAGGTTTGGAGGCAGGGAGGTAAGTTGGAAGGCTCTTTTTATAATCAGGGCAGAGTGGATAATATAACGACGTTGGGAGAAGGTGTATTAAGAGGAAAGGCCCCAGTAGATTAATTGGAAAAGCTGAATTGCATGTGGGGGTGAAAGAGAAGAGGGGTCAAGATGAGACCAGCTGCCTGACTTGGATGTTGTGGGTGCTGGGCAGTAGCACTCTCTGAGATCAGGAACAGGTTTGGAAGGGGTCCCTTTAGAGGCAAGATGAGTGGGAGGCTCATAGGCTATCCAGGTAGAAATATCAAGAAGGTGGGAGGTTATATGGCTGAATCTCAGGACAGAGGCTTAGAACAGTGTGGTCTGTGGAAAGAAAGAACTTGAGCCTGGGGCATTGTGTGATCACCAGGGACAGTAGGTGGAGGGCAGGGTGTGCCGGTGAACACTGTGGAGTAACAGCAGCAGCACTGGCTGATTTTCTTTTCATGTCTCAGCTGCATCTGATTTCCATGACATACTCCTCTTGCTGAGCACAAGCTGGAACTGACTCTTACGTGGGCCTTGAGAGACCCTAATAGCAGATGCTGTTCTATCGTTGGTTTGGGAGCTCGAAATGGAAATGATAGTCCCTCTTCATTCCCAACTTCCTACCCTCCAGAACACCAGAGCAACTTTCCCCAAAGTACTCTGATTTGAAAAGCAAATTTCCTAGGGGAAAGGGGACTATTTTTTTTAAACACATTTCCAAAACCCTTCCCTGGCAATTCTGATATTCTCTGGGCCTGGAGTAGGACCTGGAAGGGTGGTGTTTTCAATTACTTTAGATGATTCTATCAGGAAAATTTGAGAAATGGTATTCAGGCCTAAAAACAAAACCTCTCTTGAAATCTCATTCCAGACTGAGCTCCTGCTCTCTATCTTAAATTAGATTATAGTGGGTCTTAAAGGAAGCTATAAACCGAGCCTCTAACTCTGAACCCAGACCCACCCTAACCCCACCATACACCAGAAGAGCTGGTCAGTGTGGGCCATTCGGAGCAACCCTACAAGTCTACTGTGATGGGAAGAAGCTAAGAGCAGTACCCTGGGCAGCGGCATCAGCTCTGAAGAAGCAGGACTGTCTTACATGTTTTATGAGTGGGTCTTCACATGCTGAAATTCATGGGACAGTAATAGAATCTGCTTGTGCAGCACTGGGGCCTTGGAGGGCCAGGGTAAGGCTCAAGGTGTTCAGGAAGTTTATATAAGGAGAATCGGAGCAGAGAAACTAGGGTTCGGAATTACTAGGGGGACTTAGTCCTGTTTGTTACTGTCACCACTCCAATGCCTTTTCCTCACTAGTCCTTTCTCTCCTCTGGTATTTCTTACTGAATGATATTTCTACTTTCCTAGACCCTGGATTTGGGATGCAGAAGCCCCAGCTCTTGGTCCCTGTCATAGCCACTTCAAATGGAACTCTGGTCCACCCAGCATACTTCCTTCTGGTGGGTATACCTGGCCTGGGGCCTACCATACACTTTTGGCTGGCTTTCCCACTGTGTTTTATGTATGCCTTGGCCACCTTGGGCAACCTGACCATTGTCCTCATCATTCGCATGGAGAGGCATCTGCATGAGCCCATGTACCTCTTCCTGGCCATGCTTTCCACCATTGACATAGTCCTCTCCTCTATCACCATGCCCAAGATGGCCAGCCTTTTCCTGATGGGCATCCAGGAGATTGAGTTCAACGTTTGCCTGGCCCAGATGTTCTTTATCCATGCTCTGTCAGCCATGGAGTCAGCTGTCCTGCTGGCCATGGCTTTTGACCGCTTTGTGGCCATTTGCCACCCACTGCGCCATGCTTCTGTGCTGACGGGGCCTACTGTGGCCAAGATTGGACTAGCTGCCCTGACCAGGGGGTTTGTATTCTTCTTCCCACTGCCCTTCATCCTGAAGCGGTTGTCCTACTGCCGAACACATACTGTCACACATTCCTTCTGTCTGCACCAAGATATTATGAAGCTGTCCTGTACTGACACCAGGGTCAATGTAGTTTACGGACTCTTCATCATCCTCTCAGTCATGGGTGTGGACTCCCTCTTCATTGGCTTCTCATACATCCTCATCCTGTGGGCTGTTTTGGAGCTGTCCTCTCGCGGGGCAGCACTCAAGGCTTTCAACACCTGCATCTCCCACCTCTGTGCTGTTCTGGTCTTCTATGTACCACTTATTGGGCTCTCAGTGGTGCATAGGCTGGGTGGTCCCACCTCCCTGCTCCATGTGGTTATGGCTAATACCTACCTGCTACTACCACCCGTGGTGAACCCCCTTGTCTATGGAGCCAAGACCAAAGAGATCCGTTCAAGGGTCCTCCGTATGTTCTCATAAGGTAGCAAGTGAGACACCCTAGTGTTCTCAATACTACAGAAGGTGGGACTATTAGGATCCTATTGAATGCCTTGGTGATTAAAGTATCAAACTTACTGTGCTGTCTTCTTCCAGCAATTTAAATAGACCATGTATTCTGTCTCCAGGAATGTGTCAGTACTGAACTTATGACCTTGTCTGGACATTCTGAGAATGATTGCCCTAGTCCCTCTGCTATGATGGTCTTGGCTTTTCCTTCTTTCTCAGCTAGAAAATACATCTAGTTTTGACATGGGGAGGCTATAAAGATCATACCTCATGATTCATTCCAGACTTGAAGTATGATTTTAATGTTCTTGCCCCCATGTCCCATGTTGATGAATTTGTGTTGACTGTAAAAGTTATTGCAAATACCATAAAATGGTTACCCAGTCATAGTTAGGGGTTTTGAAGGTATTTGGGGGATAGTAATTAGAGAGACAGTAACAAGACAAGAAGCAGCTCACATGCAATGTTTAAGTTTCTGTATGTAGGAGGGTGTATTGGCAGATTTGTGAAATCTGTCATGTGCATCTGTGTGGCTCTATAAGACTATTTGTCCGTAAGAGTGCCATGTATTCTGGTTGTGGGTGTGAATGTGTGGGTGTGTTTATGTGGACACGTGCTTTTCAGTGTGTGTGTATGTGAGTGAGAGAGTGCACACGTGGACACATGGAATACGTGTGGGCTGTGTCCTGGTGACTGTGGTAGCTATGTCATGGCATGTATGTTTCATAAGTCATGTCTCTGATTGCACATTTATTGTATTTCTGTGGTATCTGTTAGTTGTTATATGATATGTGTCTACGTGAGAATGCTGGTGTCCATACTTATATCGTAGGCAGTACCTTTATGTGTATCTGGTAAGAATACATACTATCAAACACTCCTTCTGTCTGCACCAAGATATTATTAAGCTGTCCTGTACTGACACCAGGGTCAATGTAGTTTACAGACTCCTCATCGTCCTCTCAGTCACAGGTGTGGACTCCCTCTTCATTGCTGCCTCTACCTTTTCTTCAGATTTGTAATATGTGAGTGTGGTGCATGAGTGTGTGGAATGTGTAGTATTGGGATGCCTATATCTTTCAGCATGTTTGGGCATATGTCTACTGTGCATAATATTTGTGATATAAAACCATTTTGTGTGGTATATGTATTATTAGTGGTAAGTTGGTGAAATGTAATGTCTGAATTCTGTGTGCATATTGTTTTACTGATGGTATTTTAGTGCATAGGTTTTGTGTATATGTTTTAAGGCAAACTTTCTTTTTGTATTGGGTGTGTATTGTGTGACACAAGAGTGAGAACAGCATCTGTATTTCTGGGCATTGATTAATGTGTGGTGTCTGTATGTATCTTGGACTAGAGGAGGGAGATTGAAGAAGTCTAGCTGTGAGCAGCAGAAATAATTTCCCAAGTTGAGAGATGTGACTCTAAGATGCCCTGTTTTTTGGCCTGGGGTCAGCCTGGGTTATAGATCGGTCTGTGGGAAAGAAAGGAATCATGGTGTTTCCTCACTCCACCTTTTCACAGGCTGGACCACACCTTCATCCTGAACACAAGGATTTCAAGGGCTTTTGTCACCTCTTCCTACCTTTCTTGCCTCTGCTACCTGAGGCACTGGCCTCCCTAAACCCTGCCCTTCTGTCTCAACAGCAGGTCACGCTATCCTCACCTCTCCCTTCCCTTTTTTGCTGGTCTGTCAAAGCCCAAATGCCCATCAATGATAGACTGGACAAAGAAAATGTGACACATATACACCATGGAATACTGTGCAGCCATAAAAAATGATGAGTTCATGTCCTTTTAGAGACATGGATGAATCTAGAAACCATCATTCTCAGCAAACTGACACAAGAACAGAAAACCAAATACCGCATGTTTTCACTCATAGGCAGATGATAAACAATGAGAACACTTGGGCACAGGGAAGGACAGCACTCACTGGGCTAGGTGGGGGTGGAGGGGAGGGACAGCGCGGCCCGGGGAGGATGGGGAGGGATAACACTGGGAGAAATGCCTGATGTAGGCGACGGGGGGGTTGGGGAGATGGAGACAGCAAACCACCATGGCATGTATGTACCTATGCAACAATCCTGCAGGATGCAGGATGTGCACATGTACCCCAGAGCCCAAAGTACAAAAAAAAAAAATTCCAAAAAACCAAAAAGGCCTCGGTTGTAGGAAGTTTCTCCTGATACCTCTGGGAAAACAAGGGTGGAGGGAAAGCCAGTCAGCCTCCCCTCTATTGACACATGGAAACTCCCTTAAGGCAGGAAGCTGAAAAAACTAGCATTGACCTCATTGTTCATCTCGTGTCTGGTCTCACTGTCCTTCCACATGTCTCACCGTTTTGCCCTATTGGATGGAAGTAGAAGTCCCTTTGGCATTTTTTAAAGTCTTTGCCGAGTCTAAGTTAACGAGGTTAACGGAGGCAGCAGAGATGGCTCTGGGGTTCTGATAGCAAGTGTCAGGCTTCAGGCTCTGCAGGCACCAGAAGCTCTTGTCACCAGTAATTTTGATGTGGTCTGAGTTAGAATGGTCTGATTTGCCATTATCTAATTTTGCATAGTTTGAGTTAGCATGCCTTGTGTTCTGTATTTAAAACTTACAGTTGTGAAACTGATCAGTAAAAAATAAGGAGAGACCAACTACAAATTATGTTTTATTTATAGATGTAGTTTTTACTTATTTCAAAATATGAGGTATTTAATTTTACATTTAAATTGTTCTCCATCTCTCTAAAATGTTCTCTCACTATTTTTGCCCTTAAGAGAGAAATCATATGTTATTGGTCTTACATGCTGGTGTTGAGGGTGGGGAGGGTTAAAGAAACCACATCCTCTGTCCTCAACCAGTAACCAAGACCAGAGAGTGGATGGTTGGCAGAGGCACTGTCCCTAGGGACCTTGGTTATGAGTTAGCCAGACACAGGCACCAGAGCCTGGGAGACCAAAAAAAAAGATGTTGCCTAGGGCTTTGGAAAAAAGAGGATGGACCCAGTGGATTCCAAGCTCAACAAGGACCTAAATAGGGTCCACCAAAGGACAGAAGGCTGGACAGAAAGAACACTTCAGGATGGAAGTGGGCTGACACTTTACTGTGGAGTTTCTCTGCAAACTTCCTTTGCTGTTCTCCTGGTTGAGTTTGGTAAGCCTAAGAAAAGACTTGGAGAAAGACCCTCCGTGAAGATGCTGACTACACTAATGAGTTTCTTCTAGCTTTTTTCTACTCACCTTCCCTATCTAACTTCATACTGGGAGCTGGCATGAGGAGCCCAGTGACCCACCTGGGGAGGATGCTAGAGGCCCCTTTCCCCCTTGCCCCTCCTCCCCATACCCCCAGGCATATCCTCCCAGGGCATGGAAGCTGAGAAGCAGACCAAAACCACAGTGGGCTAGTGAGGTGTACCTGCTGATGAACCCTTTCCTTTGGACAGCATTCTGCCCCACCCTGCAGGAAGAAGCAGAAGGAGGGAGGGGGTAAGGCAGAGAATAAATAACCCCGACCAGGGAGGTCCAAGGGAGTAGGCGGAGACAGAGAGGCTGTATTTCAGTGCAGCCTGCCAGACCTCTTCAGGAGGAGGACTGGACAAAGGGGGGTCACACGTTCCTTCCATACAGTTGAGGTGAGTGCAGGAGGCCAGGGGCATGTCCAGGTGCATGGGTTACTTGCAGCTAGGGGTCTCCTGTTAGACATGCTGAGAGCATGAGAAGCCAGGCTGTGAAGAACCAGAAGTCGGAGATGTGCAGGAAGCCCCTGACTCAAAGAACAGGCAGCCTTAGCAATCTCTATGTTTGCATGTTGAAGAGAAGCATGTGGGTGTTGGATGTAGTTTTTCAAGCAGTTTTTCAGTGACTAGTTTGCTAGCATGCCTGTCTAGAGGCTGGCAGGGGCTGATATAAATGGGGACAGAGGACAGGCTGGGTTGGGTTTAAACTGGGACTGCACTGGGGTTGGGTTGGGGTTTGGTGTGTGAACAGGGTGAGTGTGGTTGACGCTTAGTCTATGACTGGGGATCAGGCTGCAGCTGGGGTGGAGGTGGGGGCTCTGAGTGAGGTCGGGCTCATTCTATGCTGTACATCAGGAGTCAGGCTGTGGCCAAGATTGGGACTTAGTAATCTTCCTGGGGTTCCGATCTCAGCTTGGTCTGTGTCTAGGATCAGGATTCAGTCTTCAGCCCATTTAAAAAGTAGATTAGTGTCCACACTGCAGCACCCCTTGCCCTGTACTCTTTACCCCAGCTACGCTAAGCCATGTTCAGCTTTCCAAACAGGTCTGTTCTCTTTCTCTCTGGGTCTTTGCATTAGCCAGGATGTACTTTTAAAAACAAACTAGTTCAGGTCTGTTGCTGAAATTCCCCCAAATCACTCATAATTAAACCAAAGCTCCTTGCCATACCCTGCAAGACCGTGTTACCTGATGAGGTCCTTGCCCTCCTCTCACCGCATCTTCTCAAACTCTCTTGTACTCTTGATGCTCTGCCCACCTTGACCTTCTTTTTGTTCCATGAATCCCCCAATCTCATTCTTGCTGGAAGACCCTTTTCTCTTGTTGTCTTCCACGGTTAGAATGCACTTTCCCTGGATCTTAGGATGGCTGGTGTTTTCTCATCACACAGCTCACATGTCACATCCTCAGAGAGGCTTTTTCTGACCCCTGTCTCCAGTATGAGTGTCCTGTACCCATCTTCCTCTGTCCTATCACTCTGTCTTGTCTTTTGTGCCCTTATCTTTATCTGAAATGTTATTTGTTTACTTTTTATTATTGGCCTCATAGTATGTGAGCTCCATAAGAGCCAACATTTTGTCTGATTTATCTACTGTTTCATTTCCAGTTTTTGACAATATGTTTTTGTTGCCTAACTGAATGTGGCTGTGCACCCTCCCCATTAACTGCCTGTGCCCCCGCCCCATTACCCTCCTGCAACAGGACCCGCAGTCATGGCTCAGATGTCACCTCCTCAGGGAAGCTTTTGGAGCCTAAAAAGCTTGCTGAACTACTGTTGTTTTGCTTCTGAGGCCCTATTGCTTTCCCTTGTCCCAGAACTTATTATAATGTGTTGTGATGGCTGCATATTTGTCTCAGTTTCTCCCCACCCTTGGAAGGCTGGAACTGTATCTCCGGTGCTCAGCAGAGTCTGGTACAGAAGTCAGTCAGTGATGTTGAAAGAATGAGTGCATTGATCAAAATCCCACTTTGTGCATTTCCCCTGCCTTACATTTGCTTGCAGCCAGAGTGGCTCCAAAGGGAACTGGTAACTAGGCACAGCTTTGCAGATCTTTAGAACACTTACCTGGTCCTACTCAGAGAGTGAGGAGCAGAGACCTGAAAGCTAGGAACTCTGCCTAGGATGGTTTTAGGTGGTCAGGCCGTCTTAGGTGAGTAGGGTGGGGCGAGGGCCTCACTTTGCTTTTTGGGAGTTAGAAATTGCACTCTCTCACCGTTGCATTTTCATCTTGGCCATTTTAAGAAGAGTGGCCAACACCTTGCAAGGGATCATCTGCTTTATTAAATACAAGCAAGGTGTAGGGCACAGCAGATGCAGATAATGTGAGTGGAAGTGATTCTGGGGCCACTACCCTCATGAAGTGTTAGGGAAAGGACTCTAAGAATCAAGTGACGAGCTCCTCTAGTCCTTGCCGGTCACAACGTTGCCCCTGAGATCTGCCTTCCCTCTGTGTGCCTGGGACTAAGAGCCAGAGGCTCCCAGGTATGTCTGGGCTTCTCTCCAAGGACATTCTTTTCTAAATATTCCCAGAGGCTGACAACAGTGCCAAAGGCCCCCCTCCATTTCTCCGGGCATGAAACATTCTGTGTGTTTAGCCCAGATAATCACAGTGACAATGAATCTCCTACTTGTTCTCCTTCCACACTGAACCTAAGTGGGGAGAGCTGGTCATGTGTCCTGAGTCAAAGAGGGGCCCCTGGACTCATGGGTCCTCAGTGTGGGATTCCTGGGAGATTAATATTGAAATAGCGCTTACAAACCAAAGTCCCTTCTTAAGGAGACATGGAGAGGGGTAGGGCAGTAGCTTGGCATTTTATAAAGCAATGGATTTAGCACTAAGGGATCTAACTAAAACCCTCAACATTCTTATCTGTCAAATGGGATTAATGATATCTGCTTGACAGGTTGATGAGAGGCTCTAATTAGATAATTAGGAAATACTTGGTAGAGGACAAGCATTTTAATCTCCATTGTGGGGCCTACCCATGTCACAGCCAGGGGAGTTAGGGTTGAAAGAACAGGTGAGTGCCCCAAGTTCCAGTGAAGGGGAGTCTTCTTTGCTTCCCTCTTGGTTTCCCTTCTAAGAGTATACCCAGGGCAGCTGTCCTACTTACCAAGCCCTTTGGGTAGATTTTATCAGTTTCCAGAAGATGCAGCAAAATTAAAGGCAGCCTAGAATAAGGGAAAGTGTATAGGCTTGGTGTGAGACTATCTAGGTTAAGTTTCTGCATTGCCAGTCACCTGTTAAACCCTGAGAATGTCATTTAATGTCTTGGAGCCTCAGTTTTCTCACCCATAATAGAGAGAGGATCCATAGTACTCACCTATAATATAAAGAGGATCCATGGCATAGCGAGAAGGGACGTTGATGACTTTGGCTCCTTTGCCTGAAGTTCTAGGTTAAATACGGTTTCTCTGTCTTAAACCTTCTCTTCCCAGCAGTTGAATTAAACACCCTCACCCTCTGCAGAGCTGTTCCCAGCTTAGAGATAATATTTATATGGATGGCACTATATAGTTTGTCACTTTGTAGGTGCTCCATAATCTATGTTTATATTATAAAAACAACAAAATTAGGGTCACAGGTGATCTCATTGTTTTCTTGGGTCAGAAGAGATAGGGCTAATAGGCCCTGGTCTGCCTCTCTGACTGCTTTTCCATGGATCTATGAGAAGGAGTTCTAGGGAAGAATGTGAAGATGGGCTGGGAGGAGGGGTGGACTAGCATTAGGAGCAGAGTTCTGAAGCCCAGAGGAAGTAAGAGGACTGAAGGCCTCCAGGTGGATTTCCAGTCTTTACAGCTGGGAGCTCCTGTTCCCCTATTCCTGAGAAAGGGCTAAGATGTCCTTCATAGTTCCCCAAGAAACATTCCTGAACTTGCTAAGATAGTTCTAGTTATTCAGAGAAAATCTCAGCACAGGGCTATTCCTTGGGGATTAGAGCAGTGTGTGGGCTTTCTAAAAAAAAAAATGCTTTGTTTATTTTTTCTTGATTGTGCCTTATTTTAAAAATAATTTAGTTCCGACTTCCTCCAGAGCGCCAAACCATCTCACTGAGTTCTAACTGCTAACAGTTGCTCAAGCTAGAAGGCCATCTGAAAGTCATCTGTCCCTCTGTCTGTCTTGTGGAGGGATTGTAGAACACTGGGATGCATCAGGGCTGGCCAGTCTAAAGGGCAGCACTTGGGCTCTCTGGCTGACTCTCTCTCCATCCCTTCATTTCTCTCCTGCTGTAGTCTTCTGGGGTCCAGGCTGATATTTTAGCCCCAGTGATAGCTGCCCGTTTTATACTCCCAGGCACCTCCTTCCCAGGCCAGCTGAATCTTCCCTTTTTTGATTTCTGGTGTCTTTATATCAGTGCCCATTCTTGCTATTGTGGGAGATTGACTGCTAGTAAATATGTGTGTGTATGACTGTGTACATAGAGGCTGAGTGGTGATTAAGGTGACAAATTTGGGAAATTGAAAAGTATATAAAATTTCATACATTTTCAGAGACCTTGGTTGCCCATTTTTGCCGAAAACAATGCACTCTGTGTACTCTGATTTAGTTTTTGCAATTCCTTTTGACATGCCTTATCTCATATAATTTCACAGCAGCACTATGCAGTTATTATTATTCTCTGCATTTATTTAGTGCCAGGACTTGTGTTCCAAGCCCCAGGATTCTGCTCACCACATTACTCTACCTTCAGAGGCAATAGTGTTGTGTATGCCCAGCCAGAGTTCTTTCCCAGTGTGTCTCCTGAGACAGCACATTTTTTTTTTTATCCTGGGTATCAACCTGCTCTGTTCATATAAAACCGATAGAT
Organism: Aotus nancymaae; assembly: GCF_030222135.1. NCBI lineage: Eukaryota > Metazoa > Chordata > Mammalia > Primates > Aotidae > Aotus > Aotus nancymaae. The sequence continues at coordinate 55,006,023 of NW_026988473.1, read as the reverse complement.
GGCATGGATATCTGGCCCTCTGGAGTGCCAGAACCTTCTTGCCAATGTCTCTAGGTGAGGGATCTTGGGTCTATCCTGCTCTTAGGCACAAATTGTGCTGCATGTCCCCTTTGCATTTATATGGACCAAGACTTTTCAGCTGCTCTGTTTTTTTTTAAATATATATTTCTCTTGCCCTCTGATCCTTGGGTAAGAAAGGACTTTTATGTTTGACCCTAAAGATTATTTTTCTAAAATTAAAATTACTCTGCACTGACCTTCCAAACATTATTTCATCCTTTTCAAAAGTCTCTTTAGTTCAGTTAACAGGCAGTCCTACATATGCCCTTGGCCGTGTTAGCCTCATTAGATGTATACTAAGAGACTCCCCTGTTAATAAAACTCATTTTCATCTTCAACAAACATTAAACATTAATTAATAAATATAATAGGGTTTCTGGTGTTCAGGAGCTCATAATTCAGGGGAAAATATAGCAATTATTATAGTTATTATTATCAAGAGAATACTTTAAAAAAGACCTAAATACTATTCTTTTTGAGCACAGAGTGGTAAACATTTAATTATGCCTATGTAAAAGAAGCTTAGGAAAAGTAGTAGAGGAGAGAGACAGTAAGCCAGGCGTGAAAAATGAGTGTGGGAAGTCGAGGAGGAAGATCTGGGAGGAACAGTTTTTCTTGAAAAGAGTATGAGAAATAAAAAAGACAGAAAGACACAGAGTGATGGGAATCAAGGCTACATTTTTGAAATATCATGGACTCCAATGTGGCTAGATCATAGAGGTTGTGGTGAGGAGTGGCGAGGGAGAAACCTAGGCCCAGGTGATGAAAGACAGACCTTTAACCATGTCATAAGAAGTTTAGTCTTTATTCTGGAACCAATTTGGAGTTTCAAGGGTATTTTAAAAAAATAATAGGGAATGATCTGGTTTCATCTGGTTAGATTGTTGGGATTGTGTGGATGAGGAAAGTTACCCTAGAGGCATGGCAGTCAGGATCAGAGAACCTGGCTTGTATGATGGTTCAGGCCACCATAACGGAAAAAAACAAAACAAAACACTGGAGTAAGATGATTAACAGCAGCAGATATGATTTTTTGCATACTTACGACGTGTGAGGTATTGTGTTACATGCTTTACATTCATTATCTTATGTAATCTTCACATTGACCCCCTATTAGGCAGGGACTCTTATAAACATTTTAATGATGAGGATGCTGAGGCTTAGAAAGGTTAAATGATTTACCTCAGATCACACAGGCCTAGGGGTTGTAGACTGGGTTTAGAATGCAAGATTGATTTCAAAGATCATACTCATAACAGCTATACAATACTGCCTCTGGGAGAGTTTATTTTTTGAACATGGAGAGTTTGATGTGCTTGAGAGACAACCAGGTGACCCCTTTTAGTATGTCTTCAGAACTATGAACTTGGCTTATAAAAGAGAATTTTGGGTTCAATAAATAGGTTTGGGGATAGATTGTTTGTACAACAAAAATGGATTTACTGAAGGGGATGAGATGCCCCGGGAAGAGAGTATAGAACAAGAAGAGCACTGAAGACACAGTTTTGGAAAGGAGAATGAAGATCCAGAAACGAAACCAATAATTAGTGTTTGGAGAGAGGTGAGGAACAGCAGGAGAGAGAGGGAGAAGCTCTAAGAAGAAGGAAACAGCTCCCATTGCCACATGCTGCAGAGAAGCTGCAGCAGCAAGAAGGGACGTTAATGACTTTGGCCCTCTTTACCTGAAGTTCTAGGTTAAATATGCTTTCTCCATTTTAAACCTTCCCTTCCCAGCAGATTGAATTACACACTCTCACCCTCTGTTCTACTATTCATGCTCCTAGTGTTTTCCCACTACTTTCTGGTCTGAGGAAATCTCTGAATCTCTGGGTGACTGCTTGATGGTGGTACAGAGATTTGTGACACATCCTGAGATCGGGAACCTCTTCTGATGCTGGCCATGAACTCTAACTTATATTCAGCTACTTTCTGGTAACCCATGCAGAAACTCCTACCCCAGCTCTCAAACTTTCAAGGGTCAAATCTATTTAAAAACTACAATATACATGATTTAATAAATACAGGTTGAGTATCCCTAATCTGAACATCCAAAATCTGAAAGACTCCAAAATCTGCAATTTTTGAGTGCCAGGATGATGTTCAATGAGAATGCTCATTGGAGCATTTCAAATTTCATATTTTTGCATTAGGAATGCTAATCTGGGTATGTATAATGCAAATATTGCAAAATACAAAAAAATCCCAAATCTGAAACACTTCTGGTTTCAAGCATTTCAGAGGAGGGCTACTCTGTAGTAGGAGCACATGAATATTTGTAGATGGAGGAAAGGAAGGGAGGGAGGGAGTCAGTTCACTCTTTACAGACATGCAATCTGAGGTGACCCAAGTCTGACATTTCCCACCTCAGCAATATCTTCTTATATAAATAATTTTGTATAGTAAGATTCAGTTCATTTGTAGACTGAACTCTGCTATAGGATTGATTATGCTTCTAATGCCATCACCCCTCAGGGTTAGCATCTAGTTATATAAATCCCACTCTCTCAGGTTGGGTGGGTCTCCTAGAAGCAGAACCTGAGGTGGGGGTTCTTGTCCAAATGACATATTGAGGGAGTACTGTTATGAGAAGAAGAAGGAGGGAATCCTGGTAGGGCGGGGAAGAAAGCTAAGCATGGCTGTGGTCTCAGCTGGAGACTAGTTTCAGCCTTGTTCCTTGGAAAGCTCTGAAGTACAAATTGCATCGAAGTATTTGTTGCACCCGGAGGCAATGTTACACCTGGAGTCCTTTGGTACCCTTATGTCAGGGAGCCACTGGCCTCTAGATGTGCATCAAGGGGGCATAGTATACCCTCCTGGATGAGGTGCCTCCCATTTGACCAAGGACAATCCTCTGCAAAGAGGAGGAGGTGTGAGCCCTTAGCACTCAATACTCAGTGCAGATGGGAGATGGTTGCATTGGCTTTCTGAATGGGATATGGCTGGGACACCAATGGCATCCACTATAGCCATCACTCCTTTTCTTGAAATAAGCTGAGTAGTCTGGACAAGTGTAAAACTTTGGGGGTCATTTGGACAAGAAGGAAATGTAGAATTAGAGTTCAGGATTAATTTGGTGTCAGTTTTTTGTTGGATTAGGGTTTATCATAATAAAATAGAATATGAATTGTGAGTTGAATGTCATAAATTCAATCTTTAAGATTGAAATGGTTATTAAAAGGTCAAATCTTAAGTTAATGTTAAAGTCAGGATTAAGTCTAGAATTGGGGAGATCATTAGATTAGTGATGGAGTTAGGTTTCAATATTAATCTGTTATTACTAGTATTACACTTGGACTGGAATTTTTTTTAAGGATAGTCAAATGATATGCTTAGAATTGCAGTTATTATTAAGTATAGGGAAGCATAAAGGAAGGCTAGGATAGAGGAAATTATGAGATTTTTTTTATCAGCTAAGACTCTTTTATATTCAGTCAGTAGCCTTTCTTTGGAGAACTAAATGATTTGGAATATGCTTAAAATTTTTGTCTTAGTCTTTCACTTGCTACCAGAATTAACAATACAGGTGGGGTTAGTAAGTAGGACTGGATGAATTGTGTCTGGTCCTTGAATTATGTTAGATTACATTTAGAAAATGATTAGAATTTGCATAAGAAATGGAATTAGAGTTTGAGTTAGAGATTAGGATGTCAAGATAGAGTGAGGTGTGGTATTGAGATTCTCAAGGATCTGACAATGGCTTATCTTTGCATTCCAGCCTCTACCCGCCTGGTGCTGGTCACAGTTCAGCTTCTCCATGATGGTGGGTCCCAATGGTAATGAATCCAGTGCTACATACTTCATCCTAATAGGCCTCCCTGGTTTGGAAGAGGCTCAGTTCTGGTTGGCCTTCCCATTGTGCTCCCTCTACCTTATTGCCGTGCTAGGTAACTTGATGATCATCTACATTGTGCGGACCGAGCACAGCCTGCACGAGCCCATGTATATATTTCTTTGCATGCTTTCAGGCATTGACATCCTTATCTCTACCTCATCCATGCCCAAAATGCTGGCCATCTTCTGGTTCAATTCCACCACCATCCAATTTGATGCTTGTCTGCTACAGATGTTCGCCATCCACTCCTTGTCTGGCATGGAATCCACAGTGCTGCTGGCCATGGCGTTTGACCGCTATGTGGCCATCTGCCACCCACTGCGCCATGCCACAGTGCTTACGTTGCCTCGAGTCACCAAAATTGGTGTGGCTGCTGTGGTACGGGGGGCTGCACTGATGGCACCCCTTCCTGTCTTCATCAAGCAGCTGCCCTTCTGCCACTCCAATATCCTTTCCCATTCCTACTGCCTACACCAAGATGTCATGAAGCTGGCCTGTGCTGATATCCGGGTCAATGTCATCTATGGCCTTATTGTCATCATCTCTGCCATAGGCCTGGACTCACTTCTCATCTCCTTCTCATATCTGCTTATCCTTAAGACTGTGTTGGGCTTGACACGTGAAGCCCAGGCCAAGGCATTTGGTACTTGTGTCTCTCATGTGTGTGCTGTGTTCATATTCTATGTACCTTTCATTGGATTGTCTATGGTGCACCGCTTTAGTAAGCGGCGTGACTCTCTCCTGCCCGTCATCATGGCCAATGTCTATCTGCTGGTTCCTCCTGTGCTCAACCCAATTGTCTATGGAGTGAAGACGAAGGAGATCCGACAGCGCATCCTTCGACTTTTCCACGTGGCCACACACACTTCAGACCCTTAGGTGTCAGCGATCAAACTTCTTTTCCATTCAGAGTCCTCTGATTCAGATTTCAATATCAACATTTTGGACGACAGTATTCAGAAAAAAAATTTTCCTTGATAAAAATACAACTCAGATCCTTCAGATATGAAACTAGTTGGGGAATCTCCATTTTTCAATATTATTTTCTTCTTTTTTTTTTCTCTCTATACAGTTATTAATACCCTGGCTTGGTTGTGGTTGGAGGTTTATTACTTTCCATTTTACCATGCAATCCAAATCTAAACTGCTGCTACTGATGGTCCACAGCATTCTGAGACAAGAGTAGTACATCTAAAGAACATTTGCCAAAGGCTTAAGCATGGCAAAAGGAAAATAAACACAAGAATATACTAAAATGAGATAATCTAATTTAAAACTGTAACTTCCTCTCCAGGACTCCCAACCACATTGGATCTCAGAAAAAGACTGTCTTCAAAATGACTTCTGCAGAGAAGAAATAATTTTTCTTCTGGACGTAGCACTTAAGGGGAAGATTGGAAGTAAAGCCTTGAAAAGAATACATTTACCTACATTAATGAAAGTTGACACATTCTGCTTTGATAGTTTTCACAGCCTATGGACACCGATTGGACACTAATTTTCCTATTTAATTTTCTAATCATCTTTTTAATTTAGGCAAAGATATTATTAGTACCCTTATTGTGGCAGTGGAAAAATTGATGTTCAGTGAGGATCAGTGAATTAAATGGGGTCATTCAGGTATAAAAATAAAAAAAAGACTTTTAATGCCCAATCTCATATTATGTGGAAGAACTGTTAGAGAGACCAATAGGATAGTGGGTTAGAGATTTCCAGAATCTTACATTTTCTAGAGGAGGTATTTAATTTCCTCTCATTCATCCAGTGTTGTATTTAGGAATTTTCTGGCAACAGAACTCATGGCTATTGATTATTGTCCTGGTCCAATTGTCACTTTACCTGTGTCTTGGAAGCAGAAGTGATTACCAGGTCCACCGTTATGGAAGGTTCTTATACAGAAAGTCTGGCATGGGGCTTATAGCTATTTGTTTTTAAAAGTTCCATAGGTGATTCTGATAGGCAACGAGGTTAGAGAGCCACCAGTTACAATGGGAAGTGTGGAATGGCAGGTGCTGAAGACAACATTGGCCTTTTGAGTGTGACTGGTAGCTGGAAAGTGAGGGAATCTTCAGGACTATGCTTTATTTGGGGCTTTGTGTAGTATGTAACAGGGACTTTGAGACCAGGAAAGCAATCTGACTTAGGCATGGGAATCAGGCATTTCTGCTTCTGAGGGGCTATTACCAAGTGTTAATAGGTTTCATCTTCAACAGGATATGACAACAGTCTTAACCAAGAAACTCAATAACAAATACTAACACATGTGATCATGTATGTGGTGAGATTCATTTTCTTCTTCAATCTTCAGATTCCCTGATATGGATTCTCATAACATGCTTTCATCCCCTTTTGTAATGTATATAATGTTTGGAAATGTCTATTTAATACTTGTATTTGCTGCTGGACTGTAAGCCCATGAGGGCACTGTTTGTTAGTGAGTGTCATCTCTGTTCATCATTGATTGCTCTTTGCTTATCACTGAATCCTCAGCAAAGGGCCTAGAACATAATAGTGCTTATGCTCGATACTGGCTATTTTTCACCAAACCTGATTCCTTCCATCCTGAACACACAGCCAGGCCATTGTCCAGCCTTTGAGTTGGGTTTTATTAAATTCTAGCCATTACTTTCCATGTGAGTGGAAGTGACATGTACCACTTCTATACCTGGCTCATAAAGCCCTCCCATGTGCAGTCTTTCATGTTGACATTAAATGTAACTTGGGAAGCTATGTTTTACACATAGCAACCACCAGAATCCTGGATTCCTAAAAAAACTGTGCAGGGCCAAACCTCTGTCATTTGCAAGTCCCCCTTGTATTTGCATCAGGCAGTTGGATAAGTGAAAAATAAAGTACTAGTGTATCAAGTCTCTGAAAATGATCTTATTGTTCTTAAAGTATTCTAGCCTTGTAAATAAAACACTAATAGTTGTTGAATAAATAGATTAAAAACTAAAGGAAATAAAAACTGAAAACTGAAGGGCTCAGGAAAGACTGCTCTTCCTCCTTCCAGAGTAAACATAAGAGGTATAAATTTATCAAAGGAGGAAATATTTCCTTACATTATCATAAATATCACAAAGTCCTTATTAATCATTGTGACGTCAAGCTGTGTCTCATGTAGGTTTCTATTAATTTGCTTTGGATTGCTCCCATCCCAACTTCTTAGGAAACTTACATTGTTATCTCTTCTCTGTCATGGATGTTCAACCTCACTCTCTCAAATGAATCATTCCTAGCATTTATCATGTTCAAACCTTCCATATTAAAAGCAACAATGACAACAACCAGTATAACTCTGTCTAAAACTCCTTTGTCTCTTCCGTTTAATAGCCAAATTTCTTAGAGAAGTTATCTATAACTTATTTTCATTTACACATCTCTCATATAACTCTTCCACTATTCCAGTTTAGTTTTGGCCTTGGTCAAACTGCCAAAGAACTTTTACTATACATCATCAGAAACCTCTGTGTGTCTGAGGTTTTTAGTTTTTATCTTCCCTGATTTCTCATCAACATGTAACACAGTTGACCACTCTGTTTCTTGATACATTTTCTCCCTTTGTCCTTTGTGGCATCACACTCATGGTTTTCTGTTTATATCTCTGTATACTTCTCAGTTTCCTTTGCACATGCATTCTACTCTGCCTGGTGAGAGAATATAGTGTAATCGAATCAGGCCTCTAATTCCTACACAATTAATACTTGTATTTGCTGCTGATCTATAAAATTTGAGTTGGCCTCTAATTCCTATGCAATCACACACACACACACACACACACACACACACACACACACACACCCCATTCAGTTTGCCATTTGTATATCAGTGACTTAATTTGTATCTTTAGACTAGATTATTGGGCTAGTATAGAATTTTAGGCTTGCAAGTCTAATGTCTGTGTAACCCAGACATTTGGATGCTTTAAGCTCAAAGTGTCCAGAAATCAAATTCATGATATTCTTTGTGCAATTATATTCATCATTCATGTTTCATATATCAGTTAATCTTGCCACTGCTAATTCTGATGTGCAAGCCTCAAACCTAGGACTGAAACTTGGCCTTTTCTTTTTCTTCTCTTAACCTTCATCTTTAATTCCAAATAAAGTTATAAAATTTCTACTGCTTTTATAACTTTGATCCCATATTTTCCTTTATTTGTATCTCTACTCCCCTAATCCATGTTATGATAAATTCATCTTGACTATTTCAATAGCCTTGTAACTGGTATATTTACATGCATTATAGCTTTAATTCAATCTGTTCTCTGCAACACAATGTAAAACCCTCTTTCCAAAGGCAAATGTGATCATGTCAAAACCACTCTCTCTTCAGCTATTTAATACTGTTAATATTTCCCACCTTTTTGGTTGAACCCATTTCTATTTTCAGGCTTATCTTGAACCATGGGCTCCTTGCTCATTGACTTCCAGTCCCACTGCCTTTTGTTTCTTTCCTTTGTTTCACCATACTTCCTCCTTTACAGGCTCTTTGGAGACATGGTTTTTTATGCCTAATACGCCTTCTGCTAAACATTCTCAGTTTTATATATATATATCTTTTAACATTCAGACTTCCCCTTAATTAACACTTCTTGAGAAAACTCATTCCTTACCCCTTAGGGCAGGTCAGATACCCTTACTGTATACGTTTACAGAACCATCTATTCTTAATTCACTTATGTAGTCATTTTTATAGGCAGAATTCTAAAATGACCCTACAGAAATGTCCTGCTCTGGCTTCCAGAACCTTTAAATATGATGAGCTGTCACTCCTGGGATTGTGTTACATGCTATATCACACAATTGGATCTTCAGATAGGGAGATTATATCCCCATGGGCCTGGTCTAATCACGAGACCTTAAAAACAAGACATCTCTCTAGATGGTGACAGAAGAAGCCAGAGATATTCAAAGCATGGCAAGGATGTGATGTGCTGTTGCTGGCTTGACGATGGAGGAGCATGTGAGAAGGAATGCGGGTAGCCTAGGGAGTGGAGGGAGGCCAACAGAGAGCAATGGAAAAGTGATTCCAGTGGCACGGCTTCAGGAAACTGAATTCTGTTAATAACCAGAATGAAAGTGGTTTCTTCCCCTAGGCTCCCAAATTAGAACCCAGTCAGCTGAAACTTTTATTTTAGCCTTATGAGAAATCCATCCATATTTCTCTTAAGGTTAAGAAGGTCACCCATACTTCTGACCTTCAGAATATGAACTAATAAATGGGTATTGGTTTAAGCTGATTTTTTTTTTTTTTTTTTTTTTTTTGCTGCGCAGCAATTGGAAACTAATGCAGTCATCAAATACATTCTTAGTGCTATTAAAATGAGTGTGAATCCAGCACTGAGAATGCAACGCAGAACAAAGGTGGTTTAAACTCCTCCCTCATGGAGTACACAATCCCCTGAGGGAAGAGAATCCTAAATGGATAGTGCTTCATGCCATTGCAAATTTATATTTCTATGCAAACACATTTAATTAGTGTGTCTTCCTTCCACAAGGATCAAGTCTGGTTTTTGTAGCATTCTAATCTTGCCCATCATGTAACAGAGTGTCTGGCTCACAGGAGTCACTAAAGAAAAAAATAAAGAACTATTCATTAATACATGAAGAATAAAATGCTCCAAGTCAGATAGCTGATGTGAATGAGACAGTTGTGACAGAGTTTGAGTAAGTTGTGGTTTCCTGACTCTAAAGCTTGTGTACTTAAACACTATAACGTATCATTCTACTTACCCAATGCAGACACTACATACTGAGATCCTGTGAAACCGACCTCACACGTAGTAGGAGGAGTAGTGGCACAGGTGAAGAGAAAGACGCACATGTCCTTACAACTTCACCTTGTAAGAAAGTACATTCCAGCAGAAACACATAAACAAATCTTAGTATTTATTCTCTAAAGCTCTTTTTAGTTCTTTCTTTTTTTTTTTTTTAAATTATACTTTAAGTTCTGGGGTACATGTGCAGAACATGCAGGTTTGTTACATAGGTATACACATGCCATGGTGGTTTGCTTCATCCATCACACTGTCATCTACATTAGGTATTTCTCCTAGTGCTATCCCTCCCCAGTCCCCCCACTCCCTGCTATCCCTCCCCTATGCCCCAACCCCCCGACAGGCCACGGTGTGTGATGTTCCCCTCTCTGTGTCCATGTGTTCTCATTGTTCAACACTCACTTATGAGTGAAAACATCTGATGTTTGGTTTTCTGTTCTTGTGTCAGTTTGCTGAGAATGATGGTTTCCAGCTTCATCCAGTACTTATCTCCTGGAGGTGTGAAGGACATCACTTCCATCACAAAGGCCCAGGAGATGCCCTGTGGTGAGAAATTAGGGAACTTTTCTTGACTAAGAGAGAGTACTTAATTCCGTCAGTCAGCTGTATTGCATCTCTCATGCCTCCAGTTCATCTACCCAATGTAGCTGAAAACTTTCTCACAAATGTTTACAATTATTTATGTGCATTTTTTCCTCTGAAGGACCAGAAGCTCCCTAGAGGAAAACATCTCCAAATTACCTCTTAAAAAACCCATTGCTTTATCCTGTTCAAAATAATTTATCATCAAATCTTCAAAATAATTATTGAGCATCTGCTGTTCCACCAACAGCACTAGGCACTGAATATCTGTTGGCACCCTCAGGACTTACCATCTAGTTGAGTGACAAACTATTGTATACGTGCAAGAAGCAAACACAGTCCCTTGAATAATCCGGAAAGGAGAATTAATGAGACAGGATTTTCTGAGAAATTATGTTTATACTTGACAAATGAGAGGAGCAGTTAGAAATGAGACACGGGCATGGGGGGAATGAGGACATTCCAGGCAACGTAAAAGGTACTTGGGAAAGCCCTGAGGCCAGATAAGAGGTTAAACTGATAGTCTTCCTGGCTCCAGTTTTGTTCATATGTCCAATGCCCTTCTAATCTACAATTTACACTACTAAGTCATAGTAAAAAAGTAATGATTTTTATGTACTAGATACAAACCACTTAGCATAGTACGTACAGTCCTATACAATCTGGTCACCTACTCCTTCATCCCTACCACTCCCTTTTCTTGCTGTATGCCACAGGCACGCCTATGAAGACATAAGTGATGGAGACATAAAGAAGTACAGGAATGCACACCTTTTCACAAACACTTTTTCTTTTTCAAAATGTGGAGTCTTCTTTTCATGTTGCTCTTTTGTTCTAGATTTTTCTCTTATTTAATTCTTAGTTTGCCTAGAAATACTCTAAATTTTTCAAGGTGAAGTAAAAATTATTTTCTCCTTTGTGGCAGCTTGCCACACATTCCCAGACATGTTCTGCCAATGACCAATTTGTAGTCTCTAGCAATCTTTTGAGAATAACTTTATTATGTAACTTACTGGTTTGTGGTCTGGTTGTGTCTCTACTTGCCTTTCTCCTGGCACAAGGTTGTGAGCTTTCGGCGACGAGGGAACACATTTTATTTATTTCTCAGCCTTTCATCCTTATCACTTCTTTCTTAAAAAGTAAATGCTGAACATAAATTTGTAACACGAATAAACCTATGGGCTTCCCACTGTCTTAGCACAGATTAGGGATTTTCAGTGCTCGCTGGTTCTAACAGGTCTCTGTGAGGCTCTAGCAGTCTCTTTTATGTTACCCAGGCCTTAAGATACGTTGTAATTTCATCAGCCTTGGCCTTTCTTCCTCAGCATCCTGAGCATGGCCTCCCTGATGGGCTTGGACTTCACACCGTAAATGATGGGGTTGAGCACAGGAGGTATCACCAGGTACGCATAGGCAACAAGAGCATGTACAATGTGGGGCAGGTGCCTTCCAAAACGGTGCATCATGGACATGGTGATACCTGGAACGAAGAAGACAAAGACAGCCAGAATGTGGGAAACACAGGTGTTGAGGGCCCGGATGCGCTCCCTGGGAGAGGCCAGACCCATGACTGTGCGCAGGATGAAAGTATAGGACAGGATGATGAGCAGGGAATCTATGCCCCCTGTAGATACAACCACATAGAGTCCGTAGCATATATTGATCGTGATGTCAGCACAGGCCCACCTCATCACATCAGGGTGGAAACAGAACGAGTGGGACAGGATGTTATCGCCAGGGCAGAAATTTAGACGCTTAATCAAAAATGGCACAGGGAAGAGGCACAAGGTAGCTCGAGCCACAATGGCCAGCCCAATCCTGACGATGACATTATTTGTGAGGACAACTGCATAGCGCAGGGGGTTGGAGATGGCCACAAAGCGGTCAAAGGACATGGCCAGGAGTACTGAGGACTCCACCACAGAGAAGGAGTGCAGGAAGAACATCTGGACCAGGCAGGCATTGAACCCAATGAGCCGATAGTCAAACCAGAGCACAGCCAGGGTGGTGGGCAGTGTGGACAAGGTGAGGCCCGCATCAGTGAGCGCCAGCATGGACAGGAAGTAGTACATGGGCTGGTGTAGGCTGGAGGTCCTCTTCACAGCCAGGAGGATCAGGCAGTTCCCAGTGAGGGCCACAGTGTACATGGAGGAGAAGGGGATGGCGAGCCAGCTGTGAATGGCCTCCAGCCCTGGGATGCCAATCATGAGAAAAGCAGGTGGCTGGAAGAAGGAGATGTTGACATAGGACTGTGGAGGGAGCATCCTAGGAAGGCAGCTGAGAGCTCCGGAGAGATGTGAGCTCTTCAATCTGGGCAGATAGAAGGACACTGATAGGACACCTGTCAGTAGGAAGACATTTATTTGTGCTGTGTGGACTTTTTCATTAATTGTTTTTCATTTTCCTTAGCCCTTGCTCTGTATTATTAACTCTTCCAGGAATGTGCAGACATTAACTAATAAGCATTCGAATGAAATTCAAATTCTCCAGGGATAATGTAAGTCTGCTCTAGTTAGCAAAACATGAATGACAATGGTAGATTTAGAATTTAGTTATTTGTTCTCATGTTTATTTATTTTTTAAAATTGAAATAAAAATGTATGTATTTATCCTGTACAATATGAAGTTTTCCAGTATATATACACTGTGGAATAGTGAAATCTAGCTAATTAACACAAGCATTACCTCATACATTTATGATTTTTGTGATGAAGATCAGTTAAAATTCACTCTTACCATTTTTCCTCCCTCCCTCCCTCCCTTCCTTCCTCCTTTCCTTCTCTCTTCCTTTTTTTTCTTTCTTGTTTTTTGAGATAGGGTCTTGCTTTGTTGAGTGCAGTGCCAAGATCATAGCTCACTGCAGCCTCAAACTCCTGGGGTCATGTGATCCTTCTGCCTCAGACTCCTGAGTAGGTGGGACTACAGGTCTGTGCCACCATACCTAGCTAATTATTTATTTTTTTAATTTTTGTAGAGATAGGTTATCACAACGTTGTCCAGTCTGGTCTTGAAGTCCTGTGATTAAGCAGTCCTCCCACCTCAGCCTCTGAAAGTGCTGGCATTACAGGTATGAGCCACCATACCTGGCCTTAGCATTTTCAAGAATAAAAGATAATATATTGCATTTATAGAGTTTAGTTGCTGCTAACTATACAGTTTATCCTGCTTTCATTTTAACATACAGTGTCTTCACAAAATGAAAGTGTTTTGCTAATTTTAAGATGTAAAGCACACTATCAATGCTCATAATTATCATCGTCACATCTTTGTTGTTTTTGTCCTTATCTCCATTACTATTCTACTGATACTGTATTTTTTGCAGTATTCTAAGTGCTTTCACAGTAATTATGTCATTGGAGTCTCACAATTACTTTGCTTGATAGACAAAGAAGGAAAACATTTTTATTAATGTGAGTGGAGAGAAATGCTTAAATCCATCAAAGAAAGATTAAAACTGCAGCCTTCCCCATAAAACAGCTATTAAAACTCCACTGTGTGTGTGTGTGTGTGTGTGTGTGTGTGTGTGTGTTTGGAAGATGTAAGTACAAAATCCTGACATTCTCTAGTAATCAAGTCCCACGAACGAGAAAATTTCAGGCTAAGAATAAAAATAGGTACTAGGAAAGTTTTCATAAATGAAGTGACAATTTGATTCTCACCAGGTCACTAAAAACTGTCAAAGATGTGGGGTCTTTCTGTGTCTTGCCCGGAGAATATCAACTGGGTCATTGGATGCCCTTGCAATTCAGGCTACAAACTAACAAGAATCATTCCTTCACCCCATTGACTCAATATTTCCCAGAATTTAGGAATGCCAGACAAATATTTCCTTCTACCTCTTAGCACACCCTTCCTGAAGTCCTTTGTCCTTGGATGTGCCTCCCTCTAAATCACTTAGCGATGTTGTCTTTCCTAGCTGGGAGGGCCAAAGCTGCAGGCCCAAGGAAACTGGGTTCTCCCCTAAAGTTAGAATTTCCAAAGACGCCTATTAAAACATGAATCAAAGACATAAATGTAGGCTGGTTTCAATGTTCTGTGGCGTCTGTCCTACAAATGCTACTAATGTTATTATCTGATGCTAGGCAAATACAGTTACTAATGTATCAATCATTCAGTATCTCTTATGTTCCAGATATTAGACTCTTCACATTTTTGATTGTAAATAATACCTCTCTGCTTATACAACAATCATGCAAGGTAGATACTATCATCTTCTTAAAAAAAGATAGCAATAACAATAATAATGATATTATTTTAAAACAAATAAAACTAGAGAGAGAGGTTGAGTTCCTCTAGGGCAGTCTAGAGTGACAGCACAAAGTCAGATTGGTGTCTGCTTCCCTCAAACCTTTCAACAGTCTCAAACTGTCTGCATTATACTAGATGCTAGAGATTGGCAAAATGTGAGCTGTTTGGAGCAGATGAGCTGGAAGTTTCTATTTTCCTCTTATGTTCCATGGTGACATGATTTAGGGTTCTGCAGATGCCGTGTTTTCCTATTTCTCCAAAGCTCTGTTTACTCAGTATAACCCTTTTGGTTCTTCACACTATTTGCCTTTTATTGTGCTAATTGCCTCCTCATTTTTTTTTTTTGAGACGGAGTTTCGCTCTTGTTACCCAGACTGGAGTGCAATGGCGCGATCTCGGCTCACCGCAACCTCCGCCTCCTGGGTTCAGGCAATTCTCCTGCCTCAGCCTCCTGAGTAGCTGGGATTACAGGCATGTGCCACCATGCCCAGCTAATTTTTTGTATTTTTAGTAAAGATGGGGTTTCACCATGTTGACCCGGATGGTCTCGATCTCTTGACCTCGTGATCCACCCGCCTCGGCCTCCCAAAGTGCTGGGATTACAGGTTGCCTCACCATTTTTGATTTTCTTTTTACTAATTAAAGGTCCATTTCTTCAGAAACCTCATCCAATCTTAATGTTCCGATTTTGATGATTTCCAAATCTCTGTTCTTTTCTTTTTCAGGGAAATCAATGAATGAGAAAGTGAATACATTATTGAATAATGATTTCTTTATTTATATAATATGCTTCCTCTTTACCTCAAGTCTTAATAAAGCCTCCTCTAGTGCCCATGTTCACAAGTTTTACCATATAGTTTATGTATAGAAAAGATCAACGACTCCTTCAGATTAAATTAATTGTGATTTTTTTAGTCAGTACTTACTTAGATTTATGTCAGGTCAATCCAGAAAATAGTCTCTTTGTCATTGGTAACATAAATCAGAATACAGCGTAAATTCTGGACTCTCCATTTACCTTTCAGGAATCCGAGGATAAATTTTCCTCAAGTTAATGTGACATTTCCCTTTCTTCGAGCCTGCATTGACTTATCTCTGCTCCACTGACTCACAAATGCATTATCCTAGAACTCACTGTTGTCTCCTAGTTGACATGCAGGTCCTACATAACTCTGGGTATTTTTTTGATCTATTTCTCCTGGATGTGGTAGAAAGATCAAAATGCTCAGTTTGGTTCAATATTACAAGAAGCTGAGCACTCAAAGATAAAACTATACAGTAATTCTTAGGGCAAGTTGCCAAAAATTTGTGGCACTTTGTACCACAACTTGTACTAAATTCTCTCTTATCTCCAGATCATGCTCTTTTCACCCATTTTCATGTACTGTGAATATTACAGTGATACAAGAGGCCTGACATGAGGGAGGAATTCTGTGTATTAAAATAAAAATTTTTGCTTTTGTTTTCTTTCTTTTATGTAAATATCCATTCTAGTAGCCAGCTTGGATTGCACGTTTCTTAGTTCCCATGGACTCAGAAAATTTCATCTCTCATTTCTGGAAATTAGACCAGGTTTGTTTTTCTGCTATTATATCCAGGACATAAAAGAGTCAAACCTATTTAAAAATCATAACTCTTCCCAGAAAAAGGAGGAAAAATGTGGACGATTTTTAGCTTACGTTTCTTTTAATACTCTAGGAATCATCCATGACTGTATGTGTCTGTGGGAGTTAAAAGGAGTGACTCAACATGTTTTATCTCCTCTACCTCAGAGTCAAGTGCTTTCCTTAAAGGCTCTTGTTATGTAGGAGAACATGAAGGACAATCTCAAAGCGAAAGTTGACATCTCAAGCAAACATTCAGATCATCCCCAGGATGCTACCTGAGATGGGATGTTAAGATACTCTCACAGAGTTGCCTACTTACAGAAACCAAACAGTGTGAATCAGCTTGGTCACGGAGTCTAGGTTTCTGAATAATGATCTGAATTGAGAAATCTCTGTGTTCAGGAGTGTTGCTTCCTTTCTTACTCTCTCACATTTAGGGGCGTGTGTTCCTACCATCTACGGAAATCCAGGCCTCCTCACTTTTTTTCCTGATTTTGACACCTGCTCATCTCTCCTCCTACTGGTTCCTCCTTTTGGAGGTAGCTGACAGAGAGGGGATCTCAGACTCACTGAGCAGGCCCCTTCCCTTCCAAATAGTGCAGAAGGGACTGTGTCCAGGCCCCGTGTTACTCACTCTGCTTATTGTCAAAGCCTTCTTTACCTCTCCAAGTCCTGAAGGAGCCCAGGAAGGCTCTGCAGCTTACATCTCATCTTTATACCCTTGGCTAGATGCCTTGGTGAGGTGCTGTTCCCCAGAGATCCCTTGGGCCCAGGCCACCTAGGAGATTCTCTGCTAACTCCTGGGCAATAGTAAATGAGTGGGGTGTGTGTATTGGGAAGGAGAGTTACAAAGCAAATGAGTCATTTCAGCAACGGAGCTGTGTAGGAGAGGAGAGAGCTAGAATCATCATGTCTCTCTCTGTGCTCCAGGTATAGCGTTTCCACTCTGCCACACCTTCAGGAAGCTTCACTGGGCACTTCAATCACTTCCTTAACTGTGCTTTGCAGTGACATCAGCTATTCCATTTGGAGACACAGAGACCACTTTGTAGCCTCTCTCAGTGAGGGCCTTTTAGGCCATCAGGATCAGTGGTATCTTCCCTCCACTCCATCTTAGCCCCCAGGGATGGATCCAGGTGAAGCAGCCCCACTTCCTGTGTTTTCTCCTCATGGACACTGTGGGAACTCTGTTTTCTTCATCTGCATATCTGAATCAAGCAAACTGGGGAGCTAGATGGGGAGAAAAGGGCCCTGAAACAGGGAGAGATGAATGTAGCCATCAGGCATGTTTATTGGGAGCTCTCCAGCTCTCTGTTTTTGTCTTTAGAGAGGCAGAGAGTCATTCAACCTAAGAATTTTTCCTTGCTGTCTTGTATATCCCCCTAGGCCTCCCTTCATTCTTATGTGTGACCTAAATTGAAAATACGAAGAGGCCCCATGGGCTGAACTGCAGAAACAAATAAAGTGAACATTTATATTTTCATACATTGGTTTCTGAATCCTGTTTCAACTTTTTCACTTCCCAGATTCCTGCCAGTGCCCCTGCCAGTGAGGCAAATGCCTGCCTGTGTGGTCTCCTTGGGAGGACTGTGTAATAAAGTGGTCCCCATCCCGCAGAACCTGGCAGAGGAGAATGATGCATAGTTAAAAATAAATTCCCTAATATTATATACTCAGGCAGTAGTGAGAGACCAGAGGAAGGCCATTCCTGAGCAAGGAAGTGCTTTGTTGGATCGAGGGCTGCCCATTGGTTCTACCCCTCTGTAGTGCTACTTTTGGATTATAGCTCCCGGCAGAGAATTGCTTGGAATGTGGTGTGCACTTAGTAAGAAGGTGTTAAATAAATGAATGAATACATTCCTGAAGCCCTCTTGTGGACAATCTCTCTGCCCAATAATGAAGGCATTCATTGTGAGTCAGGCTTCAGTGCTGCCCTTGAGGAATTAGAATATGAGGCCAAAACAAAGTATAATATGAATAGCATTTGACAAGCTCTCTAGTGGAGGTGTGTGCAAACTGCAAAGCGTGTAGAGCAGAGAAGAGCAAGGAACAGGAAACAGAGGACAGAGCCTTGTATCTCCTCCTCGAAGGACAAGAATCTTCTAGATAGATGGAGAAAGTAGTGGAGTCCTAAAGCAGTAAGAAAAACTGACAGACCCACTCCTGAGGGCTGTAGGGTTATTGATGGGTCCATGCCTTTGCTGCCTACATTTGGTTGCAATTCGGGGAGGAGTGCTATACCCTGCACAGAGAGAGACTCATTTCGGACCAGATTCATAGGCCCCATGCTCCATTCTTTCTCTGTTATCATTCATGCATCTGTTGAAACTTTATTTATGGTGAGCTTTTATATGCCATGCCCAGTTTAAGCATTAGGCACAGAGGTATGACTAAAACATAGTTCCTGGCCTCAAGGATTTCACAGTTTTATGTGCAATTATTTATAATTACAATATAGTGTGTTAAGTGCATGAGGGAAGCACAGGGTGTTCCAGGGTCACAGTTAACCCTCCCTAACTTGGCAAACCCACCGTTCCAGTCTCAATGGAAATCACATGCTAGTCAGGAAGATATATAATTATTTTGCTTCATCTGCATTCTAATTCTCCATTCTTAGCACCAGCCAATCAGCTTATCCTGCTTGTCTTGAGTCTTCCTCCAGCATTCAGTAATTATCTAGTAATTATCTGAGAGACTGTCCTATCTTTCTTGAAATATAGGAGGATGGAGGATTCTGGCATGAGGGATATATACACACACATATCTAGATATATAATTACATACATCTACACATAAAGTGTACATGTATATTAAACACATATATACATACACACCCATATATTTCTATATGCCCATCGGTATTTCCCCACTCACAACTTTTTGCCTTTATAAATTTCAAGTCTACGAAAAAGCTGAAAGAATAACGTACTAAAAACTTGTATTTTCATTATCAGGTCGATAACATATTTTTCACACAGTTTTCTCCTTTTGTTTTTCTCCCTCCATCTCTACAGACATACACACACCTGCCCACACTCATGCACGTTATTTTTACTATCTCACTTGAATGTAATTTTAGACATTATAATCTTTCTTAACCAATATTTAATAAACACCTTCTAAAAACAGATTCTCCTACATAACCACAATAGCATTTCAAACCTAAGCAAATCATACTGAAGCTAATAATGTGTCAATATATAATACATATTCAAACTTTCACAACTGTCCTAATAATAATGGGTTTCTGCTAGTAGTTGGTTGTTGTGTCCCTTTAATCTTTTAAAATTTACATGGATTCCCTGATATATATAATATATAACATATATCATATTATATAATTTAATTTATATATAACTATATATAACTATAATGCAGTTATATACTATATATATCAGGGAATTAATCTAAATTTTAATATTAATTTATATATATGTAATATATAATACATATAATATATACTATATATAAAATATAAAAATATATCAAATATAGAATATATATTTTATATCTAGATATATTGCTCTCCCTGAGAGTCTTGCTCTCTTGCCCAGGTTGGAGTGCAGTGGCATGATCTCGGCCCACTGCAGCCTCCACCTCCCAGGTTCAAGCAATTCTCCTGCCTCTGCCCCCTGAGTAGCTGGAATGGCAGGCATGTGCCACCACCCCAGGCTAATTTTTCTATTTTTAGTAGAGATGGGGTTTCATTATGTCGGCCAGGCTAGTCTTGAACTCCTGACCTCATGATCTGCCTATTTCAGCCTCCCAAAGTGCTGGGATTACAGGCCTGATATATTTTTTATAGCACTGCATTTTTAAAAGAGTCTAGGCCACTTTGTGTGTTTGTGTGTGTATAATGTTCCCATATTCTAGATTTTTCTGACGATTTCCTCATGGCTAGGCTTAGGCAAAATATTTGTGGTAGGAATTCTATATATGTGATGTTATTTTCTTATTGTTCATATTAGAAGATATATAATGCCACAATATCTCTCTATTGATTAAGCTAAATTTGCTCATGTGCTTAGGGTATTGATTGTCAATCTTATTTATTATAAAGGTAAATTTATTTTTCTTATTTAGTTAGTAACCTGTACAGTGATACGTTGAGGTTAGGTGAGTATTCTGTTTCCCAACATCTTTTAAACATTTGTTGATTTGTCTTAAATTATGTTAAAAGCTATAAAAGGTATTTTTCAAAATCTATAAACTTTTGCATTTATCCATGACATTCCTCTGTAGGGAAGAGGTTTATTACTTTTTCTTTTCTCTCTCTCTATTTTGAGTATCACTATGGACACATACATTTAAATAAACCAATTTGTTTGCTGTATTGCTGTCAAAATATTAATAATTTTTAGTATACCAATTTTTATTTAACTTTTATTTCAGTTTTAAGGCTACATGTGCAGGTTTGTTATATAGATACATTGTGTGTCACAAAGGTTTGGGGTACAGATTATTTCATCACTCAGGTAATAAGAACAGTACTGATAGGTAGTTCTTCAATCCTGACCCTCCTCCCACACTCCATCCTCACGTACACCCCAGTGTCTGTTGTTCTCTTCTTTGTGTTCATATATATTTGATATTTAGCTTCCACTTAAGAGTGAGAACATTCAATATTTGGTTTAATGTCCCTGGGATAGTTTGCTTAGGATAACGTCCTCCAGCTCCATCCATGTTGCTACAGAGAACATGATCTTCTTTTTCATGGCTGTGTAGTATTCCTTAGTGTATATGTACTACATTTTCTTCATCCAGTCTACCCTTGTTGGGCATTTAGGTTGATTCCATGTCTTTAGTATTATGAATAGTGCTGTGATGTAGTATTCCAATATTCAATGTACCTTTGGTCACTGGTAACTCTTTCAAATAGGTTTCTGGTTCTTTTTTCTTTTTCTGTTACATGGACTTATTGCCCTTGTGTTCTTTAATTTTAGGCACAGTCTATTCCAGTATCATCTAATGTTTTCCCTGCTCTATGCTTAGAACTAGGCATTTATTCAAGGATTTCAAATTATTTGTAGTGGGAAATATTATTAGAAATCAGTGGTGCTAGATCTGCTCACTGCTCCCAGTGTTATTGCCTATGGGCACTTTCAGTGGACAGGATTGGTAATCTAGAGAGACAATTAAAAATGCATTAATATATTTTTCATTAGGATGACACAGACAAATTTATCATCCATTCTCTTTGTCTTAGAATGTAAAAACAATCTCCTAAGAGTTTTCTTGCCTCCTTTTTCTATTCTACTTTCACCTTCCTAATCCATAATATAGTTAAGTCTGTGCAGTCTTCTGTGGTGCAGTAGTCTTCCATGGCAGACTTTTAAGCAAAGAATGTAGGTTAAATGTCTCAATCAGGTCTGAAAGGTCTCAAGAGGTCTCTCCACTGTCAGTCATTTATTGCTTATCTCCTGTTGTTCTTCTAACACAGGCACATAGATTGTGCTGAATCACATCTGACTACTTGCTTTTCTACAAGTACACCAAATTATTCTAAAACATTTTAAAAGTCTTCTTTTTTCTTTATTGGTTGGCTCCCCACTCCCTGTTTGGCAACCCCCTGTTTACCTTTCAGCTTCTTTCTCATCTGAATCATTTCTTATTCCCCCTTGCGGGGCCAGTAAACTCTCTTCTGAGTTCCTATCCTATCACATTCTCTTTACACATTACTATAATTGCGCTGTCCCCAGTGAATGAAAAAGGCCATATGGTTCACTTCTTTAACATTTTTAGTGATGGGCACAGATTCTTGCACAAGTAAACACTGAAGAAAATATCTGAGGTTAGTGAGTGTATAAAGGAATCAAGACTGTTCTTTACCTATCCATCTGAGGGCAAGCAATTGCTTGTCATACACTTTGTAATGTGTCTGGGCAAGAGATTTGAGTAAGGGCTTTCTGGGCATAAGATATGACTGTTTGGCCATGTTTTTCTTCCAGATCCTTAGGTTATTTTCTTATTTCATGAACCTTGCCCCTTCCTTCTCAGTACCTTGAGCATGGCCTCCCTGATGGGCTTAGATTTCACACTATAGATGATGGGGTTGAGCACCGGAGGCACCACCAGATACACATAGGCAACCAGGGCATGGACAATGTGGGGCAGGTGCCTCCCAAAACGGTGGATCATAGACACACCTATGACTGGAATGTAGAAAACCAGGACAGCTAAGATATGAGACACACAGGTGTTGAGGGCCCGGATACGCTCCCTGGGAGAGGCCAGCCCCATCACTGTATAAAGAATAAGTGTATAGGACAGGACAATAAGCAAGGAGTCTACACCCACTGTGGACAGAACCACATAGAGCCCATAAAGGATGTTGACTGTGATGTCAGCACAGGCCCGTTTCATGACATCTGCATGGAAACAGAATGAATGAGACAAGAGGATCTTTCCAGGGCAGTAATTCAATCGTTTCAGCAAGAAGGGCACGGGGAAGAGGGACACAGTGGCTCGAGCCACAATGGCCAGCCCAATCTTGATGATGACATTATTTGTAAGGACAGCTGCATAGCGCAGGGGGTTGGAGATGGCCACAAAGCGGTCAAAGGACATGGCCAGGAGTACTGAGGACTCCACCACAGAGAAGGAGTGCAGGAAGAACATCTGGACCAGGCAGGCATTGAACCCAATGAGCCGATAGTCAAACCAGAGCACAGCCAGGGTGGTGGGCAGTGTGGACAAGGTGAGGCCCACATCAGTGAGCGCCAGCATGGACAGGAAGTAGTACATGGGCTGGTGTAGGCTGGAGGTCCTCTTCACAGCCAGGAGGATCAGGCAGTTCCCAGTGAGGGCCACAGTGTACATGGAGGAGAAGGGGATGGCGAGCCAGCTGTGAATGGCCTCCAGCCCTGGGATGCCAATCATGAGAAAAGCAGGTGGCTGGAAGAAGGAGATGTTGACATGGGACTGTGGAGGGAGCATCCTAGGAAGGCAGCTGAAGGCTCTGGAGAGATGTGAGCTCTTCGATCTGCATAGAAAATAAGGAGAAAGCACAAAATTGTTGGAAAAGCACCACCTCTGATATCAGCTGCCATTGGTTCATGCACACTAGCAATTACGACTATGGGAATCAGATTTTAAAATGTACTTCCTTTTAAATGAAAAGGGGGAATGACTGTAACTTAAGCTTATTGATGACAAAAGTTCCACTTGATAGCATGCAACACTATTTTCTTTTTCATATTTAACCAAGTAATATTTTCTTTTAATACATAAAGTAATCCTGAAGAGCTTAGTACAAAATGCTGTATTTTAAATACGAAACAGTGATCCCAAAGAAATTGACTGCAGATCTACTGTAGAAACATGAGGGGTAGAAGGCATGGGCATTATTCTTCTTTATAAAAGTATGATAGCTAATAGGAAATAATAGAATTAGAGTAACTTTTCTTTACCTAGTGATATAATGGGAAAAATCATCAAGGGTTGAAAGTATCACAAAATACCAGAGGGTGTAGAGTAAGATGACCAAATATAAGGCTTCTCCAGTCATTCTCCATGCAGGAACACCAAATCTGACAACTATCTACACAAAAAAGCACTTTCATATGAACCAAAAATCAGGTGAGCAATCATGGTACCTGGTTTTAATGTCATATTGCTGAAAGGGGCATTGGTGAGGGTAGAAAGACAGTCTTGAATTGCTGTTGCCACCCATACCCCATCCCTTGGCAGTGGACACATGGTGTGGAGAGAGAATCCGAGCACTTGGGGGAGGGAGAACACAGCGACTGTGAGACTGTACTTTGAACTCGGTGCTGCTCTGGCAGTGGAAGGTAACACCAGGCAGAACTCAGCCAACGTACACCCATAGAGGGAAGATTTAGATCAGCCCTGGCCAGAGAGGAATCACACATGCCAGCAGTCAGCATCTGAGTTTCAGCAAGCCTCACCACCCTGAGCTAAAGTGCTCTCGGGTCCTCAATAAACTTGAAAGAAAGTCTAGGACACAAGGATGGTAACTCCTAGGTCAGTTCTAGTTGTGCTGGGCTCAGAGCCAGTGGAAGTGGGTGGGAACATGACCTAGTGACACACCAGCTGGGGCAGCTAAGGGAGTGCTTGTGCTGCCCTTCTCCCAGTCCCAGGCAGTCACAGCAACAAAAGCGACTCCTTCCTTCTGCTTGAGAAGAATATAAGCGAGAGCAAGAGGATTTTGTCTTTCATCTTGGATACCAGCTCAGCCACAGTAGGCGGGGCACCAGATAGAGTTGTGAGGCCCCCAATCCAGGCCTTAGTTCCTGGACAATATTTCTAGGCACACTCTGGGCCAGAAGGAAATCTACTGCCCTGCAGGGAAGGGCTCAGTCCTGGCAGGATTGATCACCTGATGACTAAAGCGATATTGGGGCCTGAATAACCAGCAGCAATACCCAGGTAGTAAGTATGTCATGGGCCTTGGGTGAGACTCTGAGACATTCTGGCTTCAGGTGAGACCCAGAAAATTCCAAGCTCAACCTCGTTAAAAAGTGGACAAAGGACATAAACAGACACTTTTCAAAAGAACACATACATGTGACCAACAAGCATATGAATAAAAGTGCAATATCACTAATAATTAGAGTAATGCAAATGAAAACCATGATAAGATACCATTTCACACCAGTCAGAATGACTATTATTAGAAACTCAAAATGTAAAAGATGCTGATGAGGTTGCAGAGAAAAGGGAACACTTATATACTGTTGTTAGAAGTGTAAACTAGTTAAACCATTGTGGAAAGCAGTGTGGCAAATCCTCAAAAGAACCAAACAGAACTACTGTTTGACCCAGCAATCTCACTACTGGGTATATGACCAAAGGAATATAAATCATTCTACCATAAAGACACATGGATGGATATGTTAATTGCAGCACTAATCACAAAAGCAAAGACATAGAATCAACCTAAATGTCCATCAACAGTAGGGTGGATAAAGAAAATGTGGTACAAATATAGCATGGAATATTGTGCAGCCATAAAAATGAATGAAATAATATACTTTGTGGGAACATAGATGGACCTGGAGGCCATTATTCTTCGAAAACCATTGCAAGAACAGAAAACCAGATACCTCATTTTCTCATTTATAGGTGGGAGCTCAACAGTGAGGACGCATGGACAGAGAGAGGGAAAATATAGACACTGGGCCCTATTTGAGAGTAGAGGGTGGGAGGAGAGAGAGGTTCAGAAAAATTTTTAAAAAAATTATTGGGTACTATGTTTAGTACCTGGATGAGGAAATAATCTGTACTCCAAACCTCACAAGTCATGAGTTTATCTATATAACAAACATTACCTATATAAAGAACTTGTACCCCTGAGCCTAAAATTTTGAAATATTTAAAAAATCCCATAGACTCCATAAATATATCACCTATAATGTACCTACAGAAATTATAAATTGAAGAAAAAAAAACAAAACAAAATTAGAGAATACTGGGTATTTTACCAAAATAACAAATTTGGGTCATATCCCACCGCAAGTTTACTGAAAATAGTCAAGACAGCAGTCAAGCAGGCAAGTTAAAATACCAAGAAAGGAAGTCAGAAATATTCATATTAAAACAAACAAACTTGATAAAACATTCCAGTTTATTCCATAAATAAATTCCAAGAAAACAAAAAGGAGGAGGAAAAATGTAAAAACTGATAAATGAATTCAATAAAGTTGCAGGACACAGAATCAACATACAAATATCAGTAGCATGTCTATATGCTATCAGCAATTAATCTGAAAAATAAAACAAGGAAGCAATTCAATTTATAATAGCTACAAAAAACAAAATAGCTTAGGATAAATTTATCAAGTGAAAGATCTCTACAAGAAAAACCATAACACATCCATGAACGAAATCGAAGCGGACACACACACAGATGGAAAGGTATCCTATGCTTGTGTATTGGAAGAATTAATATTGTTAAAATGTCTTACTACCTAAAGCAATCTACAGATAATGTAACCCCTATCAAAGTACTAATGACATTCTTCACAAAAGTAGTAAAATACAATTCTAAAATTTGTATGGACCCACAATAAACTCTGAATAGCTAAAGCAATCCTGAGCAAAACAAAAAACAAAACTAGGGGCATGACACCACCTAACTTCAAATTATATCTCAAAGCTATAGTAGCTAAAACAACATAACGCTATCATAAAAACAGACACATAGACCAATGGAACAGAATAGAGAACTCAGAAATAAATCCACACATTTACAACCAACTCATTTTTGGCAAAGATGCCAAGAGCATACAATGTGAAAAGGACAATCTCTTTAATAAGTGGTGCTGAAAAAACTAGACAACCATATGCAGAAAAATGGAACTAGATCCCCATCTTTTACCACATACAAAAATAAACTCAAGATGGATTAAAAACATAAGCATAAGACTTGAAACTATGAAACTACTAGTTTCCATACTATGCAAAGTGATCTATAGACTCAATGAAATTCCTATCAAAATTTCAACGACATTCTTCACAGAAATAGAACAATCCTGAAATTCCTATGGCATTAAAAACAAACAAACAAACAAATAAACAAAAACCCTACTAGTGAAAGTAATCTAAGCAAAAAGAACAAAGTGGGAGGCATGACACAAAGTTATGGTAATTAAAACAGGATAGTACTTGCATAAAAACTAGTATATAAACTGATATATAAACCAATGTAACAGAGTAGAAAGCCCAGAAATAAATCCACACGTTTATGGCCAATTGACACTCAATGAAGGGACAAGAACACACGATGGAGAGAGTCTCTTCAACAAATGATGTTGGGAAAACTGGATATCCATATGCAAAAGATGAAATTGGACCCTTATCTTACTCCACATACAGAAATAAACTCAAATATAGATTAAAGACAAATTTAAGATCTGAAACTGTAAACTATCAGAAGAAAACATAATGAAAAACTTTCTAGAGATTGATCTGCATAATCATTTCTTGGATATGAACCCAGAACATAGGCAACAAAAGTAAAAATAGACAAATGAGATGACATAAAATTTTAAATCTTATGCACAGGAACAATTGAGTGAAGAGACAACCCATGTGATAGGAGAAAATGCAAATCAGACATCTGATGAGGGGCTACTATCCAAAATAGATAGAAAACACAATTCAATAACAAAAACCAAATAAGCCAGTTAAAAAGTAGGCAAAGAATCTGAATAGTTTCTTCTCAAAAGAAGACACACAAATGGCTAAAAGGTATTTGAAAAGATGCTTATCATCAATAAACATCAGTGAAATGCAAATCAAAATTATCAGCTTTCACTTGTTAGAATGGTTATTATCAAAAACAAAGAAAAAGTGATAAGTTTTGGTGAGGAAAGGGGACCCTTGTATAATATTGGTAGAAATATAAATCAATACAGTCATTGTGGAAAATAGTAATGGAGGTTGCTCAAAAAAATAAAATTGGAACTGCCATACGATCTAGCAATCCCTTTTCTGGATATATATATGTGTGTATATCTATCTATCTATCTATATATCTATCTATATCTCAAATTAGTATCTCAAAGAGATATTTGTATGCCCATGATCTTTGCAATATTATTCATAAGACCCAAGATATAGAATTAGCCTAAATCCCCATCAACAGATAAATGGATAATTAAAAGGTGATACACACAAACATACACACACACACACACACACATACACACCACTCAGTCTTGATAAATGTATAATATGATAACTTTGCTGAGCTCACTTAGCTTTAGGAAGTTTAAAAAAAATAGATTATTGAAATATTTTTTCTATGTAAGTAATAATATGTATGTAAGAATATCATGTACAAATAGGGATATTTTATGCCTTTGTATGCCTTTTACTTTTTTCCTGCTTTATTGCATTTCTAGGTTCTTTTTTTTCTTTTTAAAGAATAAAGAGTAAGAATAAAATGGATAGAGAGTCTTTGAAATTCTTTATTAGGTTAGGATCTTACTATCATTGTATTTACAGAATGCTTGGCATTAGTGCCTGTAATGTCATACAGCATGTAATGACTACACATTTTTAAAATTTTAACATTGTTATCTACATACTGTTACATATGTTATCTACCAGTGGATTCTTCTATCTGTCTCAGTATATCTCAAGCATATGTAGACAGGTTTAAAATAGCCTAGATGATTGATATGAGAATTTTCTTCATTTATAATATATTCATTAAGCTACAAATGTTCTTCTCAGCCCTGTTTTATCTGTGTAACACAAATTTTGGTATGTTTTATTTTCATTTTTTATTTGCTTCAAGTTATTTCTGATTTCCATTGAGACCTCTTTTGTTATCTATTAATTATTGAGGAATTTCCAAGTTATCTTTCTGTGATTACACTGTATTTGGAGAATATATTGGATATAATTTTATTCTTTTAAACTTGGTCTCCATTGATACTGGTGGTGGGGGTATTTATTACTGCTGAGTGAAGTTGTAAAGTTTCTTTACCTTATTTTTATGACAACTTGGTGCGAGGGTCCTCATTACTCTTAAGTGATGGTGAACGTCTTGATTCTCTACTAGGCCTCCTCTGCCATCATCCCATTGGGGATGGGGATGGACATCTCATTACTGCCCAGTGACGGTTGAAATCCAGGCACCCACATGCTTTCCACTGACACTATGGAGAAAGGGGCTACTCATTACTGACTGGCAGGAATGACAGTCTCAACTGCCTATTCAACATTCTCTGATACCACCACCCTGAAGAGGGTGTTGGGTGCCTCATTACAGCCTCATGAGATTGGAAGTCTGGGTTCTCCATTTGGCCTTTGCTGACATGAGTTAGGGGGTGGTGAGGTCACAGTTTTTTTTTGTTTTTTTCTGAAGTGTTTGTCTGGAGTAAAGTGGTGTTTTGAAGTCTTCTACCTTGCTAGGATTCCCTTTCTTTGGCTAGAGAGAGCAGGCTTTTGATGGGGCTTTTACTGTCTGTGCACATTAGCATTGCTGTGTTGTCAGTTTCTTCAGCTCCAAGTCAGATATATGAGGTAAGAAGAAAATCAAATCATTAAGGATGACCACTATGTCATTCCTCTGTTTCATGATGTCATTCCTCATATTCCAAGCTCCTTAGATGGTCTGCCTCTTGTCTACCCTTGGAATTTTGCTTTATACACAATGTCCAAGGTTTTTAGTTGCTCTTAGCAAATCAATAGAAACATGTTCTTAGCAAATAAATAGGAAAATATGTCTATTCTGTCTTCCCCAAAGTGGGAAGAGTCTCCTTTAAGATTTTTAACTTACCTGTTCAGCCTTGGCTCCTGAGACAATTGCAAATCATTAAAAATCCCTGCAACTTCATTTCCTATTTCAGCCACTGCTATAGCTACAGTTCTGTGCAGGCGCAACCCATCAGAGGCTTATCTGGGCCCTGTGCCACGCGCCACCTCCTTCTCACCTGGGGTTTCTCCTTTTATGCTCTTTCCTGGGGGCCCATGGGAACCCAATGAATACTCAAGCACAGGAAGTCTGCCAGTATTGGGAGTTAATGCTCTGTGGAGCAATTCTTAACTAATTGAATAGAGGAAGAATAATTATTTTTAATTTACTTCTCCCAGGAAGAAGATTATGGACAAGTCCCGCAAGAACTAGCAACAGTCACCTATTATGTGGACAATTCTACAATGCATGTTTGTTTGGGCTCTCTGTTTTCTCTGCTCCAAACTCCCTGTCCCTGACTCTTGCTCCAGTCCCCAGTAGAGTAGCTCCTCTTAGGCTTTTGTCTCAGGAGAACTCAGGGGAACACATGGCCTATGTTCTGGCAATAAACGCTTCTTGCAGTGTCGGAAGTCACCTTGCTCTTTGATGCCTCCATATACTCCCTCTGCTTTAATCCCACTTACTTCTCCCAAACCTCAATCTGGCCCCAGTTTAAATGTCACCTGTGCATGACGCTTTCCCTCATCTCCACAACAAAGCTGCTTTCTCCCTCCTCTGTGGCTGCTGTATCCTGTTCATTCCTCCATGGGGGCACTGAGGGCTCTCAATAAATTTGGTTTTATATCTGATCTCACTGTAGTAACCACTATTATTTATTTATTTTGTTCCTTTTATATTTTAGGGCCTGGAACATTGTAAATGATTCTTGAATGTTTACCATTAAATGATACTAAGAAATGGACACTGGGCAAGAGCTTCAGCACCGGTTGGGAGAATTGGTGATGATTGTAGTCGGAAAGAATCCCAAATATGTGATGCTGGTAATCTCTGGTCATAAATATATATTGAGTGTAAATCTTTTCTTAAAATAATAAAATGCCTAAGGAAATATCTATTCCCAGAAACAAACACATTTATGTTCTTCTCTTATTTCTTATCAATCTAGTCTGGAATAGATGATGTGCTGCTGAGGGATGGGGGCTAGATGAAATTACTGGGGGATGGGAGCTGCCCTATTTATGGGCAACCTCAGACTGTGGCTCTCTGGGGAAACTGGCTACCTAAACTGGTACCCTCCACTGACGAGGCCAACATAAACATGGTTGGGAAAAGGGCAATATTTTTATGGGCCTCGGTCCCTGGAGACCCTGTTTCACTGGGAAAGAAATTCTCACTACAGTGAGCACTTGCCTGAGACTCCCAATTCTGGAAGCCTCTCACGGAAGGAACTGTCTGGTACCACCTCTATGAGTTGATTCAGCTCCCCAAACACCCAGGGGCCTCCTCCAGGAAGCCCTTCCAGATTAATGCAAACAGGAAGGCAAACATACTCCCAGCATGCTGATCTTTGTGAAGAAGAAATAAGCAATGGTCATAAGCCCTCGCTTTTTTTTTTTTTTTTTTTGAGACGGAGTTTCGCTCTTGTTACCCAGGCTGGAGTGCAATGGCGCGATCTCGGCTCACCGCAACCTCCGCCTCCTGGGTTCAGGTAATTCTCCTGCCTCAGCCTCCTGAGTAGCTGGGATTACAGGCACGCGCCACCATGCCCAGCTAATTTTTTGTGTTTTTAGTAGAGACGGGGTTTCACCATGTTGACCGGGATGGTCTCGATCTCTTGACCTCATGATCCACCCGCCTCGGCCTCCCAAAGTGCTGGGATTACAGGCTTGAGCCACCGCGCCAGGCCCAGTCCTCGCTTTTAATTCATCACCTTTTAAATTTCAAACATATTTTCCTGGGACAACTTTGGAAACCGGCCTTTCTGTTGGCCTTCCTTCTTCAGTGCATAGATCAGTCATTTCAAGTTCATTTCAATCCTGTTTGAATCCCATGTCCTCCACCCATCATGCTATCTTTCTTTTTTCTGTCCTCCAATCTTAGTCTTGGTACTGGTGTGTGTGTGTGTGTGTGTGTGTGTGTGTGAGAGAGAGAGAGAGAGAGCGAGAGAGAGAGAGAGAGAGAGAGAGAGAGAGAGAGAGAGAGAGAAGGGAGACAGTGAGAGAGAGAGTGAGAGAGAGCACCCGGTTGTTAAACTCCAAGCTTCTAGGCAGATGTGATCAAGTGAGTGCTTTAAGAAAATCTGTGACTTGCTTGTCACACATACCAATGCACATTCTTATCCCCTCCATTTTCCTGTGAGGCGGATATTATTAGCTGTCCCCTTTCCATGGTAATAATGATGAGTATTCGTTGAGTTCATACTAGGTATTAACACTATGCTAAGCATTGTCTGTGGATCACTGCACATCATTTTCACAAAAGCACTGAGAGTAGACAGCGTTATTATCCCTAGTAAATGGATGAGAGAAGCCAGCCTCACAAAGAGTAAATTGACTTGATGAGTAAGATAACTATCTGTTCTTTCTATTGGACTGTGTTTCCTTACAGGAAGCCTGTGAATATCTCTTGGGGTGGAAAATCCACAATCTTTGGGAACAGGTTTGATTTTTGAGGAGAGTCATAATTGGCAGGAATAAGAGGTAGGAGATCAAGTGGAGAAGTGCCATGTCTGGGCAAAGAGGTGGCCACAGGGAAGGGGGCTGGCTTTCTCCTGTGGGTCAGAGGTAGTTCCCAAGGATGCGCAGAGGGTGTCAGCCTTTGCAGGCCCTTTGAAATTGCCTGTGGCTTCTTAACGGTGTTCAGGAAACATAATATTTAGAATGTGGGTAGGAATTAGAGATTTTCTAATTCAATCACCATGTTCCATAGTTAATCTCAGGAGATTATATGAATTAAGTAAGGTCACCCTCCTAGCGGCAGAACATGAAATGTAGCTCAGAGCTCCAAATTCCATTCCAGGGCTCTATCCTTCCCTCAATATAGGACCCAGGGAAGGCTAAGCTTGTGTTTTGCTCCTGCCCCCAGCTTCTCTCTGGGCCTGCTCCTTGGCAACGTAGTATGGAGTAGGAGGGAAGGCATCTCTCTAAAAGCAACTCAACATAGGGCCTGTGATTAGCACTGCTGTATTGTACACTTAAAATGTGTTAAGAGGTTAGATTTTATGTTAAGTGCTCTTACCTCAAAAGGAAAAACAATAGCAATAACAACAACAATAAAGGAGGTGAGAGGAAACTTTTGGAGGTGATGGAAAAGTTTAATGCATTAGTTATGATGATTGTTTTAAGGGTGTATCACGTATGTTCAAATATATCAAGTTGTATGCATTAAATATCTATAACTTTTTGTATGTCAATCTGATTTCGATAAAGTGGCTTAAAAAAGAAAAAGACAATCTCACATCACTCCCACGGGTAGAACTTGTGGGAACTGGGACAGATTGGCTTACATTTCTAATGTTCTTTTTCCTCGCAGAAGAGACGCAGAAACATTGAAAGCAAATGATCCTGTGCCTTAACCGAAAGTCCTTGATTTCTGAAGGGCAAGTGTTACACTGTTGCCCATGTTTCATCTGGAAAAAACAGAAGTACACAGGAGAACTTGATTTGTGCAAAGTCACCTCCTTTTCCCAGTATCAGTTATTACTCGCCTGGACTGGTCCATGCCTGCTTGGTTGGGCTACAGTCTTCATTAACAGGAGTGAAAGAGTAGACTGGGAAGCCAGAGAGACCTGGGTTCAAGTCTGAACTCTGTCATTTACTATTGAGTGACCAGAAAATTATATAACTCCCAGTTGTGCCTCAGTTTCCTAATCTGAACAGTGGCCATCAACCCAGATGCTTGTTTTAAGGATTATGTAAGTAACATATCATTATAATAGAGGATGAACAGCAAGCCTTCAGTATATGGTAATATTAAGTGCAAAGAGACATATGAATCCAAGATTTCTCAAAACTTTACCACCCTCCACTCCCCACAACTGGGTGGAACAGATGCTCTGTGTCCAGTGTCACACCTCCTTGGCCCACTTCTGACTTTACTGGTGGCTGTCACAGACATTTTAATTCATTCTGGGTATTTCTTCCACTTTAAATTGGTGCCCTTTCTCCATACTTTTCTGCTTTTGTACTTTCTTCAAAGCCATGGGAGGAGGCAAAGCCCAGGGGCAACCTTGAGTTAAACAAGGATGACAGTTGATGGCAAATGCCCTGGTCCAGCCTTTGGTTAGACAATTCCCTAAGGTATTCTGAACAGAGTCCTGGCAGAGTTGAGTGCTCATTGTCCACAGTAGCGATCTTGGTAATAACTCTGTATTGAATTTTCTTCCACCTTGTCTACTGTTTCTGTTCCCTCACTTCTATTTTCTAGAAACATGTCTTAATTACACTACCTTCACCCAAGGCCCTGTCTCAGTCACTGCTTTTGGGACCCCCAAATAAAGATTCCAGAAATTTTTTATATAACCCTCTGTCTCATGCTTAAGAATTCTCATGTTTGTAGATTTTGCTAAAATCCAGTAGCTAAAGACCACTAGGGCCATACCTGTAGCCAAACAAAGTTAGATTATTAACTTGCTACAGATAAGAAGAACAAATCAATAGAACAAAGTATTTCAAAAGGAGAGAGTTAGGGAAGGATATTTAAGGAGTGTGGGGGATCTGGGGTTATTCACAGGATGGTTTTCACAGGGATTTTATCTTTGGAACATGTGAATTCATGTAGAGTTATGGTTAGATGGGTTTATCTTTCTTTTATTCACATGGTTCTGAACAAACTGTTACAGAAGAATTTGAGCTTGGGGGCAGGTGCCATGGCTCACGCCTGTAATCCCAGCACTTTGGGAGGCTGAGGTGGGTGGATCACCTGAGGTCAGCAGTTTGAGACCAGCCTGGTCAACATGGTGAAACCCTGTCCTACTAAAAATACAAAAAATTAGCAGGGCATGGTGGCAGGTGCCTGTAATTCCAGTTACTCAGGAGGCTGAGGCAGGAGAATTGCTTGAACCCGGGAGGCAGAGGTTGCAGTGAGCTGAGATCACGCTGTTGCACTCTAGCCTGGGCAACAAGAGCGAAGCTCTATATCAAAAAAAAAAAAAAAAAGGAAATACAAGAATTTGGGCTTGGATAGTTTGTGATGCTGACCTTAGATTGTGTTGGCCCAGTTAATTTGGTTTGTGTTTTGGATGTTGTGGTTTTTATGGGTTTTCTTTCAATTTTCAGTTCTCTCTTTACAGGTCAGCTGCTCACAGGGACAACTTTCCCCCCTTTTACAAGTTTTAGGTTTGTATTTCTCAGGGTTCTCGGGAGAAGCAGAATCAAATGGAGATATATAGATAGACAGACACATACATAGATAGATAATAGATAGAGATAGAGAAACAGAGACATTTGTGTTGAGGAATCAGCTCACGCAGTAGAGACCAGTGGATCCAAAGTCTGCAGGGTGGGTCAGTAGACTGGAGAGTCAAAGTGGAGCCAACATGGCAGGCAGTTAAGTCCTCAGGCCACGTCTGTTGGGAGAATTCTTGTTGCCCAGGGAAGGTCAATCTGGTCTATTAAGGCCTTCAACTAATTGGATGAGGCCCACCCACATTATGGAGGGCAATCTTTACTCAAAGTCCTCTGATTAAAATATTAATCTCATCTGAAAAGATCACCCTTACAGAAAAATCCAGGAAGCATGTCTAAGTATCTGGGCACTGTGGTCCAGCCAGTGGACACATAATATTAGCCATCACAAGGTCATATAATTTTTTCTCAGCCACGTTATCACAACTTTATTATTCCAACCAGTAAGGTATTCCTAAGTTATTACTTGACAGTCATAGGAGGATAATTGAAAGTATAAGTATATAATTATAATTGAATTGTATAATTCAATTACACAAAGTATAATGGAAGTTTTTTTCTATTTCTCTATTGCTGTCTGAGAAATGAAACCTACAATAAGGTTATAGGTAGAAAAATAGAGACGAGAAAGTGTGACTTACCCAAGTGTGCACAGTGCCAGGAAGCCTGGTCTCCCGCCTTCTGTTTGCTCAGCCTTAGGCTAGGTGACCAGATGTACATACAGCTGGTATCCTTCAGGATGGGATTTGAAGGCTATAAAAATCGCCACTATAAATAATGGCCTTGTTACAACCTTGGTAGTCCTACTATTAAAGTTTTATTACTTTGAACTAAATATCATCCTCTTCAAGCTACTCTTTAAAAAACCTTAATATTTTAAACCCAACATTTCTAAAATATAATCATTTCAACATATTCTTAAGATAAAATTGATAATGAGAATTTTACATTATTTTTGGCAATTTTTATTGTGGTAAACATACATAACATAAAATTTAACCTTTTAAACATTATGTGTACAATTCAGGGGCATTAAGTAAATTCATATTGTTGTACAACCATAACCACTATTTCCAGAACTTTTTTATCATCCCAAATGGAAACTCTGTGCCCATAAACAATAACTCTCCATCCTCCCCTTCCCCAACCCCGGCAAGCTGCATTCTACTTTCTTTCTTTATGAATTTGCCTATTCTAGATACCTTATATAAGTGGAATCATATAGCATTTGTCCTTTTGTCATCTGGCTTATTTTATTTTCACATAATATTTTCAAGGTTCATCCATGTTGTAGCAGGTACCAGATTTTTAAGGATGAATAATATTCCACTGTGTGTACAAACCACATTCTGTTTATCCATTCATCGGTTGATGGGCATTTGGGTTGTTTCTACCCTTTGGTTATTGTGGATAATGCTGCTATGAACATTGGCACAGAAGTCTTTGGCCTACTTTTTCTTTTTTTTTTTGAGAAAGAGTCTCACTCTGCCACCCAGGCTGGAGTGCAGTGGCAGTGATCTTGGCTCACTGCAACTCCACCTCTCAGGTTCAAGTGATTCTCCTGCCTCAGCCTCCAGAGTAGCTGGGATTACAGGCACCCACCACCACACCTGGCTAATTTTTGTAGTTTTAGTGGAGATGGAGTTTCACGTATATTGGCCAGGCTGGTCTCCAACTACTGACCTCAGGTGATGTGCCTACCTCAGCCTCCCAAAGTGCTGGAATTACAGGCATGAGCCACCATGCCCAGCCTGGGCTACTTTTTAAAGTTAAAAATCTGAGGACAGAGGGAAGAAGGGGAGGGGAGATGGTAAGAGTATATAAACAACTTGGATCATGGTGGGAGACGGTAAGGGATTAGCTGTTCACAGAAGAGAGAGAAAGAAATCCACTATTCATTAAATTGTCAACATGGCTATGTTCTTAGGCATATGGAAGTCGGCTGGAGGATATAAATTGAGGTAAAGGAATGGACAGGGATGTAGGAGAGGACTGAGATTGTATGGAGAGACATAACAGAGTCTAACCTTGTAAAATGAGGCACCTGACCTCATTATTTGAGAGTGGGGCCCAACTCCTGAATCTCCACTTTTACAGAGCATGGGTACACTTTCATTTCTTCAGAGAAATCACCCATTTCTTCCATTGTGTTTCCTCCCCTTAGTCCTGGCCTATGCACATTGATTAACTGCATGACTTTGGAAGCCACTTTACTGCCTCTGAACAATGAAGCACAGTTGAATGCTCACGTATCTGAATGCTAGCAGAGCCCATTATCAGTAGATGTCAAGTACCTGTGGTACCCTTCTCCTAAGAGAGAGCTTACAGTATAGAGTCTCCCTCATGGTTTATCTGCCCAAGTCCTGCACCCAAAACCTGTTTAGTGAAGCTACGGAGGGAACATATAGGCCCAACGATTGTATTGAGATTTCAGCTGCTCACTGGACATACTTTACAGTACAGTGGGAATATCCTACTTTGAAATAAGATGCATTCAGCATCCTTACCACTGTGTGAACGATTCCAGTCAGGATTCCTGCACTGGTGAGAAAGAAGACTAGGAAATCTCTCACATCTCCAATTCTGATTTATAGGATTCTATAAATGTAAAATCAATAGGTATAACACTCAGCACAATTTAAAATAAAATTTTATTTTATCTCATACTTAAGTTCAGACAACAGCATGTGGTGTACATTCAAAATTTTTGACAGGCACAGAGCACACTAAAAAATGAAGACATGATCAAGGATCAGATATACCACAACATTCTCCCTGAATCTGGAAAGAAGCAAGCAATGAGACCATGAAAGGTGGCTGTAAAACAGGAAGAGTATTCTAGATTTGTTGTCCACAACTAGGGCACGGTTATCTCTCTCCACAAGTACAGAGCCATTGCTGTTAGCGTATAGCAGAGAGAAAACAGAGGATTTGTACAGCTGAGGAAATAAATGGCAGATGTCACACAGGAAGCAATATAATATGGTAGTTAAGTAACTGTATCCAATTATCAAATTTAATTTTAAATCTTGGCACAGTGCCCACAAGCTGTGTGACTTAGTTCCCTTGTTAATATAAACTTCATTTCTCTCAATTATAATAAAGGGACTCAAATGGTACCTACTCCATAAAATTAGGAAGAGCACATAAAACCCATAAAGCACTTATAATAGTGCCCAGAACATTGTAAGTGCACATGATACATTCATAGGCATTATTATTCAGGGCTTATATAAATTCCCAGATAATGCATAACAGTAGAGACTGTGACAAGCCCTGGCTTCCATAAATTGGTCAGCTTCATTTTCGCTATTTCATTTGATATGATACTACATTTTATGCTTTGAGACAGGGTCTTGCTCTGCTGCTCAGGCTGAAGTGTAGTGGTGTGACTGTGGCTCACTGTAACCTCAAACTCCTGGACTCAAGTGATTCTCCCACCTCAGCCTCCTGGGCAGTGGGGGCTACAGTTGCATGCCACCATGCCCAGCTATTATATTTCCTCTTTAAAAAGTTGTAGATGACAGTTAACCAATACTTCCATAATAAAAAAAAATTGAAAGTAGAGACAAC
Source organism: Aotus nancymaae (assembly GCF_030222135.1). Lineage (NCBI taxonomy): Eukaryota > Metazoa > Chordata > Mammalia > Primates > Aotidae > Aotus > Aotus nancymaae. The sequence continues at coordinate 54,967,769 of NW_026988473.1, read as the reverse complement.
ACTAAATCATTAGTAATCTGAGCACATTTCCTCCAAGGCATGTGCTATTTTTCAACTTGGTTTCAACCAAGTATCTTTATTGTTTTTCTTAACATTATAAGCATGTTTGGTTTTATAGGTGTCTTTAAATCACATAATACTCCATTAATATGTATTATTCCACATAATAGTCTTCTAAGTAGATGGATCATATTTTAGTTTATTATTCCAGCCAGAGGAAAGCACTGATGTGCTTGTAGGCAACTGGAACTAAGCTAGCGTTAGAAATAATTATGTTTGTCAAGCCATTGAAGATAAGGGGAAGTGTAATGTTAAGGGTCACTTGCCTCCCGCAGCCTGAAGGTCCTTGTCACAGCTGATCTTGAACATAGCCAGCACCCGCGTTCTGATATGTTTGGTTTTGGCACCATAGATGATGGGATTGATGACAGGAGGCAGCAGCAGGTAGATGTCACCCATGACAACACGCACAATGGGATGAAGGCTGTTTCCAAAGCGGTGTACCACCGACAGGCCAATAAGTGGCACATAGAAGGCAAGTACCACACCAATGTGTGACACACATGTCCCAAAGGCCTTGGCCCGCTCTGACTTGGAAGGCAGTTGCAGCACTGTTCGTATTATCAGAAAGTATGATAAGGAGATGAACATTACATCCACGCCCATGACCAGCAGAATGGCAGTAAGACCGTATACCACATTGGGCAGTGTGTCTGCATAGGCCAACTTCATCACATCCTGGTGCACACAATAGGAGTGTGAGAGCACATTGGAGTGGCAGAAGGCCAGTCTCTTGATGAGCAGAGGCAATGGGAAAAAAAAGAGGGATCCGCGGACCACAGCCACGATGCCAATCTGGGCTGTTACTGTATTGTTGAACACGGCAGCATGGCGCAGTGGGTGGCAGATGGCCACATAACGGTCAAAGGCCATGGCCAGTAGGATGGTGGATTCAATGGCTGAGAGGGCATGAATAAAGAACATCTGGGTAAGGCAGGCCTCATAGCTAATCTCTCGGGAATCAAACCAGAAAAGGGCAAGTATCTTAGGCATGGTGGATGTGGATAAGGCCAGGTCAATGGCTGCCAGCATGCAGAGAAAGAGGTACATTGGAGTGTGCAGGCTGCGTTCCGTTCTTACGATGAAGACCACGATGCAATTTCCAAATACTGCCACGACATACATGGAAAGGAGGGGGAAGCCAAACCAGAAATGGGATTCCTCTAGTCCTGGGATACCAATAAGCACAAAGGTGGCATGTGTAAAGTTGCAGGGACTCATAGCTGGAACTGAGGAGAGGTGACTGGAGAGGGTGAGGTTGCACTGGCGGTCTGCAGGGACATAGAGCACAATCAGAGAATGCCCTGGAATCTTGAAACTGACATCCTACCCCTTTTGTCTCCTCCCACCCCCACTTAGGGTCTTTCATAAGCCCTGAGGCCCTCTTCCAAAGCAGGGACTGTGACAGCTCAAATTCATTTATGCATCACTACTCTCAAGGTTTATTTAAAATTTTAAAAAGGAACCCTGAGAGAGCAATGCTTTTTCCAAAATGTAGCCTTCTCAAATTCCTTCAGATACTTCCTACTGGTCTATATCTTTGGTGGCCCTTTTCTCCTGATAGGTGTTAAGAGATACACTTTTGGAAGCTCCTTCCAGATAAGGCTGCCTTTCTTATGTTACTTTCTGTACTTCCCTCCCTCCCTCCCTCCCTCCCTCCCTCCTTCCTTCCTTCCTTCCCTCCTTCCTTCCTTCCGGGACAGGCATGATCACAGAGGAATCTTCCTGTTTAGACTTGAAACATGAGTTGAAATTAGACAGAGAGTGGAATAATGGGTCTTCCAAGGCAGTGAGGGTAGGAGATAACTTTTCAACTTTCAGGATCCCCAGTCCTCAATTCTGAGGTCAGCCAGAGGAATAAGATGCACAGCAATGGCATTGTTTTTTAAAGCTTAAAAGAATATAAATAAACAAAAACCAAGAAAAATAATGCCAAAAGTCAATCTCTTTAGGATTAAAGGAAACTCATCTGTGATCATAAAATCAAAAGTAGTGGCTCCCTCCAATGACTTCTTCATAGACGAAGGTGCTGGCAGGACAGTGGTGAGTACCTCCACACCAAAAAGCTTCCTACAAGGCCATTTTAATTGCCTCCAAGGATAGTTTGAGTTGAGTCCTTACTTTGGGAGAAGTATTATTAATTTTACAATAATATTTTTAGAGCCTTGTCTTTCCTGAAACTTGTGCCAGTAAGTTATTCATCTCAGGGGAGACATTTCTTTTTTAGAAGCTCAGTGTTGCTTTACCCCAACTCCCTACCCTCACCCACACACCTGGGCTCCGACTTCGTGAAACTTCTTCTCTGTTAGGTTTCCTAGGTGACCTAATCTTTAGAGATAATTTTCTCTAAAAATCCAAAGCCTTGGCTGCAAGAAGCAGAGGCTCTAACTCTTGGAAATAAACTATGCAGGTGAAACTATTTCAATGTAACAACCCCCCACCCCAGAATTCCTCACTCATCATCTGAGTTCTTACTGCAGCTGGGAGATGTCCTTCAATTTGGTCTTAATGGAGAGGGGTTAGATACCAGTGGTCTTAAAGTACAATATGATAAAATTAGCACAAAGAGATTTGAAATGGATTCTCCCCATCTTGGATAAGCAAGGAAGGACAGATTTGGGGTTCAAAGGTTACAAAACTCATACTTCTGGCCTCTATTTGCTCTTCTCCACCTTCAGAACTTGCTCAGACAAAATAGCTAAGCTCCTTGACAAATATTAAATCCCATATTTGGTTCTTAGTTGCTGTCACAACATGAAAAGTCCTTTTCAGGAGCAGATGATTGCATCCATTAGTGAGATACAAGATAGCTTGCATCTTGCATCTCTTCATCTATTACGAGATAGCTTGCATCTTGCATCTCTTCATCCATTTCTGTATCCATCACAGCTTGGAGAAGGGAATGCAGAAATTCAAACAAATCATGCTGAAACGTATAGGACAAAACTAAGGAATCTGTCCTGAAGAGAGGCCAGATCACTAGACCACTGTGTCCCAGAGAAATGGGACCCAAGGTGAAGAAAAGAGCAGGCATGGAGGGAAGCAAGGGGAGCACAGTGACGTATTTTTACTTCCTCAATGCCTTTTGCCCGTGCTACCACATGCAGTGCTGACAGATAACAAGAGTCTTTATTGGCCCCAGAGTTGGGCACTTTCTTAAGCTCTCTCTTTGCAGAGCATATTTTCTGCCTTGTGCTGGTACCTGCACATCCTTACTAGAGTCCAGCACTTTGGGACATCACCTCATCTCCCAAAATACCTATCCTGAAAGACTTCACGTCGCCCTCCTATGTTGCCTGGCATCCTGCCTAAAGTAGACTCCCTGCTAGACCTGATTTCAGCTTCCCTTTGGGTCTGAATGTGGCTGTTGCGTTTATTCTCACCTGCCTTTCCTGATTGTTAGCTAAGACTCTGGGACATTTCTTCCCAGCCTATAAAGCTGTGGATGGGACACAAGGGCTCCTCTCTACCCTGCCATGAATCAGTATGTGAGGTCTTCAAGATCCCTTAGGATGGCAGGAGCTAAGTCTGCCTGACCCCAGATGAGGGTGCACTCACCTGAAAATGATACAGTCCTACTTAGAAAGAGCAGCTGTAGCTAGTTTTGCTTTCTGGTTCAGCTACTCAGAAAGCCCATGAGAACAGGCTATGAGAAAATGAACTGATGCCCCAGGGACTTGGCAGACAGAAAAAAAACATCTCCATGTCCCCTTGTGTGCCATTCCCACGGGCTTCCCACTGTTCCTGTCCAGAGAGAGCAACCTCAAAGCACCCACTGCCTCTGCCATCACTCCCACACTCACATATATGGGTCTCTCGACAATTCGCTGTCACTCCTTCAAGCTAATCCAAGCATATACTGTCTGCCACAGGGTTAATGTGTTTCTTCATGAGCCACTCTCTAGACACAACAGACAACATGTGTGACTAGGCATGGTCCTTGGGTTTTAGAGTTTGCATCCTCTCTAAAAATACAAAAGTATAGCCCCATAATTCAAAATAGGGGCATGCACTTCTCCATATCTTTCCCCGTCCTTTCTTCTGGTTGACAAAACAGCCCTTAATGTAGAAAAGCCGCTCTTCATTGCTCCTGGATTACAGAAAAAGCCCAGATGAGATGACAGCTTTTTGTCCTAGGTCATATAGTTAATTAGTGATAATATTGGTTGGAGGACCAGGTATTCTGACTCTTTGTTTATTCACATTAAACAAATGTTTGTCAAAGGGTTACAATGTTATAAGCAAAACAGATGAAAAAAATCACCCCAACTACCTTCTCCAGGATATTAAGGTATTCTCAGTACCTCAGGATGCTTGATGGCTCTCTTCCAGTGACATGTCCCCTACGTCATACCCAGCAGGGGTACCCTCATATTTTATTAATATTTAACACTGACCTGTTCTGTCTGCCATCCTTTCTAAGTGTGCCTCACACATGAGTCTTACTTTGTCATTGTCACTGTGATCTCTGAACACAGAAACAGAATTACTTTCTTATCAATCAGCCATTAAGTATTTACTGGTCACCTAGATCTGGCAATGGAGTTAATTGATTCATTCATTGTGTAATAAGCACATCCTCAATGCTAATTTTGTGCAGGCACTGTGCTGAGTTTAGGGGTGAGACAGATGAAGAAGACAAAGTCCTTGCCTTCAAGGTGCTCACAGACACCTATGCAAACAATCCTGAAATGGTATAGAAGCGCAGTGAATGCCACAGATTATTTTTTCTCAGTTTTATTTTTTTATTTTGTCTTATTATTATTATACTTTAAGTTCTGAGATACATGTGCAGAGTGTGCAGGCTTGTTAACATAGGTATACATGTGCCATGGCGGTTTACTGCACCCATCAACCTGTCATCTACATTAGGTATTTCTCCTAATGCTATTCTTCCCCTAGCCCCCAACCCCCAACAGGTCCCAGTGTGTGATGTTCCCCTTCCTGTGTCCATGTGTTCTCATTGTTCAACACCCACTTAAGAGTGAGAACATGCGGTATTTGGTTTTCTGTTTTTGTGTTAGTTTGCTGAGAATGATGGTTTCTAGCTTCATCCATGTCCCTACAAAGGACATGAACTCATCCTTTTTTATGTGAATGTCACACATTTTTATGGGAACTCGAGAGGGGCATTTATTTAGTCATTGGGTGAGTCCAAAAAGAGGGTGTCAGCAGACAGAAAATCATGAAAGAAACAGAATTCTTTATAGAGGAATTATTAACAGTTCTGGCTTGTCTGAAGCATGGAGTCAACCAAAAAAGAAAGAGAAATTGAAGAGGTGAACGGATGTGAACTGATGATAGGCTGTGAACTCAAGGACTTCATCCTGTAGGAATTGGGAGGTGAATAAATGGTTTTAAGCAGAGATATCATAGGTAGACATGTGTTTCAGATTGCTATTCTAGAAGCTGTTGGAAGGGTGAATTTGAGGAGGATGGGAGTGGATGTGCTTATGAATTTAGCCAGGTAAGACAGAAACTTAAGATACACAACATTTTCTCATCCTTCACTTCCAAATATTCAACTGATCTTGTCTATTTTTCCTTCTAAAAATCTTTTGCCTGTTTCCTCTTATTTCCCTCTTTACCACCACTACTATATTCAAGTAGCTACAACAGTGGCCATGTGACTACTAGTGCTTTGGCTTTTAGGAAAGTCTCCTACTCATTGTGAGCTTGTCCATCTTGGTCAGAGCATGACATTTGTTCTGCAACCCACCCAGTCTCGATGTCCACATTACCAGTTTCCCATAGATGAAAGCTTATAAGCTGCCAGGATTGTTGGACAGGAGGACTGTCCACAGGTTAGCATCTGTGGGGCGAGGTAGGGGAAGAGGATCTGCAGAAATTGTGTGAACATCTCAGTTTTCCTTGAGATTGACGTTCCTTTTTCTCCTTTCCATTTTTAGGACTCTGAGTACCTGTATTCTTTCTCTCAGCTCTATTTGCCCTTTTTGCTTCTCTGTTCTCTTCCTCCACACCTCATCTTCTCTAGTAGTAGTGTGTGGAAACAAATAAACAAAAATCTAGTCTGTAAGCCTATATCATCTGAGCTTTTCCATCTTTCCACTTTGGACCTGCCTGTAGCTTCTCTGGATTTTAGTTTTTGGTTCATTGTGAGTTATAGATATGTAAAGATGATCTGTGAGGGTACAGATTAGGGAATAGAAGGGGAAAGAAATACATAGAAATAAACTGGCAGTTTATTCAAAATATAAATCACCTTTTTAAAGTGGCCTCCTAATTTTTACTCTTGCCTACATTCATTCACTAGACAAGGCAAGTTTTATATTGGAAAGTGAAAGTAAGGCTTCAGAAGATTAGGATCAGGTTATACTAGGTCACATGAAAAAGAGTGAACGTTTTATACCAAAGGGCAGTACTTGGCATAGTATTCTCCAAAACGTGAAACTTCATAAAAATCTATTTGTAGATACGAAGAACTTTCTGGTATATGACAACTTTGTTGTCTTCTTGTGTGCCATTCAAATCCTTATGCATCAAAGACACTATTAATTCATTAATTCAATCAAGAGTAAAGGTTACAATGGACAAGACACTATAGATAGAAATGTGGAAACAACAGTGAATAGACTCTATCCCTACCCTGAGAAGTGAGCTCAGAATTGTGGTGACGAGAGAGTTTGGAAGGAGCTGTCTTGAGAAAGAAGCACAAGGTGCTGCAGGAGCACCGGGAAAGGGCACCAGGCCCACTGGAGAGGTCAGGAAATGTCCCTGAAGGAGAGCCCCTGCTATTCTAAGTCAGGAGAAGGGAGGCACTGAGATGCTCCAGGTGGAGGTAACAGCTGTGTAAAGGCTTAAAAGGGACAGGGCATTCTGTCCTGGGACTCAGAACATGCGAATTGTTCATTGTCTCTGCGGCATTGTACAGAGGGGAAGCAGTGAAGCTTGAGAGGTAAACAGAGTCAGATCACTAAGACATTTTACTATTTTTACTAAATAGTGGCAGTTTTAGGTCTGGGAGATAGTATGAATACAACAAATTCTTTATCCTCAAAAACCTTATCTTGTGGTAATGAAACCAGAAAATAAGTGACATATATGTAATATGCTAGGGCATAAAAATGCTAAAAATTAAAAATAAGGTAGATAAAGATGATAGTGAATCTAAGCAGGAATTGAGCTCCCTGTTGTAGATTTTGTTATTTTATAACATCGAGGGCCCCGTAAAAGGGTGTACTTGAGCAGGGATCTGTATGAAATGAGGGGGTAAGTCATGTGGGTTTATGGAGGGCAAACATTCCAGGTAGTGAGAACAGCAAGTGTGAGTGCTGATGTTGAAGCATGCTTGATGAGTTTAGGAAAATATTTGGAAGCTAGTGTGGGTGACAAAGAGTGAATCACTGACAGTAGTAGAAGATGATATTCGGCTGATGGAGGGAAGATAGATCTTATAGATCTTTATATGCTTTTCAAGTGACTGTGAATTTTTCCTGGGTTAAACAGGATGCCATTGGAGTATATTGAACTTGATCTGCCTTGTGTATTAAACTAATCAGTCTAACTTCACTGTGGGGGAAAACAGACTGTAAAGCAAATGTGGATGAAGGAAGACCCATCAGAAGGCTGTTATAATAATTCAGGTCCAAGATGATGGCTTGGTACCACTCTAGTGGTACCAATAGAGGTGGTATAAAGTGACTTGATTTTAGACATTAATATCTGAGATATCTAGAAGAAAAGGTCACCAGGATTTACTAATAGGTTAGATGTAGCATTGGAGTGATGGGAAGGCATCAGGAATAACTCTAAGTGCTTTGTCTCAGCAAATTGGAAAGTAGAGTTACTGAGTTAGGGAAGACTGTGGGTGAGCATGCTTTTTTCTTGATGGGAATATTAGGATACATTAGCCGTTGAGTCTAAGATGATTATGAGACAAGTAGTGCTGCTGATACACAGCACTACTTGAGTGGGATGAGTCTGAACTACAAATATTAATTTGGATTTTGTCAGCATAGAGATGGTATTCAAAGACGAGATACCGGATGTGATGATCAAAGAAGGGATTACGACAAAGCAAAAAGGTCTGAGAACAAAGTCCCAGGACATTTCAACATATGAAGATGAAGACTAAAAATAATTGAGACTGAAATGTTGTTGTCAAACAGGCTGAGGATTTGACATAATTCTTACAGTACTGTAAGTACTTACTTATAGTACTGGCTCCTATTGCATAAGTAGCCAGTACTATAGTCAATAAATTTCCTGTAGGAAATGATGAGGGAACCAGAAAAGAAATAGCCTATATGTAATATGTTGGGGAATAAAAATGCTAAGAATTAAAAATATGGCAGGTAAGGCTGAGAGTGAATACAGGAAGAAATTGAGGGACAGGTGTTATTATTATTACTATCCTGTACTAAGGTGCAGTTGGGCAGAAATCTGCAGCAAGTGAGGGGGTAAGCCTGTAGAGATGAATGATTACTTCTACTTCCTTTCTTGACCTGATACCAACTATAGAGCCCATCTTAAATTAGTGATATTAGTGTGGCCTTAAAATACATGCTTTAAGTAATTAATGGACATACCCAGGGTGGACCTAATTATCTTTCTGGACTAAGCCATTACATGACCATTATGCCACAAATTTAAAAATTCATAAGTAAATGACCATAATTGATTTATAGTCATTTTCCATTTCTGATGGGGCAGAATGTTGAAGGAGGACTGAGAGAAATGCTGCAATATGCTTTATTCAGGAAAGATCGTCAGGCAGAAATATATTTGTAAGATTTGAAGATTTGATTTGTGCTTTTTCTTCCTAATTTGACTGAAAATTTCTAGAGTTTAGAGTTGTGATTTTTTAAATTAACTTTTTTGCTTCTTTATGTTTCCTGGTAAAAATTACATGTATTTATATTTATAAATATGATTTACATATATAAGCATATACTTTATAAATATGTTTATATATAAGTTCTTATAATTTTTACAAATATAAATTATATACCTATATATTATAGGTAGCAATATAGCATTAAAGTTAAGAGTGTGTGTATGGGGGGGCTCTGGAGTCAGTCTGCATGAATGTGCTCTGCCATCAGTAACACCAGTACATTTGATGCCTCAATTTTCTTATTGACAATAAAAGTGACTATCTTACAACATTTCAGATAAAGAATGTGTTAGTACATATAAAAAACACTTAAATGCTCCTCTCCCTGTGTCCATGTGTTCTCATTGTTCAACACCCGCCTATGAGTGAGAACATGCGGTGTTTGATTTTCTGTTCTTGTGTCAGTTTGCTGAGAATGATGGTTTCCAGGTTCATCCATGTCCCTACAAAGGACATGAACTCATTGTTTTTTATGGCTGCATAGTATTCCATGGTGTATATGTGTCACAGTTTCCTTGTCTAGTCTATCATCGATGGGCATTAGGGTTGGTTCCAAGTCTTTGCTATTGTAAACAGTGCTGCAATGAACATTCTGGGAGGAAGGCAGCAAACCACATTGCCATGTATGTACCTATGCAACAATATTGCATGTTCTTCACATGTACCCCAAAACCTAAAATGCAATAAAATATATATTAAAAAAAAGAAAAAAAGAAAAATCAGTTAAAAAAAAACACTTAGAACCATGACTTGTCAGAGGAAATAATAAACGGCAATTTAAATTACTAGAACAGTTGGAAAATACTTTAAATTACTAGAACAGTTGGAAAATATTTCTCACAAAGGATTGACTTTCCATAATGTGTCATTCTAACTGCTGTGAAGTAGATGAGATAAGAATAGAAAGGCTATTGGCAGGGACAGAAGGCAACAACGGTTTGACCCAACAGTGGTGAGAAGGAGAAATTCTAGATCTAAGACTAATTTTAGGCGTTCATCTCTTCCATTCCTTGTCTTCACCTTCTTATCTGTAAAATAGTCAAACTAGCTGATGTTCTAGATACATTCCAACTTTAATGTTAAATGATTATATGCTTAGCTTCAATGGGCACCAGATCTTTGGTTGTTTTTTGTTTTTGACTGATAACGTGACCTGAAGTTTACCATCTTGAGAGGTCCATCTAGTGCTAGAATTCTACAATTTTATGTTTCTTTGTAATGGAGAATTTTTATCACAGCCCTACGTATCTGTTTGGTTTTCACACTGTAGATGATGGGGTTTATCACAGGGGGGATCAGCAGGTAGGTGTTAGCAACCATAGTATGTACGTAGGCTGGGGCTTGTTTCCCAAACCTGTGGATAAAGGACAGGGTGATCAATGGAATGTAAAATACAGCAACAGCCACAATGTGGGAGACACATGTGCTGAAGGTTTTCTTCCTCTCTTCTGGGGAAGCAATGCTGAGGACAGTCCGAATGATCAAAACGTAAGAAAGGAGGATGAGAATGGAGTCTACACCAACAGTGGAGAACATGGCAGTCAACCCAACTGCACTGTTGATCCTGGTGTCTGTGCACGAGAGCCTCATCACATCAGGGTGGAAGCAGTAGGAGTGGTGGAGCACGTGGCTGTGGCAGTAGGACAGTCTTGTAAGAAGTGCTACCATTGTTGTCAGCATTAGGATTCCCCTGATGACACTTGCCACTCCAATTTGAACTATTCTGGAGTCAGTTAAAATTATGGCATACCTAAGGGGGTTAGAGATGGCCACAAAACGATCGAAAGCCATGGCCAGCAGCACTGAGGATTCCATGACAGTGAAGAATTTAATAAAGAACATCTGGGACAAGCAGGCATTAAAGCTGATTTCCCTCACATTGAACCAGAATATACCCAGCATGGTGACCAGAGTGGATATGGACAGGCCGAGGTCAGTGGTGGACAGCATGGAGAGGAAATAGTACATGGGTTCGTGCAGGCTGGGCTGAGTGATGATGATGAAGAGGATCAGGCTGTTTCCTGAGAGGGCAGTTACATAGAGGAAGCAGAAGGGAATGGAGATCCAGGTGTGGAAGACTTCCAGCCCAGGAACACCAGTGAGCAGAAAAATGATGGAAGTGGAGGTGATATTCTGTAAAATTGACATGCTGAATTAAAAGTGCAGAACAAGATGAGAGGTTGAAACAAAAAAAGGTACATTTGTTTGTGTATTGATCTAATTAAAATAATTTTATTGTATAGAAAACTAACCAAAGTGAGTATTTATGTAATATGAAACTATAAATGGCTCATTCAAACTGATTTAAAAATGTCAGATTTCAACTGCTGTAGGGGGTACTTTGCTTTGTTTCTGAATTTGCCTCAGTGCACAATCTTTCTTCTCTAGGGCCCTTTGCTGGCAGCTATGTTTATATCATGTGATCAGTCCTCTGACCATTCTAGTCATAGATAATTGAACTCAGAATAAACACTTTACCCCAAGTGTGCCAGTCATATTTCATTCTTTCTGGCATGTTTAAATTGTGTTACAGAGGTAGCGGGTTATTTTTTCTGTATAGTTGGCACCAGAGAAAAATACATTGGGGCTGTGGAACAGCAATATTACATTGGTCATAAGTGTGGAAAGCAGAGAAGCTTACAGACAATTTGGGAAGCCAGAAAATATGGAGACAGAGATCATTATAATACAAAGTAACACATATGAAGTGACAAATAAATGGCTTCAGCATCTGACCATTAAAGAGACCCTTACAATGTGACACCTGGAGTCACATTTGGAAGAGATGGTGAGTTAGAACACAAACCACCTACCAGGCTTAGGAAGAGAGACTGCCCCCCCGATATAATGTGCTGCCATGTTCCAATACATTTCTTTCTTCAGTCTGCTTGAAGACTAGTTCTCCAGAACAGAATATCTCCATTTTGTTAAGATATGCTTCTTAGGAGATACCTAATTGAATGTTACTGTTTGTTTTGGAGGGAAAAATATAATTTTATTGCAAACATCACATTTCTTTTTTCATTGAGTAGAAAATTGCAGAAAGGTAGATAGGTATGGGTGAGTTGGAGACAGGGGTCTGGGGAATAACAAAGATTTGGGCTTTGGCTGCAGAGGGCTCAATCAATGAGAGATAGCCAGTTGCAGGGTAACTGTTCTTCAGGGGAAAAGAAAGGGTGCTGAGTGGCTGACAGTTCATGTTGCTAGAAGAGAGGATGGAGAGGAACCTCAATATTTCTAGACTCACACATTCACCCTGCTAAAGTGCCACCTCAAGGATCACTGGAAGAAGTCTTAGTGAAAAAAAAAAGGAGGGACTGGGATTTAACTGAAATTATCAGAAAACTAGAGGAAAAACAAGAAACATTAGGTTACATGATTTGGCCAAATAATGAAACCATAGCTTTAGACTCTGAAATTTACAGTAATGAAAGTGTCCTCAGGGGAGTAATGAAAATATCTAAAATGTACAATCAAATATCTTAAGAGAAATAAGAATTATAGTTAATGTATAGTATATTTCTAAAAAACGAGAAGAGAGAATTTTAAATGTTCTCACCACAAAGAATAAATATTTGAGGTAATGATATGATAATTAGCCTGATTTAATTATTCCACAATGCATACATGTATTGCAACATCACATTTTACCCCATAAATATATACCATATTATTTGTCAACTAGAAGTAAGATAAAATAATTAAAAAAACCAAAACACACTAAAAAGGAATTAATAGAAGAGAACATTCAATAGGTTTGTAGTATTTGGGGAAGGCTTTGCAGAAAAAGCAGTGCTTGAAAGATTTCTGTGTTTTACGTAAGTTGAGATGAAGAATTTCCCAGCTTTCAGAATGGCATGTGTAAAAGTGTTGAGCAAGAACGTACTTGTAGCATTTCTTTTCTTGATCTTGCTTTACTCTCTCAGGGACATTAACTGAGTATCTGCATCTTACACAGCGTTATGTCAGAAGCTAAGGGACGACACAAATACAACCCCTCTTAGAGAGTTTCTAATCCAGTGAGGGAGAAAGAGCAGAACGATCGTTCAGTAACTTCAATATCTTGTATACAGTGATGAATAATAAAAATGGTTATGAAAGTACAGAGGGGTTCCATTTATGTCAATTAATCTAGCTTTCATGATTTTTAATTTCCATGTAAAGCCTGAGTTGTAATTTTTGTCATTGTGTGGTAGGAAATTTTACGTAATCGCTTTAAACAATTAAATTGCTATTTGAATAATTTCTCTTTCATCCTAACTTCTACATGGCTCCCCTTACCTCATTTCAACAATTTATTCACTGCCTATTTTCATTTTTCTTGGCAGTTTTTTTTCCTCCTTCTTGCCGAGACATCATAAACAAAATAAAAGAAAACCGTACTGTATATAGTTTGACCTGATCTGTGTTGGGCCTAGCAAAAAAGAAATGATTTCTCTCCTTTCCATCATTATGACCATATCTTTCTTCATCCTTCCCACATCCATGCTGGGCTCAGAGACAGAGGGTTCCTTATTCCTTTTCATAACCAATAACTCTACTTAAGCTCCTGACTATCAACCATAAACACTTAGTTCAGTTCAAATTGAACCGAACTAGATACATATACAGGGAGCTGAGCTTGCTGTGTCAAGAGTCTAGGGACTCTTATTGAAAATAAAAAATGACTAATTTAAAGCATCTACTACATGCCAGGCATTTAATTAGGCACAGTGCATATCAGCAGTGTCAGAGACAAAGAGATAAATGCTACTAGTTTTAGAGTGTATAAGGATAGGATGTATCTAATAGATAAGGCAGAAGAGATAATAATGTGGAGTGGCAGACTTGGAGTGTGTGCATACATGAATGTGTCTGTGTGTGTCAAGAAGAACTAGTTCCAAGAATCTTAACAGAGTGTATGATTTATAACTGTGTGAAGTTTTGATGGGTAGATGTGAGTTTACAAGGATGAAAAACAGGAGAAGTGTGCTTTTGCCATGTCATTTATGACATGAGATATGAATAAAAGAATAACATAAGCCAGTTTGCTGGATAACTACAGGAGAAGGGGTATATCGAAGTGTTACACGTGAGGCTAGGTGCTGTGGGAAATGAAGCTAGAGAAAGCATCAGAGGTCAAATCATGAAAATCTTGAATTCCATGGAAAGTGGAATGAACTTAAGTTTTTGCAGAGCATCAAGAGCCAGACATTTCTAAATATTTTATTCACCTTTTATTCACCACTGGAAGGAATGAGCTTTGCTTTTAATAAATAAATCATTCTTCGTCTCTTCTCATTTAACACCAACAAAATTCCTTTCCCTCTTTAATATCTTGTTTATTACGAATTGGTTGCTTTTTCGTAGTCTGCAATGCTCAAGTTTTACTCTTAACTCAACATAAAATCTTCCCACAGTTTTATATAGGTATTTCCAAACCATTCCTTTCAACCAGGATACATTGAATAGTTTTCATAATTAGCCTTGTGCTTTGATAGTGAGGAATACAAGACATAAACCCTGTTTCTCTCTCAGCTTCCTGCTGTATCTTTTCTAAGGATAAAAATTCCTTTGGAAAACAATCCGCTTTTGTTTATTATTCCTTCACCTTCAGTAACATTCTGAATTCTTTCCCTAATGATTCTGAAAATCCTCCAAATGATGTCACCCGTGATTTTCTACATGCCAAGTCCAAAAGTTTAATCTCAGATTTGTTTTTCTCTCCCTCATCTCAACTTTCAGCGATGTTTACCTCCTCCTCCTTGAAACTTTCTCCTTTATTAGCTTCGATAATGGTTATTTTGTGAGTTTTTTTTTCCTGTTTGTCAAACAATGGTTTTGTTCTCTGCCTTATAAATTGTAGGATTCTAGAGGAGTCTACTTTTCTCTCAATAAGTTCCTCTTCTTTTCTTGCTTTTCATATGCTCTCCTGGAGATAGCTTAGTTATTCTCATGGGTTTAAATATCATTTATACCCAGAAGACTAATAAATCTGCAATCTAATTATAGCATCTCCTGAGTTCTATATTTTAAAAGTTAGCAGAATCTTTAATGCTGTGTCACGGTTTCTGGTTTTAAGCGTGAAGGTAGTAATGAGACATGAAAATACAGTGAAGCAATCAAACCTGTAATTTAGAAAAACAATTGACAGCAGTTTGGAGAACAAAGCTCCTTGCTTCAAGTGGTGAATAAAAGGTGAATAAAATACTGTGTCTACCACTGAGGGACATCTCCACCCACCATCCCTCAGTTACTTCAACCTCTACATGAGAAAAACAGAACTCATTCTCTCCTCCCTCCAAACCTGGCTCTCCCTCCTGTTTCATTTATCAGCAGATGACATAGAACTCTAGCAAAGCATTGAATTAAAATTACTACCCACCACACACACACAGACACACACACACACGTGTGTACACACACACCCTCCTCTTGCTCTCTCATCCTCTACTTATGAAGATTAGTTTTTAATTGGTTCTATTTCTGAAACATCAAAAATGAGAACCTCAGGAGGTCTATATAAGAAGTTCAAGCAATTGTCGCTAGTGGACACTTGAAGGTGTTATTTCATTGTGCTTTTCTTATATTGAAAAAACCTTAACTGTTTATGTCCAAGACTAGAGGAGGACTAATGGATAGTCTTAGAAGGAGGCAGTAAATTTCCCCCAAGCTTCTCTTTTGTGCTGCCTTCACTCTCAAATCTTTCCAATCCATCCTCCCTAATCCATATATTCCTTCATTTTCTCTCTTGTGAAATAAGCTATATTCTCAGCTAATTTTCCTGTCCACTCAGATTACAACGATGCTCTTCTTTCATTGCAATACTATAAGCTACAGCCTGTGGCTGTCTTAATCGGCTGAACGAGACCATATAGTGTCATCAGTATTCTCCATGCTATTGCCAATGGTATGGCTATTGTGTATGACTGACCCAGGTTCAGATTCTTGCTCAAACACTAACTAGTTTTGAGACCATCTACAACATTGATAAAAATATTATTCATAGAAATAGTTACTATTTGTTGGACCCTTGTTCTGTGGACATTATTATCCTCAGTGCTTTATAAGCATTATTTTAATTCTTACTATAGCATCACATGACAAGTATCATTAGATTCACCTTAAATTCTTTTTTCTGGTAAAGACATTGAGAATCTGAGGTTCTGAAACATTTGAAATCACACATAGAACTAGTGAAAGTCAGCTGAGTTTTTAACCCAGGTCTTTTTAATTCCAAAGCTCGTGCCTCAAAAACAATTGTTTTACTGAAATCTACAAGTAATACAAACTTTCTGTGACCCAGTTTCCTCATCTATAAGGCAGGATATGCACTGTGTCTAATACCAGTAGCTTGCATGCAATGTGTTCAAAATTGGTAATTTTTCATTTTTAGTAAGAGTTATTGGGCATAGAAATGAGATTCCCTGACTATGATAAATATATTAGCACACTGATTATACCATTTGGCTAACAACAAGTTATCCAACCTTTATCTGGCAGAACAAAATACTCATTCTCTACATATTTCCTGGGAATAAATAATTCTGCAAATTCTACCATCCTCCTCAGCCCACCATCCCAATATCTAATGGAATTCTGCACACTGGGAGGAAATTATTCCCTGTGGGTGAGAAAGTCCAATTCATCTAGAGTCAAGCATTTTCATGGAACAAAACAGTTTTACTTACAGAGCCCATACAGTAGATCGGCCTGTCCCTTTCAGGCTGACTCAGAAGACTAAGGAGGCTTTAGATTCCAGGGGAGGGCCGAGCTTACAAATATAAGGAGACTTATTCCAGCCTGATTGGAGACAGGCACAGAGCTGAGAGGCCAATTCCTGGTGGTGGTGCTAACTCACTGTGTCTCCAGGGTGTGGAGATTCCCAGAAGACTTCTTTTGCCTCATACAGTCCTTTTATATCTGTTCCATTATGCAATGACTTATTGTGGCTATGTGCTTTATGGGCTGATGTAACTTTTTGTTCATGTGTTATTTTACTCAAAAGCTTTTTTATTTAACAGCTTTATTGCTATATAATTCACATACTATAAAATTCACCCATTTATAGGGTATGATTCAATTGTTTTTAGTAAAGTCACAGAACTGTGCAGAAACCATCATCACAATTTAATTTGAGAACATTTTCATTACCCTTAAAAGGAACCCCATCACCTCTAGCAGTTACTCTGAAGGAGATTTAAAAAAATGAAATATTGTAGCAAATTGCTAAATGGCATCTCCCTTTATGAGTGAGAGTCAAACGCCTCCTTAACTCCTCAGTATCTATCATTATTCACAGCAGTATGGTTTCATTAGCCTACCTGTGGCTCTTTGCAGCAGCAATCTTTCTCTTAAAGTTAAAAAATTCATTTACTAATCCATACATATATCCAGTAAATATTTCATAAGAATGTCCTATTTCTAAACATTATGCTCAGTGATAGATTTTTTTTTAAAAAGAATACACTGTAATTCTTACTGTTTAGGATTTCAGTGTAGACTAGATTTCATGTTAACTAATGATAAGGTTATCCTAGATGTATGAACCAAATGCTTGGTGAATACAGTAGGTAAAAATCTTAGTCCACAACTTAGTTGTACATAAAATACAGTTTCATTTACTTTTTTATAATTGACCTATTTTATATTTTGAGGTCCTAACCCAACAGGTTGAAGAGAATTAGTCACAATATTTTGGGTTTCTCCCTACTTACAGTCAAATTTTAAAAATCTTGTATTATACCAAGAAAAATTGTGGGTAGATAGGTGATTGATTTGGCCAATGATATCACCTGCTGTCAGGTTACTAACGCTCTCATTAGTCTTTAATGAATAGTATGCATAGATTGCTATAAGTTGTCCATCTTGTCTCCTTATGGCCTCTTTAGATCCTTAGATATGCTCACCAATTTTGGACCGCTCTTGGTTGGGCATATGGGTCTTTGATTCATTCTCGGTTTCTGTCTCTTACACCCTGCATTTAATCCATCGATAAATCTTGTCAATCTCTTTGAAAACTATAACTAGAAATTGATCAATCTTTATAATCTCCAGAAATGTCACCTTTAAAGTCACAATTATCTCTCACTTGGGTAATGTCAGAAGTTTCCTAACCATTCTCACTGCTTCTGATATTATCTCCTTTCCACTACCATGTCTGTTTCACTACTGAAAATGTCATGGCCTGAGATATTTTCTTCTTCATAATTTAATAAAAACAATAAATAACAAGAACCATAATATTTTATTATGCAGTCTACATGCATGATACTATGCTAACTGTTTGTCGTAGGCAGGATAATGACTCCCAAAGATATCTATGTCTTAATGCCTGGAACCTGTGAATATGTGATCTTACATGGCAAAGGGACTTTGCAGGTGTGATTAAACTTAAATAACTTGAGATGGTAAGATTAGATGGATTAGCTGGGTGGGTCCAATGTGTTCACATGAATCTTTAAACGTGGAGAACCAGAGAGATGGCAGCATGAGAAGGATTTGATCCACTGTTGCTGGCTTTGAAGATGGCAAAAGGAGGCCACAAGCCAAGGAATGTGGGACTCCTCCAGAAGGAGAAAAGAAGAGAATTGATTTTTTCATAGCTCCTCTACAAAGAAATACAGCCTGGTGATGCCTTGATTTTAGCTCAGTGAGATCCATGTCAACTTTTGACCTACACAAATCTACTATAACATATTCAGTAGAAGAATACTTTATTAGTTTATGTCTTAAACTATGTTTAAACCAAAAATTAGAGTTTAAGTAACATACTTAGGTTTCTCAGCTATAAGTGGCACAACCAGTATTCAAAGCCTGGGCTACCTGACACTCTTTAAGTTTTCAAAATTCATTTTCTAGAGTCTTCACATGACCATTCATCTACCACTAGTTTCAATTCGAGTTATTTACACCCAAAAGCCTGCAGGCATGCTGA
Organism: Aotus nancymaae; assembly: GCF_030222135.1. Classification (NCBI taxonomy): domain Eukaryota; kingdom Metazoa; phylum Chordata; class Mammalia; order Primates; family Aotidae; genus Aotus; species Aotus nancymaae. The sequence continues at coordinate 54,948,936 of NW_026988473.1, read as the reverse complement.
TGTGACAAACTGAATGTTAACAGGCTGTCACTTGTGCATGCATAAGTATACCTTGCACAGAAAGATTTTTTATTATTGTGTTTCCTCACAGTAAACTTCTTGAGACCTTTGAAAACACTTTCTCTACCAAGTTGGGCAAATTCTGGGGCTGACTCCTTTCCCATTAGTCTCAGAAACTATTTGGGAATGGTCTCACATTTGCTTTCTTATGGTTGAAAGAATGTTACTCTTATCAGAGCAATAGAGTTACTATAGTGGTACCATGTAAATTCTGTGCCAGAGCTTAGTATATGAAAATGAAACTAGTGTGCATACCGGTCAAAGCACCGATACGCACACTGGTACACATACTTCAAAATATGGCCCTTCTTACTGCCCTATTCTCAAGCCAGCCTAGCAGAACAATAGCTTGTAATTTAATTAAAGTTTCTGAAAATCTGAGTTGAATGTTCCTCCATGAAATCACATAGCAACACACTTTATTAGTACATTAATATTAACACCATTTAATCCAGGAAACATATCATAGTCTCTGATGCCATTTGACTTCACATTAATGTTTCTGGAACATGGTAATCTAAACAGGAAGCACTAAATTGGACACAGGAAAACTCTGCACTAGGAACTTGCAATAAGTCTTATTTATTGGCTGTCAACATTCTACTATAGTAAACAGTAAAATATTCTTGCCTATCGGATCGGTGAATGTTTTTTAAAACGTATAATACACAGTGTTACGTTGCTGTGTTACAGTGGACTAGGCATTGTTTTACAATGTTTGCGTGAACTTTCTGGAAGCAGATTTCCCAGCATATTATTGTCTTAAAATGTCCATAATATTCCATTTCTAAAAATTTATTGAAAGGAACATATCAGAGATGCAGGGCATATTTTTATGTACAGGAAAATTTATTGCCCCATTATTTACAGTGTTCAAAAATATAGATAAAAATTCTCAATGATACAGAATATATAAAGCATTTATATCCAGTCCTAGGATATTACACAACCTTTAAAATTTGTACATGTGACAGCTCACGGGATGATCACGCTTGATCAGGAAATAGAAAAGCAAGTTTCAGGGCTAAGATTAGTACAAGGAGCAAACAGTTTAGGATATAAAAGAAACAGAATTTGATACAGGAGCAATAGGCCAGAGGCAAACCAGGTAATCCAGGGTTAATGTGTTGAAATTGTAGAAATAAACTTAAAAGACAGCAAACAATGATAAAGCAGCAAAAACAGGTTGCTGCTTGTTACTGTTTGAATAATTCTCCCATGTTAGAAATTTAATTCCCAAATTCATATCTTAATTAGCTATGAGGCCTTTGGGAGATAAGATTAGATAAGGTCATCATGACGGGACTGGTGGCTTTATAAGAAGAAAAAGAGATCTGAGTGACACACATCCCTTGCCCTTTTGCCATGTGATGTCCTCCACCATGTTATGGCAGCACAAAAGCTCTCTCCAGATGCTGGCACCATGCTTTTGAATTTCCTAGCCTCCAGAACTGTGAGCTAAATACACTTCTTTCGTTTATAAATTACCTACTATTTATTTGGTATTCTTTTATAGCAAGAGAAAATAGATTAAGACACTATGTCAAAAATTATTGTGTTTATACTACTGTTTACAAAAATTATTAAAACTCCATATCACCAACTAGTCCTCCATGGTCTGATAAAAGCCTCACTCACCTCTTTTCCTGGATACAGCCATGTTGGATTTAGCAGTTTTCCTACCCTGTAGATATGGCCAACACTGACCATTCAGTTTTGGTGTATATAGAAATGTCACTCATCCTTACCTCTCCCTGTGAACTTCTGGCTATTCCTAGTATTGCTATTTATTCCATTCCTCTCTGCTCCCACTATATCTTGTTGTATATGCTTTCAATAAAGTTCTTAATTCATTTATTAAGAAAAATATTGTATATATACTCTACATATATCTGGTATCGAACAAGATCCTGAGGGTATGAAAGTGAAGATAATAGATATCACCCCAAATATTACAATTTGAAGTCTAGTAGGGGATACATATAAGTAAATGGGAAATTAAAATACTGTGTTATAATTACTCTAAAAGTGGTATTCACAGAGATCTTTGCTATTGCAGGGCCAATAATGTTAGCATCAGCTGAAAACTTGTTGGAAATGAAAAGAAAATCAGATCTTCTGAATTGGAACCTGCGCTTCTGTAAGATACCTAGGGCATTAATGTGCCATTCATATTTGTGAAACACTGGTATAGATCACGTAGGTGTAGAGACAATTTAGCCTGTATGATCAAGGGAGGCTAACCAGATATAATAATATGATACCTGAGTGAGTGAAAAGGGTTTTGTCCGGGAAGCTAGTAATGAGGGTAGGAGAGTAGAGCAGGGTGAGGAGATGACAGAAGGTTAAGGAAATGTTCCAGGCACAGTGAACAGCTGTGATGTGTCATTGGCTTGGCGGACTGAGGACCAAATTAGGGCACTGCAAAGTAGGGAAACTAAAAAGAAAAATGAAAAAAGAATAAAAAATCCCACGAAATTAAGCTTCCATTAATTTATCTACAATCTGCAAATCATAAAATCTAGGATACAAAGCTATTTTAATTTTAATATAATTAAAAAATAAAACTGTTTTGAATTATATTTGAAACACAGTTTAGGAACCAGTAAACATCATAATACTGCCTCAGAGAAGAGAATGAGAGAAGGCTCAGACCTGAGCCAAACCATGTTGTGTTTAGGAAACTGAAAATGAGTTCTATATGACTGAAGGAGAGAGAGTGGAAGTAAATGTCTCTCCATCTGAAGGGTTCGTAAGGCCAGATTTCTGAGAACCTGGGAAGCTAAAGAAAAAGCAGGGTAATGTCCTGATCAGATTTGTCTTATAGTGGTTGTCTATCTATCATCTCTCAGATCTATGAGCTCCTTGAGAGTAGATACTACATCTTTTCATCTCAACATTGAAACATAGTATCCGACATACACTAGGCACTAAATGATAATTTAATAAAATCGCTATATTAATGAAAACAATAGTAATCATGACAACACAAGTAAATAATTGAGTCATTTGTGTAAGTGCAAATTATATTGTGCTAAGACCTTTTTATGGATCAATACTGGGTTATCTTATTTTATAAACTAGACTTATAGAGCAGTATAACTATTTTCTCCACATTAAAAGCAATAAACAGAAGTGATGTACTTATACGGTTAGCCTAAAGTCACACAATTGGTGACAGAACTGAGCTTTGGACCAAGGTTGTCTGGTTCCAAATGCTTTCATTTTAACCAATGCTATGTTGACTCTTAATGAACAGGAAGATATAGGGAAAGTGTTTAACAGATTTATGTCCTGGGACAGGGGAATTAGAATAGACAACCAGTCAAAATGAGCATTGATCATTATGCTCTTCTTGTATCCACTAATTATTAGGCTTTGGCTGGTGAATGGTTTACATGTCTGGAGTCTGCACTAAAAAAACCCTTAAGTTCTTCTCTGTTCCATTTTCTGCATGTATGTAGAAGATCAGCCTGCAAATGTGTCTGTGAGCATGAACCAGTGCTCCTCAGACTGGAGTTCTTAGCATGGACAGCACAATTTTCACATTTATTTCCCTGTAACAGCCTGGACATCTGTTTTTGCTTCTGCATCTTGAAAGCTTTTATTTAAATTGTGCATTTTTCCCGTAGAGTCTCATATATTATGTGGCACATTGATCCAGAACTGCTAAGATTTCCCCCAAATCCATTGAAGTATTTCTGCGGTAAGATTATGTTTCTATTTATTAGTCTGGAAGATACCTAAAAACAGAGCATATTTTCTCAGGTTCTTTATGAACTTCTGGGAAAAAAATGCAGCTTTCCAGATTTTCCTAGGGATCTATAATCTTGTGACACAAGAAGAAGAAGAAAAATTAAACAGGATTATTAAGATTTCTGCTTTGTAGCAACTCTAACGGGAGTAGTTACCTCGTCCTCTTCTTCCATACAGCAGCCCTTTGCAAGGTAATTTCCTCTTGATACAGCCTCTTATGCCAAGAAACATGTTTAAATAGTTGTCTTTGAAACTTACCAACCTTCCAAGCTCACCATTAATTGTGAAACGCTGTATTAATGAATAGGCTGAAAGCCATTTATGAGTGTCTACAGCTTAAACAGAAGCTGTCTGTCAAACATGGTTAATTCTCCACCACAGTGGTAAACATACTGGTAGCAGTTTTAGGGCAGTTAGAGCAGCCTAGTATCTCTGTATGCTAGCAAAAGACACACAAGGGACTCGTAAAGTTTTGTGGTCTTCCTTTAGTCACTTCCTCTTAAGTTGCCATTTTCTGTGACTATGCACAGGTTAGCAACAACTCCCAGGAAATTCAGAATACTCAGGGGAGGGCTTGGGCTCTGAATCAGAAAACCACTGTACTACCTTCAGTGAATGTAGTAACTCAGCAACCCCTTTCCTATTTGGGTTCCATGTCTTATGATTGCCGTGAAACTAGCAAATGACAGCTGAGCAAACTCAGCTGTTAGTGATCCTTTAACAACGGCACTTCTTCTTTACTCTGGCTCCAGGCAAAAGTTGTCCCACAGCTGTTTAGGGCTCAAATTACTCTTGAATGAGAACTGAAATTGCAGTTCATCTATAGAATTATCTTTTGGGGCAGAAAGAGTGAAGATAGACTAAAAATATGTTGCCCTTTATAATTTGTTATTTGGAGCACAAAGGATTAGCAGGACACAGCTGTACAGAGTTCTTCCCTTGGAGTTTGTTTTTCTGCTGGGTAAATGACTCTCATCAGGTGACTTCTAGGCTCCATACAAAGCCTCTTTTTCTCAAATCTGGTAGTTCTCCTATCCCCGAATTTTCTTCGTATGGTTTTCCCTGGCAAAAGAGGACCTGTTTGTCAGGGGGGCAGGGCTGAAGGGGACTGATTCCGCAACTATAGTACAGAACCTTTCTGCATGAAAGTTGGTGAGGTTGAGATAACTCTTTCTCTCTCACTTGCTTTGCGTTAGTAGATTCTCTGTTGTGTGGGATGATCCTTCAAATAGCAGGGGGCAGGATCAGATAACCTCACCTTCCAGACCCAAGAATTATTCTGCATACAAGGTCAGTGTTGTAGTGCATTGAAGACTTTTATAAATAAATCAGGTACTGTATAACCTTCAGATAGTATATGAAACCAACAGAGAAGTGTTCAGAGTAAATTAGTGGGCATGAACTCTGTAGTATATTTTTATACATGATGTCCACTCAAAAATATTGTTGTAGTGTTAAAAATAGTTATTCCAAATATAGACTATAGTCATTAGCATGTGTTTGTTTCATTCCACAGTTAAAAAGAAATTAAATAAAGGGTTTGCAAGAGAATGGCATTTGGAGTAAGAAAAGAACTCAATTCCTGAATCTGCTATTGGCTTGTTGGGTGAATTTGAGAGTCATATGGTTCCTATGAGCCTCGATTATCTAATCTTAACCTGCTTTCTCATCCATAAAGGGAAGTTATTAATACCCAGTAATGGTGTTGTGATATTAATGAATGTGAAGCATTGTTGTGAGGGCTATTTAGATGTTCTTGGTAGTCCGGTAACGGATGTTTAAGTTATAGCCCTTGTCATGGAAGAATTCTCAGTGGGGGAGACAGAGACACTTAAAGGCCTCTGTTTAAGGAGAGTTTAATGTTTGCTCATTAGTTTTAGTGCAGGACAGCTCAGGGGTGGTTTAAGAATCACAGAATTTTTTTAAAAAGCTATTCTTGGCCCCACGTTTGCTAATAGAGTTCCCTGTGTTACAAGAATCCTATTATGTTTCCCTTTGATTATAGGAGTTGAAGAAAAATGCTATGAGCATTGTGCAGTGGAAAGAGAGCCTCAGAGATTCAGTGAAGTAAATTGTTTGGCACATAGGAGGCATTAAATACATTACCACTAATTTTACTAGAGAGAAATATACCTGAATACTTAATATGTTGGGTTTCTCTCTTATTTTTATTTTTGCTGTTTACAATATAGCTACTTTATTTATTTTTATCGTGATAAAATCACACCTGTAATCCCAGCACTGTGGAGGCCAAGGCAGGTGTATCCCTTGAGTCCAATAGTACAAGACCAACCTGGGCAACATGGTGAAACCCCATCTCTACAAAAAATACAAAAATTATCCAGGTGTGATGGTGTGTGCCTGTAGTTACTACTACTTTACAGGTTCTTTACTTGACAGGCTGAGGCAGGAGGATCACTGGAGCCTGGAAGTTTAAGGCTTCAGTGAGCTGTGATTGTGCCACTGTACTCCAGCCTGGGCAACAGAGCAAGATTCTGTCTCAAAAAAAAAAAAAAAAAAAAAGAAAAAGAAAGAAAGAAGAAGGAAGGAAAGAAAGAAAGAAAGACAGACTTATGAGATTTACTCACTTAAACTTTCAATTGTACAATACTGTATTGTTAACTATAAGTACAGTGTTGTACATTAGATCTCTGTAACTTATTCATCTTCAGCTGAAATTTCCTACCTGTTTAACAGCATCTTCTCCATTTTCCCCTCTCCCTAGCCTGTTGGAATCACCATTCTACTTTCTGTTTCTATGAGTTTGGTTAAGAGATACCTCACATATAAGTGGAATCATGAAGCATTTCACTTCAGGTTCATCCATGCCATAGCATGTGTCAGAATTTTATTGCTTTTAAGGCTGAGAAGTATTCTATTATATGTATACATTGTATTTTCTTTATCTATTCACTTGTTGATAGACATTTAGGTTGTTTCCATATGTTGCCTATAGTGAATAATTCTGCAATGAACATGCAAGTGCAGATATCTCTTTGACTTACCAATTTCATTTCCTTTGGATATATACTCAGAAATGGATGTGCTGTTTTTCACAGTGGTTGCATGATTTTACATTTTCACCAACTGTGTACAATGGGTCCAATTTCTTCTCGTTCTTGTCGACACTTGCTATATTTTTTATAGTAAGTATTTTCATAGCTATGAGGTCATATCTCAATGTGATTTTGATGATTTCGATTTGCATTTACATGATGATTAGTAATGCTGAGCCTCTTTTTATACTTGTTGGCCATTTGTATGTTTTCTTTGGAGAAATGTCTGTTCAAGTCCTTTGTCCATTTTTAAATTGAATTGTGTTTTTGCTACTGAGTTGTAGGAGTTCCTCATATATTTTGAATATTAACCCCTAATCAGTTATTTGGTTTGCAAAACTGGGTTTAGTTACTATAAAAAATAGAACATTAAATTGAGAGGCTGCTTCCTGCTTTTTAAAATAAAGAGTGTATGATTTTAAGGTCATTACTTGCTCTCCACTTCAACTGGGAAAATAAATGTTTTTATCACTAGGTCCAAATTTGTCTCAAAGATAAATATCAGATTATTGAAAAAACTGTTTGTTTTCTTCCTATGTTAAAATATCTTCTTGTGGTTGCATGAATTTAACTTATAACTTGAGGGGCCACATATCAGAAATATAATATATGTGGAAATACTAAGTGTTGGGGTTTATCACTATTTTTAGAAGCAGTTCATTCATTTATTCAGATACTTTTAGATGCTACTGTGTCAGCCATTTTTTTTTCTGGCTCTGAGATCATAGGTCTGAGAAAAAATGATCCTTGTGTGTTCTTGGAAGTCATGTTTACGTTAGTGGCTGTGCCTCTTCAATTTCATTAGAGGATGCTTCTTCTGGTCTTTTCTTTAAATACTGCTGTTCCCCAGAACTTTGTCCTCAGACTTTATTTCCCTTAGATTTATTACTCCAAGATATTTTTCACTGATCCTGTGACTTCAACCATAGGCATTAGTTTCACAACTCTCAAGCCCTATGATCAGGGCAGGGATCACTTTTCCTAGGATGCAGAAGTAGGTACATGTCTTGATTCCTCTATGTAAAGTCACAGATGAAAAAGTGAGGCTTATCTTCCAACTGAGATCCAAGAGTTAACTCCAAAATCCATAGATTTTGTTTTGTCTTGCATTGCCTCTCAATTCAAATTTTCCAGCCACTATCATTTTTTTTTTTTTTAGTGAGTACTCAAAGAGACTTCCTGTATTGAACATTTTTCCTTCTTCTCAAATACCTAGAGAAATGCCCTCTTGAACACATTTCCTGTAACCAATTATTCTTACTGATGTCTAAGCTCCTGTCTCTTCATTCAGGGGTTGCAGTGAAGATAACCAAGTTAATTTAAACTCAAATATTTTTTTTCTCAGAATCATGTACAGACCTTCTTAAAGTAGCAAGTCTAATTCTAATGCACTTACTACCACTGTAGGTATTTAAATATTGGTTGAGTAAATACATGTATGAATGAGTGAAAGGGGGACACAGATATATTAAAAACCAAGCATTCTTTCTATAGATAAACAACAGTGTCAGAACCAATATACAGAAACTTCTTCTTCAATCCTACAGATTTATGGATCTGGGTAAGTATACACTTAGATCTCCAGAGAAAACGTTTTTTTACCCCAGCCAATCTATTCTCAATGCCCTTTTGCAGAAATGAAAAATCAAGAAACTTGCTCGGGTAACTACTTCAGTTATTATCCATGACTTTCCAATGAGTTTCTTTGTTCTTATTAAGGTTATTTAAGCCCTCTTTTGTCAAGAAGAATTTCCTTTTAACATAATCAACTTTTGAACATAATCAACGTTTTATATATATATATGTATAATGGTATCTTGCTAAAAACCAGGTTTCTTTACACAGTTTGGTCTCTCTCTCCTATCCTCATTCACTCAAGAACACATATAAGAAAACGGTAAGTGGCTATACATTTTATTGAAGACCAGGACATGGTTCTCTTGTGATCATACATTGTATGGTGTATAGAAGAGTGAAAATACTTTCTTCTCCATTATTACAGGACATGGTTCTTTCCCTCAAAGACATCTGCTTCTTTACTCATCATGTTATTCTTCAACCAGAGCATTTTCCACCCTGCAATCTTCTTCCTCACTGGCATACCTGGCCTTGAAACTCCCCAGACCTGGATCTCCATCCCATTCTGTTGTCTCTATGTCATTGCTATCTCTGGAAATGGCATGATCCTGTTTGTCATCATCACTGAGTCGAGCCTCCATGAACCCATGTACTATTTTCTCTCCATGCTATCATTCATGGACCTAGGTCTGTGTCTTTCTACATTGATCACCGTGCTGGGTATTTTCTGGTTCAATGCACGAGAAATCAGTTTTGATGCCTGCATTGGCCAAATGTTCTTTATCCATGGCTTCACATTCATGGAGTCCTCAGTACTTTTGGCAATGGCCTTTGACCGCTTCATTGCCATCTGTAACCCACTGAGATATGCCACAATCTTAACCAATTCATGCATTATTAAAGTGGGCTTTGCAATTGTTCTTAGGGGGACAACAGCTCTAGTGCCTCTGCTTCTGCTCCTTAAGCGTCTCTCCTTCTGCGGTAGTCATGTGCTCCACCATTCCTACTGCTTCCACCCTGATGTGATGAAGCTCTCATGCACAGACACACGGACCAACAGTGCATTTGGCCTGGCCATTGTTATCTCTACTGCTGGCTTGGACTCTGTCTTGATCCTCCTCTCCTATGTTCTGATTATCCACTCTGCGCTCTGCATTGCCTCCCCAGAGGAGCAGAAAAAGGCTTTTGGTACCTGTGTCTCTCACATCAGTACAGTTGCCATCTTCTATATTCCCATGATTAGTTTGTCACTAGTGCACAGATTTGGAAGGCATGCCCCTCCCCTTGTGCACACGCTCATTGCCAATGTTTATCTGCTTCTCCCTCCTGTAATGAATCCAATAATCTACAGTGTAAAGACCAAGCAAATTCGCAAGGCTGTGCTCAAAGTATTTCTTTCTAAGATAATTTAGGAAATTTTGAGTGTACCCCTTCTTTACCAAGTCTTTCCTGACCCATGTTTGATCATTCAATACTGTGAGTTACTGCTATTTGTTGATAAAGCCAGTTTCAACATGCTTTGTCTCTATTCTGATGATCCACTAACTTACTATTTACACAGTTCTAGATGGTGGACTATTTGAGGGCAGAGATTATGTCAGTACCTCTGATCCTATCATGAATACTGAACTTAGCACAGTGCAGGACCACCATTAAAATATGTCTGAAAGCATGCACAAATAAAGTCATACTTGGCATTTAGGTAATCTTACCACCTCTAGAGTATGTAGCTATCCAAGGTAGGGCTCATATAACATAGATCAGTAGGCAAAGTCTAGGTTTCAGTAATTCTTACAGTTTATTTGTAATGATTCACTATTCTACCTGATAGATTGTAAATGGCTGAAGAATATGAATAAGCACAATAAGCAAGAAGAAGTATGAATAAAAGGAGTAGTTTCCTAATTCTTAAAAGAGTACTTGAGGTCATTTTGGTAAATGCATTAATATTTTAATAGCAGAAGACCCAGGGATCCATTGTCTAAATATATGTCTAAAGAAGAAAAATGGGCAAGAATGTAAAGATACATTGTGATGTCCAACACAGCATTTGTTATACATTGCAATGAAAATGTGGAAACTGCTTAAACAATTACTTTAGTGTACTGACTAAATAAAATATAAAATATGACATAAGTTAAATACTGATACAAATATAAATTATGTTTTGTTAAAAAAGGTAGGTTAGTATACAAAGTACTTACTACTGTGTATATATTTCATGTGAATATGTGTATATGCACATTACAAAAGTATAAATAAACATATCCCAAACATTAAAATGCCATATATTTGATACCTGGATATTGTTTTGTTGACATATTCTTTACACTTTCCTGTATTTTATAAATGTTCAATAAAAAGCATTTCTTTTTCTTTTCAGATAATGAAGTAATTTCCACTTAACACCTTCCCACGAAACAAAATTTTAGATCTTCATCTTCCATGAGTTCTTCATTCTAATGGGTCTTCACGGATACCTTGTTGTAATTACTGAGTTTTATGTCTGTTTCCACAAGGGGTTCCTTCCAAGGAGCTCTGGAGGGAAAAGACTCTGTTCTATTCTCTGTATTACCAGTATGAAGTCCTAGATCTGGCCTCATACAATCCACTGAATACACTCAGAGTTTACATCTATTTCCTACTTGCATCTATCACTTTTCTCAATGTGGTCCAGCATCTGTGCATCCAAACCACTAGACATTCATTTTTCAAGTGCAGATTCCTCAACTTTACCTCAGAACTACTTAAACAGAAGCCCTTGAGATGGAACACACAAATTTACATTTTAACAAGACATTTACAGATTATCATGTCAGACAGAGTAACACTTTTCTGGGGTCTATCCACTTTGAGGAATTATGCATATTTCTGAAAAATGCCAGGAATATATTGCCTCTAGGTCTTTGATTATTTTGCTCTCTCTGACTGAAATACCCACCTCCCTCTTTTCCTGATTGTGCCATTTACTATTCTTTCAGGTGCTGATATTAAATCTTTGTCTTATGGGTAGTCAGATTTCTCTTCCCCTACTGAACTGTAACTTTTTGAAAATGTGCATTGGACTTTGGGGATTGATGTATCTTGCACAGATACAAGCACAGTGCTTTATTGATAATAGCTACTTAATGCATGTTTATTGAATTAATATTATTTTTATATAACTTTACATATATTCTTACATATTTTAATCAACTTCATTTTGGCAAACACTGTGGGAGGGAGGACTAGGGATAAAACGGTGAACAGGGAAAGCACAGTCTTCATTCATAAGGTGTTTAAATCTGACTAAACATATCTAAATTAAAGCAATATTTTAATCACTTGTTACTTACAAACTGTGTACATTATGCCACATACTAACAGTAGTCATAGGAGGTGGGCTCTCTTTCTCCCAGGAGGAGCCTGAACCAATGGAAAAACAACTAGCCCAGGAAATATGTGACTTGATAAGAAAAGTATAGCTCCTAGAAATTTACTGTTTAATAGAGAAAATATAATATGCATTCATTTCTAAGAAATAAAAGCATAAACATAAATTATTTAAATTTCATATAGACTGTCAGGAAAAATTTTGAAAAATAATTTTGAAGATGGGGAACAACATTATAGGGTATATCTTAAAAATAAATGTACTAAGAATGTTATTGTGAAAGCAACAATTTTGATTCATGCTTCAATAATGTAATTTATGAAGTGTTAATTACATATAATCTTACATAGTATAGTTACACGTACCTTAATAAAATCCACTTTGAAGTATATTTATTTTCTCTCTTTATAAAGTAATACCTTATATTTGTTTTCTTTTTTCTAAGTATTTTTTCTTTTAATCTTACAGCTTATACTTTTCATTTATCCCTACTAGCTGTATTATACTCTGAATTCAAAAACATCCAATACTAAGGTCTATGCATTTTGCTTTTATTTATAGTCCATCTGAAACAATCATTGTTTAAAACATAGGCATAGGCAAGGACTTCATGACTAAAACACCAAAGGCAATGGGAACAAAAGGCAAAATAGACAAATGGGATCTAATTAAGCATAAGAGCTTCTGCACAGCAAAAGAAACTATCATTAGAGTGAACTGGCAACCAACAGAATGGGAAATAATTTTTGCAATCTACCCATCTGACAAAGGGCTAATACCCAGAAACTACAAAGAACTTAAACAAATTTACAAGAAAGAAACAAACAATCCCATCAAAAAGTGGGCAAAGGATATGAACAGACAGTTCTCAAAAGAAGACGTTTATGCAGCCAACAAATATGAGGAAAAAATGTTCATCATCACTGGTCATTAGAGAAACGCAAATCAAAACCACGTTGAGATACTATCTCACACCAGTCAGAATGGTGATCACTAAAAAAATCTGGAGACAGGTGCTGGAGAGGATGTGGAGGAATAGGAGTGCTTCTACACTGTTGGTGGGAGTGTAAATTAATTCAACCATTGTGGAAGACTGTGTGGCGTTTCCTCAAAGATCTAGAAATAGACATACCATTTGACCCAGCAATCCCATTACTGGGTATATACCCAGAGGATGCTAAATCATTCTATTATAAAGACACATGCACACGTATGTTCACTGTGGCACTGTTTACAATAGCAAAGACTTGGAACCAACCCAAATGCTCATTAATGGTAGACTGGATAAAGAAAATGTGGCACATATACACAATGGAATACTAGGCAGCCATGAAAAAGGATGAGTTCATGTCCTTTACAGGGACATGGATGAAGCTGGAAACCATCATTCTCAGCAAACTGACACAAGAACAGAAAACCAAACACCGCATGTTCTCACTCATAAGTGGGTGTTGAACAATGAGAACACATGGACACAGGGAGGGGAACATCACACACTGGGGCTTGCTGGGGGGTGGGAGAGATAGGGGAGGGATAGCAAGGGGTGGGGGAATTGTGGAGGGATAACATTAGATTAGAAATACCTAATGTGGATGATGGGGGGATGGGTGCAACAAGCCACCATGGCATGTGTATACCTATGTAACAATCATGTATGATCTGCACATGTACCCCAGACCTTAAAGTATAATAATAATTAAAAAACCTGTCAGAACCAATGCTGAAAATAGTAGTCTGGTTAATCTGAAGTAGAATTTGAAAGAGTAGGTGATGCGGTATTGAGGTTCTGTTTGAGAATGTTTTCTAAATTGACATTTCTGTAAAACGATATATCAGAGTTTAGAGGGAAAATGTGATATTTGTACCATTCAGGTTGATATTGACACCAAGCAGAGAACTGCAGTATATTAGGGATTCTCACATAAGGTGCCTGACTTCCTCAGCTGCTTCACGTGGAGCTGTAGAAATGTGTTTTTTTGGGGAATGGGAAAGATAAAGTTCCATGCTGAGTAATTTGTATTATGTTATTTAGATTCAAATGACTTAGGATGCCTGAAAAATCTTCATGCCTAACATGAATCCTGTCTCCCTATTTAGCTTCATCTCTTGCCACTCTCCCCCACACTGGCACCAGGGTTCCGAGTGAGCTGAGTCTGTTATTAGCCCTTTTGTTCTTCCCACGCTCTGTGCTCCATTGTCTCCTGACAGACCTGGTGCTGAGTTTCCTGCAGGATAAACACAAGCTCTTCTGTGTTGTCATCATAAATATCCCTTGTTGTAATCACTGAGTTTTATGTCTGTTTCCACAAGGAGCTCTGGAGGGAAAAGACTCTGTTCTATTCTCTGTATTACCAGTACGAAGTCCTAGAATATGAAAGGTACTTCAAATGTTCCATGAAAGAATAAATGAAGATTTTTTTGGGGGGATAGAGTGAAGCAGAAACAGAGGGGTTTCTAAAAATATAAAAAATTCACCTAAATAATATAGGAGGAAGATAAATTTATCATTTGGGTATGGGAATGGTGTGAAGATGAGGCGCAATCTTGTGGTTTCTTTTGGGAGGGTGTAGTTACTCACAAATTTACTTTTAAGAAAATTTTATCAACACATAAATTCAAAGACCTGTAAGAGCAGTTCATTCATGGAAACTATAAAAGTGCATCAAGTAGAAGGAGAAGGAGGCCATGAGGTAAAAAGGACCCTTGGGAAGCTTCATGCTCCAGGGGCTGGAGAAATCTCCACCAGGGGTTTATTAAGAGCTTTCAGGCAGTCTGAGATATGGCTTCTTATATATGCTACCTATTTCTGGGTAGAACACATCCCCAGCTCCTCAGGCCCCTTTCTGGAAAACAGTGCAGGAAAGAACACATCCTTATACTTTGTAAGTAAAACTGCTGCATTCAGGAAAAACATTAGACTTTACATGCTCTGGTTTCTTTTAAGAATGAGGGAAACTTATAAATAGCAGAAAGCTCTCATGGGTGCCTAAGGAAAATTGTGGAAATCTATTTTCTGAAATATGTATTTTCTAGGGACATTCTATTTTAACTGAGGGGGTATGATTGGTCTATGAGCCATTTGTCTTGCTGCTTAGAGCAGGCTGTTAATGTGTCCATGTAATTTTAAGTTTTCTGGTTAGTTGTGTCATATGTTATAACTGCCACTGAAGGTCCTAAGGTCAACTGCCACTACCACCATCACACACCACCACTGCCATTCTTATCTTCATCCTCATCTTCATTTACCACTATCAAGTGACTTCCACGTCCCAGGCACTGGTCAGCATATTATATACATTTTACAATGTTATCTCATGTAATGCTTACAAAGTAATGCTATTGATGAACTATCAGTTTCACGTTAGTGGAACCTGATGTAAAGTGCTTATTTGGAGAACCCCAGCTAGCTGGTGGCAGAGACAAAATTTGAACGTAGGTTTGTATGACCTCATAACCATATCACTGACTCTGTAATCAGAGAAGAGAGGTAAGTCAAGGTAGCCCAGCACAGAACTTGAAACATATTCTTATAGTGGGTCTGGAGTGTTATCCTGATATAATAAGAAGAGAATTACTGTCAACAAATAGGAGGGCATGTATAAGTTAATTAGTCAATACTAGGACAGTCTTCTATCAGTAAAACTCCAAATCTCTCTCTCTCTCTCTCTCTCTCTCTCTCTCTCTCTCTCACACACACACACACACACACACACACACACACACACACACAATTTCAGGCAACACAGTATGTTTTAAATAGACAAAATTGAAAGTGTTGAGGTCCTGAGATATGTTCAGAATCTTGATCAGTTAACAACTCTTGGATTGAATTTATGTTAACATGTATATATTGTATGTGCACGCTTCTCAAAATATATTTCAAGGTACCGGGAATATAATGATGAAAAAACAATGATCTACCTTCCAGTAACTTAATTTTGTTAGAGACGCATATTTTCAAATAACCCTTAATCATATAATGAAATAAGCACTATTTTAGATGCATAAATATAAAAGAATATAGCTCCGGAGGAAGAAGTAAGTTCCTCTGACTTGACTTAGACTAGCTGATTGCCACCAAATGCTTCCTGAAATAAATTCATGTTGCCTTTACACATGGTTCAATGGATCAAGTAGTGGATCTAAAAATTTTGGTCTTATTAAAACAAGAGAGAACTACATGAATTAAGCAAGCGTGTTATTATGAAAAAGCTTGCTGTATTTGGTGGTTTGGTGAAGTAAAGAAAAGCCCAGATAGATATATAAAAAGGTTTCTGAGGGTAGGGAGGAAGGTCACTGATGAAACTGGGAGATAAATATGGTCAATCAAGAGACATTTCGGAAGTTGAACCTATAAAGATTTGGCGATTGGATAGCCTTGACAGGTGGGTTTGGTAGAATTCTAAAAGGGCCCTAAAGATTTCTGCCCATCCTGGTGTACTTATCCTGAGCAATATCCATCCCTTGGGTGTGTGAGTGGGGCCTGTGAATGTGATGGGATATCACTCCCATGATTACGTTATATTATACGGCAAAAGGGTTTCACAGATGTAACTAAGGTCCCTGGTTACTTGACTTTGAGTTAATCAAAAGGAAGATGATCCTGCTAGGCCTTACCTAATCGTAGGAGTCTTTAAAAGACACAAGAAGCTCGAAGGAGGTTCTCCTGGTGGACTTGAAGACCTAAGATGTCATGTTGTGAGAACACATGGCTGGGACTGAGGGTAGCCTCCAGAAGCTAAGAGCCCCAGCAATAAGTTGGAGACCTCAACCGTATACCACAAACAACTAAATTCCCACAGCAATCTGAGTGAGGATCGTAAGGACCCTTCTCTCCAGTTAAGAACACGATACTGGTTGGAACTTTAGTTTCAACCTTGTGAGATCCTGAGTAGTGCACATAGTTTTGCTGTGCTCAGACATCTGACTTACAGAACTGTGAGGTAATATATGTTTCTTGTTTAAAGCCACTGAATTTTTAATAATTTCTTATGCTGCCACAGACAACTAATGCAACAAAGTATGTTTTGGTCAAAAACAGAAATCAGAGTTCAAATAAAGGTAAGAACCATGAGGGAGGAAAATAAGGAGAGACAAATCATTTTAGGAGTGGTTGATGTAGAAAAGGAGATACACACAGCAGGGATGCAGGTTAAGAAGAGCATTGTTCTTGTTGTTTTTAATTATATTTAGGTTGAATAAGAAATCACGTTTATATAGATTATATGAATAGCACAAATCTCTTACCCTTTCAAAGTGAAGAAGGTAATTCTATACTTGATCTCTCTTACCTCTTAACACTACCTTTCGGTACTTTGTATCTCACACTTTAGTGGCATTTGTAAAATATCTGAAACCCCATTGCCTTTGAATATGCTTAGAATTTCTTTTCATGATGATTTTCACTTAGCCTCTACTCCACAATTCTTTACTTAGAGAAGCCGTTTGACTCCATCCCCTCCAACTTTCTAATATGTGTGTGTGTGTGTATTTTAAATACAGTCTCATTATTTATTTGCACATTTGTTTTCTGAACTATCTTATTATTTCCTAATGATCCTCAGGGCAGCTGCAATACTTCACTTGGCTCTATATCTCAGTCTGGATTGCAGCTTGCACTCAGTAATGTTTGATGTTAAACTAATATCCAAGATAGATTGAAAGACTAGGTAATGGAGGTTGTCCAGAAAGGAGTAAGAGCTCTTTTTTATAACCTGGAAAGATGAAGAAAGGCTGAGAAAAAATAGTTGTAGAGGATGAAGAGATGAAATGAGAAAGAGATACTAACCAGTGGATAAGTGAATATTGCCTAAACTAAACTTAGAATATTCCCATTTTTTTTTCTCAGTTACCAGATAAAAAGACAAGTAGATAAATGAGGGTAAGGGGTAGGGGTAGGGATAGATGTAGGAAAACACTGTGTGTATACTTTTTTAACTTTAATTTTTCTCTTTAATGATAATAACTAACATTTGGTAAGTTTTTACCATAGTGAGATACTCTGCTGACATTTTCACATACATTAATTTAATCTTCACAGCAGTCCTGTGGGTTATGCATACCATTGTTACTTTAGAGATGGGGAAAATGAGGCACATACAGTTTAGTAATTCGCCATTTGCTAAGCCGGCTTGTAAATGCCAGAACATTTTAACCCAGTTAAAATGTATAACATGCAGTTGTAAACAAAGTTGACTTGGGATGCAGGATAAAAATTAATAACATCATTTAATGACACTGCCAAAAAGTAGGTAATAAAAATGGGAAAGAGTATTGAATAAGATGATCCTAAAACTTGAAAATAATTAAACATGTAATATCATATTAAAATGCCACAGTAAATAAAAATCAATTAATAACATCAAATGATCCATAGTACTTTTATACTGGAGGCCCTTTAATTCCTGTTTACACATAAGCATACTTTTTTTGTATCTAACTCACATTTGTTATGTGTTATGAAAATTTCTTAGGTACAGTTTAAGTTTTGCTTTCACAAACAGACTGTATGGTTATCCAGGGTATTATCACACTACCAATAGATAGTAGGGGATCAACAAATGTTGGCTATTGATTGGAGATATTGAATCTGATTTTGATTGAAAGAAAGTAGCAGGAGATGAAGAGAAGATTTTTTTTTTTTTTTGGACAGTCCTCTAAAAGCTAATGTAATTCAGTTACTGTATCAGAATCACTGCATATATGTTTACTATTTGTCTAAAATACCATACAACACTTTGAACACACTTCAACAAATATTTGCTGACTACCTACCACTTGAAGTCACTTATCAGACATGTGAACTTAAATAAGATGGAATGCTGCTGTCTTTGTTTTTGTAGAAATTCTGTATCCTTAGGAAACTGTTCATTTCCCATTTTCTGCTCCTATGTTTGTGGCCTTAGTTTGTTGTTGTCATTAACCAATCTTTATGAGATTTCTATATAATATAGACATTATCTTTTATAAATGTTTACTTGGTGACATAATTTCATGTTGAATACATAATAAATAAATACAGTTTATCATTGCCAGACACTCAGCTTAAGATTCTGCTTTTGAGTTCAGCATGTCAGCTTTTCAGAATATCACCTCCACTTCCATCATTTTCCTGCTCACTGGTGTTCCTGGGCTGGAAGCCTTCCACACCTGGATCTCCATTCCCTTCTGCTTCCTCTATGTAACTGCCCTCTCAGGAAACAGCCTGATCCTCTTCATCATCATCACTCAGCCCAGCCTGCACAAACCCATGTACTATTTCCTCTCCATGCTGTCCACCACTGACCTCGGCCTGTCCATATCCACTCTGGTCACCATGCTGGGTATATTCTGGTTCAATGTAAGGGAAATCAGCTTTAATGCCTGCTTGTCCCAGATGTTCTTTATTCAATTGTTTACTGTCATGGAATCCTCAGTGCTGTTGGCCATGGCTTTCGATCGTTTTGTGGCCATTACTAATCCTCTTAGATATTCTTCTGTCTTAACTGATCTTAAAATAGCACAGATTGGAGTAGCAATTATCACCAGGGGAACACTAACACTGACTCCTATGGTAGCACTTCTTACAAGACTGTCCTACTGCCACAGCCACGTGCTCCACCACTCCTACTGCTTCCAGCCTGATGTGATGAGGCTCTCGTGCACAGACACCAGGATCAACAGTGCAGTTGGACTGACTGCCCTGATTACCACTGCTGGGGTGGATTCCATCTTTATTGTTCTTTCTTTCTTTTTTTTTTTTATTTTTATTTTTTATTATTTTTATTATTATTATTATTATTTTTTTTAAATTTTTTTTTTTATTGCATTTTAGGTTTTGGGGTACATGTGAAAAACATGCAAGGTTGTTGCATAGGTGCATACGTGGCAGTGTGATTTGCTGCCTTCCTCCCCTTCACTCATATCTGGCATTTCTCCCCATGCTATCCCTCCCCAATTCCCCACCCCCCCGCTGTCCCCCCCACTCCCCCACAACAGACCCCCGTGTATAGTGCTCCCCTCCCTGTGTCCATGTGTTCTCCTTGTTCAACACCCGCCTATGAGTGAGAACATGTGGTGTTTGATTTTGTGTTCTTGTGTCAGTTTGCTGAGAATGATGGTTTCCAGGTTCATCCATGTCCCTACAAAGGACGCGAACTCCTCGTTTTTAATGGCTGCATAATATTCCATGGTGTATATGTGCCACATTTTTCCTGTCCAGTCTATCATCGATGGGCATTTGGGTTGGTTCCAGGTCTTTGCTATTGTAAACTGTGCTGCTATGAACATTCGTGTGCATGTGTCCTTATAGTAGAACGATTTATAATCCTTTGGATATATGCCCAGTAATGGGATTGCTGGGTCAAATGGAATTTCTATTTCTAGGTCCTTGAGGAATCGCCACACTGTTTTCCACAATGGTTGAACTAATTTACACTCCCACCAACAGTGTAAAAGTGTTCCTATGTCTCCACATCCTCTCCAGCATCTGTTGTCTCCAGATTTTTTAATGATTGCCATTCTAACTGGTGTGAGATGGTATCTCAATGTAGTTTTGATTTGCATTTCTCTAATGGCCAGTGATGATGAGCATTTTTTCATATGCTTGTTGGCCTCTTGTATGTCTTCTTTTGTAAAGTATCTGTTCATATCCTTCGCCCATTTTTGAATGGGCTTGTTTGTTTTTTTCTTGTAAATCTTTTTTAGCTCGTTGTAAATTCTGGATATCAGCCCTTTGTCAGATGGGTAGGCTGCAAAAATTTTTTCCCATTCTGTTGGTTGCCGATTCACTCTATTGACTGTTTCTTTTGCTGTGCAGAAGCTGTGGAGTTTGATTAGGTCCCATTTGTCTATTTTGGCTTTTGTTGCCAATGCTTTTGGTGTTTTGGTCATGAAGTCCTTGCCTACGCCTATGTCCTGAATGGTTTTGCCTAGGTTTCCTTCTAGTGTTTTTATGGTGTTACGTCTTATGTTTAAGTCTTTAATCCATCTGGAGTCAATTTTAGTGTAAGGTGTCAGGAAGGGGTCCAGTTTCTGCTTTCTGCATATGGCTAGCCAGTTTTCCCAACACCACTTATTGAACAGGGAATCCTTTCCCCATTGCTTGTTTTTATCAGGTTTGTCAAAGATCGGGTGGTTGTAGATATGTTGTGTTGCCTCCGATGCCTCTGTTCTGTTCCATTGGTCTATATCTCTGTTTTGGTACCAGTGTTCTTTCTTATATTTTGATCATTAAGACTGTTCTCAGCATTGCTTTCCCAGAAGAAAGGAAGAAAGCCTTCAGCACATGCATCTCCCATATTGGGGCTGTTGCTGTATTTTACATTCCATTAATTAGTCTGTCCTTTGTTCACAGGTTTGGGAAGCGGACCCCACCCTATGTGCATACTCTGATTGCCAATGCCTACCTACTAATACCTCCTGTAATGAACCCCATCATCTATAGTGTGAAGACCAAACAGATACACCAGGCTGTGCTAAAAGTTCTCCATTCTAGCACGGCAAATAACTAGATGAATGTTTCAATCTTTTCTAGTCTTTGTCATTTTATAGTTGAGTAAAATGCCATTCAAAGAGGTTAATATGTTTAGACTCATGCTTGTGTTTAAAGTTTCCCAAAATACAACTTTAATTTGAAGTAAGAAGACTGTGAACTAAGAGAGAATAATATGAACTGAAGATTCCCAAGGATATCATTCTTTTCCTTTGATAGTCATGATGATAATAAGAACATTTTTGCATTTGAGATGTATCATTTTCAAAGACTTTGTTAACCAATGACTGAGCTTAGTTTTCAAATGTGGAATTATTTTGTTTAAAAGAATGGAAAAAGAGAAAGTATCTACTTATTATTTAAACTTCTCCTTTAAAGAGATAAATAACATTACCCTGCTCTCAAATGGGAATAAAAAGTGAGTTAACAATTTCAAATTACTAAATCTTATAAACGAAATTTACTGCAGACAACTTGCTGTGCCCATGGTTACTCAATTCTTCCAAATATTTTTACTTTCCTTCGCCTCTGGCCTCCTTGACCTCCACGTTTAACAGCTAGTGTAATAAATATTTTATTGCCTTGTCAGTAACCTAACTGTATTTGGTCAAATATTCATACTTTCTTTCAGCTCTTCAGGGAAGATGTCTAGCATAAGCATTCTTTGAAATATAACTATGCTTAATTCAACTCCAATCTGTATAGTTTCTTCAGAAGAAGTAATGTCACGCTTATTGTTTAACAGTGTGTTCCTGCTTTTGGAAAATACCATCTTCAAATAAGTTAATTTTCTTTAAGACCTCAAGATTAACAAGAAGCAAATACAAAAATATTTTAATCTGGTGGGATTTATAATGCTATGCTTGGACTTTATCCTCAAGGAGAGCTGAAGTGGATATGCTAGTCAGGCTCTAGATTGAAAAATATAAATCACACTGGTGACTAACAGAGGAGCATTTAGTACAAAAAACAGGATAAACAGGTATTAGAGAACTGAAAGGAAAAAAAGAGAACACAGGGATAATACAGGGATAATACTTACTGGAAGTTTCCTCTACTCGTACGGCTTTGGGAACAAAGAGAAAAGTTTGGGTTTATTAAAAACTATAATTTTGGTGGAGAGTGCCCCCAAGAGCTTATATTCTGACCTATAATAAGAGGGTGCTGCTTCTCTGGTTCTGGCACCTTAGGACCTCAAAGGATGGAGAACATGAGGCCAAGATCCAACCTTGGAGGAAAGACTTCCCAGCTACACCTCATACCTCAGGAACACCAGAGAAAGGCTTCTCATGGAGTTGGGACTCAGATCCCTGAACACAGCCCACTGATGGTTGGTTCTATGTCTTCTGAGGGCATGATGAGATTATTGCTGGAGGTGTGGGAGAATAAATAAAACTAGAAACTGGAGCCAATGCAGCTGGGCAAAGAACTATTGCTATGATGGCACTGACAGGTACAATAAGCAAACATGATAGAGATACTTGACCCTACAGCAGCTTCCAGTGTCCTAGCCTCCCCCAGTTAATGGAACATAGCAGGGAACCAAATGGTGATTCTGATTCATGAGTTGCAGGCTTATTATCAAAAGCAGAGTATATAGAATGGTGGATTTGGACCCGAGTTAGCCTATAGCTACCACAAGAAAGAAAGGTGCTTGCAACAGAGGCTCAATGTGGTCATGATAGGGGTTTTATTAGGTACTCCATCCTGGACTGCTGTTAATAACAGCAGTGACTAATAACTACAGCCAGCCAAATGCTTTCACAGTTCACTGAGTATCATTACATGCAACCATCTGAAAGGATGCTAGTTGACAATTTTGGGGTATTTCTTGGGGATGTTTTCTCCCCTTTCTACCCAATATGTACTTCTCCTAGGACGTGCCCCTCCCTCCTCCACTTCAGGTCTCCAGTGCAATGGCCAGCAATAGAATTTCAGGTTGTGTCTGAGTCAAGGTCTATTTTGGAGCTTACTGGCTATTCAGGGACTCTTTTTCTCATCTCTCATCTTTCCAATTGCTCTCATGTCTGTTCACAAATGGAATTTTTTCCCAAAGATAGAGAATATGACATAGTTATTTTTAGGTGATATATTTTGACTGGAAAATTGTGCTCATTATTTTCACTGTCCTCTTAATCTCTAGTTCTGTTGTTCATTATTTTGTGCTTTTCTTCATGCTTTAGGGTGTTGACTGAAATGGACTGTATCAGCAGGTTCTCTTATGAGCTGACTTGGGGTTGGGTTCACAAAACGAAAGGTGCCAGAAGGAGAATGTCGAGTTGGAGGAGACCTTCTGCTATGACAATGTTTCTTCCTCCCACTTTGGCCTCTGGAATAGTAATAGTTTCTCACTATCACCAGTCTCCAGGTATCTCAGCATCCCTTGTGATATGGTTTGGATCTCTGTCCCCACCCAGATCTCATGTTGAAATGTAATTTCCAATGCGTTACATTGGAAATTACATTGCTCCAACCATGTGAAGTGCCTTGTTCCCACTTTGCCTTCCGCCAGACTGAAAGCTTCCTGAAGCCTCCCAGAAGCAGAAGTTGCTATGCCTCCTGCATAGCCTGCAAAATTGTGAGCCAGTTAAACCTCTTTTCTTTGTAAGTTATCCAGTCTCAGGCATTTATTTATAGCAGTGTGAGAATGAACTAACAAACCTTGTTTGTTTCCTAAGCCATGTCCCTTATTCTATAATTAGTTTTTTCACTGGCATCTCTCACTTTAAGTTATTCTGAATGAATTTTGTTTATTTTCTGCTGATTTTGTGACTGATGCATATCTCTTTAACTAGCAAAGATAATGACTCCTTGATCTTACTGAGTCTACTTTTATTTAACTGTTGCTTAAGTACTGTTTGAGTTTGAAATGCATTTGATAGATGCTAATTGTGTTTTTACCACCTAAGGCATAAAGTAAACAACTTTTTGATCTAGGTCTTATTACCATGAGCCTTGCTTCTGCCACCATTTAAAACCCCAGGAAAAGCAGGATTTTTTCTATACTCTTCAGTGCCTGAAACCAGAAATGGAAGGTGGTATGAACTTGTGGCCTCCTGGTTAGATGGCCTGTAGGGATCTGGACACAAAGCCTTGTACATTTTCTCTGGTCTAAGTAGAATAGACAGCTAGAGTTTCAGACTAAGAGGAGAGAGAATTCAGTTCTGCCATAGTATTCTGTTTTTGGCCTTAGTTTACATTAAACACATAAAGTTAAAAGAATCTATTTACTTTTTACCTTGTGAAATGCAAGGATTCGAAATTTGCCTTTCTAATGGTTTGGAAGCAAAAATTATGCCCTGATATTTTGGAGAATATAAAATCTAAATATAAGGTTGCCATAGTTCCTACACAAAAATCCTAGAAAGGGATATGAGGTGGTAGGAGAAACTTTTGGATAAATGAATCCAATAGAACAACTTCATTGATTGCTGTAATACGATGTTAAAACTGAATTTTTCCTCCCTAGCTATGGCTGAGGCAGAAAAATCATAGATGCCAAATTTCAAAGTGAGTTGTCACACTGTCAAGGAAGACAGATCAGGTGATAATGAGAATACACAATTCACTAAAGAATTAAAAAGTTATTGTAGACTGATATGGTTTGGATGTGTGTTCCTGCCTAAATCTCATGTTGAGTTGGAATCCATTGTTGGAGGTGGGGCCTGGTGGAAGGTGATTGGATCACAAGGACAGTTTCTCATGGCTTAACACCATCCTTTCTGGTGCTGTCTTTGTATACTGAGTTCTCATGAGATCTGGTTGTTTAGAAGTGTGTGTCACCTCCCCCTTGCTCCTTCTTCAGCCATGTGAAGTACTGCTCCCCTTTTGCCTTCTGCCATGATTGTAAGTTTCCTGAGGCCTCCCTAGCACCATGCTTCCTGTAGAGCCTGCAGAACCGTGACATAATTAAACCTCTTTTCTTTATACATTACCCAGTCTCAGATATTTATAGCAGTGTGAGAACCGACTAATACATAGACATAAAGATAATAGCCTAAAAAGTGAGATTTAAGACTATCTTTTTTCCAACTAGTTTGCATGCCCAAAGAGGAAATAGAGAAACACATATAGAACAGTCTTCTTGGCATTTTAAAATTGCAAATGTCTTTTTACACACCCTAATGGTGAGCTAGCTTAGTATTTTAAGCAAAAGGCAAATGGTGTCTTTGCAAGAACTGTCAGCTTTTCTTGTCAGAGCCTTGTTTGCTGAGAAACTTCTTTTCTTTTTCTTTCTCTGATGTCAGAAAAGTATGATAAAGAGGTAGTATGGACAGAGTATCTTATGACACAAGGAGGTGCTGTTAAATGGGGGTTCTCATCACAAGATTTGTGAAGAGGACTATTTTAGAGAAAGATTTATTAAGATTTTATTCACTCTCTCATCAGGTGGTTGGGGAGAGAAATAATGGCTCCTTTCAGAGAGATCTGAGGAGGACAGTGCACTGATAACTGACTCCCTCTGAGAAACCTGAAGATCAGAAAAAGGGAGAGTTTCTGTGGTGGTAGAGTAAAAAGAATTGCTGTTTCATATATAGGGTCCATACTACTCTCACAAATCTGCTTGTGCAAGACTGCCTGAGTGTGTCCTGTGGACCAGAAGTACACTGTGCAAATATGAGAAAGCCAGTAAGAAGTTCCTCTTAGATGATGTCCAGTAGGGATGTCTGGAGGCACAGTAAAGCCCCAACAGAAGAGAGCTAGGAAAAACCTGTGGACTATGGAAGGAACCTCTGGTGAGAAACCAGTAATGCTTGTTGGGAGACTTTGATGAACTCCCAAAAGGAGTCCGAGAGAAAGCCCCCCAAACCACTAAGCCTAGCAAATATGAAAACATCATATGACAATGTAGAATAAATAAGAATTTTACTAGGCCGAGCATGGTGGCTCACACCTATAATCCAGCACTTTGGGAGAGCAAGGTGAGTGGATCACTTGAGGTCAGGAGTTTGAGACCAGCCTGGCCAACATGATGAAACTCCATCTCTACTAAAAATACAAAATTAGCCAGGTGTAGTGGTGTGTGCCTGTAGTCCCAGCTACTTGGGAGGCTGAGGCATGAGAATTGCTTGAACCTGGGAGACAGAGTTTGCAATGAGCCAAGATGGCACCATTGCACTCCAGCCTGGGAGACAAGAGTGAAACTCCGTCTCAAAAAAAAAAATTGGCCGGGCGTGGTGGCTCACTCCTATAATCCCAGCACTTTGGGAGGCCGAGGCGGGTGAATCATGACATCAAGAGATTGAGACCATCCTGGTCAACAGGTGAAACCCCGTCTCTACTAAAAATACAAAAATTAGCTGGGCATGGTGGTGCGCGCCTGTAATCCCAGCTACTCGGGAGGCTGAGGCAGGAGAATTGCTTGAACCCAGGAGGCGGAGGTTGCGGTGAGCTGAGATCGTGCCATTGCACTCCAGCCTGGGTAACAACAGTGAAGCTCCGCCTCAAAAAAAAAAAAATTTTACTATTGGTTTCCTTTTCCTTTTAGCTTTGACCTTGACAGTGTTAAAATAATAGCTAGTAAGATATGAGTGTGTGAAAGAGTTGAGAAGCCAATGAAGCCTCTCTCTAGATGTTCTGAGGACTACCTGTAGCCAGCTTTAATTCAGATAGCAGGGAGGAGTATTGTTTTTGAATGAAGATGCAAGTGTTGATTAATTTATTGAACTGAATTATTTTGATTTCTAAATTGAAAGCGTGTTTTATAAATTTAAGTAGGACTTTTTGGCCCAGGTTGGTGTTTTATGCTTATAATCCCAGCACTTTGGGAACCTGAAGCAGGAAGATTGCTTCAGGCCAGGAGTTTGAGACCAGTCTAAACTATATACTGAGATCCCATCTTTACAAAAAAGTTAAAAATTAGCCAGGCATGATAGGGCTTACACTTGTAGCCCTAACTACTCAGGAGGCTGAGGCAGAAGGATCAGAATTGCTTAAGGCCGGGAATTTGAGGTTGCAGTGAACTATGATCATGCTACTGCACTCCATCCTGGGTGAGGAGTGAGACCTTGTCTCTAAAATGAAACAAAACAAAACAAAAACGAGTAGGACTTTCTATTTTCTATGATAAGCAAAAAACTTACATTGCTTGTCAACATTTTTATGGGGTAAGAAATAATGTTTTCCACTGAGTAGCTATAAAGGGAATGAGGGATAAAAAACAAATAAAAAAACAAAAACCAAAACTCCATTTGCTTTAAAGATAACATCCCATGCATACAGTTTGTTCATTAACTTTAGTTACATTATACAAGACAGTTAGCATCACTTCTTACTTTCAATCAGATCATTTAGAAGTGGATATTGTTCACTGGGCATTATATGGTCTGTTTAATAGCATTTGCTAAAATGTTTGCTTACAGTCATGAAACATTCATAAATAGCAAATATAAAAATTTTATTATTTAAAAAGAAATTTTATGGCCATATTTGAAAAAAAATCTTTATGTTTTTAAACTGTTTGGCTTAGTACCAAGTACCTGACAATCCTAATAACAAAAAAGACTTGACCAGGCATGGTGGCCCATGTCTGTAATCCCAGCATTTGGGAAGACTGAAAGGAGTGGATCACCTGAGGTCAGGAGTTTGAGACCAGCCTGGCCAACATGGTGAAACCCCATCTTTACTAAAAATATAAAAATTAGCCGGGCGTGGAGGCAGGTGCCTGTAATCTCAGCTACTTGGGGTGGCTGAGACAGGAAAATCACTTGAACCCGGGAAGTGGAGGTTGCAGTGAGTCAAGATCACATCACTGAACTCCATCCTGGGCGACAGAGCAAGACTCCGTCTCCAAACAAAACAAAACAAAACAAAACAGCACAACACAACAGCAACAACAAAAAAAACTTGTCCCTTCAGAATTAGTAGTAATCAAGAAGTCATAAAACAAAACAATGAGCTGTCATTATCCAACTAGTAAATTTGCAAAGATTTAAGTAAAAATGCCACAATATTGCTGAGTGTAGGTGAGCAGAATATACTCATGATCAGCTATTGGGTCTATAAACTGGTACATTTCTCCTGAAAGTTAAAATTTTAAAAATCAGGTTATGTATTAGGAGCTGTAAATCACTATCTTTTCAAATTCAGCAATTTAAATTAAAGTGATGTATTCAAGGAAAAATAAGATATAAAAAAATATTAATAAAGATGTTACCATTGGATTTTCACATGGTGTGAAAACTTGGAGAGAACCTAAATAATTTAACTTAGGGAAATGGTTCCTTATTAAACATTGTATTATAACCTAAGAAGAAATTAAAGCTTACACATATTAATCCTCTCTTCAGAATGAAGGCATGATTTCAACAGCTTTCTGGAGTATTGGGTGCTGACACTCACAGCTAAGTCCCTCTCTAGAAAGTGCCCTTGGACCAGTGGAGTTGCCACACCCAAGGTTACTAGGGGCACTTATCCAATGACTGGTCAATACAAGAGTACAGAGGCCTTGTCCCTCTGGCGTAGACAACTCTGAAGGGCCGTTTCACCTCTGGAGTGCCCATGAGACTTGTGGCCTCTGTTATAAGTGTGAGGAAGTTCAGATCCTCTTTTGCTCAATTAGGCCTCCCTTACTTCTATTATGGATGCTATTTCAGAAAGGACACTTTAATAAGTTTTCTGCACACAAATATCCATCACAGAATTTTGTTTCTGAAAAATCTGATCTAAGGCACAATATTGCCTTTTGTCCCCTCTTGATAGTCTTCCCCTTTTTTTCTTAGGAGGTGCTTGCTAGAGGTAAACTTTATTCTGACAGGAACAGAAAACCAAACACCGCATGTCATTTTTAAGTGGGTGTTGAACAATGAGAACACACGGACACAGGGAGGGGAACATCACACACTGGAGCCTTGGGCCTGGGGATGGGGGGCTAGGGGAGAAATAGCGGGGGGGTGGGGGGGCGGGATAGGCGAGGGATAGCATTAGGAGAAATACATAATGTAGATGATGGGGTGATGGATGCATCAAACCCATGGCATGCGTATACCTATGTAACAAACCTGCACAATCTGCACATGTACCCCAGAACTTAAAGTATAATTAAAAAAAAAGAAAGTGGCGAGCATCATTCCCTTGAAGGTCTTTAAATGTTTACTGAATATATACACATGAACCCACACATACACAAACACAGAGTTCATAGAATTGTTCAGAAATTTTAAAATCAAGTAAATGCATTCTATTTTACTTTTTTTTTTTTGAGATGGAGTTTTGCTCTGTTGCCCAGGCTGGAGTGCAATGGCGCAGTCTCGGCTCACTGCACTCTCTGCCTCGAAGGTTCAAGCAATTCTCCTGCCTCAGCCTCTGAAGTAGCTGGGATTACAGGTGCCTGCCACCACGCCTAGCTAATTTTTGTATTTTTAGTAGAGATGGGGTTTCACCATGTTGGCCAGGCTGGTCTCGAACTCCTGACCTTGTGATCCACCATCTCGGTGGCCTCACAAAGTGCTGAGATTACAGGCGTGAGCCACCTTGCCCAGCCTCAATGCATTCTATTTTACATATTCAATATTCAATTTGCATTTTGTTTTATTAACTAAATCTATTTTGAGATCATGTAGGTTGAAAAAAAAAAACTTGTGTGTAGCATTTTGTGTTAGAAACATACTACATGCTTCTCATAAAAAAATCATGCCCCTAGTCACATTTAAACTGTTCCCATTTTTTTGCTGTGACTGAAAAAATTAAACATTTTCATTAAATATTAACTATTTTTATCCAAAGCTTTAAAAATTATACTACAACATCTTTCTAGTTCATATGTAAGTGAAGTTCTCTGGAAGTTAAATTGTTGGGCAATAAAATGTAAAAATGTTTAAGCAGAAAATCAGAAACCACTACAAATATTGTCAAAGGATGTTGTTACTTATGTGTTGGAGAAACCTGACAGCCAGGCAGGTGATGGTGAGGTAACCTGATTGCAGCAAGCTACTACTGCCTTGTGGATTGCAGCAAGCTACTATAGCCTCGTGGCTGGAATCTCCTTGGTATTACTGGAGCTCAGGAGCTATGGCACCCTGAGGGAAGGTGGAAATGTGGAGAAAATGCAACACTGCCAGAGAAGCTGCTCAAAACAGAGAGGGGCTGGAAGAAATTCCCTGTCTGCTGGATTCACTTTCAGACTTAACTAGTGTTTTCCGTGGGCCAAAGCCAACTAGAACATGGCTGACATAGAGGGCTGAGGTATCTAGCCTGTAAGATGCAGCTCCTTGGAGGTATTGAGCAGAGTACAGTAAGGGAAATAAATGGATGTGAGGGCAAACATATTCAAGATCATCACAGTCTACTCTTTTTGCTATTCATCAAATATATTTAATGGCATCATCATTTACCTAACAGGTGTCAGCTTTTCAATATATATATTATATTACATAACTTTCCTTCTCTCTGTCAAAAGTGAAAATGAGAAAGCCTCTCATCGTGTTCATTGCAAATCCAGGAAGTCCAAGTGGTAAACAATTCTCCCAAATTGATCAGGCATGGATTTTTGTAGTCTGATGATCTACCTGATGCATCGTAAATTTAAGTAATATCCTCACCCCTTATACAAAGTAATGAGGAAAGGGAAAACAACTGGTTAATATATTTGCATAAAAAATGCAGAGATAATACAGTCATCAGTTTTGTAGCTGGTCATGAGACAATGGTTTATATTTGTCATTTTCTTTAAGCCCACTAACCTAATACACATCACCTTTTCCTTAGCTTTCCCTTTGACTGGTGGTTTACCCAAATTTTTAGTCCCAAAAGGACTGTGTTTATTGGGTTGCTATAGTATTTCATTTGCCTTTACTATAGGATATGGAATATATGAGGTGCCCCAGTGAAACCTCTGTGTTCCAGATATAGTCTTCACTTCTCTCGTGGGATAGCTGCAACCTTATTTATTCTTAATTTTTGGAATCAGTTTTGGAAGGGGATGACAGACATTAATAGCACCATTAAAGAGCCAGGATGCAGAGATAGAATTTCTCATCATGTCTCCTTTTAACATTTAGGTTTCTGGGAAAGAGAGAGAAAAAGAAAAAGAGAGAGAGAAAGAGAGAGAAAGAGAGAGAGAAAGAGAGAAAGCGAGCATGGAGAATGACAGGAGACGACTGCAAACTCAACCAAATAGGAGCCCTATTTGCTGCTGCTGTGCTAGATCAGATTAACACAGCTTCCAATGCATGTTATGTGGATATTGATATTTTTCCATCCATGAGAGAAACTGAGAAATAGAAACAGTTTGCATTCAGTCATAATGTACAACCGTGTGCACTCAAGACTTCATCGTCTCTCTGGATCTCTATCACAATGCAGTTCGAGAGACCTGGAGCAGTAAGACATCCCTTAGAGAATCACACTAGTCCACTATATTGATGAGATGATGAAACCGTGCTAATGGGAGATGACAGAAACTCCCATGAATCGCTGGTAGACCCTACAAAGATGATGTAGCCTACCACATTAGTAAAACTTTTAGTGGTCTGGTGGTCTGAGGTCCATGCTGGGACAACTCTTTCACAGCAAACAAAAAATGTTGCATCTTGCATTTCCAATCACAACAAAGATGAACCATTCTTTTTTTTCTTTCTTTCTTTTTGAGATGGAGTTTCTCTCTTTTTGCCCATGCTGGAGTGCAATGGTATGATCTTGGCTCATTGCAACCTCTGCCTCCCAGGTTCAAGTGATTCTCCTGCCTCAGCCTCCTGAGTAGCTGGGATTACAGGCAGTGCCACCACACCTGGCTAATTTTGTATTTTTAGTAGAGACGGGGTGTCACTATGTTGGCCAGGCTGGTCTCGAACTCCTGACCTCAGGTGATCCATCCACCTCGGCCTCCCAAAGTGCTGGGATTATAGGTGTGAGCCACTGCACCCAGCCAGATGCACCATTCTTAGTAGGCCACTTTGGGTTTTGGAGATGTACACACTGAGTCTGCTTCCTCACCACTCCCAACACACACACACAATTAGGTGTGGCCTAGCTGACACTGAATTTTTTTTGAATGCTAGGAGGGTCTGCAAACAATTCTTTATTTTTCCCTTTAAATGTATAGCTTATTTGTGTACATTCTTTCAGAATGAAGATGAAAGATCTAAGGATCCACTGGCCTAAGGACTATGGCTAGTTAGGAAATCAGGCACTGATCTGTCAGTACCCTGACATTTAAAGACAGTTGTCAGTGGCTTTGCTGTCCCCCACCCTCTCCTTCCACATTGATGTTTCTGGAGAGTAAGGAAAGGCACTATACGATATGCTACATATATTCCTCGGTGTGGGGACACTTTCTATAATATTCTGAATTTAACGTTCTACTACTTAATCTAATGTTAAAGAGTTTTTGTGCATGTGTGCATTTCCTGTCAATTTTTTGTCAGTTTTTGTACCTGTGGCTATTTCCTGTCAATTCATAGCCCATTGAAATGATGTATTTAGCGATTCTTCACTGTATTTAATATTCATGTTTTTGCGGGTATTGTTTCTATTCATTAGGGATGGATTTCATTCTGTATCATGGGGAAAGGATAAGATATCCTGTTGTGGGGAGGGATGGTAGACTCTTAGTTCTTCGTCTGGGCATAGGGGTTCTCTGTTACTCCTGGACATTGCCAGAGAGTTAAGGTGCAGACCTACCTTGGAGAAACCAACCACATTCATTCTTCCCACCTTGAGGCAAATATGTCTTCATGTCCTAAAAGATGGCCAGGGTGTGGTTAGTGGGGCAGTAAAATGAGTGGACATTACAATGGAATTCACCAATCCACACCTCAGAGACTCAATCATCCTATAGAATTGCACCCACTTTTCCCCCAATATTCTCCTGTACATATTTTGGGCTGCAGTTTGTCTGTCGAAGTTATTTCATCTTTTGTTGTATCTTTGTATGAATTCCCTATCTTTATAGATCACTGATTGTAATTCCAGGGCAATTATGAATTTAATCTTTTTCTTCTTATTTTTATAGGCTAGGAATTAAAAATTACCTTCCTTACGTAATCTTTAATTATTTTTCATGTAGCAGTTTTATGGTGATACAATTCAAATACCTACAATTTATTCACTTAAAACGTAAAACTTAATGGTATTTAGTACATTCACAAAGTTATGTGGCTGTACTTAATCTTACTTTTTCCAATGAAGTATAGTAAGTTTTCACCAACTCCAAGAGAAGCACCCTATCCAGAAGCAGTCACACCCTCATTGCTCTCCATCCCTCCCAGCCCTGAACAATCACTAATCTACTTTCTGTCTCTATAAATTTGCATATTCTGAAGATTTTATATAAATTGAATCATACAATATTGGGCATTTGTGATTGGCTTTTTCATTTAGTGCACTGTTTTCAAAGTTTTTACATTGTGTGGCAAGTATCAGTACTTCAGTCCTTTTTATAGCTGAGTCAATATTCCGTTGCGTGGCTCTATCACATTTTGTATATTCATTTTTTAGTTGGTGAAAATTTGGGTGGCAGCACCATTTATTGAAAACACCATTTTTTCCTCATTGAGCTGTATTGACACCCTGGTTAAAAATCAGCTGACAGGACATGTGAGTGTCTATTTCTGGACTCTCAATTCCAGTTCATTGATGGATATGTCTGTCCCTATGCCAGTACTACGTACTGTCTGGAGAACGGCTGCTATGCCGTAAATTTTGATATAGCGTGTGGCATCTAAATGTGAAGCATCTAACTTTGCTCATCTTTTTAAAGATTATTTTGGCTTTTCTGAAACCTTTAAAATTCTGTATGTTGTGCTCGCTTCGGCAGCACATATACTAAAATTCTGTATGTATTTTAGGACCAACTTGCCAATTTATGCAAAGAAGCAAGACTGAATTTTGACAGTGATTACATTACATTTGTAAACCAACTTAGGGATTACAGCCATCTTAGCAATATTAAGTCTTCAAATCCATGAATATGACATGTTGTTCAATTTACATTTATGACATGCTGTTCCATCTTTATTTCAGCAATATTTTGGTGTACAATGTTTTCAGTGTGCAAGTCTTATGCCTCTTCAACTAAATTTATTTCTAACTATTCTTTTTGATACTATTGTAAATGGAATTTTTCTTTTTGTTTCAGTTTTAGATTGTTCATTGTTAGTGTATAGAAATACAATTAATGTTTTAGTTGATCTCATATTCTGCAACTGTTCTGAACCCATTTATTAGTTTTAATATTTAGTGGATTTAAAAACTTAGTAGAAAATTACTAGAATTTTCCATACAAAAGATAATGTCAATGCAAATAGGAATAGTGTTACCTTCTTTCCCTGGATGTTATTTCCTTGCCTTGCCTAGCTGTTGTGGGTAGAACCTCCAGGACAATGTTGAAGACAATGGATGAGAGTGAACATCCTTGCCTTTTTCATTAGATTAGAGGGGAACATTCAGACTTTCTCCATTAAGGATCAGGTTGCATGTGGGTTTTTCATAAATGTCTGTTATCAGTTGACAAAGTTCCTTTTTCTTCCTATATTGTTGAGTGTTGTTATCAAAACTGATAGTTGAATCTTGTCAAATGCTTCTTCTACATCCTTGAGATAATCATGTAGTTTTTGCTCTTTATCCTACTGATTGTTCTATAGATTTTTTTTCAAAGGTTAAATCAAACTTGCATTCTTAGAATAAATTCCACTTAGCCGTGGTGTACAATCCTTTTTATATGTTGCTGGATTTAGTTTCCTTTATTTAATTGATAATGTTTTCATCTGTGTTCACAAGAAATGTTAGTTAATAATTTTCTTTTTCTATGATGCCTTTGCGTAGTTTTGACATCATGACAAAATGGCTTCATGAAATGAGTTGGGATGTATTTACTCTTCTGTTTTTGAAAGAGTTTGTGAAGAATTGATATGAATTTTTCTTTAAGTGTTTAGTGAAATTTGACAGTGAATCATCTATGTCTATGTTTTTCTTCTCGAGAAGTTTTAAAATTACAAATTCATTTCTATCAAATAATTAACTTTTTGACTGTTGTTTTTCTATTCTCTATTTTATTAATTTCTAATCTAAACATTATTTTATTCCTTTTGGTTGATTTAGGTTTAGTTTGTCCTTCCTTTTTGTTCCCCAGTCTTAAAATGGAAGTTTAGGTTATTGATTTATTTCCTTTCAATAAAAGCATCTACTGCTGTACATTTTCCTCTTTAAAGCAGTGTTTAGCTTCATCCCACAAGCTTTGGTATGTGGAGTCTTCATTTTCATTAATCTCAAACCATTTTCTAATTTCCTTTGTGATTTATGACTCATGGGTTATTTAGGAATATATTACTTAACTTTCACATATTTGTGAATTCGTAATTTTTATTATTAATTTCTAATTCCTCTGTGTCCCTTTCCTCTTGGAATTAAACTCCTGTTACATAAGCAGGACACAGGCAGAATAGCATATAATATTTTCAGCTTGTATCTCTTGGCATGAATACTGTGTCTTAGGATTGAGCTGAGGAAAGGGTGATGGGGCCCCAGTATTCTCTGACAGCTATGCCTGGAGTACAGCTATGAGTGAGGGCTGGGTGGATGAAGGGAGTCACCGACCTCTTGGCTGCACTCACCTGGAGGTTAGCTTCTGCAATACGGATCTGAGGTGATATATACTGGTGGTCTAGACTGAGAACTGAGGAAGGTCTGGGGGAAGGAGAAGAAATCCTTGTGTTCTTGGCTACATGTACTTGGAATGGAGATATCAGCTGTAATAAGTATGCTGAGTTGTGGGGAAGGGGAGGGCCAAAACTGGCTTTAGTTTAGTACCAAAGACTTTCATTGTTTTTACAGTTATTTACTATGTTTTCGTGAATTGTTTTTTATTGACCTTATGCCCTTAGAGCAATTTCCAGAGAATTTAAATGTTTATGTCTATATCACTATATATGTGTGCATGTATACAGTATATATTTATGGTTGTATAGCCATATATACAGATATATGTGCATGTGTGTGTGTGTGTACCTCACTGTTTATGGTTGTTTCCTTGAATAGCATGTCCTCAGAGCTCCTCATGCTATCATTATGGAAACAGATATCTTTATTTACCTTATAGCTCAAACAACACATTGTGATGGTTCTCAGGCTGGATTAAACATTCTTATATATTCTTATTACTCTTGTTGCCAGTATCTATATATTCTAACATATTACATAGCAATCAGATTTTGAATGGTTTTTTTAATCTATATATTTCACAAATTATAACAATTATTGTTTGTTTCTGCCACTCTGTAATATTATTCAGCATCTGGCGATAGTAGACCCTCAGTAAATGAAAGGATGAATCAGTGGTAATTAAATTATATTTCAGAATAATAGAAAATAGGATCTAATTTAATCTAAAAGTATACAAACACTTAATATCTCTATTAGATATACTGAAAAAAAATCAAATAGAACAGAATATATGACTTATTGTTTTAAGTATAATTTTGGAGATTTGATCTCATGAAGAAAGTGTTCATTTCAGCCATTAATATTCATTTTTCCAAACTGTTACTAACATTTTCATAATATTAAGATATTTCATTGTTCATTCCTAAAGAGTAGATTAATAATAATTCTATTAAAAATAAAGAATAAATTACCACCAAACTGCATCCTCTATGCAAGCTTCTGCTTAAAAAATAGTGTCAGGTCACTGATATAAGGGTTTATTGGTTAAACACTATGTCTTGGAAGTGATAAGGGAGTAGATTTTATTTCAGAGGTATTAGGGTCATAACACTTGAGAAAAAGGAGTTTTTTTTTTTTATTGTACTTTAAGTTCTGGGGTACATTTGCAGAACATGCGGGTTTGTTACATAGTTATACATGTGCCATGGTGGTTTGCTGCATCCATCACTCTGTCATTTACATTGGGTATTTCTCCTAATGCTATCCCACCTCTAGCTCCCCACCTCCCGACAGGCCCTGATGTGTGATGTTCCTCTCCCTGTGCTCATGTGTTCTCATTGTTC
This sequence comes from Aotus nancymaae, assembly GCF_030222135.1. NCBI lineage: Eukaryota > Metazoa > Chordata > Mammalia > Primates > Aotidae > Aotus > Aotus nancymaae. The sequence continues at coordinate 54,911,700 of NW_026988473.1, read as the reverse complement.
AACTCCAACTTAAGAGTGAGAACATGTGGTGTTTGGTTTTCTGTTCTTGTGTCAGTTTGCTGAGAATGATGGTTTCCAGCTTTATCCATGTCTCTGTAAAGGACACGAACTCATTCTTTTTTTATGGCTGCATAGTATTCCGTGATAGATATGTGACACATTTTCTTTATCCAGTCTATCATTGATGGGTATTTGGGTTGGTTCCAACTCTTTGCTATTGTGGACAGTGCCCCAATAAACATAAGTATGCATGTGTCTTTATAATAGAATGATTTATAATACTTTGGGTATATACTCAGTAATGGAATTGCTAGGTCAAATGGTATTTCTAGTTCTAGATCCTTGAGGAATCACCACACTGTCTTCCACAATGGTTGAGCTAATTTACACTCCCACCAACAGTGTAAAAGTATTCTTATTTCTCCACATCCTCTCCAGCATCTGTCATCTCCTGACTTTTTAATAATCACCATTCTAACTGATATAAGATGGTATCTCATTGTGGTTTGGATTTGCATTTCTCTAATGACCAGTGACGATGAGCTTTTTAAAATATGTTTATTGGCTGCATAAATGTCTCCTTTTGAGAAGTGTCTGTTCATATCCTTCACCCACTTTTTGATAGGGTAGTTTTTTTTTTTTTGGTAGATTTTTATAAGTTCTTTGTAGATTCTGGATATTAGCCCTTTGTCAGATGGGTAGATTGCAAAATTTTTCTCCCAATCTGTAGGTTACCTGTTCACTCTAATGATAGTTCCTTTTGCTGAGCAGAAGCTCTTTAGTTTAATTAGATCCCATTTGTCTATTTTGGCTTTTGTTGCCATTGATTTTGGTGTTTTAGTCATGAAGTCTTTGCCCATGCATATGTCCTGAATGGTATTGCCTAGATTTTCTTCCAGGGTTTTTATGGTTTTAGGTCTTATGTTTAAATCTTTAATCCATCTTGAGTTAAGTTTTGTATAAGGTGTAAGGAAGGGATCCAGTTTCAGCTTTCTGCATATGACTAGCCAGTTTATCCAACACCATTTATTAAACAGAGAATCCTTTCCCATTGCTTGTTTTTGTCAGGTTTGTCAAAGATCAGATAATTGTAGATGTGTGGTGTTATTTCTGAGGCCTCTATTCTGTTCCATTGGTGTGTCTCTCTATTTTGGTACCAGTACCGTGTTGTTTTGATTACTGTAGCCTTGCAGTATAGTTTGAAGTCAGGTAGCATGATACCTCCAGCTTTGTTGTTGTTGTTGTTTTTTTCCTTAGGATTGTCTTGGTTGTGCAGGCTCCTTTTTGGTTCTATATGGAATTTAAGGTGTTTTTTCCAATTCTATGGAGAAAGTCAATGATAACTTGTTGGGATAGCATTGAATCTATTAATTACTTTGAGCAGTATGGCCATTTTCGTGATACTGATTCTTCCTAACCATGAGCATAGAATGTTTTTCCATTTGTTTGTGTCCTCTCTTATTTCCTTGAGCTGTGGCTTATAGTTCTCCTTGAAGAGGTCCTTCATATCCCTTGTTAGTTGTATGTCTAGATATTTTATTATCTTTGTGGTAATTGTTAATGGGAGTCTACTCATGATTTGGCTCTCTGTCTGTTACTGGAATATAGGAATACTTCTGATTTTTGCACATTGATTTTGTAACCTGAGACTTTGCTGAAGTTGTTTATCAGTTTAAGGAGATTTGGGGCTGAGATGATGGGGGTTTCTAAATATACTATCACGTTGTCTGCAAATAGAGACAATTTGACTTTCTTTTTCCCTAATTGAATACCCTTTATTTCTTTTTCTTGCCTGATTGCTCTGGCCAGAACTTCCAATACTATGATGAATAGGAGTGGTGAGAGAGGGCATCCTTGTCTTGTGCCAGTTTTCAAAGGGAATGCTTCCAGTTTTTGCCCATTTTGTATGATATTGACTGTGGGTTTGTCATAAATAGCTTTTAGTATTTTGAGATACATTCTATCAATACCTAGTTTATTGAGAGTTTTTAGCATGAAGGGCTGTTGAATTTTGTAGAAGGCCTTCTCTGCATCTATTGAGATAATCGTGGTTTTTGTCTTTGGTTCTGTTTATGTGATGGATTATGTTTATAGATTTGTGAGTATTAAACCAGCCTTGCATCCCAGGGATGAAGGCTATTTGATTGTGTTGGATAAGCTTTTTGATGTGCTGTTGGATTTGGTTTGCTAGTATTTTTTGAAGAATTTTGCATCGATGTTCATCATGGATATTGGCCTGAAGTTTTCTTTTTTTGTTGAGTCTCTGCCAGGTTTGGTAACAGGATGATGTTGGCCTCATAAAATGAGTTAGGGAGCATTCCCTCTTTTTGTATTGTTTGGAGTAGTTTTAGAAAGAATGATACCAGCTCCTTTTTGTACATCTGTGGAATTCAGCTGTGAACCTGTCTGGTACTGGACTTTTTCTGGTTGGTAGGCTATTAATTGCTGCCTCACTTTCAGACTTTGTTATTGGCCTATTCAGGGATTTGACTTCTTCCTGGTTTAATCTTGAGAGGGTGTAAGTGTCCAGGAATTTATCCATTTCTTCTAGATTTTTTGGTTTATAGTATTCTCTGATAGTATGTAGTTTGTATTTCTGTGGGATTGGTGATGATATCCTCTTTATCATTTTGAATTGCATCTACTTTTCTTCTTTGTTAGTCTGGCTATCAGTCTATCTATTTTGTTGATCTTTTCAAAAACCAGCTCCTGGATTCATTGATTTTTTGAAGAGTTTTTCTGGAAAAAGGATTTTTTTAATGGCTCTATGGATCTGCTTGGTTTTCACACTATAAATAATAGGATTCATCACTGGTGTAATAAGCAAATACACATTGGCCATAACAGTGTGTACATAAGGAGGTACTCTTTTCCACCTAGTTATAAGTAAATAATGTAGATGATGGGGTGGTGGATGCAGCAAACCACCATGGCACGTGTATACCTATGTAACAAACTTGCATGTTCTACACATGTACCTCAGAACTTAAAGTATAAAAAAAAATACAAAAAAGAGAGAAAATTCAAATAAGTGCAATCAGAAATGAAAAAGGAGACATTACAATTGGTACCATAGAAATACGAAAGATCATTACAAACAACTATGAGCAATTCTACACTCACAAACTAGAAACCTAAAGAAAATGAATACGTTCCTGGAAATACAAACTCCCAAGATTGAAACAGAAATAGAAAAACCTGAACAGACTAATAACGATTAGTAAAACTGAATAAGTAATACAAAATCTCCCAAAAAAAGACAAATCCAGAACGAGATGGATTAACAGTCAAATTCTACCAGACATAGAAGGAAGAGTTGGTACCAAAGAGGAAATCAAATTATCAGTTTTCTAGTAAAAATACTAGCAAATTGAATCCAACAGCACACCAAAAAAATTACACAACAATGAAGTGGGTTTTATTCCACAGATTCAAGGATGATGTCTCAACATAAGCAAATCAGTAAGTATGATTCATCACATAAACAGATTTAAAAAACCCCTATGATCATGGCAATAATTGCAGAATAATCAATTGATAAAATTCAGCATGAGTTCATGATAAAAACTCTCAACAAAGTAGGCATAGAAGGAACATACCTGAAAATGATAAAAGCCATATATGACAAACCTGCAGCCACCGTCATATTGAATGGGAAAAAGTTGAAAACATTTTCTGTAAGAACTGAAACAAGACAAGGATGCCTACTTTCACTACTTTTATTTAAAATAGTACTGGAAGTCCTAGTCAGAGCAATCAGGCAAGAGAAAGAAACAAAACAATCAAAACTGGAAAAGAGGAAATCAAACTATCTCTATTTGCTGATGATATGATTGTATACCTAGAAAATCCTAAAGACTCCACCAAAAGACTCCTAGATTTGATAAATACATTCAGTAAAGTTTCAGGATACAAAATCAACATACAAAAATCAGTAGCATTTCTAAATGCCAACAGCTGTCTAGCTGAGAACCAAATTAAGAACTCAACCTCATTTACAATAGCTATAGTTAATACATAAGAATTCTTTTAATCAAGGAGGTGAAAGATCTCTACAAGGAAAACTACAAAATGCTGATGAAAGAAAATGTAGATGATACAAACAAATGGAAAAAGTCCCATAATCATGGATCAAAGAATCAATATTGTTAAAATGACCATACTGCCAAAGCAATCTGTGGATTCAATGTAATACCTAACAAATTACCGAAACAATTTTTCACAGAATAAAAAAAGTCTAAAATTCTTATGGAAAAAAAGAGCCCGAATAGCCAAAACAATCCTAAGCCAAAAGAACAAAGCTGAAGGCATCACATTACTTGACTTGAAATTGTACTACAAGGCTATAGTAAGCAAAAGAGTTTGCTGCTGGTATAAGACATATAGACCAATGACACAGAGTAGAGAACCCAGAAGTAAAGCCACATATCTACAGCCGGCTTATCTGTGACAATGTTAACAAAAACATACACTTGGAAAAGGACAGAAACCCTATTAAATAAATGGCGCTGGGAAAATTGGATTGCCATATGCAGAATGAAACTGGACCCCTATCTCTCACTGTATACAAAATTTAACTCAAGATTGATTGAAGACTCAAGTGTAAGACCTGAAGCCATAAAAATACTAGAAGAAAAGCTAGGAAAAACTTTTCTGGACATTTGTCTTGGCAAGGAGTTCATGACTAAGACCTCAAAAGCAAGTGCAACAAAAACAAAGATAAATGGGACTTAATTAAACTATGAAGCTTCTGCCCAGCAAAAGAAATAATCAACAGAGTAAACAGATAACTCGCAGAAGGGGAGAATATATTTTCTAATTGTGTGTCTAACAAATGACTAATATTCAAAATCTACAAGGAATTCAAACAGCTCAACAACAAATAGCAAATAACTATTAAAAAGTGGACAAAGGACATTAATAGACAGTTTTCTAAAGAAGACATACAAATGGCCAACAAGCTTATAAAAATTGCCCAACACCACTAATCATTAGAGAAGTGTAAATTACAACCACAATGAGATACAAATCAGAAGGGCTATTATTAAAAAGTCAAAAAATAACAGATGTTAGTGAGCATGTGGGGAAAAGAGAACACTTACACACTGTTGGTGGCAATGTAGATTACTAGAACCTCTATGGAAAACTCTGTGGAGACTTCTCAAGGAACTAAAAATTGAGCTACTATTTGAGCTGGAAATTCCACTATTGAGTAGCTGCCCATAGGGAAATAAATTATTTTATACACACACACACACACACACACACACACACACACACACACATATATCTGGATTCATGTGTTTATTACAGACACATATATACATATATATCTGTATTCATATGTTTATTACAGTACTCTTAACAATAGCAAAAATATGGAATCAATCTAAGTGTCTATCACTGGATGACTGGATAAAGAAAATGTGTTCAGTAGATACCATGGAATCGTACTCAGTTATATATTTGCAGTAACATGGATGGATCTAGAAGACATTATCTTAAGTGACATAACTCAAAAATTAAAATACTACGTGTTCTCACTTACAAGTAAGAGCTAAATAATGTGCACATATGGACATTCAGAGTGGAATGATAGGCATTGGTGACTGGGAAGCATAGGAGGGTGGAAGTGGGGTAAGAGAGGAGAAACTATTTAATGAGTATAATGTACTCTATTTGGATGATGGCTATACTAAAAGCCCAGACTTCCTCTATGCAATATATCCATGTAACAAAACTTTGCCCCCAAAATCTATTTTTGTTTTAAAAGAATAGACAAGAAGTACATGTTTATTGCATGTGGGTCCAAATGGGGACAACTTTCTGAGACCAAAACATCCAAAATAACCATTCAACTATGTAGTTTGGAAAGTTAGAACTATGACCAATTACCAGGTAATATCAGCAAAAAAATTTTACACGGTTGAAAATTTCTTGTGTTACACATGTCAAATATTGAATCAAAGGAGTTATCACTGGAGATTTTAGATAGACTATTTGATAGGTTTTTATGTATAGTTCAATTCAACAACTATCAACAAGTATTTGCTATGTGAAAGGTGTTCTGCTGAGTGTTATGGAAGCTTCAAATAAATTCAAGACTTTTTATTTAGGAAATGTACAGTCTTGTGAAAGCTATAGTAATATACACACAGGTGTGCACACATATAAAGGCAAAACTGTTATGAACAAGCAATATGAAAGGAAAATTATAAGGAGAGAACAAATATCACTTGAGCAATCATAAAATGTTTAATGAGGAAGATATTTAAAGATGAATCTTGAAACATAAGTAGAATTTCAAGGTGAAGTGCGTGTTGAAGTGGAGTCAACAGTAAAACCCACCATGAAAAAAACTGCATGCATTTGAAGAAGTCTTAAGCAGACTGGCATTTTTACACTGCAGAATATGGGAAAAGAGAAAAAAAGTGAATGAAAATTTAAAGAAAAGCTAAGCCTGAATTGTGGAGGAAATTACCATAGACAGGATTTGCTGCTTCATTTAGTTGGTGCATGAGAAATAAACATAAAAGATGCATTTATTTGTTCATTTAAAAATTTTTCTTAGGCCTGGATATTTGGAATCTTAATTCAAAGTGAATGATGTGATCATTGAGCAGAAACAGCATAGAAACATTAGTTCAGTTAGTCATCTGTTGGAACCAGGTAGCTAAGATAGTGAGAATCTCAATTAGTATCTTGATGGTAGAAAAGAGGTTGCTTAGCAATGATAATCACATTGTGCAGACATTTGAATTGGATGGCATTTAGTTTCATGCAACTCTAAAATTGCACACATGGGTTTGTAACTCCAACTTGTGGTGAATTTTCTAGACTTTGAAATAAGTCTTTAGGAGTAGTACATGTTAAATATGAATTCCCTTGGAACATACAAATTTGAGCACAGCTTTCTGAATCTGCTTTGTTTTCACACTGTAGATGATGGGATTCATCACAGGGGGGATGAGCAAGTATGCGTTAGCAATGAGGGTGGGCACATATGGTGGGGCATGTTTTCCAAATCTGTGAACAAAGGACAGGCTGATCAAAGGGACATAGAATATGCCAACAGCGATGATATGAGAAATGCAGGTGCTGAAGACCTTCTTCCTCTCCTCTGTGGATGCAATGCTGAGAACTGAGCGAATGATCAGCAGATAGGAGAGCACAATAAAGATGGAGTCCACTCCGGCAGTAGAGATGATTGCAGTTAATCCTAATGCACTGTTGATCTTTGTGTCTGAACATGAGAGTTTCATCACATCAGGGTGGAAACAGTAGGAGTGGCAGAGCACGTGGCTGCGGCAGAATGACAGTTGCTTAAGAAGTATGATTAGAGGTATCAAAATGACAGTCCCCCTGGTAATGACTGCCAAACCAATCTGTGCGATTCTTGCATGAGTTAGAATGGTAACATATCTTAAGGGGTTAGAAATGGCTACAAAACGATCAAAGGCCATAGCCAGGAGCACTGAAGATTCCATGAAAGTGAAGAGGTGAATGAAGAACATCTGTGATAAACAAGCATTGAAGCTGATCTCCCGAGCATTGACCCAGAATATGCCCAGCACTGTCACCAGTGTAGAGATGCATAAGCCAATGTCAGTGGTGGACAACATGGAGAGGAAATAGTACATGGGCTCATGGAGGCTTGGCTCAGTGAGGATGACGAAAAGGATCAGGGTATTCCCAGAAAGGGCAGTTAAATAGAGGCAGCAGATGGGGATGGAGATCCAGACATGGGCCCATTCAAGTCCAGGGACCCCCGTCAAGAAGAAAGTAGGAGAAGTGGAATTATGGAATGTTGGCATTATGGCCTTTGGGAACAGAATTCTCTTGTAGGATCTTGACTTCCTAAATTTAGAATTTGAAAATTATTTTAGTCGAAGTTTAATATACATTCCGTAAAATGCATAAAACTTCAGAGTACAGCTCAAGGAAGTTTGACATCCACATGTAGCTGTGTAACCACATCCAAGATCAACTGATTGAACATTACCAGGAACCAGAAGTCCCCTTAATGCCACATCCTCATCAGTGTCCTCTCAAATAGTAATCATTATTCTGACTTTTATTACCATAATTATCTCTCTCAATACTTGATTTTTATATAAATAGAATCATGTATTACATACTGTTTGTGTTTAACTTCTTTCATTCAATATTTTGTCTGTGAGATTAATCACTGAACTAAGATATTTAATTTCAATTTAACTTCAATTTATTTAAATACATTTATTTGACATTTACCACTTATTATCTTATACTCTCGTCATTTTAATTAAATTTTTATCCTTCAACTGGATTATGAAAATAAGGGCTATTTTGGGCTAATCCATGTTTAGTGGAGTTGCTTGCTCATAATAGATACTCAGTATGCCTTTGTCAATTGATTTACCTTTATTTGCTCTTCCTGAAATATTCTATTTAACTGTGATTAGGCCTTGGTATAGAAAAATAATTGACTGTGATTTGGAATTTTAGAATTATTAACTTAGATACTAAATTTCATTTAATCCATTTAGTAAGCAGGAAAACATCTCTTTTCAGTAACTACATTTACTGAAGAGTTCACCCCAGGTAATGCCCATTCATCTTGCTTCATTATATATGTTTAATAGGAAAGAGATGTTTCAGTTCCTATGAACCTGAAGCTTGATATTCTTCTTAGTTTGTGACATTAAAATACTGCCCTGTTTATGATTATGAAATCTGCTTCTGTTGTGATAAAAATGAATGAGGCAAATAATGAACTTCTTTTGTAACGTGTATGCTCTGGTCTTTCATCTGACCTTTGTTCTGTTATAGGATTACTCAGATAAATAATATTGTGTTAATGATAAGACCATTTCCATATTTTGCTCTAATTATTTAACATAGACTATTTCATTTGAGTCTTGTGACAAACCTAAAAGAGGGGTATTTTTATTACAGATGCATAAAATGAAGTTTGAAAGTAGATTAATTGCCAAAGTTCATAAAAAATGAAAGATACGATATTGGAAATCAATCAGAGAAAAAGAAAAAGATGCTAGAGCCTGTGCTATTAACAACTATATTATACTGTCTAATCACAATAATAATGATGATAATTATAACATAATCCTTCTTCAGTTAATAATACTTTATTAATAAATAAAGTAAATGTAGAATAGATGTCTATCTTCGAAAATTTCTGATTATTTAAAATTTCTATGGTTCAGACTTGAAACAATTTTATTTCAGGATTGTCTACATATTGTACGATACATAATTATATTACTAAAACTTATTTTTTTTGCAAATAGTAAATGCTTAAGATAATATTGGATGCTACAAATCAAATTAATCCATTGTGGAAATGGCATATTTATTATAAAATGAAAGTATTGCTCAAAATATACTTTTGTGTTTTTATGATTTCCACTATTTTTACAAACCATTCAAGTTTATTCTCACTAAGTATGCCCATTTTTACACAAGATTTATCATCTAATTGACTACTGCTTACTTATAGCTGTAGATGAAAATTAGTTTGGCTATTTCTCCAAACATGTTGTCTTTTTCTGTATACTTTCAACAACATGCATTCCATGGACAATGGCTTTTATATATTCATTTTTCTACTTTAAAGTTTTCATCTTCTTCTCACACTAATCTCCTGAATATTAGAGCCACGTGCCTAACTCTTAGATTCTTCCACCTTAAATATCTCAAAGCAAGCTCAAACACAGTATGATTGCATCTAAATTCAGTCTTCATCACAGAACGACTACTTGTATATTCTATTTTCCCCACTTTGATTAATAGCTCTGTGGTAGCTCTATAGATCTGTAGTAGATGTATAAATCTATGGTAGCTTCATATATGAAATTGCTTAATTCAGAAATCTGCATATACTCTTACCTTTCATCTGTTGATCACTAATTTCTGTTTTTGACTCTTTCTAGTTCACACACCATGTTGCTATCAGTTTTTTCTAAGATGTAGACTTGCATTTTAAAGTGATTTTAATTGGCACTATCTGAAAGAGTCTCTCCCAACTTTTTATTAAATTTTCAACACGAATAAAAAATTAAATGAAAGCAGCACTGATACTAAAACTGCTGGATATTCTAAATCCAGAGAATTTGGAAATGGTTAATTTCTCCAGACTGATGGAAATGGAAATGGATGTGGACAGATATAAGGTCAAAATATAGTGCCACAATTTATACATCTCCGTAGTCTTTACTAAGGAATGCAGAGTCTGTACTAAGATAAAAAGGTGAGAAATAGGCATTTATTTTTGTAGGATGCTTAACTATAAAGTAACAAGGACTTTATTCTTGTATCAGACACCTCATCTCAAGAAAAATAGCCAAAAATAATGGTATAAGGGGTGTCATTGGTAGAGATACATTGAATTTTGAAATTAGTATTAGCTCATGTACAGAAGGGAGCAAAATAAAACAGCATATTTTGGGAATTTAGGTTTATAAATTTCCCCTATGATTTTAAGCTGGCAAAGAACTATACAGTATTGGTTGAATGTTATCTGCAGGCTGCTAGAAACTGGGAATTATACCAGAAACTGCATTCCATATAACAATGCTTATTGGGACAGCAACAATGAGCAAGCCCCATACATAGATTTTTTTAAGAAAAAAAAAAAAGACTGAAGAGATCTTGTTTTGCACTAGAGAGTATATAAAGAAAAAAATACTAGCATGAATCTTTAAAATATTTCATTAATAAAGGAACAGCATCTGAAAAATCCAAAGCATGAGCATATATAAAGAAATGTAAAAAAAAAGTAAAACAAAACAAAACAAACAAACAAACAAAAAGAAATGTAATAATGTCTGTAAGTCATGTAGCATATTACCTATCACATCACAATGACTCAGTTATCAGTGTCATAGATATAAAAACGTGCGCGGAACTAACAAGAAAACATCCTTAAGGTAATGTAGGTAATAGCATCGTATAGTATTATGGGAAAACAAAGAATATGCTGGACAAAAAGTCAAAATAATAAAATACTAAAAAAATAAAATTAAAGTACACATTGGATATAATCAAAAACAGTCAAGGCACAGTAACCAGGTTAGTTCAATTTGGAGAATGCATTTGAAAAATTTTCTCATGAGGCACAGAAAAAATACAGTGAAAATAAAATAGTGAGAAAATTGTATTTGGGAAGGTCACAAAATGAAAAGCCAACATACAGATAACTAGGGTCTCAGGTAAAGTAAACAAAAATAAATAGAATAAAAATGACTGTTCCAAAGGAAAGACTCCAGTGCATGGAGGATGAAAGGGCTCGTTGTATTCCAGGTAAAATCAGGAAGATGAGAACAAGCATAAAATATTTGACTTAAATACGTTTTTTAAAAATTACAAGCTTTCAGGCAGAAAATATGGATTTCTTATAAAGAAATGGAAATTAAGCTGGTTTCACCAAAAAATTAAAATATTAAAAAAAAGTCCTTTACAAAACATGCCATGGATGATGCAGAAGAAGATTGAAATATGTGAAAGCAAATGGAGATTGCACGTTATTAGAACTTGGAGCTGGGGCCCTAACTGACTGATAAACTTGTAAGTGTGGGTAGTGTGCTATGTGAGGGTCAAATTTTTCACTACCACCACGAGGGTCTTTGGCCTAGTGAGTAGAGTTTGACAATAATCCTTGCTACAAGTATAATGTTAAAAAAATTACAAACACACACACACACACACACACACACAACCAAGACACTGATGTCTACAAAGCATTGCTGAGAAATATTTTAAAAGATATAAATAAGTGGAGAGACATCATATGTAAATGTATTAGAAGACTCAATAGCATTGGAATGGCTGTTTTCCCTTAATGGATCTATAAATTCAATGTAATATCAACAGATCATTTTTTTTTCTGTAAAAATTGACACTCATTCTACAATTTATATGGAAATGCAAAAGACTTACAATTTTGGAATAGAAGAAACAATTTGGAGTACTTACACTACCAGGATTCAAAGCTTAACATTAAGTCAGTGCAATTAAGACACATAGCATAAGGACAGTCATATAGATTAATAGAACAAATTGGAGAGTTCAGATTTAAATCCTTACATTATAGCCAATTGATTTGTAACAAAGGTGTCAAGAAAATTAAATGAGAGAAAGGATAGACTTTTCAACAAATGGTGCTCAAAATGGATTACAGACCTCAATGTAAGAGCTAAAAATAAAAAATTTCTAGAAAAAAGTGCTGGAGATTTTATGACCTTGGGTTAGGCAAAACATTATTAGATACCATACTAAAAGTCTGAGCCATTAAATAAAATGATCAATATCAGATTTTAAACAAAAATGGTACAATTTAAAAGTCACCATTAAGAAAATAAGAATAGAGAAAAGAGACTGGTAGAAAATGTTTGCATAAAAACTCATAGAAAAAATATAAGGAACTTTTACAACTCAATAAAGAGACGAACAATCCAATTAAAAATGGACAAAATATTTGAATAGACATCTCACCAAAACATGTACAAAAATGACTAATAGGCACAAGAAAAGATGAGCAGTAGGAAAATAAAATTAAAATTAAGAAATAAAAATTTAAACTGCAAAAAAATACCATTATCCACCCACTAGAATGGCTATAAATGAGAGAGAGAGAGAGAGAGAGAAAAAAAAAAAAAAGAAAGAGAAAAAGAAAAGGAAAGGAAAGGAAAGGAAAAAAAGGGAAAATACAAAGTGTCGATAAGCACGTGGAGAAACTGAGCACGTAATACATTGCTTGCGGAAGTGTAAAATGATACACCCACTTTGACAAACAGATTTACAGTTTCTTAAAAATTGAAACATAAACTTACCATATGGTTCAGAAATTATACTCCTTGGACTCTACCAAGAGAAATGAAAGCATATGTACACACAATACATGTATACAAATGTTTGTAACAACATTATTCATAATAGCCCAGAATTGAAACGGTTGATTAACTGGTGAACAAACTGTGGAATACCCTCAGGCTAAAAAACTATTCAGCAAAAAAGGAAAAAATTACTAATAAGTACTATATCATGAATGTACCCCAAATATATTATGCTGAGTGAAAGTAGAATATTACATATTGTATGATCAAGTCTAATGAAATAACTAGAAAACATTTCAAAAAAAGTAAGTAGGGCAGTGTTTACCTCTGAGACAGAATTAAAAGCACAAGAAGAGGCACAAGTGAACATTTAGTTACATATAAAGGTAGACTTTAAAACTGGTAGAAATAAAGTGAGTTATTGAGTACAAGAAGTTAGGTAAACTGGTCATCCATTTGAAAAAAAAAAACTAAAATAAAGCATGTCACCACAATACACACTGAAATTGTTTTCTGATGGTTAAATATGAAAATATCAAAAAGTCACAAATATTTTAGAATAAAATACAGGTAAATATTTATATAATCCTGTAGTAGAAAAAAATTTCTAAATATAAAACCAAAGATATAAATTGTAGAGGTAAACATTTGATTTGGTAAAATTCAAACAATTGTTTTATAGCAAAAAAAAATTCCACAAATTAAAAAGGGTAATTATAAATTTGGGGAAATATTTGAAGCATATGTAACATTCAATTGAATAATGTGTTTACTATATAACTTTTATAAAAAAATGACAAAAAGTTTGGCAAAAAGAATTAAAAATGGAATTCTCCAAAGCACTAGTAGTTAATACAGGAAGACTTTTCAGTCTCATAGTTAGCCAAAGAAATGCTAATTGAAACAATTGTTATTAACCTTGACAAAGATTAGTAAGGATTGTTAGGCTGCAGGAAAACTGGTACACTTATGTTGTAGAGTGTTTAAGTAAAATTCGTCATTTTTCAAGCACTTAAGACTTCATTTCCTTTCAATCAACAATTTAATTTCTCTGAAGTTACTAGTAGTATTGACAAAAGCCACTGTTGCTAGTGTGCATGACATGTATACATATATATAAATTATTCCTTCATCATTTGCTAATTATTTCTTTGAATAATAAATATTGAGTGCCAACTTTGTACACTTAACCCTCAAAATAACCTTTTAGTTTCAAGGTAATAAACAATGTTTATAGACAGATTAAAATATTACATATGAGACTGTTCTAATTCCTCAAGTGTAGAAACTGGCTTTATTTCTCATTTGTACTAAAAGAGCTTAGAACAGATTGCTATATTCTGTGATTACTAGGAAAGAAACAACATCTATGTTTTTAACTTATTAGCTCCGTTGATATTTTCCAATGTAGTGTTTCTTCATTTAATTCAAGGACAAAAATATCACCAGCTTGTACATGGGTTGTTTCTTATCATCTCTAGAGTGCACAAAAGAGGATGGCTGTCCTGAGCTTGGTCTCAAGGTAGGCCACAGTCTGGGCCTGATACCCTTCCTGCATTTGCCACTACCCAGTCAGCCTCTCACTAGTCAAATCTTAATTTCCATTGCTGAAACTCATGGGTGTAATTAGGCATGAGTTGGAATCTGTGCCTATAGGTTTCAGGAAAAGATCACAAGGAGCTTATCCTTATCTAGCCCCTAAGCAGTAAGGGTGCTCAAGATAAAGAGTATTTTATTTAGGCAAAGACAAGACAAAGAGGAATATGAAGTCAGATTTTTTAGAGTATTAGTCATCTCAGGTAAAGACAAATCTGGAGTTAAATCCTACTTTGGAGAAAAATCAGTTATCATCGTATGATTTGTCAAAGCAACTGGCACACTTATTTTGTAGAGTCTCCCTAGAATGACAAAATGACATTTCTGTGATTGAAAATGCCATGGACTAAATTCATTTAATTAATTAATAAATTTATTTGCCTCCTTATAAAGAAGGATTTGAGATGAATCCTTTATTATATTTTTTTCTGAATTTAGAAACAGCATCTGTGTAATGTTACAAAGCTAACCAACTACATGGAGGGAGAGCAATGACTGTACCAAGCGCATGATAAGCTGAGGCACTGAGATAAAGAGCCTCAATGTTTGGGGCTTGGGCCAAAATATTAGCCAGTTGGAACATGGGAAAATAGATAAGAGGATGGATATAATATTCTCAGAGAGAAGAAAAATTAGCATTGAGCCAGGTTCCTTGCTGCATATCTCTACCTGTGTAACTTTAACAGCATCTTTAATAGGCTGTGACTAATATTCCCAATTTTCAGGTGAGGTTAGAGTGAATGACTTATTGATGTCATTGATAGATTTCATGGAGCCATTGTGTGAATCCAGGACTGTCTGATCCTAATCCAGGACTGTCTGACTGTGGTCATTTTTACTGTGCCACTCTATCTCTCTGGTGCTGAGAACCAAATTAAAAGGAAATGCATCAGATTGATGCAGACCTAAGAGACAGACTAGAATAAATGTTCTGGCATAGGTGTAAACCAATTCAAAATATAATATAGTGATAGTGACGGTGTGATAGTGTACCAGTGACTTTATTTTGGGATTTGGTTATTATGTATGGCAGGAAATACCTACATATAAGAAGCATAATTTTTGCTATGATTAGCTTAATGGATGAAAACAAAACATCTATATGGAATTCAGGATTTCTGAATAGGCACCAGGACCACAGAAGTGAACAAAACAGTGGAGAGTGAGTGGAGTCTGAAACTCAAAGGGCTTGGAGGTCAGGGACCGAGGGTAAGCGGGAAGAGCCTTACCTTTCAAGGTGTGGAGAATTGGAAGGGATGCAAATAGCAGTGTTGAAGGAGAAACGCCAGAAGACTAGGTAAATTTTTGTCTTTAATTTCACTTCCAATAAATTCTTCCTTGTGTTGATCTATGCTAAATCACTTATGATGTTTAGAAGTCATCAAGGGCATTTGTTAAAGACACAGTTAAGTCCTGTTTCTGATCTGAGAGCAGCTACTTGATTTGGACTTCAGAAAGGGAGGAGAGCTTCTCTTGCTCTTACTCAGAGTGGGGTATAAGAAGGTGACCCATTTACCTCTATGAATGGAAAACTTAAAAGGAATCTTAATTGTAGAGTCATTTACTCAGCTGAGATAAGTGTGCCTCTGTGGGATTTTTGCACCATGCTGTTACACTGGACTTCTTTTCCCCTTGGATGAGTTAGTTACCATCAGGAATTGTGGATGCTTAAGTGGAGAAAAATCACATCAGGGAAACTAAACATATTGACACAGGAAGTTTGTGTGTACAGGTTTCAATTAAAAATGAAATTGAATCATTGCTTTGGCGATGTGTAAGGCACTTAAGATGAGAGTCTAGTATTTTTTCTAGGTTTTTGTTTTGCTATATGTTTCTTGATAATGTGTTATATACATTTTTGTGTACTTTGGTTGCTAGATGATTTGGAAGTATCTTCAGGTAATAGCATAATGCCAGTTCCATAGTATATGTATTTTAAATGTCTGTTAGAATGAGCAAATGGATTCCTACAATTTGAAAGCAAGCTGCAAAACCGAATGATCAGGTCGAGGGCTCCATGGGAGCTGACTTTTCAACAGAGGAAAAAAGTTTTAGCAGGTTGGGAACTCAAGTGGAAGCAACTACCAGAAAAAAAAAAAAAAGATCTGCCTTTTCCTCAAGGATTATATTGATTCACTTCTGTATAGTGATTACTGTTTTCTAGTCAGATACATTATATTATTTAATCTTAGCTGTTCAAGCTAAAGCACATTTCAATATTTACTTGACAAGTACTGATGAACACCATGCTTGACATAAAATCAGTGGTCAGTAATATTACTGAATTAATTTATTCCCCTCTCTTGAAATCTATTTCATAGTATAGAAAAGAGAATTATATAAACAAACACAATAGAAGTCATTTTATCCAACTCTATTTTGGTTAATGGTTAGGTTTGCTTTTGAATAAGGTTGATTACATAGAGGAATCAGAAAAACTATTTTAACCTACATTGAGCATTTTATTTAAGCTTCCAACTTATAGATGTACTTTATTCACATTTCAATGTACAGTTAGGGCCTTTTAGTATAGTTTTACAAATTGAAATTCCACATCATCTTCTTTGCATGAACTATGTCTTTAATCCAAATTATATTATAATAATCAAGATAGTCAAGATAAAAACACTGACAGCTGACAGATCACTTATTGGGACCAGTGAGAAACTGCTATTTAGAAAATAAGTTGTAATTATTCAACTGGCAGCTATTATCAGTCAGTATATTTTCAGAGGAAATGAAACTTCTGGTTGATCTAGCAAGTTTATTCAGTAGAACTTAGATAAAAATCATACTTGTTTCTTTGTTATACACTTTTAGAAAAGTGGAAAAACGGAGAAAAAGGAGACTTACTAGAGTGGGAGGCAAATAGTTCACGTATTTTCTTTGCCTAGAGCAAAGTTCCAAGAACCCTGTGTTATAGAACCAGGAAACCCCAAAACTGCTTTGCTAATAACTGTAGCTCAAAGAAAAGACATAGCAATTGATATCAGTTTCTGTTTCAGCAGAGTGATGACATAATCCCTCAAAATTTTAAAGAACAGTACACGGGATTGGGATTTAGTATCTTCTTGGCAGGTGAAATTTATTTACAATTTGGAGAGCAAGAGAAAATATTGAAGGCTATATTAACCAATATTGTAATTTCATTATAAGATTAATCTGAAATCTATGTCGAGGATAAATTAGAATAAGGAGAGCATTTGATAGAATGTGCCTAAGAGATTCCCAGGACACAGAATGATGAATCGGGCAGTGAGAAATAATATAAAATTGGCATCAAAGAACTGTATTTATGTTAAACGTTACCAGTTTGAATGGTGAAAATAGAGGCAGTGGTCAAACAGGACATTGATAAATCAGGCTTGGTTGGGTGAACAAAGGGTGGCATCACAAAGGGAGATCAGAAATTCTCAGCTTTGATCAAATAGAAATTAAAAGAGAAAGACATGTTGCCAGAGGTCTGAGGAGGGCATAGTCAGTTTTCTTCAATGAAAGAAAATTGCAACTTTACATCTTTTGTGATCAGGAATAATTTCATTTATCAAAACAGAATCAGATTACTAATAAAAGAAACTAATTAATTTGGGTTTGGACTTGCTGAATTTGAGGTACTGAAGGGCATGTGGATAATTTTAGTAGGAAGACATGGTTAGAAATGCTTCATGAGAGTATATGCCCTTCCACAGCATGCTTTATTTATTTTCATATTTCATAGGTGTTGATAAATACTAACTCAACAAATAAATGCATAATTATGTGGAAATTAATTTTGGCTAATGGGTTTTTCTGTTTATGAAACAGAGCAATGGTACAGAAACACAGACAAGTTGCTATAGATTTTTTGTAGATGTTTTTGCACATTTTTTAATTCTCCTAAATTGTCACAGATGAATAATTATTAGTTATATTAAAGTTTAATGGTATGTAGCACTATTTGTTATTAGTATTTAAGTATTTAGCATTAAATTTGATTCCTAAAATAAAAATTGGATTCCTAAAGCCGTCTGAATAAGTAATTCTATAATATAATAAACAGGATAATTTTATAAAGCATCTAAATTATACAGAAGGGATATTTTACTGTGCCTCTGCCTAATAAAGTAAAATTTTAATCTTTATTACTTTTTAATCTTTGCTTCAAAATGTCTCATTCTTTGCTGTGGAGCTGCAGGAAAGATGTGGCAGGTTAATAAATTTGTTTACTCCATAATTTTATGTAACTGTTTTGTTATTCATCTAATCATAATATTGTAATCCTTATTACTTTTGCCTTAAGCAGTTTTGCTAAAAGGGAAATTTTAAAGTTGTCAATATTCTTTTGCTTATTCAATTTAATACCCAGGATAATGACCATTGCCTTAAAATATATGTCATTAATTGAATGTTCTTAGTGCACTTCTTTGGGTAAAGACAGGTAGGTGACTGGTACTGGCTAGTTCTTTGACAAAAAAAATCTCCCCTTTTCTGATAATAGACCCCAGAATAGAAATGGGTCTAATATACTGGGCCTGTGCACATGACCTGATTGGTTAATACTAGACAGTTAGGTATCTGACCCAAGCAGGGTTAAAGAGATGCTCTCTTAGGATAATTTTAACATTATATTTCAAAATAATTTCTAAGCTATGAAAAAGTTGTAAAAAGAATACACAAATTTTCACATATCCTTTATGCTGAAACCCCATTTCCTGAGTATTTGAAACTTCAAGGGAGACACATGAAACTCTCAAATTTCTGTTGAGCAGCCTACAGCTGCTCTGGCTTCTCTTTGTCTCAAGGTTTGGTTGGTTGGTTTCTCCTTGTAACTCCTTCCCTGTTTTCCTCTTAATTCCACACATATGATGGTTATTAAAATATTCTCTTCATATGTCAGATTATAAGCACCAACAACCCTAGTTCATTACCATATTCTATGTAAGCCCCATTTCCCAGGAGCTGTTTCTAGGCAGTCACTGACTGTGGCAGAGAAACTGAGGTAGGTCCGTTTCTAGAAGGCACAGAACTCTGCAGACAGGAATTTTGATTTGAGGATACCCAATAGCCTTGACTAAATCTGTTCAGAACTGCAATACAGTCTAGGATGTTTCTCTCTACCCAAACTTTCTTTCTCTCTTTAACTCAAGGTCAAGCCTACATCAAAGACTGACAGCTCTCACTCCTCTATTCTTTCTTTCTTTTTTTTTTTTCTTTTTTTTTTTTTGTAGTAAACGTTACGTAACCCCTTGTTGACTCCTCGTCTATTTTGGCCCAGGGAGGTTATGCTCTATTATCCATGTGCACACCAACTTGCTTGGTAAGCCTGCTTGTCTACCCTTCCAATCTTGTTGGTTCCTATGATAATTGTAGCTCTGGCTTTTGGTGGTTAACCACTGCTACCAGGCTTCTATTACGTCAAGGCCTCCTCATATGCATGGGTAGCCTGGCTTGGTTACTGGCTATTGCTGGCCTCCCTGATCAGCAGAAAAGAGCTACTATTCAGCTTCTTAGATATGCTGGTATCATTTTCACATCTCATTTCCAGTGGCTTCTGAATGATGTGTCCTCTGTACACTTTTATGGAAAGTGTATGATGAGTCTTCCACCTTTACACAATCTGCCTATTCCAGCATGCACACTGTCATCAGCCTCTATATTCTTTCCTTTCCCATCTACTGGGGCAGTACAGTCATTTCTGATGTGCTGAATGTTGTCCAACACTTTTTCTAGCTAATTGTAACTCAATAGTAAATTAGCCACATTCCTTGGTGTTCTTGTTAAGGTGTTAAAATTTGTATTCCAAATAAATGGCCCTATATTGATGCTTTCTTGCCAATATAGTCTTCTATTCTGACCTCTTGATCAACATTCTCACGCTTCAATCCTGAGGGCATTTCGTGGATTCTTGCCATAAAATACTTGCTAATTTTTGCTATTCTTCATGTTATAATCTCTTTCTTATTTTACTAGGCCCAGCATATTCCCAACAGATTTGTTGCTGGAATTTAATGCTAGTGTTCATTCTGGTGGCCAGTACAGGAGATGGAGGCAGCACCAGGAGATGGAGTTATGGGAAATGGTGGAAATGATTGTTCTTATCAGAGAAGTGTGGGCCACCTCTGCAAGCCCAAGGGTTAGAAGGATTTCTGCATAATCAATGTCTTTATGGATCACTCACCTAGATGTTTCTACTCAATGTTTCACGTTACTACGTTTTTCCCCAGCATACAGATGTAACATCACAGACCTGCTTGGGTTGAGTACTCAAATATTTGAGGAGTTCTTTGACTCTGACAATAAGATAGACATAGTCTTAAATAAGTTCATTCTTTCTGGCTATAGATGTTCTGCTGCTACAATAAAAAGTGATTTAATTAACTCACCAACAGTAAATGGGTATCTTTGCTTGGTGTAACAAATCGGCTGTGGGAAACTTACTTAAGTTGCATCCTTCATTTCCCTCCCTCTTTCCTTTGCTCTCTGTCTTCCTTCCTTCTCTCCTTCTGTTTTTTATCCTTTTCTCTCTCCATTTTTTCTTTCCTCCCACAGTTTCTCTCTCTCATTCTTTCTTTATTATCTTCATTTTTGCAGTAAACTCTGCTTGGATAAAGTATTACAATTTAAAAAATCTTCTGCTAGTCACTGTGCTGTCAGTTTGTAATATTGCAATGAGTGCTTATTCTAATAATGTTTGTATATATTACATTATTTTACCACATATATCTTTCTGATGTTCCAAGCAGCTAACAGGCATATAGAATTACCCAGGAAAAAGACTCTCAAATATAAAAGTCAGGAAGTATAGCCAAATTTGTAAACTAAATCAATAAATGAATTCATTTGCATAATGGCATTGTTTTGCCAAAAGGTGTTTTTAAAGCTACTAATACAACTCTTGTAATCTATGTTTACCTGAGGCAAGCTGAAGTAGAGGAAAAACAGAAAGGAAGTTTGTGTTTTATAGTTTTCATTCCTGTATACAAATAGACCTTAAAACTCAGAAGATAATTTTTCCATGATTAGTAAAATTGTCATACAATATTTCTTACACTTTTCCAGAGTTTCTTACAAAATAGTCCTCTCCAGCATTCACATTTGAATACTCTTTCAACTCAGAAGTCAACATAAACAAAAAGTAAAATTTTACTTTTGAATTATCACCCCAATAAGTTTATTATTTCATGTTTTTTTGTTCATGTTGATGTTTTAAACACAAGATTTTTACCTTCATGAGTGCACAGTAATACTCTTTATTACTCTTTTAATTTTTGTTGTTTCCCATTAGGTCAAACGTAAAATATACCTGCAGTCACTGTGTGCTGATAAACTGAATATTTAAAAACAGAAAAAATTATCAATGCTATTAAATTAAATTGAACAATGGTATTACATACAGTATGTAATACTAGTTTATATGGTATAAAAATTTTCATTATCAGTGATTTAAAGCTACTAATATGACATCATGTAATGAATAGTTAGAAAGGTATGCAAAAATAGGCTCTTTCAAGCTGGTGTGCTCTCTCTCCAGCACACTGCTGCCCTCCATATTTGTGGGGTACATGGAACATTTCTTCCATCTATCACTACTTTTCCAGTGGCAATAAAATTGATGCGTGACTGCCTTTAGGTTCTCATCTCCATTCCCACTGATTTTGTTCTGCCATTATATGCAACTGACATTTTTAAGCTTCTGTCTCTGAAATCCAAAGAGTTACTATGAGTTCATTTTCAGAAACCAAACATTGGGTCTATCTCTGTAAAACTGTGTATAGGTGAGAACCATGAATTCTTTACCTTGGTTCTTTAGTTGGTTAAGGAGCCACATAGGTCTTTAATGGCATTTGTTATAACTCTGAAACTTATGGAAAACAATGTAAGTTTATCTATGGAGAAGGTCCATGAATTTCATTAGATTTCTAAGGGATCCTAGTGCAGAAAAAGGTTCAGAACATCTGTTCCAAACTTCCTTGTAATTTACTTTAGATTCGTTTCTAGTTCTCTCAAGTTCCCATTCCCTGCAATAAATTAGCAGGTGTGCCTCATCCCTAAAGCTTTTATTTGGAATGTCCAACACGGGCTAATGACTTGCATGCCATGACATAGCTATTTTTGCGTTTTGTATTATGAATTATCCATGAAGAAAACAGCTAAAGTATATTCTAAGCAGGTTACTACAGCTTTTTAAGATGGGATGGAACCATGGAGATCCAGGTCGTACTTTTGATCTTAAAACATTTCTGCTAGATGACTTTGGCAGAGGATATAATACAGTGGTGAAGAGCATAGCATTTGAGATACAGAACACCTGAGTTCAAATCTCAACTGTGCCTCATGTTATTTACATGGCCTTTGGTGGCCTAAATGTCTATAAATCTGTTTCATCATCTGTAATATATCACTAATAGTAATATATATTTCATTTGGCTGTTTTGGAAGAATAAATGGGATATGTCTTAAAAGCAGTTAGTAGAACACCTAACCTGAAACAAAGAGTTAATACATGTTAGTTGCCAGGAGTATCATTTTGTCATTTCATTATTGTTATTTTCCTAATTACACTACAGATGTCTTGGATGATATATCATACTATATTTTATGACCAAATATACAACGTATTATTGTCTGTTGAATGAATGAAAAATATTTTTAAAACCCACATGCAATAGCCAGTAAGATAGCAAGTTTGCTTTTCTACAGTGCAAGTCACTTATGTCAGGTTTTTATCAAATAACATTATGTCTGTTCATTTTGTAAGCAGCATACTGAGTACAGCCTTGCGGATCTGTTTTGTTTTTACACTGTAGATGATGGGGTTGAGCACAGGGGGCAAAAGCAGGTATACATTGGCCATCAATGAATGGACCACTCTGGGGGCTGAGTGACCATAGCGATGCACCAAGGACAGGCTCAGCATGGGGATATAGAAGATAGCAACTGCTCCCATGTGGGAGACACAGGTGCTGAAGACCTTGTGCTGTTCTTCAGGGGAGGCAATTCTGAGGACAGAGTGAATAATTAAGATATACGACAGGACGATGCATGGCGTATCTATTCCAGTGGTCAGGATAAGATCAATTAATCCACAGATGCTGTTAGCCTGAATGTCTGAACATGTTAATTGAATCACGTCTGAATGGTAACAGTAGGAGTGGGAAAGGGCATTCATTCTACAGAAATAGAGAGGCTTAAGGAGCAAAACTAGTGGCACCATTAGTACTATAGCACGTGTAATAATTAGGAGACCCATCTGAATGATTCTGGAATTAGTGAGAATGGTAGTGTACCTCAGAGGATCACAGATGGCCACATAACGGTCAAAGGCCATAGCCACCAGCACACCAGATTCCATAAAAGTGAATCCATGAAGAAAAAACATCTGGACAATGCAGCTATCTAGACTAATTTCATGGACATCAAACCAGAGGATACCTAATGTTGTTGACAATGTAGAAACAGTCAAGCCCAGATCAGTGGCTGACAGCATGGAGAGAAAATAATACATGGGTTCATGGAGACTCTGCTGGGTAATGATGATGAACAGGATCATGGTGTTCCCAGAGAGGGCAATGGCGTAAAGACAACAGAAAGGAATGGAGATCCAGGCATGGGCAGACTCTAGGCCAGGAATGCTGGTCAACAAGAAGGTTGGAAATTTAGATGTCAAGTTGCTTAGGATTTCCATGGTGTCCTGGTTTTGCAGCATTTGTCCTCATAATGCTCCCATCCTACAGAAGTGATACATTACAGTGTTATGCAAAATACTTAGACAATTTTCTTTTGGTTAGGAGAGTTATCCAAGGTTATGGAGAAGAGCTGCATCATTGAGAAACCTCTAAATTAAAGTATAATGTTCATCTATCATTCATAGTCAGCAAATATATATACACCTATTTAACCTAAAATTCAAGGAAAATATGTGCTTATTTTATATCATTTTAGGATAATGTTTTTATATCTATAAAACCTTGAGCTCCATAATATCATAAGATCCTATGAATAAAGACTTGGTTAAAAGATAAGTACATTAATTTTGAATATGTTTGAGTGAAATGAATAAGAGAAAGATATTTAAAAGTATCCTCAATTCTGCAGTGACCATGTGGGTATGAATCTGCAGACACAGATCTCCAGATAATTGCCAGTAATACAGATTTGGATGTTAGAACTGCATATGTGTTATTTTCATCCACCACCAAAGGTGAACAACCACAGAGAGTAGATTTACAAGGGAAAACCAATGAAGACAGAACTCTCTAGAAGATTGCAAAGGACCATATCTATTAAAGCAAGATGACACTGGTTTTATGGAAACTATAGTAACCAAGAGAACGTAGTATATAGACTAACATGAACTGCTATTATGTGAACAACTGTGTTGAATTGCAAATTCAAATGCAGCCAATAGCTCATTAGTGACCCTGGGAAATGCAGTTGGAAACTGAGAACCTGCTACAGTGACTTTGGTAATGAATGAAAGGGTTAGCAGTAGAGGTATGGTTTATTTTATTTCTGGAACATGGTAGTGAAGGCAAGGAGAGAAGTAGACCATAGTGAAAGAAGGATGATGGAGAATTTTTACAAAATGGGAAGTATTCAGAGAAATGGCTAAATTCATAAACTGAAGTTAATGATACAATAGATAGGGAAAAATTGAAAATGTAGAATGTGAAGAATTGATTGATACATAAATGTCCTTAAAAAATACTAGATGATTGAATATAGAGAATGGTAGTAATTAGCCCTCAAAAAGATGAGGATCATCATTTCAATTGATACTAGAGAGTAGCAAATTGTCGGTTGGTGGAGGGTTATGTGAAAAAGTGTTACCCAGTATCTACATTTTGCTCTGTGAAATATTAGGAGGAAATTTACTGCTGTTCAAAAGTAAGAAGTGATGGCTGGAGGAGTTGGTAGAAGTTTTCAGGAGACAGAGAATGAGAAAGGTGGTTGACTTAGTAAAAACAGAAATGCCATAAAATGGATTTCAATTAAAATTCTAAAAGTTATTTTATAAATTAATACATTTATATTGTTCAAATGAATTCTAGGAAGATATAAAATTGAATAATAGCAATACTCAGTATATTATAATTTTCAATCAAGTTTTTAAAAATTGCAGGTGGCAGAATGTGAAGTTTAAGTTCATAAGAGTAAATATCCTATAATAAGTACACATGTCATTATTCCCTTTATGCTAGTTTTCTGTATTTTCTTATCTCTAGTTCTCTGAGTTTCAGTTGAATCTGAGAAAATTAAAATATTTAACTGTGAATTATTAAAGGTGGTATATCCTTGTGTTATATGGATCCATGAAGATAGGATGGACCCTAATGTTATCTGTCTTCTCTGTAAACCCATATGACTATTTGTGAATAGGTAAGAAAACACAAAGTCAACACAATGAACAATTCCTTCTTCCCTCTTACCAGTTTCATGTAGAAAGAGGGGCCTTCTCTCTTTTCTAGCAGAGAAAGAACAGACTACAGTTCTGGAGCCATGAACTTTATGCTAAGGTGGAATTGAGCTGTGGGCTCATTGGTAAGAGTTGGGTCTCTCTGAGGACAAACAAAAAAAAACAGAGATTAAAGAAAATCTCCCTCTCTTTATCTGTGAAAATTACAGGGCAGAGGTGTACAATCTCAGGAGGGTTTTACTTACGAACCCAAGTGACTTCGGGTCCACAGGGACACTAAATGAGAAGCAAAAGAAACCAAATCATACATATGAATAGAAAATTTAGTCGTCTAGGCACTGGAGAATAGAGAGAAGCATGCTATTGTCACTGGATTATTAGTGTGCTAGCAAGATAAGAAAGCAAACCACTGTTTACCAAAATAATGATGGTGAAAATTAAGAGGGGAAAATGTGTGCCCAGTTTCCAGGCCCCTATGTCTACATTTCCACATTGGCCTGTATCGAAGATGATACATGTCCATTCTCAAATCCATCTCTATTCAACTACTCCATAGGTTCTTCCCAAGCAATGGGCCAACTGATATGTTAATCAGGCCCTATTCTGCTCATTTATCTAAATCTTATGACTTAATTGGCACTAGAAATATAAGCCATGTTTATTATAATGCAGTCATTATAATGCTAATGTTCTGACTGTACTTTAGCATCAACCAGGAAACTTAAAAAATATGTATGCTATTCTTAACACACACCAATTTAATTACCCTTGGATTGTAGGACTTGTGATATAAAGATAGAGAATTCTTAAAATACAAGTGTACTAGGACAGAATTCTAGGTGCTCTTCATCCTGCTTTTTCTAATAGCTATTTGTAATTCTTTGGAAAATTTGATTAACCTCTCTGAGTCTCCGTTTCCTCAGACATAAAATGAAGATTAGGTATACTAACCTCATTTACTGAGCACCTATGTGCCATGAGATTTGGTTCCCTCTAGCTACTGTTAGTAAACAGTGATGTCTTAACTTCATATGTCTAGAAGTTAAGAATCATAAAGGTTAAGGACCCTGTTAAACTTTATATAGATAGTGAGTATCAGAGGTAAAATTCAAACACAGATTTGTCTGATGATTTAAAAATATTTTCCCAAGTAGAAATTTTATAGCTAGGTCATTTCTGAAAACCATAGGCATAGAAGGTAAAATAAATAACTTATCCTTAAATATTTGTAAGTAATTCTTTTATTGAAGTATACATACATCACAGTATGCAAATTATAAGCAAACCAGTTGAATTTTTACATTTGAATACACCATCCAGAAAAAGAAATGAAAAATTACTAACAGAAGAAACCACCTTTTAAGATCTTTCAACCATTTTATTCCTTTCTCTTCAAAAGTGATCACTATCCTGACTTCTATCCGAATAGATTAGTTTTGCCTGCTTTTGAACGTTACCTGATTGGATCAGTGCTGTATTTGTACTAACATTATGTCTGAGAAATTCATCCACAGAGTGTGTATAATTATAGTTGTTTCCTTTTCATTGCCTTATAATGTTCCAGCGTATGACTATACCTTACCTTAATTAACTTATCCTTCTGTTGTTTTGGATATTGTTGTTTCTCCCATTTGTTTTCTGTTGTGAATAATTCTGCTATCATTATCACTGTGCTTAGCATTTAAAAAACATATGCAAAACATATGCATACATTTTCAATGGTTATATACCTGAGAGTGAAATTGCTGGATAACTGAGTAGGTTTATGTCTGGCTTTAGTAGATATGGCCAAAAAGTTTTCCACAGAAATTATACATAGCCATGTACACTCCCACAGTGTGTATGACAGTACATGGCAGATCAAATCAATTCACATCTTTCTCTACAAGTGTTATTTCTATTTATGGATGTTCACTGTTACTTCATTAGAGTTTTAATTTTAATTTCTTTATGACTAATAGGGTGAAACAACTTTTGGCATATTTTATGCTGTTTGGATATTCCCTTTTAAGAAATGCCTCTCCAAATCTTTTGCCTATATTCCATTGAGATGTGCCCTTTTACCTTTGTAATCACTTCATCATTTTGCTGCTTTCCATATGGATATCCAACAGATCTGGTATTCATTATTAAAGTAAACATTCTCTTGTTAATGCATTGTGATATCACTTTTGATATCTATCAAATGCCTATATGTGGGCTTCTTTCTAGATTTCCTGGTGTGTCATATTTGTCTATATGTCTTTCCCTGTACCAATACTGCACTGTATCTCTGTAATATGATTTGATGCCTGGGATTATAAGCTCTTCAACTCTATTCCTTTGCAGCAGTACTTGGGCAATTCTAGATACTTCACATTTTAACCTAAATTTTAGGATAACCACTGCAGGAAAACCTGCTAGAATGTTGATTTGGGATTGGATACACATGCCATTTTTGAAAGAACTTACTTGTTTAAAATGTAAAACCTTGTAATTCATGAACATGATAAATATCTGTATTTATGTGTCTTCTTAATTTCTGATGATCAATAGTTTTTTCTATCAAAACTTTTCACACATTTGATTCCCAGTTGTATGATTTCTGATGCTATTTTAAATGATATCATTTTAGAAATTTATTTTTCAATTAGTTACTGATTTATAGACATACAATTGATAGTTTAATACTTCTTTTTGTATCCAATTATCTTGCTTTATAATACCAACTACTAATAATCATTTATTCATTCATGTCAATTATTGTATGTAGTGCTATGCCTCTTGTTCTTCCTGATTGTGTAAATGCACAGTCATGTCATCTGTGAATAGTTTTAAGTTTTATTTTCTTTTCCTTTACTCTGCTGAGGTATTTTACTTTTCTTGCCTCATTTAAATTCTTAAGGTCTCAGATACAAAGTTAAGTAGAAGTGGTGATGGTAGGTATCATTATCCGGTCATCAAATGCAGAGGGAATATTTAAAGCATTTCAACATTAAGTGTGATTTTTGAAGAGAAATTTCCTGTCTATTTCTGGTTTACTCAGTTAATATAAATATTAGTTTAGATTCATCACTTTTTTCATATGAACAATAAGTTTTTCTCTTCATTTTACTAATGTGGTAAGATATATTGCATGATTTTTAAATATACTGAGTTTTTATTTGAAAGTTTTGCCTCTAAGTTAATGAGAATTTTCATTTTAACTTTTCTTGTTTTGTAATTCCCTTTCAAGTTTTGTGGCCTCACAAAATAAGTTGGGAAGTATTTTTTTCTCACCCACTTTGGAAGTATTTGTACAATTAGTATTTTTTATTTTATTTTTCTATTTCTCCCTTATATTCTTGGAATAATTCACTAGCAAACACCTCTGCAGCTGAATTTCTTTTGCAGAAAACTTTTTGAATTGATCTTTGAATATCTTCCTTACAAGATTTCAGAAGATGTATGAAAATGCCTGGATGCCCAGGCAGAAGTTTGCTGTAGTGGTGGGACTGCCATGGAGAACCTCTGCTAGGGCAGTGCAGAAGGGAAACATGGGGTTCGAGCCCCCACACAGAGTCCCGACTGGGGCAAGGCCTAGTGGAGCTATGAAAGAGGGCAACCATCCTCCAGACCCCAGAATGATAGATGCACTGGTAGCTTACACTATGCTCCTGGAAAAGTCGCAGACACTAAACACCAGCCCATGAAAGCAACCAGGTGGAGGATGTACCATGCAAAGCCACAAGGGCAGACATGCCCCAGACCATGGGAACCCACCTCTTGCATCCGCGTGACCCAGATGGGAGACATGGAGTTAAAGGAGATCATTTTGGAGCTTTATGATTTGACTGCCCGGCAAGATTTTGGACTTGTGTGGGGTCTGTAACCCCTTTGTTTTGGCTAATTTTTCCCATTTGCAATGGCTGTATTTACTTAATGCCTGTATCCCCATCGTACCTAGGAAGTAACTAACTTGCTTTTGGTTTTACGGGCTCATAGGCAGAAGGAACTTCCCTTGTCTCGCATGAGACTTTGGACTGTGGACTTTTGAGTTAATTCTGAAATGAGTTAAGACTTCATGGGACTGTTGGGAAGGCGTGACTGGTTTTGAATGTGAAGAAGTGAGATTAGGAGAGGCTGGGGTGGAACGATGTGGTTCAGCTTTGTGTTCCCACCCAACTCTCATCTTGTATCTTCCATAATTCCCATGTGTTGTGGGAGGGACCCAGCGAGAGGTCATTAAATTATGGGAGTGGGTCTTTCCTATACTGTTCTTATGATAGTGAATAAGTCTCACAAGATCTGATGGTTTGACAAGGGGAAACTTGTTTCTCTTGGTGCTCATTCTCTTTGCCTGCTGCCATCCATGTACGATATGACTTGCTCTTCCTTGCCTTCCACCATGACTGTGAGGTTTCCCTAGCCACGTGGAACTTTTAAGTCCAATTAAACCTCTTTCTTTTGTAAATTGCCCAGTCTCAGGTATGTCTTTATCAGAAGTGTGAAAATGAATAATACACACCCCAAATATAGTGGTTTAAAATAGTGACTTTTTATTTCTCACAACTCTGCAGTGCAGGCAAGGCTTGGTAAAGCATAGTTTGCTGCACTCAGGAACAGGATCAATTCATGTACTTCAAAGGCTAGAGGCTGAAGTCATCTGAAGACCTCCTCATTTACAATATCTGGCAGCTAATAATGATTGTTGGCTAGCATTTCAGCTGGGGCAGTGGTCAGAACACATACATGTGGGTTTTCCATGACACAGCTTGGTTTCTTCACATCATGGTGGCTGGTTTCCAAGATGAGTGCTCCAAATGCACAAGGAATCTGTAGGATTCTCCCTTTGTGATTTTCCTCCACTTGTCTATTCATGCATCTATGAAAGTAAAGGGTTGGTTTGGATTTCTGTAAAACAGCTACTCACATCAGACATTTGGCTAAGAAGTCTTGTCAAAGAATAATACCTTCTGATTTGAATGAGTGACATGTGGGGATGTTGAATATATATAATTGAGGTTGGAGATTTTTGAGTTTCTATGTGGTGATTTTGTTTTGCAAAATTTTAAATCAAGATAAATTTCAGATTGATTGATTTGTTTCTAACGCCTCTTCTCTTACTATGCATTTTATTAGAATTAATTCACAAAATGCCTTATTCTCTAATTATTTCTATCTGGAAAATAAAGTGCTTCTGGGGTCTTTGCTACTATATTCTTTAAATAGAAATCTCTAGAAGATGCCGATAGCAGGTTCCTGACTATATTTCCTATTCTTCGACCAGAATAGAGCTACACATGCTAGGTTATCATATATTTCACCAGTATACAAGTTGACTTCTTAATGGGAAACAATTTTTCCTGAAGATAAAGATATCCATTTTAAGGAAGAGGAATTCACACAGAATATGTTTACTTGGTTCAATAAAATATTTATGGAATATATATTATGTAGCAGATGAAGTTTTAAAATGACATACAAAAATAGAAAGATTGCATATATAACAATAAACCTATTAAACATGTAAGTAACATTTGATATTTAAATAGAGGAATGCATACATATTGAAAATTGTAATACCCAACTATATTTAAGAAGCAATTAATTGTTAAATAGTTCCATTTTGGATTTTGAGGAAAATCTCAGAATATTTATTATGTCAGTAGAGTTTCTCCCACTTGACTCTGAGATTCAATTTTTTGACAGTCGGTCACACTTAGAAATGGGCCTCTCAGTCCCTCTTTGTTCCAGAAGAAGAGATGTAATCACTATTTGGAGAAAGACATAGTATTGGTAATTGTATGAGATCAAATCAGGCCATAGTTCTCTTCTCCAGAATGAGAGTGGTATATGAGCAAAGATGAGTAGGAAAGGGCCCAGGTGAGAACGTGGTAAGTCAATCTGATAGTCTCTCCTTCTACACACCTTCTTCACTTCCACAAATGATCAGTACACATGTTGCCTCCTGCCATAGGCTCCTAGAATATCTTCATGAGTTGTGATTCGTTTTTCTAGGTTACCCATACCAGTTCAATATTTCTTCATATACACCATGCTTATTATGATGTTCATAGCTTAATAGTTCCTGACATTTAAAAATAAAGGTGCTGAGGTCTTCAAATAATGCATTTCATAACTGGTATACATTCATAACTTTGTTTATAAATGTCTCTTACATTTCGAATTACATCTTAACTGCTATGTTCAAAGTACATTATGCTTCCTGAATAAACCTTATACTTAAAAAACCTAATATTCCAACATCCGGCTTGTTATACCAGTTATTCTCAAGCATTTCATCAATTAATAATCATTTATTAAGCATCTACTATGTGCCAAGCCCTGATAAATCTGAAGGGTGCATAAATAAAAGAGGCACAGTTTGTGCTTCCAAAATCTTAGACTCTACCACAGTAGGCAAAATAGATTCAAATGCTGGCAATGCAGTCAAGTACAGGTGTTAATAGTTGTGGCTATGAACAGAAGTGGGACATAATATTCCAACCTAGGCAGCTGGGCTCATTCTTTGAATTAATCCTTTAGATTCCAATAAGACTGCTGATTAACGCCTTATCCAAGTCTGAGATCATTTTTTTTTCTTAGTAGAGGACTCCATAACCCATCATTTAAGAGAGTTTACTAACAAAGTTGTACCCAGACCTTGATCTCTGTTCACTCTCTTGGGTCATTATATTTTTAATACTCTCATAACAAATTGCTCCTGCCATGTTACCTTTACCAGCTTTTGCTCCTATTGTTGTGATTTATTTTGTCTTATTTCTCCAGTGAGTTTCTTAAAAGTAGAGTTCTCCATTTATCTATGGCTACAGTTCTTAGAAAAATGCAAGATGCAAAACAATGTATAATGAATTGAGTATTTCAAAAAGTTTGGGCTCTAGGACTAGGTCCCCTATGCTTGTATCCTGAGTCCTCCAGTGTTGGGTTCCAGGATGCTTTTGTCTCAGATTCCTGCTGCCCATGAGGAAACACCTCACCCTTAGAGTCCTTCCCAGCTTAGACTTCCCCCTCTGCTATCTGCTTGTTGTTTTTCTAGCAATCACCCTATCCAGTTGTTTAGGTTTTCTTTGGGTTTTTAGAAAAGCATAATGTAGCGGATTCTGAGATTTTATAGCCTGAGTTCAAATCTTGAATTTCACCTACTAGCTGTGTAGCTTTTTAAGTTAGTTAATATATGCTTCATATTCCTGATCTTGTCTGTATAATGGAGATTATAGCAGCAATACTTTATAGAATTGACAAGAGGGTTTAATAAGTTAGTATACTGATAACAATAACAGTGTCTATACTTAACAAGTGTTTGACTATTATTATTATTGTTAATTCTGTTATTACATATACCAGAGTATATTGAAATTAACACTTTGTCTATTGACTTGTTTGCAAGACTACATACTTCTCAAGAGTAGTCTTCTCAAGGGAAGAGTCATACGTAAGTTTCATTGTATCCCTGATGCCCAGATGGCACAAACTCGGTCTGTAACAAATTTATTATTTTTAATTTTAATGGAATCTTTACATTTCTAATTCTTTGTTTCTGGGTACAGTATCCAGGGAAAAATTGGCCCAATCCAGCACACTTGTTTATGGAAATGACTACTGTTACACTCGGGATTTAAACTCATGTCTTTTGTACATCTAGATAATTCTTGGCCAAAAATGTGGGGAGGGATTGACAGATGGACCCTGGGCAATAATTTGCTTTATTCTAAATGACAGTCCCATAAGTCAGCTTTCTCTCTCCTATTTAAATTTTCTTGTGTTGCATCATTATTAAATTGCTTTGGGTCTAATTTGATCTGGACTATAAAAACTTACTAGTTTATTCTTCCTGAGAGTATAGAAGCAGAACATTAGGTAGCAGAAGACATTGAAAATGACAAAGAGAATGGTAAAAATTGTACTTCCCAAAACATGGCTTCTACTTGGAAAGTACAGTTAAAAGTCATTAGACAGAGATAATATTTAGATATTCTACTAAACATGTTGACTTTCTGGCACATTCATTTTGGTTATTAATTATGAGGTCATCAGAGTGTTCTTTGGCGCTTATAATTGATAGATATTTTCTACCCCTTGCCCACTTACGCATGTCTAGTTTAGTGCTTTCGATTAAATAAGAAGAATAAAATAGAAGAATCATTTGACTGAGAATGGAAGTATGAACACACATGCATTCACATGGCTATACTTTGAAAATTATGCGCTCATACTAACATGAACTCACACTTCACAAAGACAGATACAACCTGAAATAAAACACAAATAGCAAATAATTATAATTATGGAATTATTTCCTTTGGAGGCAACTTCTCTCTTAAAAGGAAGAATTTTTTTTCAATCTCAGCTCACTGCAACCTCCGCCTCCCGTGTTCAAGCGATTCTTTTGCCTCAGCCTCCCAAGTAGCTGGGATTACAGGCAAGTGCCACCATCCCTGGCTAATTTTTGCATTTTTAGTAGAATTGGGGTTTCGCCATGTTGGCCAGTCTGGTCTCAAACTCCTAACCTCAGGTGATCCACCTGCCTCGTCCTCCCAATTGCTGGGATTAGATGCGAGCCACTGCACCTGGCCAAAAAAAGGAAGTGTTTTTAATGGGCCCAAGTTCAATACACCCTACTACCCTACCTCTAGCCTCTAACAAACTTTTAGCAACATATTCAGGGAAATATGTTTTTGACAAACAGTAAGTTTTCTAAGACAAGAACAACAAGGTCACTGCAATGTGTGGTTTGATAATTTTAAGTGACTTTGAGAGTAAAGGGCCTGGTTTGTGGGTTATGCAGATTTTCTCTGTTGTTCTGAGGAAAGAATGAGAGAAACAATGACCATTTTCACTGTCTTGGGTCAGAATAAGAGAACACACACTTCTCAACAGAATGCAGTACTTCTCAAGAGCGTTCAGTTACTAGAAAACAAGAAAGTCAGATAGTTAAAAATCAAAAACTAAAAGCAGTCCTGTCGCCTTGGCTGAACATGAACTTCTGTTATCACATACATGGTTTACAGTTGGAAGAACAGTAATCCTTTAACTGCCTGAGGTTGGTCATAGGTCTTTAGATGGACACGCAGAAAAGGAGTGAGGATTATATGTGTTTTTGTTTATTCGTTGTATCAGAATTTACTAGATACTTGCTATGGCCAGCCAATTGATAGTTCTTTTCTATGTTTTATTATTGCTCTATAAAATGACTATGTTCTCTTATCTTGCAGTAAAAACAAGAGACGAAAATTAGAGTGATTATCTCAAGTGAAACAACTAACAAGACTTAAGTAACAGATTTAAGTTACCTGACTTACTGATAATTAGACCCATGTGCTTCCAATAACCCATTTTCATGAGCTGGTGTGTTTAGAAGCAGTATCTACAATAAGACTATTTGTATTCTTACTTTTACATAAATCATCTTATTTAATTTTATAATCATGTTTTGATGTAACTATAGGCAGCAACATTTCCAGGTATTATAAATAAATTGAGATCACGTCTCCCTTGTAATTTCACTGGATATTACCTCTATTTCTTTACTGTGAGAACTCAGTATTATTATTCTTTGGTCAGAATAAGAGAACACACACTCCTCAGCAGAATGCACTACTTCTCAATAGCACTTCGGTCATTAGAAAACAACAAAATCAGAGTCTCTGGTGCAAATCTCCTTGAGGAACACAGAAGCAACCAAACCCTTCAACATTTCTATTTTTTCATATTAACTAAAACTTACAGCTTTTACAAATTGATGAAAAATGATATACTTATGAATGAATAATTCAATTAATTTTGTCTGCTTTAATTAATATAAATGAAGAGTCAAGGCAGTCTTAGGAAAATCCAGAATGTAGGATTATTTCAATCATTTTTCTAAGATATTCTGTGCCTGTGTTGAATCATGATAAATTAGACAACATTTTAAAAACAGCACATGAATAAGAAACCATTAAATTTTTCATATTATAGATTCCTGGATTCTTGCTCTTCAAGGGTTTACATCCCAAGAATTACTCACATAGATTATTTCATGAAATTTTCCTTAAATAAAATTTGTAACAGATTGAGATTAATTTGGCTATTTATATGTCTTTGGTCGTTGCCCAACAGAAAAAAAGAAAATCAAGTTGGTGATTCTATGGCAAAACATTTTTCCACAAAATCTCTGTACCATGTTTTCTTGGATATGCTTAGTTGTTACCCCACGGGTGATGGTATCTAACATGGAAGGCATCAGTGGGTAGAGAATGAGCAAGGAGATGGGAATCACTGTGAGTATGTGGTAGCAAAAGCAATAAAAGAGAAAGGAGTAGAACACTGAGACATGCAGGAACAGGGTGACACAAAAGTGAAAGGCAGATATGCTAAATACCTTGGGCAGAGATTCTCTGCAGGTGGCTACAGCACAGTCTGCAATGTATGACATCTGTGGTTGTCACGGCAAATATCTCAAATCCAACCACAGAGAAGGCCGTAAGAGACCACAGGTATGGACCATAGATATGATGTCTGCATATACCAGATTCAGCATGACCTCTTGCTCATCGTAGGTCTAGGGGAAGATCTAGTTGAGACAGAAGGACATCTAGGAGAACATGAAGCAAAAGGGCTCACTTGCAGTATACTCTGTGTCATTGTGAGAAACACACTCACCTGTTCAAACCTGAAGAATGGACAGAGATAGTGAGAACAGCAGAAGGGAGACTTTAATGGTGGTCTTGCAAGATGGGGTCTCCGGTGAGCAATAAATTTATCCCCTAGTGTGCAAGTCCCTCCTCCATTTACTCATAGGCTGAGTACCATGAGGTTACAATCTTCCCAGACATTGCCTAAGTTTCTTTTCTTGGTTTTATTGGTTGTTGGGTTGGGGCTTTAGGTATTTTCTTTAGAGTCTTCTTACTGCATTTTGTTGCAGCCCACAATGCATTGCAATCATAGTCAGCTCAGGGACTCTTTAGTTATTTGACCTATGATCCAGGCAGTTAGGCGACTTGTTAGGAATAGATAAGGTGAGCCATTCTGCAAGCTAGTAAACTCTCATTCTAAGCTAAACCCTTTGGTTCGTGTGAGGATAACTAAGCGGCCCCAACAAGCAGGTGCTGGCTATTAAAGCAGAGGCTCAGAGTATCTTCTTCTTCTGTAGTTTGTAGGCCCAGGCTTATTCCACACACTTTGTCTTGAAAATAAACCACCATATATGTATTTTCTACATCATCAACTGCTCTTGGCTTGAACAGTCAACACCCTGCAAAATGGCAGGGTGGGGTGGAAAGCAAATGAACCACATCTAGTGTCCAGATGGGAGCATCTTATGACCACCTCTGACTACATAGGAGAGAGTATGGATGAATCAGAACTAGCATGGTTGAGGCAGCTATAGAAGTTGAATTTATGGGCTTAGAACCAATAAAAGGATAATGTCTTATGTAAGACCACCTCACTCACGAAAGTTAGAAGCATCAGAAAGAAATATATGGGTTCATAGAAGTAGTTAGTGCAGGTCACATCAAAGAAGGACAATATTAATTATAGCAGCCATAACAACAGCTAATAAAGCACAAGAAACAGATATAGAATTGGGAATTCTGCCACCATGGAAAGACACAAGAAGCAGGTGTGTGTGTGGTGTGGGGGCTTTAGACCCCAATGGTGACATCAGAGGATGACTGCTTCCTTAATATTTGGGGAAGGGGGAGGAATCTATCCTCTGAAGAGACCAAACAATTAATAAACACATATTATTTCAGAGAAGGTTAGGAATTACGAGAGCTAAATGTTTAGAAAATTGTGTGAACAGGAAACCACTTATCATATGTAAATCAACACACTTTTTTTTTAACTAAATTAAAACTAACAAAATTGGGCTGCATCCAGTTTCACCTAATGGTAATATTTATCAACCACAAGCCCAAGTTTATAGAATGAAAAATAAGCATTTCAAAGGTTAAATGTCCAAATGGAAATGAGTCACATTAAATGCTACATTAAACATTAAACATAAGAACTCTTTCCTTTGTTTCCACATAAAAGTCAATTGCATCTAAAAAAATTACCTTATTATGCCTGTGGGCAGGTCTGAACCTTCTATTTTATGCACATGAAATTAAATGATATTGGAAAAATCAAGAAGATGGTGGGAGGGGAGGAAGGGAGCAGGGAGAGAGAAATGAAAGAGAGAGAGAGAGAGAGAGAGAGAAACATGAGAGACAGAGAAAAAGAGAGAGGGAGCTAACAGCCAGATTCTTCTTATATTGTTTTCATTTCTTTATAGTATCCTAAATATGGTTTTCATGATTCTGCTTCCTTGACCTGGGGCCAGTTGTATGTGTCACAATTTCTTTCTTTTTTTTTTTTTTTTGGAGCCCATTATTTTTTCCTGAGAATGTCAGCAGGACAAGTCACCACTCTGAGTTTGCCCGGGATTCCTTGGTTAAAACACAGGTGGGGGATGGCTATGCCATATAAGCTACAACTGCAGTTCCTGGGAAAGAAAGAGCTTGTTGCTCTGCAGCATCGCTTGTCTCAGAAACAACTTGGCTGTTTCTTCTGGTTCTCTTATGACTCATTGTCTTTGCCAATGCTGATTCCCTGCTTTAAATTTCCTTTTCATGTTTATCAATCTAACAAATTGAAACTTCAATTTACAACACAGAATAAACACCACCTCTTTAGGGATATAGTTCCTGATCCTTTCCTCATTTAGAATTGCCTTTCCTCATTTGTATCCTGTTCGTGAAGTCAATGTATTACTTAAAGTACGTGTATTGCATTTCTGTTTTTTTTTTCAAGTCTATCTTTCCTGACTGCATTGTAAGGACTGAGTTTAATGGTTAGACTCTGTCTTCACCTTGCCCAACATAGCTGAATTCTGGATGTTTCAGGCCACTGATCAATAAATCTTTTCCATCAGTGTCCCTTCCAAGAAGGAACGCACGCATCACCAAGGAGATACGGCTAAACCATTCACTATCATGGGATCCACCTCTGTGAACCAATTACCTCCCACTAGGCCCCACCTCTAATGTTAGGGATCACATTTCAGCATGAGATTTGGAGGGTACAAACATCCAAAATATATCATTATGCTCCTGGCACTTCAAATTTTATGTCCTTCTCACATTGTGAAATACAATCGTCCCTTACCAATAGTCCCCCAAAGTCTTAACTCATTCCAGCAACAAGTCCAAAGTCCTAAGTCTCCTCTGAGACTCATCTCCTTCCACACATGAGCCTATAAAATCAAAACAAGTTATTTTCTTCCAAGATACAATGGTGGTACAGGCATTGTTTAAATATTCTCAATCCAAAAGGGAGAAATTGTCTAAAAGAAAGGGGCAATAGGCCCCACTCAGTTCTGAAATTCAGCAGGCAGACATTAAACCTTAAAGTAATCTCCCTTTACTCCATGTCCTTCATTTAGGGTATACTGGGCAACAAGTGGGCTCCTTGGGAGCTTGGGAAGCTCCACTTCTGTAGCTTTGCAGGCTGCAGTCCCTGTGACTGCTCTCATGGGTTGGAGTTGAGTGCCTGTGGCTTTTCCAAGCTCAGGATGCAAGCTAATGTTGGCTCTACTATTCTGAGATCTGGGGGACAGTGGCCTCCTTTCCACAGGTCCACTAGTCAGTGCCCCAGTGGGGACTCTGTGTAGAGACTCTGACACCACATTTCCCTTCAGCACTACCTTACTAGAGTCTCTCTGTCAGTGTTCTGCCCCTGTAGCAGGCTTCTGCCTAGGCACCCAGGCTTTACGATACATCCCCTGAGATCTAGGGGGAAGCCTGCAAGCCTACTTCATGCTTGCATTCTGTGTGCCTTCAGACTGAACACCACATGGAAGCTGCGAAGGGTTATAGTTGGCATATTCTAGAGTAGCAGCCCAAGCTGCATCTAGGTTGTGTAATGCAAATTTCTAAATTCCTTTTAAGCAAAGTATACCTACTTTTACTGATAGTGTAAAAACAACGTTCTTACTTTAATCATCTGTGGGAGATGACATTCTTTTAAAATATTCACTGATTTAATAGGCAAGCTACTTTTATTGTTTCCTTGTGATGGCGAATGTGTGGTCAACAAAGTTGTTCTTATCCATCACATCTCTCAGGTATCTCTTTTTCTAGGTACCCTGAAAAATGTTGCTCTTGCTTCTGGGGGTTGCTTACCTCTGAGCCAGCTATTTACAGAGCTGACTTAGTGATGATAAATAATTGCCTGTCAAATGTTCATTAATGTCCCCAGATTAGTGGGCAGTGTAAGTGATGGGGATACCCTGATCCTTCACTCAGGGGTCTTTTCCACAATATCCTTGGGTAACTCTGTCCTGGATCTGTTTGGTTCTAACCCCATAGATGATGGGGTTGAGCATGGGAGGTTCCAGTAGATAGAGATTAGCGAACAAGATGTGTACTGCTCGGGGCACATGATGACCGAAGCGGTGAGTCAGGAAAGAAAAAAGGGCTGGGATATAAAGAGCCAAGATGACACAGATATGGGAGGCACATGTGCCAAAACCTTTGAGGCGGGCTTCACCTGAGGGCAACTGAAGCACAGCTCTTAAAATCATCACGTACGATACACTGATGACAATCATATCAAAGCCAACCACAGAGAAGGCCACGAAAAGCCCATACCCACGATTTATGCTTGTATCAGCACACACCAACTTCAGCACAGCCATGTGCTCACAGTATGACTGGGGAATGACTTGGTGTTGGCAGAAGGGCATCCTAGACACCATGAAGCAGAAGGGGCTCACCCACAGCAGCCCTCTCAGCATCACAACAGCCCCCAGTCTGATCACAACTGATGGGGTCAGGATGCTAGAGTGTCAGAGTGGGAAGCAGATAGCCACGTAGTGGTCCAGGGCCATAGCCATGAGCACCCCAGACTCCACAGAAGAAAAGGCATGGATGAAGAACACCTGGATGAGGCAGGCATGGTATTCAATCTCATGAGCATGAAACTAGAATATGGCCAACATCTTAGGTTGGGTAGAGGAGGAAAGGACCAGGTCAGTGATGGCCAGCATGGCCAGAAAGAGGTACATGGGCTCATGTAGGGTGTGGTCAATTCGGATTACATGGAGGAGAGTGATATTTCCAACTATGGCCACAGCATACATGGCACAGAACAGAAAGGCAATCCAGAACTGGAAACTCTCCAAGCCTGGGATTCCGAGCAGGATGAAGAATACAGGATAAGAAGAGCTGTTCCCTGAAGCCACCACCATGAGCTGGTTAATATGTTCTCCGTTGGGAAAGTGATCTACTTTCTGCAGACAATAAAAATCCAAGCAAGTGTTATTATTACATAATATAAGGCTTTTGGATGGGACTATTGAATACCAGGGTTTAATTATAAAGTAAAATAATTTCAACTGTTTTAATAAAGAATATACTGCAACATTACATGATGTTACTCTTTGTTCTTTTTTGTACTTATGCCATTCCAAGTGGGGTAGAACACATTAGCTGCAAGTGTAATTATTTTTTAAGAATCAATATTTTTCTTGGCCAGGTGTGGTGGCTCACACCTATAATCCTATCACTTTGGAAGGCCGAGACAGGCGGATTGCTTGAGGTCAGGAGTTCGAGACCAGCCTAGCTGACATGGTTGAAATCTTGTCTCTACTAAAAAGACAAGACAAAACAAAACAAACCCATTAGGTGGGCATGGTGGTGCATGCCTGTAGTCCCAGCTACTCAGGAGGCTGAGGCAGGAGAATCGCTTGAAGCCAGGAGTTGGATCTTGCAGTGAGCCAAGATCATGCCACTGCACTCCAGCTTGGGTGACAGAGCAAGACTCTGTCTCAAAAAAAAAAAAAAAAATCAATATTTTTCTTGAAAGTAGCATCTGCTAAGATAAAACCATCATGACAAGTAATATTATAGTAATTCTTGCCCTTCAGTTCTATAGAACTAATGACTGATTAGTTTAATCTTTTCCACAGGTTCTTTTTATCCCTCTGGTGAGCCACTTGGCCAACTTCTCAGAGTAGGAAGTCAGTAGAGTTTGTAAGCCTATAGTAACTTATGTATTGCTTCGAAGTTAGCTTTGAATCTAGGTCAGTTACCACAAGGGCTTGAGTGGGAAGTTAACCTACTGACCAATTGCACGTTTGTAATTTAATAGTATATTTAGTGTAGGTTCCTCCTAGATAAAAGGTTAGCAAACTTTTTTTCTTTAAAAAGTGCGATCACAAAAATCTGAGATATTGTGGGCTGTACTATCTTTGTTGCAGCAGATAAATTCAATCACTGTAGTGTGAAAGCAACCATAGTCAATACATAAATGTGTGAGTGTGGTGTGTTCCAGTAAACCTTTGTTTACAAAAACGGGCTGCAAACAGATGTTGGTTTCCAGGCTATAGTTTGCCAACCTCTGCCCTAGAAGATGAATTTTTCATGAAGTCAGCCGTGAACCCTACACTATCCCTAGCATCTCTATGCTTGGTGCAGAGTAGAAGTTTAATAAAAGATTCCTGATGAAACCAGCAAATAAATGCCATTATTCAATGGCAGCAGACTCATTAACTGATTAACAATATCCTAAGTATTCAGATAGAACCCTATTGACTCTACCTTGAGGCCATGCCTGCAAGACAGTAATGTCTAT
Source organism: Aotus nancymaae (assembly GCF_030222135.1). Lineage (NCBI taxonomy): Eukaryota > Metazoa > Chordata > Mammalia > Primates > Aotidae > Aotus > Aotus nancymaae. The sequence continues at coordinate 54,869,295 of NW_026988473.1, read as the reverse complement.
TTCTTCTACTAGAGGTTGCCTGCTAGGTGGATACTGTGTGGGCCCTATGGTCTGTCTCTATTGGTCTTACTTGAGTTTATTCCATTCTTGGACTTTTTTGGTGATCACTATCAATCTCAGAATTGATGGCACAAAGCTCATTCTGTTCTTACCCGACACTTTTTCACTAAACTCAGTTGTCTGTGCTTTGTTTGAAAGCTTCAGTTCTTACTGCTTTCACAAGAGAAACACCTGGGCAAGAAAAGTAACGGAGGCAGCAAACCACCATGGCATGTGCATACCTATGTAACAATCCTGCAAGATCTGCACGTGTACCCCAGAACTTAAAGTAAAATAAAAAATAAACAAATTAAAAAGAAAAGTAAGCATTCAAAAACCCTTGACAAATCACCTCTTGGAACTAACACATCTCATTCACTAGAAAAAAATGATTCCTAAAAATAATTTCTTCAAGATCCCCCAAAGACCTTGTCTTTTTCTAATTTTCTCAAGATTTATAACAGACTGGGAGAAATAGGGCTCAGACTTTATAAGTCGAGATCTAAACTGGAATCTTGACCATCCTGCTGGAGAGTAAGATATAGGTTTGCTCAAAACAAATACTTTTATGTAGAGTATAGTAAAAATTCAAAACCACCTATATCTGGGGTCCAGGAGCTCTACTCTGTCCCCTTTTGCCTCTCCCAAACTTCCCAAACTGTTTTGTATATTCTGTTTGAGCCGAAGTCTTTCTATCTGTCTCTTACCCCTATATATCACCCTCAAACTGTCGGGGGAACAGTCCCAGGTTCAGGGGTACCTTGAAAAGCATACCCAGACCAACATCATTGCTGTATCAGGCAATATAAGAGGTGCTGGCCAAAAGTACAATTTCTCAAAGTGTGTAAACTGTTATATATCCCAGAATTTAAAGTAAAATTATAAAATAAATAAACAAACAATTGTTATTTTTGGAGATGAAGCAGTAGAGACTTTAAAATTTTTGTTTGTTTTCTTTTTCTTTTATTTTTGAGACAGGCTTTCACTCTGTTGCCTAGGCTGGAGTGCACGGTGTGATCACAGCTCACTCTAGCCTTGGACTTCTGAGTCACCCTCCCACCCCAACCTTACAGGTAGCTGGAACTACAAATGCGCACCACTTTGCCCAGCAAAGTTTTTGTATTTTTAATAGAGACAGTGTTGCACCACATTACACAAGCTTGTCTCAAACTCCTGGGCTCAAGTGATCAGCCAGCCTCGGCCTCCCAAAGTGCTGGAATTAAAGACATATGCCGCTACGCCCAGCCCAAATTGTATTGTTTCTAACTCACATGAAACCTCTGCATCCTCCTATAACAATGAGAAAACAGAATTCAGACTAGTTACATGATCTGCCCATGATTATACAGCATGTAAGTGTCCAGGTTTGCCACTTTGCAGCCAGTGCTCTTGTTGGTACCCACATGGCCTGTGTTCAATAACGATTCAGACTCCTGCCCAGGTTGGGGAAAGCAGAGTTTGCTGTCCTGTCATGACTAAGGTGAATATGAAGGCAGTGTGCACAACTGCATGCTGAATTAGAGGAAGATCTGTATTTGGACCCAGGACTCCTGCTACTTCACTGGGCTGGAGTCTCTAGCACAGTCTCCAGCTTGGCCTCCTGGCGTCTCTGGGTATGTGCTGCTTTCTCTGGGAGGACATCTTTAATGTCTTCTGCCCATGACCCTTAATGGAGATCTCTCCTGTTTTACACCCTCCTTAGGAAGTGGTGAGTTTCTTCCCAGCCATGTTTCAGCTACCTGTATTCTATATTCCTTTTACAAACCAGTTTCTGTCTTCCCATTCACTCTTACTTCGGACTCCCCAGTAGCCTTTTCACAGGGCAGAGCTTCCCCATGAAGTGATGTCTCTCAGCCTTCCTCATTCCATTCTCTTGCTCTGCTTTTCTGCTATCAGATTTTCTTTCTTTGGTGGACACTGGTGGAGCAGGGCTGCCCTGGTACCCAAGACCGAATTGAGAGGTGATGACTGTTGACAGGTGCCTCCCTTTCCTCTCTCCGTTCTACTCTGCTGACCCATGAAATCTAGTGCCTTCACTGTCAGTGGTTCCCTTACCTTTCTTTTCTCACAGACTTATGAACGTAACACAGGCAGATTTAATGCTTCAAGTCATACGGAGCGGAGGACATGGAATTACCAATCCTTAGCCATTTTTGTCCAGTATGTGAGGTTTCAACATAGGAAGCACAGGTTGTCAGCTTGCTGCTGTGTTGAGAAATGGAATGTGCGTTCTTTAGAAGGTACGAAAAGAAAGAACCATATAATTTCTCTTCTTCCCTAGTACTTCTTCCTTCCCAACACTGCTATTAAATCTTCCCCCCACAACACGCTAGAATTCTTATGAACATAGTACATACTGAAAGTTGAAATGAAATCATATTATTTTCAAACACAATAACTAGGAACATGACATCTTTAACTTCAAATTTAATTTTTCTGTTTCCCAAAATAAAATCTAACTTGCAAAACCTCTGTGTAGGGTTTTGTTATATAAAAGTAGTTACAAGAACTATATTATCACACTGAGTGGAGCTCAATTTTCACCTGTCAGACTGGGTTTGATTCCAACTATCATACCCACTGGCTCTGTTGGATTTTGATGATCTCACCCATTACATGAGAATAGTTAAGTTCATCAGTCAGCTGTGCTGCTCAAGCCAGTGAGGGAATAAAGGATAAAAACAACTAAGAGCTTTTGCCAAGGAATAGCTTCCAGGAAGCTGTTTTTTCACTTTGAGGTATCTGAAACTAAGGCATAGGGCAATAATGCTGGAGCAGTGTGGGGTTCAGAACCACCTCTTTCATGGAAGGGTTGTGTGTGGAGGAAGCGTTCCTACCTTTCTTGGGTCTCCCTGGAGGACGCCGTGGGAGCACTGAGTCTTCTCCCTTTCTTAGGATGAAGATCAGTGGTCTTGGATCTTTAGACCTGAAGCTCGCAGTGAGTTAGGCCATTACATTGGCTTTCCTGCTTCTTGGAGCTCTATGTCTCCTAATGCTTTCTATGACAGGCAGAGATGCCTGAGGTACAGGTAATCACTCACCCTGACCTCTACTCTGTCTTTAACCAAGCATGGCATGGCCAGAAGCAGTTCTAATGAGCTGCTGAAATTCAGCCTTTGGCAGAGACCTCAGATCAAGGCGTATTTAAAGGACTCTGTCTGGACATTTCATCCTTTATGTATTAATTTTCTCACTTCCCCAAGCTCCAGTGCCTCATATTCACACTGGCTTCCTCTGAGACTGGAGACTAAAGCTGGAAGCATTAACCCATCCCTTTCCTCTCTCCTCTGTACACAGAAATGGGAAGGCAGGGGATTTGAATGGTTGTGCAAAAAGGTGTGTTGTTAAGATTACATGAATGTGATCTTATCTGTATGCATGTATTTTTTTTTTTTTAGTGAGAATATGTTTATTTGTAATTCAGGGGATATTTTGTACAATATGAAAGTGTATTGCTATGTCATGTAAGTCGATGTGTGTATCTGAGAGATATGTTAATAAATGCATGTGTAATGTACTGAATTTGCATATAAGTATATTTGTGTGAATAAGCATGTGTGTATATCAAAGTATGACTAATAATTTGCTTTATGTATGTATCATTAGTGTGCTACAATCATGTTATGAGTTCAAGGTTACTGAATACACATACTTTGTGAAGACACATGCCTAGCTACATACCTGATAGTGTGAGGTTTCCCGTAGTGTGTATACATATGAGTATGTATATGCAAGGAGCGTGGGGTAAATGAGGATGTTGAGCATCCATTGGTGCGTCAGTGTTTACTAAGGTAGCCATGGTTCAGAGACCCCTCACCTCTGAGTGAGTGATTATCCAGATAGGTGAAAGGAATTCCGAAGAAGACCATGCCATAGTCAGTTCTGAAACTTTGTTAGGCTGGAAGGCCCTCTTCACTCAACCTGAACAGTGAAGGCCTACACAGAGCTTCCTTTGTTTAGATACAAAATCCAGATTTTTAAAATCTAATGTTTTTAATCTGAACATGGAGGAAAATTTGAGAAAGGAAAATATATAAGAACAGAAAGAAAGATATTTTTGCAAAGAGTGCAAAGCTGTCAGACTTGACAAGATACACCTTAAAAATAACAAATGCAGCATACATTAAATTGGATAAAACTGCCAAGGTTATCAGGTTTACATTGATATGTATATGGTAGGTTGTAATGATCATGATCACAAAGGTTGTAAGTTTTCATCTATCGGCCTACAGAATCAGAAGTACCATTTTCTTTTTTGGGGAGTCCAGGTACACAGGATGTTCCAAATGTTATTGTTTTAGAGATCAGGCTGACATTGTACGTTGGAATTTGTGGCTTCAAACTATTTTTCTTTTTTTTTTAAAAAAATTTTCCTTCCAACTTTTATTTTAGGTTCAGGAAATATCTATGCTGGTTTGTGGTAAATTGCATTTCACAGGGATTTGATGCACAGATTATTTCATCACCTAGTTAGTAAGCATAGTACCCAATAGGTACGTTTTTATCCTCACCCTCCTTCCATCCTCCACGCTCAAGTAGCCCCAGTGTCTGTTGTTCCCTTCTTTGTGTCCATGTGTATTCAATGTTTAGCTTCCACTTATAAATGAGAACATGGTGTATTTGGCTTTCGGTTCCTGCTTTAACTTAATTTGCTTAGTATAATAACCTCTAGTTCCATCCATGTTGCTGCAAAATACATGATTTCATTCTTTGCAAATGATTTTTCTTTATTTCTTTTTGTTGTTCATTTCCTTTAACTTCAGTATGTGATGTTCTCAGCATATTGGAAGCAGAACAAAATTTAGGTTCCTTTGCCTTCGTTTTTTCTTGTTTTTTTTTTTCGAGGCACTTTTCTCTCTCAACAGAAAGTGACATCCAGAATAGGACCTGTGGTGTTTCATTTCTGACTCTTCCACATTCCCAAATCCACTTGGCTCTAAGCAGGCATGACCCAGGCTCTTGTGGAAAGCATTCCACAGGCTAAGCATACTACTTTTTAAGTTTAGCAGGGGATTGCAAGGTGAAAGGAGCATGTAATAGAAATGTCATAATTTTCCTGATCGATGCTCCCAGAGGCCCCTCATCATTTGAGTCTTTCCAAAGCTGGTACCCTCTCCAGGATGCTTTGAGAACTCTAAACCTGGCTCACAACCCTTTGTTTGCTTGAACCCAGTTCCCAGCAGTTTCCAGTGGAATGCACAAAGGTTTCTGGGCAGTTTTGAGAGCCCAATAAATGTTGGTTACGATAAACTTATAGTCACACCAATCTGCAATTATAGGGTTACAAAGGTAGGGAAGAAAGGATATGTATGTATATATATGTAGTATATGATATGTAATGTAAATATTATATAGACATATATAATGTATTGGTATTATATAAAGAGATAGATATGTGAAACCAAAGAAAATGACTGAGGCAAATCTCACTCCATTTAGAGGTTTATTTTGCCAGGGTTGAGGATACATGTGAGGATACATGCCTAGGAAAAGGAGACACAGCCACAGTAAAATGTGTGGCCTGTATTTTTTCCAAAGAGGATTTTGAGGGGTTCAATGTTTAAAGAGGAAAAGTGGGGAGGAGGGGAAAGGGGAAAGAAAGAAGGAGAAAGAACGTAATTACATTCTTGTGAGGCTTTGATTAGGCTACTGAATCCAGTGTGTTGCAGGTGAAAGGGTTGGGTAGAGGGAACAAACTATGTATTTATTTCACACTCATTAAATCTGCACTTGACATAAGATACGCATAAAGTAGAGGAAGCAGTCAAATAAGCGTTTGTTTCAGGGTGGATGGGAGATTATTTCTAGTTTCCTCTTAGCATGAACCTGTGAAGATAAGCTGTTAATTTGCATCGTCAGGATGAGGAAGGCCTTCTGTGGAGACATGCAGCTTTCTTTCTGTAACTGTGTTTAGGAACAAAAGGAAAGGCAGATATGTGTGTGTGTAATTTAGTTTCCAAACTTAACTTTTCCCTTATGGCATAGTAAATTCGAGATCCTGAGATTTTCTTTTTTTTAATGTATATTATATGTATATATTTATATATATGTGTGTGTGTATATATATATAAATATATATCACTTTAACCGTCTTTTCTTTTAAAGTCCTTTGTATAAAATGTAGTTCTTAAAGTCCATCATTTCAACCTTACTAATCTGAAAAATCTCAGTATCTCAGTATTTCCATCAGAGCTACCATTCAAAATATCATCTCTTAATATATGTATGTCACTGAGCAACTGCTATACAAAACCCCGAAAATAATTAGATTGTTTCACATTCATGGTAATCAACTTAATCTGGGTTTTGACAAAACCCCAAAATAGGCCAGGTGCGGTGGCTTATGCCTATAATCCCAGCACTTTGGGAGGCCAAAGTGGGTGTGGGCAGATCAGTTGAGGTCAGGAGTTCAAGACCAATATGGTGAAACCCTGTCTCCAGTAAAAGCACAACAATTGTCAGGCGTGGTGGCAGGTACCTGTAATCCCAGCTACTCAGGAGGCTGAGGCAGGAGAATGTCTTGAGCCCAGGAGGCAGAGGTTGTAGTGAGCTGAGATTGTACCACTGTACTCCAGCCTGGGTGACAGAGTGAAACTGTCTCAAAATAAAATAAAAAACAAAATACCCCAGAATGTTGCATATGCAATCTAGAGGAATACGTATTCTGGAGCTGTTGGATGAAATGTCTGTCATGTCTACTTGGTCCAGAGTGTAGTTTAAATCCAATGTTTCTTTATTGGTTTTCTGTCTGGGTGATCTGTTCATTGCTGAAAGTAGGATGTTGAAGTCCTCTACTATTATTTTTGCAGTCCCTCTCTTTAAGTCATTCATGAGATAATAATATTTAGAAAAGCTTTTCTTTATCCTGCTACCAGACAAAAACAGATAATTTAAATTCCAGAGACAACATAAAAGTTGTTCCAGAAAACTATGGTCCAAAATAAATTAAATAGAAAATTGACATGATTATGGGCAACTGAGTTAGTATTAAAGGAAAAATTGTTTTCTTTTGATGAATGAGTGCCTTCTTTTATATGTATGTTTAGTGATATAGGATGATGTGTCATTATTTTTTTAATCACACCATATATTCTGTATTCAATGTTGAATAATTATTTAATTATATTTTAATAATTTTTGTTGCTTTTGAAGTTTAAACACAAACATAAAAGCATAGCTTTATAAGATTGCATGTAAACTTATATATATGGTCTAGGAAAATATTTCACTACAGGGGACTAAATTTGGGAGAGGAGAAGAAGGAGAGTGTAAAGGGCATTTATTCCTTGCACTCTGCATAGCATGAAGTAGAATCTAAAGTTAATTTGTTAACTTCAGATTAGGTTGGATGTGTTGATTTATGTCTGTAATCCCAGCACTTTGGGAGGATATCTTGAGCCTAGGAGTTTGAGATCAGTCTGGTCAATATAGTGGGACCCCCATCCCTACAAAATAAATAAACAAATAAACAAATAAGCAAGTAAATAAATAAATAAATAAAACCAGGTGTGATGGTATGCACCTGTAGTCCCAGTTGCTATGCTGCGGTGGAAGGATTGCTTGAGCCTGGGAGGTCAAGGCTGCAGTGAGCCATGATTGTGCCATTGCACTCCAGTCTGGGCAACAGAGTGAGACCACATCTTGAAAAACAAACAACCCCACAAAACATTTTTGTATTGTTGGAGAAAAAAATGTAAAAAAACAACATTTACATTCATTTAAAATATTATAAAGATAATACAACAATTAAAAGAAAGCTGTAAATATATTATTTGGACCTGCTTCAGTCTAGTGTGAGGAGCCTCCTGGGAATTTCTAGTCATTACACCAAGGGTCAAGTCCCAAGGGTCTCTTGGCAACAGGGTTGGCTTATATGCTGGGCTTCTTAGAAAAGACCAGGTCCAAGAGCCATCTACAAACACACTTTGCTGGACAGTGAGTAGAAAAGACACCTCTTTCTCTATTGGGAGGCAGGTAAGTTATGAGCATGAGAAAGAGCAGACCAAGAAGATGGAGACTATTGAAGTCTAAACTGGAGGGCAAGAGAGACAGCAGAAAGAGAGGAATGGGGAGTGGAGAGGCAAGTGCTCAGAGGCAAAGGACTGCAAATCAGGGGTAAAAATATTGGGAAGTGGGGTTCAGAGTGACAGGCTCCAACTGAAGGGTGTGGGAATTAGTGATATATCAGCAACAAATATTATATCGCAAACAAATATTTCTTCTGGGCTAGGTAAATTTGAAAAGAGAGAAATAGTCTCTCTTTTTTCTTTAAGATTCATAGAATTCAAAGATCAAAACATATACTCCTGTTTTCCTCACTGATAAATATTTTTTCCATCATTACCATTTCTTCTATGCTAGATTTTATTTCTTAGGCTAGTTTGGTGATTGATATTTTATTATGGAATCATCTATTTTGTGTATGTCATCAAACATATTATCATAATTTTGCATTTTATTCATTATATTTAAAGTCATATTTCTCTAATCATAGTTTTGTTTTTGTTTTCATTTTTCATACTTTTTTTGTAAAATTTTCTTGACCCTCTTTGAAAAAAAGATTATATTCTTTTTAAATAATCAACTTTGGTTTTATTTTTAACTCATTCATTTATGCCTTTCATCTTTGTTAATTGATTTTTTGACATTTATTGTATTACAGTCCTAGCTTCTTAAACTGAGAACTTAGAAACTTAATAGTTTCCATCATTTTTTCCTATATTCTTCAAGCTATAAGTTGTTTTTGATATCATCTTGCCTCACAGTTTCTGCTATGTAATATTCTCATTGTTATTCAGTTTAAACGATTTTCTTGATTATGCGTATCTTGAATAGAGAAGGCGCTTAATAAATGGATGTTGTCATTAGTTTGGAGTCTTTCATTTTATATTATTCTATTAATGTACTATATTAATGACATACAGTATTAGGCTAATTCAATAATTCAGGTTAGACAGTGTATAGATTTGGAAAAGAGTATTTTGTACTCAGATAAAGACAAGTTGGAAGAATAAAGAGAGATATTAGAGATTGAATAGAAAAGATTAGAAGGGGTTTTGGTTTAAAAATAAGAGAGTACAGGATAACGTCTAGATTTCTGATTTAGAAAATTGGGTCATTTCAGTGAAAGTTATAAGTTTTATAGAGAAGGTGGTACAGGAGGAAAAACAGTTATAAGAGAAAATAAGCAATTTGGCTTTGAACGTATGAGGTTTTTATAAATTTACCCATGAAAAATCTAGATGGAAATGTCCAGAATAAAGTTTTATCTTCAGATATGGAACCTGAAAAGCAAAACTGATTTTCAGAAATTAATTTGAAATTTATTATTGTATAGGTGAAATATAAGGCTGTGAAAATGGGGGAGATAAATTTACAAGTGACTTGAGAATAGGCAAAGGGTAGGTTTCTGAAGAATGACAAATATAAGTTTGGAAAATATAAGGTACCCAGTGGGGGAAAAGAGAAACAAGAAAACTAAAAAGAGTCAGAGAAAGAGCTGACTAGGGGGAGAATAATAAGAGGGAATGGTATCATAAAATAATGAGGGAGAGAAAATTTACAGAATCATCAACAAAATATGTATTGTTCAAAGGATGAGATGGTCACGAAATGAGTCAACTGATTTTTTTTTTTGTTTTGCTTGAGACAGGGTTTATCTCTGTTACTCAGGCTGGAGTGCAGTGACACAATCATGACTCACTGCAATCTTGACCTTCTAGGCTCAAGAAATCCTCCTACTTCAGCTTCCCAAGTAGTTGGGACCACAGGCATATGCCAACATGCCTGCTAATTTGTAAAGTTTTTGTAGAGATGGGGTTTCCCTATGATACGCACACTGGTCTTGAACTCCTGGGCTCAAGCGATCCTCCCGCCTCAGCCTCCCAAAGTGTTGGGATAACAGGCATCCTGTGCCTGGCCTCAACTGAATTTGACAGCTCCATTTTGGTGTTATTTTCCATAATGGATATAGCCTGGATACCTGATTTTCTTGGCCCTTTGCATACAGGAACTCTCAATATTACTACTTTCTAGAGAAGCCTAAAGAGCTTCCTATCTGCACAATTTATATGGAATTAACATTTGACACATCAGACTCCACTCCAAAGATGCCACACTGACTATAATATGTCTCTTTGAAATCATATACCTGGAGCCTTTGTCAGACTGGTTTAGAAATTCCTTTATGCATTCCTCAGCTTTGTTGAGTGAAGACATTGAGGTTAGACATGCAGGTTTCATCCTGAGTTCTTCTACTGCCTAACTGCATAATTTGGGGCAAATTTCTTAATCAACATAAACATCAGTTTCTTCATATGTATATTAGGCATAAGAAATTTATTTTCTTTGCTGAATAATTATAATGATTGGATCATATTATGGATATGAAGATAATTGTGTCTGGCATATGGCACATGTTCAAGAAATGCTGGCTATTGTGGTTTTTTGAATTTTGATAGTAGCATGTGGTATCATTTATCGTAGTGTAGTGTTTAATTTATCGTAGTAAAGTTATGGCAAGGTTTGCCTCTTTTCCTCGATTCTTCCCTTCTTCCTTCTTTTTTCCTCCTAGTCTTCCTCCTCCTCTTCCCCCTTGTACTCCTACCTGCCTCCATCTTCACTAGTCTTTCTTTTTCTCCTCCTTCTCCTCCTCCTCTGTCATCTTTGTCTCTCTTTTTTCTACATGGCCTTTGATCCAACTTTCTTACATTTGTGATTTCTCAACATTTAGGCTATGCTTTATAAAGATAACATTGGGTGATTAATTGCTTAGTCTTAGTTTGCTCATCTGCAAAATTCATGTACTATCTATCTCCAAGAGTTGGTGTATGGATGAAATTATATAATGCATATAAAATGTCAACAAAACAGGGAGCTCCCAACAAATGGCATCTACACTTATTTTTCTTAAGGTTTTGTGTTTTGGACCACCCTATTATCACATATATGGGTCTGTGTGTCCCAGGGATGTTTTTGGCATTCTTCTGGATATTTTCCAAGGAAATCTAATAATATTAACATTTCAAATGTGACTTAGTTTGCTCAACGTTTTATCTAGAATCAAAACTTGTTTTCAACAAGTACTAGAAACGAGATTTCTCAAAATATTGTTTAGTTATTTTACTGGGGATTTATATTGACAGACATGACTTAATTGTAATGTTTATTGCTATTAAAAAGAATTATAGGCTTAATATACTTAAGAAAATTTGATGTGGCACAGTTCAGGGAATTCTCTTTTCTCAATAAATGTGAAACACTGACAGACTGGGAGAGAAGTGTGCAGCTCTGGGAAACTAAAAAAAAATCAAAGTTCTTTGGAAATTAGAAATGTATGTATTATGTGTTATGTTAAATTACTGAAACTTCCCTGTCTTCTCAGTTCTTCCTTATGTCCGTCCTCAATAATACCAATGTGCAGCCTCTGACCTTCCTCCTGACGGGCATTCCAGGTCTGAAAGCCGCCCAGTTCTGGATCTCCATCCCTTTTTGTCTCCTGTATGCTGTTGCCCTCTCTGGAAATAGCATGATCATGTTTGTGGTCCTCAGTGAACATAGCCTCCACCAGCCTATGTACTATTTCCTCTCTATGCTTTCAGCCACAGACCTGAGCTTGTCCCTGTGTACACTTTCTACTACCCTTGGTGTCTTTTGGTTTGAAGCCCAAGAAATCAACATAAATGCCTGCATTGCCCAGATGTTCTTTCTCCATGGATTTACTTTCATGGAGTCTGGGGTTCTACTGGCCATGGCCTTTGATCGTTTTGTGGCCATCTGTGACCCACTGAGATACACTACCATCCTTACCAATGCTCGAATTGCCAAGATTGGGATGAGCATGTTGATAAGAAATGTTGCCGTCATGTTGCCAGTTGTGCTCTTCATCAAGAGGTTGTCCTTCTGCGGTTCTATGGTCCTTTCACATTCTTACTGCTACCATGTTGATCTCATCCAACTCTCTTGCACAGACAATCGGATCAACAGCATCCTCGGTCTGTTTGCACTCTTCTCCACTGCAGGGTTTGACTGCCCTTGCATCCTGCTCTCCTATATCTTGATAATTCGATCTGTCCTCAGAATTGCTTCCTCAGAGGAGCGGCACAAAGCCTTCAACACCTGCATATCTCACATCAGTGCTGTTGCCATCTTCTACATCCCTCTCATCAGCTTGTCTCTTGTCCATCGCTATGGCCATTCAGCACCTCCATTTGTCCACACCATCATGGCCAACGTCTTTCTGCTAATCCCTCCTGTGCTCAACCCTATTATCTACAGTGTGAAGACTAAGCAGATTCAAAAGGCCATTATCAAAGTCTTAATGCAGAAGCAGCTCCAAATCTAATCATCAGCTATCTCTAATTAGAGATAAAGCCATTTTTGAATAAGTGCTTTGATAGAATGGGGTAATCATCCCAAAGTGCCCACCCATGCCTCCAACAGTCCAAATTAAGCAACATATAGGTTATATGACATTTAGTCAATTTCTTTGTCAATAAATCCATGTCATTGCCAACTAAATTATGATTTTATTTTCAATATAAAGTGAAGAAATGTATATAAACAACATTTATATTTGTAAGCAGCATGAAAGCTACATAATATATTAATTCAGACTGTGTACAATTATAAAAGTTCACATTTAATGTGAGAAACTTTCTAAAAAAGTCAGTTGTTATTTTCTGAATGACACACAGAAAGCACTTTACTTAGTTTCTTTTGTCGAAACTCTTGATTATTTGCAAGATTCCAAAATAGACATTCTATAGAGTGGATCCTAAAATATGCATCAATGGAATTCCATATTGGGTCTTACGTAGATGGAGTTATTTTGCCCTTTATTATGAGCAGGGGCTGTCTAACGTAAATACAAGATACTGCATTATTTGCTCAGCATCGGGTACTGCTGCTGTTAGCTAAAGAGTTAAAAGTTGGTAATTGTATTGTTAACATTCTAGGAGTAAGGATAACACTATTTTTCAATTTTTTTTTTTTTTTTTTTTAACCAATATTAGCCTTGGTATAAGAGAACTTGTACTTTTGACTTATGTTTATCTCTATCTCTGATTTTATGACTCCATTTATAAGCTCACTGGTCTAGCAATGGCAGAGCAAAGGCTGGCTGATATCCATACATAGATACTTTATAGCTGGTTATTGAATCTCTCCTCTTGATTGAATACTCTCTAGTGAATATTAACATGTGACACATAACTTTTCATCCTTTTTGTCTACTTCAATATACACATCACATGCAGACCTTCTTGTTTTGTTTGTTTGTTTTTGTTTTGAGACCGAGTCTTGCTTTGTGACCAGGCTGGAGTGCAGTGGCACAATCTTGGCTCACTGCAACCTCCACCTCCCGGGTTCAAGCAATTCCCCTGCCTCAGCATTCCAAGAAGCTCAGACTACAGGCATGTGCCACCATGCCTGGCTAGTTTCTTCTATTTAGCAGATATGGTTTTTCATCATGCTGGCCTGGATTGTTTCAATCTCCTGACTGCGTGATCCACCTGCCTCAGCATCCCAAAGTGCTGGGATTACAGGTGTGAGCCATCACGCCCAGCCCACATGCTGACTTTTTTTTATCTCTCTTCTAACAAAGTTGCTAGTTCCATCTGCTGACAAATTATCCAAGCCTTTCAGCAAAGTTCACTAGTCAATGTATATCCACAGACTTCAGACAACTTCTCTTCCAAACACAGTTAACCAAGAGTGCTACTCACAACTCTGCCCTTTGGAAGTGTTTTCCTTCACCACTCTTCTTTATGCCATCCAAATGTAGGGCTGCTGTGCCACTGCATACAATTTTTGGGTAGCATCAAATTGTTTACCAATCTATTCATGAACCAAGCCTGAATATTTTCTTCCTTTACCAGAAACTTATCAGAAACCCCCAGTGAGGCCATGGATGTGAATTAATGAAGAGACATCCATACAACAGTGATAAGTGCCATAGGATTCTGGGCCAACTATTCACATAAATTATTTGCGCTTTTTGACCTTGTACATCATTATCCCTGTAATAATTGTTCAAATATCTCAGATAGAATAACAACATAGCATTCCCATTGCTAAGTATATTATCTTCAATTATATGATTAAGCACTGAAGAATAACCACAAGTAAAGCTGAAAAATTACACTGGGCTGACTATGAGATAAATGTTGTTCATAACCCTATTAATCAGTCTCGATAATCTTACGTTAACCAGAAGAGCGTGATGATGTGTTTGAATGCCCAAACTCTTTAAGGACTCTAAGATATAACGTTAGATAACCTATATCTAATAGTCCTTAAAGAATTTGGGCATTCTTCTTTGTTTATGAACAGTTATATTTGTAAGTGATCTTAGGTTGTTTGGGGGAAAATCTGGATAATTTTTATTACATATGGGCAGCAGCATTGTGAGGCACTTCATGGGGGAGACAAAGACTCATATTCAATTAATGGGCACTATATACATGAAGTGACTTAAATATTTAAACAGGTTAAGGGATCATGATTTCCCAGTATATGGCTGATGTCAGCCTGGTGCTTAGAAGTTCTCGATCATAAATGTCCATTGAGTACACCCTAGAAGAATGTTCATTTAGCTTGTCTCCAGGAAGACTATCATATATTGCAACATATCACTATGGGTCCTGTCACTCTGATAGCCATTCTAGCCTTTCTACCCTCTATAAAAATTATACCCTCTTATATGATTGTTAACTACTGCCATGTGGTCTCAGAATTCCTTCATTCTTGTTAATAGGAAGCCCATTTCCACAGAAGCATCTTTCATTGTTAAGTGTAGCCTAAAGAGCACAGCAACTGCTAACCTTTAAAATTATCCAGACTTCCTCTTATGAATGTATTTTTTGTTTTCTCTGTAAAGAAATATGTTCTCTTTCCTCATGGAGAAAATAATCGTGTGGTAAATTCTCTTCTCATGTGATAAATCGATTCTAACACGTCCACTTCCGTGATATTTCCATAGCCTACATTTTTGCCAAGAATATTTGGCATCTCCACCTAATTTTCTGTGGTCATCATCATATCTAATCTTGACAACCATCTCAGTAGTGCTTCGGCACAGTTTCCAGGTATTCTTGATATAATATTGTACCTAAAATCACGGATCAGTGCCTCAATGTCAATAAACTTTTCTCTGTGTCAATTAATGTTCATACCACCACCTACTTCCACTGCTGCCTGGATCTAACACCTTTAAGATCCACTCTTCTCATTTGATTCCAGTTAGTCCAGTTAGGTAGGTTCTGCAATGCCTTCAATAAATAAGCTATTTTCTCCAAAAAATGTTAATAACAATTCTCTTTTCAGGCTTTGCTGAGACCTGACTGGCTATTATTTTTGGCTGGAATGAGAAATGATAGGGCAGTTCTTTCGGAGGAAAGGTATCAGTTGTGAGGCATCGTACTCAGGTTTGGTTTGTATAAGGTCTCCAGACAGTAATAAATGAATTGTGTTTGAAAAGTAAGAAGAGATCTGATTCTGCTGGCATGAAATATTGAAAAGTTTCAAGATATGAAGACTTACTCACTCAAATGTCAACATTCCAGGAATGAGGATCTCATCATTTTCCCCGTTATTGTATTTCTAGTCTTTTTCAAGGTTTTTGACTTTATCATAGAAGATCTGTCAAACCTGAGCATCCAGTCTGCCTTGTAGCTCTGCCACCCTTTTCGTTAAATTCTTTGCCTGGTTTTTACAGCTATCTAATCTATGTCTGAATGAGATAAAGGTTTCTGTCAGTGTTCCTACAGAGAACCTTTGATTTTTGTGGCATACCTGGCATTGTCAGTTGGATGTTCCAATCTGATTAGTTCTTATTTCAAGGTTTCTGAGGCAGATAATGAAATCAGTCAGTTCCATAATCGTTAGATGTTTTAGGTAAAATTGGAAGACTCAATTCAAGATTCTTAGTCTTGGGAGCTGGAAAGATTGATTTCTATAGGAGTATAATTCATTTCCATGTGTGACTCTGCCTGGGGTGGCTCCAGTCTGCCTTCTCTGGATGAGTTGAGTGACTACCTTGCTAGAAGACTAGTCCTGTGGGACCCCTGATATGCACACACGTATTCAGGGCTAAGGAGAAGATGTAGAAGAAGCTATCTCTGTTGCAGCGCTGGCCTATTGTGCCTATGGTTTCAGGTTATGCCATTGTTGTTTCTGTGGAGATCTAAAGAACAAGTTCAGTGGTGAAATGCTGAAGAAAGCTGTGCACTGCTGGAACGGAGACCTGGAGGAACTATAAAGAGTCAAGCAATAAAGAAAAGTCATGATTTGTAGGCGTCTGGCTGGCAAACCACAATAAAACCAGGAAGAGAAAAACCTCTTTTCCTTTTAGTGTACCTCCACTACCCTCTACTGACAAATCTTAACATTGTTCCAGCTGGCAAAACGTTACAATCTCATCATCACAGAGCAGGTAAAAAGGAGTTTAGAGTCGAGAAATGGCACATTCATAATAATCCAGACATCATTATGGGTGACTATTGCCCAATTCTGCAGGGCCACCTTTAAAGTCCTATCAAATATGTCTCAGAATACTCGGCCCAGAAAAAAGAAAGACAGAAACAATTTATCCACTGGATCCTATTTCCCATCACTCAAAGTCTACCTCGTGAGTCCTTAATTCCCCCCTATTTCTGGGTTGTACATGCATGAATACCCAGTGAGTACATGTAGATATTTCATCACTCAGCGTCAGTGTTGGGGCAAGAAACAAGAGGTGCATGGTATGGGCCTAGTTTGAGATGTCTTCAGATTCTTTCTGTGTAAAGACAGTCAATGACTGATGGGTCTGATTGTTGCAACAGTGATTGGAAAATGAGGCTAAAAGATTTGCGGTGATGCACTAGAAGTAGCAAATTCACAGGGTCAACTCAAGTCTTGATGTTCTATCGAGGAGCGCTTGTAGGTTCACAGAAAATGCAGTCACCTAAGAATGAGATATGAGCCATCTCTTCTGCTGTACTGAAAATCTATCCTTGTTCTATTTTGTTATTGTTTTTGGAGCAAGTTCTGTTACTTAATCCCATAAATCAATTAAAATTGTATGCTTACCAACTTGTTTCCTTTCTCTTAAACCCCAAATAGAGAAGAGAACTGATCCAGAAAAGGGCATCCATGGGCCAAGTCTTTTAGAAAAGATGGGGATAGCTCCAGGGCAATGGAGAAAGTGCTGTGAGCACATAAAGTATACATAAGTGGTCTCAGGAAGGCTGCTGAGAGAAAAATCCCTTTGCAGGGAATATTTATTATTACTAAGGTTACACCCTTTCATGTTAAAATGGTGATATTAACAAAAATATCGTCATTATTTATTTATTGTTGTTAACAATAAATAAAAAGGAGAAGTAAGGTAAAGCAGAAATGGAAGAGGAAGAGCTAGAGCAGCAAGTTAAATCAGAGGAAAAAAATCGAAGGAAGATAATAGATTTTGTTTCATCCTTCTTCCTAAAAATTATCTAAATTTAGCCTTTCTGAGATAAGAGTTCTCACTGTTTTGCTCCCTGAAAAAACACAACAAAACAAAAACAAACTTGTAATTTTTTTCCCTGGTTCTGGTTGTTTTTTTGACCTGGTGACCCTGTAGCCTATTCTGGATCTGGAGACCAATGAAGTTTCCACTCAAAATGATGTAGATACACGTCAGGAAGTAATGAAAGGATGTACCATAAGGCAAACATGATACATATTATTCTACTATGATTCTGGGCTGATACTGCTGGAAAAGATACATCAACATTACAAACTTGCACTGCTTTTCGTAACATTATTAGAAACTTGCACTGCTTTTCGTAATACTCTAGTTAAAATACACATTTTTTTGAATGTGAAAAATCAAATTGAATTATGTCTCCTATTTTTGCATAAGAATAGGAATGTGAGGAAGTATTGCTCTTTGATTGTTGAAGCCATTGTAGTAGAGGTGCTTATTACCTGCTCAAAACCGCTCTAGGTTTAAGCTCAAGGTTTTCTGGAAGTTTATATCTGAAAGTTTCTGAAAGCTTTTTATATTTATTATCCTGCTCACTGACTTGATCCATAGTTGTCCTGTAAACTATAAGCTCAATAAAAGCAATGCATCTATTTTGGTCATCTGTGTTTCTCAGTAGTTGGACACAATACATTGTTCATAATAGGTCATCAAGAAATACACATCAAATAAATGAATGATGATGGCAATAGATACGCTGTTTGTGGTAAGTAACATAAGAATTGATGGGAAAAAGGAATAAAATTTACTTGTATTATCTATTTTAGAAAGGAGGGGGAGTATTTTTTTTTTTAATCAGGAAAGGTATTTTCCTAATGGGTGGAGGTTCAAATAAAGATTGAAGTTTGAATGAACACAAGGTCACGGCTCCTTTAGGATTATCTTCTGTAACTAGGAGAATCTAACCAGGTCTGCAATGTTCTCTTGGTTCCACACTTATGTGCCCCCTTTTCTGGGCATTCATTATCTTTTCATGACAACTGCATTTTTTCCCTTTACAGATGCCAGAGCAATACGTTGAGAAACCTAGGCTGGATATATTGGCTAGAATTAGAGTAGGCCTTCAGGGTTATTTTGTTCTGGTGCAATAATGATAAAGAGGACCATTCCAAAGGATATTCAGTATCCCTTTTGTCTGTCATCCTCAGAAACCAGTTCTAAATATATTCAGTGCCTAACAAATCTGGTTTCAGTCACCCATCTGCCCAGAGGGCTAGTGCTGTGTCTACCCAAGTCTAGTGAAGCCTTGATATAGGGGACCTAAGGCTTTAGGAAAATAATGCAGTGTTAAACTAGGACTGACATTTTCTTGAAGGCAGAATATTAGGTGTCATAATCCTGACTGTATTTATATTGGCATGATCTTGCAGTAAAAGGCTACTAAATACCAAAAAATTCTGACCTTAAGTAGGGTTCACAGCTTTATCAAAGCTCCACATATTACCAAACCTTCAGAGGTGTTAAGCCAACAAGGCCCTGTTGTAGAATAAGGCTGCTAGTTTATTGGCTTCTTTTCTCCAGTTTTCTGCCTGTCCTAACTGATGACTACAGCCCCCAACTCTATCACATCACCTCTTGTATTAACCTGAAGATGAAGTCATCATTGTCGGCTATCTAAGTTCGTTCATTTATCTGATACACTTTGTTTTAGGCCAATAGTACTTGGCTAGATCTTATTTTCTATTTTCTTTGTCTGAAAATCATATGCCCCTTCACAACATGCCAGAAGAATTATAAAACTTGTTTATTTCTAATTTTCAAAGGTAGCGGGCTGAACAGTTTCTCTTCTGAACTTAAGGGTCTGAGATATTAAGCATGCTGTGGCCCTGGGCATTACTTTTTGTTTTGTGAGAGTAAGTGCCTTCAGGGACCAATGCATGTGAAAGGGCTAGATATAAGACAATGAGGAACAAAGGAGTCTATGATAGAGACTTTGTCACTTACTTAAAGCCATCACATTAAAAATATATTTAGACATTGTGATGACCCAAAAGAACACATTTGTGGACAGGATTGCACCTCAAGTCTGCCTGTCTCTGACCTCTGCGACTGGCTTATGTTGAGTCTTTTAAGGTATACACTGAATCTCAGATAGAGCCATTGCTGGATTTGGGCTGTCTTTACTAATGCCTTAGAGTGACTGTCCCCAAAGCCTGCACCTGTCATGGGAACAGGATCCCATCAGTTAAAGCCATCACTGTGATTCAGAGCCTGCTCACTTAGGAGAGTTTGTTATTGACAGGATTGATGAGAAAAATCAAAGCAAAATCAAAACAAAAGTTATTGTTTCCAGGGGAATAGGTGTCTCTTAATTCTCAAGAGGATGTTCCTCTGCTAAGGAAGAGTATGAGGATATAAACAAAGGTGCAGATTCCAGACAGAGTGCTAGAATAAAGAAGGTGCAGAAGTTGTCGGATTTGAAGGCTTTCTATTCTTGGTTTGGAATAAGGTACCTAGAAGCCTGGTAGGTGTTCTGGTGAACGTAACTGAATTTCCTTAGAATGATTTTATCTTTCCCAGGGAAAATACTGTAGTTTACAGAGACAAACCTTATGTCTTTCAGAGGAATGGAGGTAAAAATGTTTCATGGTTTGTTCAACCTAGGAGATCAAGTTACAGTTTGGGCAAGGTTTATGGCTAAAAAGATGAGTGTCCACATGTAGCATGGGGCACTTACTTGTATTTGCATGATGAATACAGTTGGATAAAACAATGTTGTCAATACTAAACTTATTTATTGAGTTACCTGAGTTAGGGTGGAAGCTTGTCAAGAAAGGCCTCAGGCATGAAACTTGGGAATGGCCCATTTTGAGGGGATTCATTGAAGGGAGATGGATGTTGTGTTACCACTTTTGTCTCACTGTCAGAATTCTGCTCCTCTGACAAGGACACGCTGTTAGCCACACTATTGGAGTTTTTTAGTCTACAGCTCTTGAAAGGAAAGTTACCCAAAGTGTCAGTAATGCTGCCACCAGGAGTATGAGCAGGATCAAACCCGAATTCCAGAGACAGACAACTGCACTGGTCGCCAATCTGAAGGGCAAACACAGAGAAGCCAAGTGCAATAGAAAATAGTCTGTGGACAGAGAAAGACAAGAGCTGTGATCATTCTGAGCCGGGCCAGTAGCAGTTGCTCTGTAAGGTGGTGAGTACTTTAAACACATACAAATGGCAGCTGTGCTACGTGATGCATGGCAAGGAAGCATTGGTCACATATACCAGTAAGCCTGCCTCATAGTTCCTAACTGGGTCAACATGAGGCAAAGGTCCTTAAAACGTTTTGCAGCATACAAAATAGCTACTATTTCCCCTTTTCTTCACTACTTTTTATTTCTACCCAAAACTTTCTAGTTTTTCTAGCTGGATGCAAACTCCTCTTCATCTACCCTTGCCAAACATGCTCAGAGACTTTCCATGAAGGACAAATGCTCACACATGGCCCTCTTCTCTGTATCACTTAAGATGGTCTCTTGCTTCCACCAGCCACCTAAGTTGTGAGAGCTGGGTCAGAGGAATCCTTCCTCTTCTGCTCACTGAGGTGCTGTCATTACTCACACCGCCCTGCTTCAGGCTACTGTCGAGATCTGGCAAATGGCATTTGCTACCAGGTTTGAAGATCTCTCTGAGGTTTTGGGCTTTTTTCTGTGAATGCTCAAAAAGTAAATCATTTTATAATGTATATAATTTTCAGGCACATATATTCTCTACTACATATGCTTTTTATTCTCTTGTTTTTTATTTTAGTAATATCCCTTAAAAATAGAAAAATCTCACATGTTGTAGAAAAAAGGCCATGGGCTGAGTTTAACTCTGCATTATAGTTTGCCAGCCTCTGTGGTAGACCAATTATATGTATTTTCACAGACATGTACCAAGATCAATAACATAAGATTCAGGCCTCCCTTAAGTGCTGTTACTACAGTACAAATCTGTGGTTTGTGTGAGTACATGACCATTGACACACCCGTGATATTAGATTGTAACAGGTTCCACTTAGTTTAATTGAAATAAAAATCTCAAAAAGTGAGGGTTTCAAAATAAAGGGTATCAAAGCACCTTCTTTCTAACTAGAAAATTATTCAGAGATATATCAGGGAATAAAGATAGAAAAACAACATAAAGGTTTTAAATGAATCCTGTGGTGAATCTATTTAAATATTTTCCATCGTTTTCTTTATGCAGGGAAATGTATATACCCTTCTTGACACCCAAGATAGAGCTATATTTAATTTGACTAACAAATTAATTTAAATATATTCAGAAAATACAACTAAAATTTTTTGTCTATTATGCATCTTACTTTAGACCCAGAAGTAGATATGCTAGTGACTGCTCTGTGATGTTTCTGCTCAATACCTCAGAAATTGAAGTCTCCACATTCCTATTGATTGGGATACCAGGACTTGAGCATGCACACATTTGGATCTCTATCCCCATCTGCCTTATGTACCTCACGGCCATCCTGGGCAACTGCATCATCCTATTTGTCATCAGAACAGAGCATTCCCTGCAAGAGCCCATGTACTATTTCCTCTCCATGCTGGCCCTGTCTGACCTGGGCCTGTCTTTCTCCTCCCTACCCACTATGTTGAGAATCTTCTTGTTCAACAACATGGGGATTTCTGCTGATGCATGCATTGCCCAGGAATTCTTCATCCATGGATTCACAGACATGGAGTCTTCAGTTCTCCTAATCATGTCCTTTGATCGCTTCGTAGCCATTCGCAACCCCTTAAGATATAGCTCTATTCTCACCAGCTTCAGGGTTTTGCAAATTGGACTGGCATTTGCTATTAAAAGCATTCTCCTAGTGCTACCCCTTCCTTTTACTTTAAAGAGACTCAGATACTGTAATAAACGCCTTTTATCCCACTCTTACTGCCTACACCAGGACGTAATGAAGCTGGCCTGCTCTGACAATAGGGTTAACTTTTACTATGGTCTGTTTGTTGCCCTCTGCATGATGTCAGACAGTGTTTTTATTGCTATCTCCTATGTATTCATCCTGAAGACCGTGTTGGGTATTGCATCCCACGGGGAGCGGCTCAAAGCTCTTAATACCTGTGTGTCTCACATCTGTGCTGTACTCATATTCTATGTGCCCATCATCACCTTGGCTACCATGCATCGCTTTGCCATGCATAAATCCCCTTTAGCTATGATTCTGATAGCAGATGCATTCTTGCTGGTACCACCCTTGATGAATCCCATTGTATACTGTGTAAAAACTCGGCAGATTAGAGTGAAGGTCCTGGAAAAATTGGCTCTGAAGTCTAAATGATGGGGCAAAGGTGTAAGTTACATTTTTTTCCACAATACCTTTTCTTAGGAGAAGAACAGTGTTTCATCCAAATAGGAAATGGTTCTATTTACTTCACAGTCTTTAAATTAGCATTAATTAATTAATTGGTCAATCAACTAATCCCTAATGAGCATTAATATACCACAGCTTTTCTACTTTTGAATAAGAAAAGGCTTATATTTCATAAACATGTTATGAATTTTTTTTTGTTCTTTGGGTGATTGATAACATCAATTCTCAGACACAAGAAGGATGAGTAAAAGTCTTGAGAATTTTCTAATAAGAAGTTAAGAAAAATATCCCTGAACTGTGGCTGGGAGAACCCTACAAAATTCTGGGACTATTTAACATCTTGGTATTGACCTCTTATTTTATTTTCATTGCGATTTACATTAAACTCTTTATACAGTGTCTGAGTTTGTCTAAGTATGTTCTCTACTTTGCTACTCAAAGTGTGGTCTGCTGATTGGCAGTGATAACATTACCTAGAAAGTTGTTAAAATTGCTGCAGAAGATCTTGTCCTGCTGCAAGCTTGCTGAGCTGGAATCTGCATTTTAGCGAGATCTCGGGTGACTGGCATGTAGGTTAGTGTTTGAGGAACACTTTTCTCGGGTGATGGGAAAGGGGAACCTACAGATCATATCATTTGCTGAAGCAAATTTTGGTGGAAGTCAATTTGGAGAGGAAGTTATAGAAGCCGTGGCACTTGGCAGCATTTATAGTAAAGAAAAGGGGCTGAAACCTTGGTGCTCCATGGTTGCAAGTCCCTTGTATTTCTACCATGATGCATATATATCTATCACCAACTGTATTTAAATTTCCACAGGACAAGAGCTGAAAATTACTCAACTTTAACTCTCCCGACAACAAAGTACTCTGTCAATGATATGTGCTTGGTAGATCTATTAATATATCAGTTTGAACTAAGAAAATAGTCTAAAGAAAAAGAGGTAGCATCCTGAAGCCAGATCCTCAGGTTTTTCTGGGGTGAAAATTCTAGGGTGCATCGGTGCAGTCATCATCTAGGCTTAATACAGCACTCTCTCCTCTGCACACCTCATAGTAAGAAGTTAACATTGCAGATACATAAGGAGGTTTTGTGAGACATGGGGATTCTTCCCTTGATGCTGCATTCTGAATTGAGGGGAGCCGCATATTACTGTTCATCAATAATGACAGCACAGAATCTGCACCACTGTGGCCAACCACACACCCAAATAACTTTAATACCTGAGCTTCCCTAGATTCACCCTCACTTTATGGCATTGTAAATGGAGCCAGACCAAAGGGCTCCAGTGATCTCCTAATGAGAAAGGGCCAGCAAGGAAACTTTAGGAGTCACTAGGACTGTGCGATCC
Source organism: Aotus nancymaae (assembly GCF_030222135.1). Lineage (NCBI taxonomy): Eukaryota > Metazoa > Chordata > Mammalia > Primates > Aotidae > Aotus > Aotus nancymaae. The sequence goes on along the minus strand of NW_026988473.1, from coordinate 54,845,089 downwards.
TTATTTAGTACATCAGGGTCCAAGGTTGCTCCTAAAGAATAAGATACAGTGTAAGTCCAAGCTGATAGTTTAGAAGATAACTCACAGAAGAAGGAGTAAATAAACACCATCAGGGTTATATGTCTTCTAAACTTTACTGTGATAGCTCAGTCCTGCCAGGGAGGAGATGAAATAAATGGAAAAACAAGGGACTCAGTCAGGAGCAGGTCCTCTGGTTTCAGCTCTGCCATTTCCTGGCTATGCAGTATTAAGAAATTACTTTCTATGTATTATGATATATTGTATTATGATATATTTCACATATACTTTAAAATTAAGAACATAATTATTTATCCATACATTACAGGGATTAAATAAGTTAATATGTTTAAAAGCTATAAGATCTCAATATGGTCTTCAGACATGTTTGTTTGGACATGGCAGTGTTTGGATGATTTTGTATTAATAGATATCTATACATAAATTATCTTAGATATGGAAAAACATGGAAATACTAGACCTATATTCCCACATGGAAACATTCAAATATTCAATAGGCAACCCCCGAGAATTTGTTAGCCTCTTAGTTCATAAAGATCCCACTACTCACAGTGTGAATATGTACTTGTTCTATAAATTTATATTATTTCCTTGCCTCCTCTAGACATTTGAAGTTATGATCCCTGATATGAATTCTCAATCTCCTCCTTCCCCACACCCTCTCTCTCTCCCTCTCTTTCTCTCTGACACACACACACACACACACACACACACACAATATTATATTCTGGTTTCTCTCCTGGAGAGCTTTGTTTAGCAGGTAGACCAACCCAGAGATCTGGCTTTTGCAAGGCTTCTCCTGATCTGCAGTTCCATCCACCTCCTGTGTATCACTCCTACCCTTTGTTTATAATTGTAAATATATTTGCTAATACTTTCTCCCCTCTTTGTGCTGTTAAGAAAAACCTTTTCCCCCAAACTTAGAGTGAAGTTAATGTGATTTGCAGAGGGAGAATAGTATCCTAGACAGGGCAGGGATATTAATAAAAACCACTATATACTTGAAGGTTTTGACAGAATTAGTGTGGATTTGGCCAGTGTGCAGGAGGGAGTAAGGAAAAGGAGAGAGCAATTGAGGTTCTGCTGTGAAAGAGAGACAGTTCCTCTCTGTTAGCAGAGTAATCAACACATGGAGGCAGCCGGAGTGTTGGCTTTCAGTTCAATACCTACCACTGACTTATAAAGGACCATTCAAAGCTGGTTTCCACAGGCCAATGTTGCAGTTTTCTGTGTATAAAATGAGATGGGGGGAGGAGATTTTAAAAACTTCCAGCTGCAAAGCTCTTTATTCTGATTAATCATGAATACAAAGTTTAAATAGAGTTACTGTTATTTTTTATTATAATTCCAAATCATTTATTTAATATGTCTATGTTTGTGCATTATGATACAGATGTTTTACTTCAAGATAAGAACTGCTTTATTTATAATAGCAACAAAAGACATAATTTATAAAATACATATAAATATATTTAACTTAAGCAAATAATTTTATTGGAAAACATAGAAAAAGCTGTTAATCAATGAAACACCTATCATATACTCTTTCATGTGAAAACTTATCATTCATGTTTATTTTCTTACATTTAATCTATAAATATGATTTAATTCCCCCTAGAAATTCAAAGCATTTGTTTGTTTTGTGAGATGGGGTTTGATTTATATCTCACATTATGTAAATCACACTATGAAGCTATAATAAATAAATGATATGTCATCATTCATAAAAAGATCTGCAAAGCAAAATGCATACACCCACACAAGCTCCTGACCACCAGAGATTTTTTTGTTGATATACAGCAAAAGTGAACTAAGAGTGTTAGTACACAGTTAGTGTATATATGTATACATACAGATATACATTGTATATTCTATATACATACAATATTCTATATACATATAATTTATAATATGATACACATAGTATTTTATTTCAGTGAGAAAAGGAATGTATTTAACAGGTGATTCAGCTATTAGTAACTATCCACCTTAATTAATATAAATTTGGACTTCCAACACAAAAAAACTTCTAAATAAAAACTACTGTAACAATTTTAGAAAAAAGTATAAGAGATTGTGCATTGAATACTTGGTATCCAAGGCTTTTTTTTTTTCTTTTTTTTTTTGAGATAGAGTCTCGCTGTGTCACCCAGCCTGGAGTGCAGTGGCATGATCTTGGCTCACTGCAACTGTCACCTCCTGAGTTCAAGCCATTCTCCTGCCTTAGCCTCTCAAGTATCTGGGACTACAGGCACGTGCCACCATGCCTGGCTAATTGTTTTGTATTTAGTAGAGATGGGGTTTCACCACATTGGCCAGGCTGGTCTCAAACTCCTGATCTCATGATCCGCCCACCTTGGCCTCCCAAAGTACTGGGATTACAGGCCCGGCCAAAGACATCTTTTTATTTTATTTTATTTATTTATTTTATTACAGTTTAGGTTCTGGGGTACATGTGCAGAACGTGTAGGTTCGTTACATAGGTATAGATGTACCATGGTGGTTTGCTGCATCCATCACCCCGTCATCTACATTAGGTATTTCTCCTAATGCTATCCTTCTCCTACTCACCCACCCCCCGATATCCCTCATCTAGCCCCCCAACCCCCGACTGGCCCCAGTGTATGATGTTGGCCTCCCTGTGTCCATGTGTTCTCATTGTGATACACCCACTTATGACTGAGACACCTTTTTAAAGCAATATATCAAACAGAAAAAATATAAACAAATTTAGATTTGTTTATATAAAACTGTCTGTATTTGTTTGAGAATTGATTGACAAGCAAAGTCAAAGACAAATACAGATTGGGAAAGGCATACAACAAAAATGTTACGGAAATATTTATTTATTTATTAGATTGGTGCAAACGTAATTGCAGTTTTTGCCATTAAAGTAATGGCAAAACAGCAATTACGTTTGTACCAACCTAATATTTATTTATTTTTGAGACAAGGTCTTGTTCTGTTGTCCATGTGGGAGTGCAGTGGCGAAACCAAGGCTCACTGCAGCCTCAACCTCCTTGGCTTGAGTGAATCTGTCACTTCAGTCTCCCTAGTAGCTGGGACTATAAGCATGTGCCACCATGACTGGCTATTTTTTGTTCTTTAAATTTTTGAAGAGATGAAATATTCCTATGTGGGCCAGGCTGGTCTTAAACTCCTGTACTTAAGCAATTATCTTGCCTCAGCTTTCCAAAGTGTTGGGATTACAGGTGTGACCCACCCACTTATATTTAAAATATAAACAACCCAATAGAAAAATGGATGAAGTTTGGATCCAAGAAGACCGAATAGGAACAGCTCTGGATTGCAGTTCCCAGCGAAAATGCAGAGGGACAAAGATAACAAAAGAAGAAACTGGCAGCAACCCTTACTGCAGCCGCTGCAGATGATCCCCAGGCAAGCAGGGTCTGGAGTGGACCTCCAGCAGCAGTCCTACAGCAGAGGGGCTGTTAGAAGGAAAACTAAGAAACAGAAAGAAATAACTTGATCATCAACAAAAAGGACATCCAGAGACCCCATCCAAAAGTCACCAACTACAAAGACCACAGGTAGATAAATCCACAAAGATGGGAAGAAACCAGCACAAAAAGGATGAAAGCACCCAAAACCAGAACTCCTCTCCTCCTCCAAGGGATCACAACTCCTCACCAGCAAGGGAACAAAGCTGGATGGAGAATGAGTCTGAAGAATTGACAGAAACAGGCTCCGGAAGGCGAGTAATAACAAACTTCTCTGGGCTAAAAGAACATGTTCTAACACAACGTGGTTCTGAGAAGAATGTATATTCTGTGGATTTGGGGTGGAGATTTCTGTAGATGTCTATTAGATCTGCTTGGTCCAGATCTGAGTTCAAGTCCTGGATATCCTTGTTAATTTTCTGTCTCATTGATCTGTCTAATATTACAGTGGAGTGTTCAAGTCTCCCACTATTATTGTGTGGGAGTCTATGTCTCTTTGTAGGCCATTAAGAACTTGCTTTATGTACCTGGGTGCTCCTGTATTGGGTGGGTATATATTTATGATCATTAGCTCTTCTTGATGCATTGATCCTTTTACCATTATGTAATGCCCTTCTTTGTCTCTTGAACTTTGTTGGTTTAAAGTCCATTTTATCAGAGACTAGGATTGCAACTCCTACTTTTTCTTGCTCTCCATTTGCTTGATAAATCTTCCTCCATCCCTTTATTTTGAGCCTATGTGTGTCATTGCACATGAGATGGATTTCCTGAATACAGCACACTGATGGGTCTTGACTTTTTATCCAATTTGCCAGTGTGTGTCTTTTGATTGGGGCATTTAGCCCATTTACATTTAAGGTTAATATTGTTATGTGTGAATTTGACCCTGTCATTTTGATGCTAGCTGGATGTTTTGCCATTAGTTGACGGATTTTTTTCATTGTGTCGATGGCCCATATACACCATAGAATACTATGCAGCCATAAAAAATGATGAGTTTGTGTACTTTGTAGGGACATGGATGAATCTGGAAACCATAATTCTCAGCAAACTGACACAAGAACAGAAAATCAAACACCACATGTTCTCACTCATAGGCAGGTGTTGAACAGTGAGAACACATGGACACAGGGAGGGGAGCATCACACACTGGGGTCTGTTGGGGGGGGAAGGGAGGGACAGTGGGTGGTGGTTCAGAGGTCGGGGAGGGATCACGTGAGGAGAAGTGCCAGATGTAGGTGACGGGGGGATGGAGGCAGCAAACCACATTGCCCTGTGTGTACCTATGCAACAATCCTGCATGATCTGCACACGTACCCCAGAATCTAAAGTACAATAAAGAAAAAGAAAAAAAAAGAAAATATATTACATATACACAATGGAGTACTATTCAGCCATAAAATGAATGAGATCCTGTCATTCACAACAACATGGGTGAAATTAGAGTTCATTATATTGAGTGAAATATGCCAGTCACAGAAAAACAAACATTGCCTGTTCTCACTTATTTGTGGAATCTAAATATAAAAACAATTGTGCTCATAGACATAGAGAATAGGATGTTTACCAGAGGCTGGGAAGGGTAGCAGGAACCTGGGGGAAAGGCAAGCATAGTTAATGGGTATAAAAAAATAGAAAGAATGAATAAGACCTACTATTTGATAGCACAATAGAGTGACTATAGTCAATAATAATTTAATCATACATTTTAAGATATCTAAAAGAATGTAATTAGATTGTTTATAACACAAAGGATAACTGCTTGAGGGGATGGATACCTGATTCTTCATGATGTGATTATTTTACATTGCATGCCCAGATCAAAACATCTCATGTACCCCATAAATATATACACCTACTATGTACCCACAAAAATAAAAATATATATATTTTAAAGTTAGTCAATTATTGTGCTACAACAATTGTGCTCCTCATAATATGCCCATAATTAATTGCATTGGCATCAAAAAATGAATTAACCACGTTCAGAGAATAAATCTGTAATTACTCTGTTAGTTAACTTTTGCTGTAACCAACTACAAAATCTCAGATGCTTACAACTACAGCATTTGTTATAATGCTCGCTGGTTAGTAGGTTGGCAGAGAACCTCTTGGTCTAGGCTGCTTTGACTTGCTGGCTTTGCTTTAGTTCTCCAGGTAACAGGCACTGGCTCCAGGCTGTGAATTTGGCTCAGGTTTGCACCATGTATCTCCTTCTGGAAACCACATTCAAGGGGAAGTACCTATTAGGGAAGCACTACCCTAGTACAAGAAATCAAACCTTGCAGCAAAATCACACTGAACTTCTTGCTTTTATCACATCCACTAACATCCTCTTGACCAAAACAAGTCATGAGGACCACACTGACCAGAGAAAATCATGTGCTGAAAGTCAGAGTGAAGCTAAACACAATGGGTCCACTTTGTCCCTCCTGATGTGGATGTGAATGAATACTGCTGCTACTAAGAAGTAAAGAATTGAGACCGATAATTCCAAATGGCACTTGAAAGATTCCATTTATGTAAAACATTGTAAGTGTTCACTAAATAGGTAATTATAGTTAGGTTTGGGAGATACAATTTAAGATTATTCTTACTTATTCTATTTTTTTCTGAAATAGGCAAAAATTTTAAAAGTTAAATTAAATTTTATTTTAAACTGACAATAATTATGCATATTCATAGTGATGTTTTGATGCATATCATGTATAGTGATCAGATCAGGGTAATTAGCATATTTATAGTCTCATACATTTCTCATTTCTTTGTGTTGAGAACATTCAATATACATATATATTCAAAAAGTATGCTAACATTTTAAAAACTAAATGAAGAATGAAAAAAATTATATTCTCTCTTTGTTTTCCTGGCCTGATCAGAGTTTAATAGCCTATCTCTTGGTGTGAAAAATCTAAATGAGAGACTTACTTGCATTTTCCTCGTTTATCTAATTTCTAAGGATTGGTTAGAATTCTTACTTCTTAAGGAATTACGATACCAATGGAAGATCTATCTAGTTGAGAGAATGTTTCTGTCTTATTTTTCCTTTGCTACGTAGATGATTAACTCTTCTAGCTTTATCCGGTATTAAGGTATAGATATAGTGACAGGATTAACAACAATAAAATAACAATAGGCACACACTTGGATGGTTGTGACAAGATCTGGACTCTGGCCCTTCCTGGACATGACCCACCCATTGGCACAGGCCATTGATATGTAACGTGCCAGTGGGTGGGTCATGTCCATTCTTTGGGGCTTGTAAGCTGTCATCAATATACACAGGCATACTTCCAGGGACAGGAAACTACATCCACATATATGCACTTCTGTGTACGTGAATGATCATTTCATGCCTGGTGAGCTGAGTTCTCACAGAAACTTTAGCATCAGGAGGCCTCTACCACCAAACATGAAGGGACATCCTCCTCACTGAGCACAATCCACCTTCCTGGGCTGCAACCTGTTGAGTATTCTCTCTCTAATCTCCTTCATCTTGACACTATAGAGAATAGGGTTTATCAATGGAGGAAGCAGGAAATGGATATAGGAGAGAAGAGTACGAGTATGCTGAGTGATTGGCAGCTCAAGACGATTAATCAGTGCCAGGAGGATCATAGGGAAATAGAAGAGGAGCACGGCAGAGAGGTGGGCAGCACAGGTTTGACCAGCCTTCCAGCGATCCTCCTTGGACTCCACACCTTGCAACACCTTGCCAATCAGGCCATAGGAGAAGAAAATAAGCAGGGGGTCCAAACCCATGGCTGAAAGAACCACAAATAGGCTGTAGGCTGCACCCCAAGCTCCTGGGCAGGCCAAACGGGCCACATCTGGATGCAAGCAGTAAGAATGGGTTAGGACCTGTGGGCGGCAGTAGGGCATGTGGGTCAGCACAAATGGCAGGGGCAGATGGAGACCCAGGCATCGAAGGACAATGGCCAGGCTGATTTTGCTAATTACGCTATTGGTGAGGAGTGCTGAGTAGTGGAGAGGTCGGCAGATGGCCAGTGCCCGATCAATGGACATGGCAAGCAAGACAGAGGACTCCATGACAGAAAAGACATGAACAAAAAACATCTGTAGAAGGCAGACTGAGGCAGGGACAGTATGAGCACCAGCAAAGGCAAGGCCCAGCAGTGTGGGCATCAGGGCAGTGAGCAAGCCAATATCAGACACACTAAGCAAGAAGAGGAAGAAGTGCATTGGGCGGTGCAGGGTGTGCTCCAGTGCAATGATCCAGAGGATAGTACCATTGCCCAGTGCGGAGAGAAGGTAGACAGCAATGAGGGGCATTGTCCACCAGGAGGGTGCACTTGACAGGCCTGGCATGCCCACTAGCAGGAAGGTGGGGGCCATTGAAGTGCTGCTATTGGGGGCTGCTTGGGTGGGTAATGTTGACATAGTTCAGGATTCCACGTTGAACTCTGGAACCTGAAAAATGATTAGAAAGGTTTACTTAAGTGCCTGCTAAATTTGCATAAAACTTTCCAAAATAGCCTGCTTCTTCCCTCCTCTGACTCATGCACACACACACACGCACATACACATTTCCTCCCTATGCACACACCCACCCTAATAGTATTTGCCGCATTCACTCCTTGCCCTTGAGGTTTTTCTATAGCTGTCCTCATAGCTCTGTGGTTCTGTTTCTTTCCTAAATTGTTTTCACATTTTTTTTACCTTCTGTCTGCCTGTAGTGTTATCCTAATTTTTCTCCTCCCTTTATGACAAACATTTAAGGAAACAGTCTATTTACTCATATTTTTTTCCCTTCACAACTCCAGACAATCTGACTTCTAGAATGCCTTAATATATTTACATTTTGGTGCACTTTAATTGTTCTTATTAAGCCACTAGTTACTTCTTCATTTGTAAATTAAGGGGCATTTATTTTTTCTAAGGTTGATTTATTTCTTAATGAGCTTTGGCTATTATGGATCCATTTTTTACTTTTTTTAAAAAAATCTGTCTTTCAGAATTAAGCCTTTAATTCACCTTGCTGTGTCCTTATGATTTATACATTAGTATTTAAAATTTTTATTTTATTGAAATGTAATAATCATACATATTTTAGGGGAGTGCATGTGGTATTTTGTTACATGAACAGAATGTGAAATGATAAAGTCAGGGTATTTAGGACATCCATCGCCTTGAGTAATTATAATTTTTATAAGTTAGAAACATTTCAAGTTCTGTCTACTAGCTATTTTGAGATGTACAATACATTGTTGTTAACTATAATCATCCTACTTGCCTATTGAACATTAGAACTTATTTCTTCTATATAAGTGTATGCTTACATTTTTTTTTTTTGCTTAAGCAACAGAAATATATTTATTGTCTTACAATTCTGGAGACTGGAGTCTGAGATCAAGGTGTTGGACTGGTTAGTTTCTGGTGAGGTCCCTTTTCTTGGCTTGTAAATTGTCACCTGACTTGCATATGGCAGGGAGGAAGAGTGATGGAGCAGAGAGAGAGAAAGAGAGAGAATGAGAACAATCTCTCTGGTGTCTCCTTTATAAGGGGACTATTAAAGGGTCCTGACTTTGCGACCTAATTCCTCTCAATGGCTCCAACTTCCTATATACTGGGGGTTAGAATCTCAACATATAAATTTGGGGGGAGGCACAAATATTCAGTCCATTCAATATCTGAATGAGGTAGAAAAGGTTTTCACAAATAAGCAATATCACAAATTATTTGAAACATTTTAGTATAAATCTATTCTCATAACTTTGGTATGCATTGCAATTTATAAGCCTTTTGTTTAATGTAACAACAAATTAGAATGTTGAAAGTTGACTTTGGGTAAATATTTAATTTTTCACACAAGAAAAATTTACTCCTGGCTCCATTTTCTCCAGTTATTTTCATCCTATAATTTAAGTACGCAATATTTGCTCTTCCCATTATCTTTGCTTTAAATCTTATTTTGGCTACCGTTTTTTTTAATAATGGTGAAAGTCATAGCACCACAGTCCCTACGTCATTCCTAAATATGCCTCCTTGCAGTCACTCATTGCTTGTTTTATAGATGACAGAAAGAGTCGTGTAGTTGGTCTTTCTGTTTTCACTCTGATCCATCTTAAACTTACTACAAACACAACAGTTAAATTCTCCTTCCCTTTTTCCTTCTCCTTTTTTTTCTTACCTTTTTTCCTCCTTTATCATTCTTCCATTATTTTTTAAAAGAATTATCTTTTTAAAAAAGTTACATGGGATACAACTTTATTATTTTTCCTAATTATTTGCATTTCCACTCTGAAAATAGGATATATAACCAACTTTACTTGTGATCATAAGAATTGCTTTGGCTATCAAAATGTAAGAAAAAGAGGTGTATGTCTACGTAGAAATTTATAGAGAGGAATCCAGAAGTGAATGCATGCAAAGGGCTTTTATGCTTCCATTTTTGAGGGATCTTTACTTGGACCTACTCCTTTTCCTCCATGGTCTTATCTACTCTCAGGACATCAACTCAAGTCTACAAACTGATAAATCACTAGTATATAATTCACAGATCATTGTAGGTTCATCTCACCTTTGATGTTCCATGCAATTTAAATTCAAATAATCCAAAGCAGATCTTAAACTGATAAATCACTAGTATATAATTCACAGATCATTGTAGGTTCATCTCACCTTGGATGTTCCATGCAATTTAAATTCAAATAATCCAAAGCAGATCTTAACAGACACATCTTAATGTCTCTTTGAGACGCCTCAGTTAGGAAACAGTGAAGAGGAATTTACGTCAACAGCAAAACCAATAAGACACTCCTTGGTTCTCTAAGTCAGTTGCGGGTGCCACCATTCATCAATTTTTCAAAATAAAAACCTGAGAATTAGCCTCTCCTCACATGTAATATCCAAATATTATTTATAATTTCAACAAGAAGGAATGGGTACACAACATAGTGATATCTTCTTCCCTGTCCAAATGCCCAGAAAGGTTGAAACTGAAATTCTGGATAGAAAGACCATGAAAATCGGAATCTAAAGAAAAGTAAAATAAAAACTTGTCAGGTTATGTTTTCAGGGGAATGATACAGATACAAGTTAATCCTAAACATTTATTAAAAGAATTCCAAATACATATGTTAAAAAATATTACATTAAAATTTTCAATAAAATGTGATAACTTATCAGCTAAAAAGGAAGATAAATACAACAAAAGCTTAATCAATCCCACAGACTTTTAAAAAGGAATAAATAGAAACAGACATTCATTTCCTGTGTGATGGAGTGAGGAGGCTAACATATCCGCTCCCCTACAAAGCGGATATTAACCTGGCAGGCTATCAATAACATCTATTTTGGCACTCTGGAAATCTGTTAGAGATATAAACTTGTTTATTGAAATGACTGAATTTTGGAACATACCAGCCACGTGCCTGGCATTTTGGCCAAGTCTGCTTCATTCTGCTGCCTCCTGCTCTATCAGTAGCGGTCAGATAAGGAAACCCCACAGTTTTGTTCTTGCACCCTGAGGCAGCTTCTGTGATTTGGAGTTCTGTCAGTTAGCATGGCAATTTTGGTGGCAAGCAAATAGGGAGGGCCAGCAGCTCCATTACCCTGAGATTCTAGTCCTCTTTGGGGCAATGTGTCTACCAGTAGACTAGCAGGGGATTTAACACAGAGTTCTGGCTGAAAAATAAAACCATGATGGTAACTGGAATCCATAGGAAGAAATTAAGAGTACTGGACATAATAAATATATGGGTAAATATGAAGGAGTCTATACACATGTTTTACTTAATTTTCCCTAAATTTCCTTAACAGGCATGGATTATATGAACAAATAATTATAATACTGTATTGTTGAGTAAATTGTATATATTACATATGTGTATGTCTGCATATGTATCCATATATATTATGATAATAGCTCAACAAGAGGGAGGAATTAAAAATGTATTAAAACAAAACTTCTGAATTTTACTGGAATTAAGTTAATATTATTCTGAAGTAAATTATATAGTAATGTACATATTGTATTTATAGAGAAACCGTTAATATAACTAAAAAAAAATCAAGAGATGAATTGAAATGGTTCACCAAAAACACTTACTTACCACAAATGAATGCAATGAAAGAGCAGAGGAACAAAAAAAGACTCAAAACTAACAGAAAACAAATAGCAAAATGACAGGCGAAATTCCAACAAATAATAACAAAGTGAATAGACTAAGCATGCCTTACAAAAGGCACATTGTTATGTAGAATAAAAAAGCAAGTTATAACTATATTCTGTATACAAGAGACATACCATAGATTCAAAGGAGTAAATAGTTGAAAGTAAGAAAGTAGAAAATTATATACCCCACAAAAATACATGAGAGATGGAGTGGCTATACCAATATCAGACATAATAGACTTCAAGGTAGGAAATATGAAACCAAGGAGAATATTTCATGATGAAACATGGTCAATATTAGGAAGATATAACAGTTATAAATGCATATACAAAGAACACTAGATCCCTAAAATACATGAACCCAAATTCACAAAATTCAAGAGAGAGATAAGCAATTCATCAATAATAGTTGAAACTTTTAATATTCCAAACTCAATAATTGATAAAACAATTGGACAAAAAATACATAAGGAAACAGAAATCTTCTGAAAAACACCATGAGCCAGAAATGACATTTATATAATACTCTCCACAATAACAGACTACATATTCTTTTCAAACATATATAGGATTTTCTGTATGAAGAACTGTAGGCTGGGCGGCAAAATAAGGCTTAATAATTTAAAAAATTTTCATATACAAAGCAAGTTCATTTCTCAAATTAATAACTCAAGCTTCCTTAAGTATTTACAAAACAAAGAACAATCAATACCCAAACTAAATAAGTGTTTGTGAGAATGTGGAGAAAAGGGAACCCTTGTACATTGTTAGTAGGAGAGTAAATTTGTACACCCATTATGAAGAATAGTATAAAAGTTTTTCGAATAATTGAAAATGAAACCACCATATTATTCAGCATTCCCACTTCTGGGTATGTATTCAATGGAAATAAAACCATGATCTCAAAGAGATTCCTCCACTCCCATGCTCATTGAAGCATTATTAATAAGAGCCATGATATGGAAACAACTTAAGTGTTCACTGATGTGTGAAGAGGTTAAAATATCTATCTATCTATCTATCATCTATCTATCTATCTATCTATCTATCTATCTATCTATCTATCTATCTATCTATCTCTCACACTTTTTAACCTCTTCACACATCAGCGATATATTTTATATACATATATATATATATAATATTCAGCCTTCAAAAAGAAGAACAACCTGTCATTTGCAACAACATGGATAAATATGGAGGACATTATGCTAAGTGAAATAAGCCAGACACAGTAAGAAAAATGCTGCACAACCTCACGTTTGTGTGAACTCTAACAAAATCAAGCTCATAGAAACAGAATAGAAGGGTGATTATCAGGGTTTGAGGGGGCATGGGGGAAATAGGGAGATGTTAGTCAAAGGATACAAACTTATAAGATGTGTAAGTGTTAGAGACTTAGTGTACAGCATGACAATTATGGTTAATAATAATATATTGCATACTTAAAATTTGCCAAAGGACAGATCTTAGGTATCCTCCAAACACACACATACATATATACACACATGCACGCACACATATACAATGATAACTATGTGAGGTAATAAATATGTTAATTGGCTTGATTGTGGTCAACGTTTCACAATGTATACATACATCGAAACATCATATTGTACACCTTGAATATAGACAATTTTAAATTGCCAATTTTACTTTAATAAAGCTGAAAATAATGGAATAAAATAAAAAAAAGTATAGATGACAAAATTAAAGATTAAAAAATTGAAAGCCCTTAGCAAGCTTAAAAAGAAAATAAAAGATGCAAAATCAGGAATGCAATGTGGGACAACACTATTAGACAACTTGGTTGAAACTTTAAAAAATACTAGAAAAATAAAAATTATCAAACTGACTCAAGAAGAAATAGCAATTCTAAACAGAGCTATAACCAACAAACTCAATTACTAATTAAAAATCTTCCTACTAAAAAAATCCAAGGTCCAGATGATTTCATGGGCGAATTAGATCACATATTAAAAGAATAAATAATATCTAATCCTTCTCATAACATTTTAAAATAGAGGAGGATTTTATAAAATCCTACTCAATCCAGAAGCACAGTGTAATCTTGATTCTAAAGCCAAAGTCATAACAAAAAACATAACGACTGACAAATATTCCTGAAGTAAATAGACATATAAATTCTTAATATTAAAAATTAAATTTGGCTACATATTTAAAAAATTCTTCACTGTGATTATGTGGAATTTATGTCAAAGTGCAGAGTTGGTTTTGTATTTCAACATCAACTAATGTAAACACATTAGAAAAAAGGACAAAAATTGCATGGTCATCTCATTGGGCACAGAAAAGCATGTGTCAAAATCCTGTACTTACTCATGATAAAAACTCTTAATAAACTAGAAATAGAGAACTTTTTAAACGAGATTAAGGGTATCTGTGAATAACCTATAGTGAACATTCTACTTAAATGTAAAAGACTGAACATTTCCTCTGTAAGATTTAGAATGAGGAAACAATAATTTCTGGCTACTTCTTTTGAATATTATACCAAGGATTCTAGATAATGCAGTAGGGAAAAAAAAGAAGTTTCAAGTTTGGGAAGGAAAAATAAGATAATCTCTATCTACAGATGACATCAACCTATATGTAGAAAATTTTAAAGAATCTATCAAAAAACTACTAACACCAATCAATAAGTTTAGCAAGGCCACAGGATACAAAGTCAAGATTAAAGCATCGGTTATGTGTCTGTACAATCGAAAGATCTGAAAGCAAACAATCTAAAAATTTAAAAAAATTTATAAAATTATGAAAAATGAAAAAACAGAAAACAAAACAAAATAAATATAAAATTTGTTCGTTGAAAACTACAAAGTGATGCTTAGGAGTTAGAGAAATTTTAAATAAATAAAAAATATATTTATTGATTGGAAGATTTTATATAATTAAAATGTCAATTATCTCCAAGTTGATCTATACTTTCCACAAAATCCCATTGAAAGTGTTGTCAGACCTCTTGGCAAAAATTAACGAGCTTATCCTAAAATTTATATGGAAATGCTATGGATGTATAATAGCCAAACCAATTTCAAAAAAGAAAACCAAATTTGTGAAAATTACACAACTTAATTTCAAAAATCTCTGTAAAGCAGCACTAGTTGAGACAGTGTCTATCTCATAAGGATGGGCATACAGATCAATGAGAAAGAAATAAGAGTCTAGACAGACATTCATGCCTTAACTGTGTCTTGATTTGCTGCAGGGGTGACATGACAATTAAATAAGAAAAGGATAATCTTTTCAATAAATAGTACTAAGGCAATTAGATATCCATATCCAAAAAAGGTGGCTTAAGATCTTTATTTATCATATACCATAAACAAACGTTAACTTAAAATATTTCATGAACCTATATGTAAGAGTTAACACTATTTAACATTCATAAGAATTTATAGGATAGAAACTTCATGACCTCGGTTAGGAAAATAGTTCAGATAAAACACCACTAGCTCAATTCATAAAATATAAAATTAATATTAAGAATTCACTGAAATTAAAACTTTTGTCCTTTGAATCACTGAAACATAATATATAAGAAAATTAAATTTTAGAAGTCACCATCACACTCATATAAAGCAAAGAAATAAAACAGACCGGGCGTGGTGCCTCATGCCTGTAATTTCAAAACTTTAGGAGGATGAGGCAGGCAGATTACTTGAGGTCAGGAGTTCGAGACCAGCCTGACCAACCCCCTCTCCACTAAAAATACAAAAATTAGCCTGGTGTGGTTGTGCACTCCTGTAATTCCAGCTACTTGGGAAACTGAGGCAGGAGAATCATTTGAACCTGGGAGGCAGAGGTTGCAGTGAGTGGAAATCACGCCGTTGCACTCCAGCCTGGGTGACAGAGCAAGACTCCATCTCAAAAAAAGAGAGAGAGAAAAATAAATAAATAAGACAAACAAGCAAACTAAAAAGTTTAAGAATAAAAGTTAACATAACACTTCTATCTCTTTATTGGGAAAACTACAAAACTTTACTGAAGAGGGGAAAACTCAATGAAAAAAATTAATATACAGATTTACTGTAACTCCATTATAAATCTCAAAAAATTATCCTGGAACTAGGTCATATCATCCTTAATTTTCTGTGCAAATATAAATTATCAAAAATGTATGAGGCATTTTTTAAAAGACTCAAGAAGGGACACATTATATTACTATCAAATCTCATTGTAATTCTAAAGAAATTAGAACAATGTGATATTGTCCCAGACAGAACTGAAAATCTAGAAATAGATATTTTGATATACAGAAATTATATATGTATCATTTAAAATCTATGGGGAAAATATACATTTTGGAAACTACTATATTTAAAAATATACATAATTTGGATCTCAGTCTTATAGTATGCATTTAAATAAATTCTAATTAGAGCAATACCTAATGTGAAGTGAAGCAATTATTATACTTACATGAAAACATAGGAAACCTTATAATATCAAAACAATTTTTTTTGTAAAACTAGACATAACATGTTCAAACCGTAAGTCAAAATATCAATAAATGTGTTAACACCAAAATTAAAACATCTGTTATGACAACAGGTATCATGTATGTGGTTAAAAAATGAGGGGAAGAATAAACAAAATGTCACAGAATGGGACAATATTTGCAATTTGCACCACTGACAAAAGTTTGGAATTTGAAATATGTAAAGAACTATAACAAATAAGGAATTGGACAATCTAATATAAATCTGGCAAAATATGAACAACTATTCATATAAGAATAAAGACAAATGGTGAACAAATATATTAAAAAATCAATCTCAGTGGTTACTGAAGTAGTACATATTAAAAATAATAAAACTTTTTTCACTCACCAAATGGGACAAGATTATAAAATTTGATAAAATTTTCTGTGGGGGAAAAGATATTAAAAGATGACTTTAAATCAAGGCTGTAAAGGTTATGCAATTTTGTAGTCTATTTGAGAGCAATTTGGCACAATGTATTAAAATAAGAAATTCATTGGATTTGGCAATTCTAGTTCTTGATATATCTATCAGAGAGACATTCATATGCACAAAAAGGCATAAAAAAGATTGTGCTCTTCAAGAGTAAAAAAAAGTAGAGTTCTTCATAGAGAGAATTCTAATTATTATTAATCAAATATATGATTATGATGCGTGATAGTCTTATGGTCAAGAATAAAACATTTGTTGAGTTTAAAACAAAGTTGCTGAATGATTTGTGCTTTATGGTATCATGCATGTTTTAAAAACTTCCCAAAGTACTACCTCTCAGCTACATTTGTATGTAAGCACCTAGAGATAGTCTTAGAAGTGTATGCATTAAATTGATTTGATCAAAATAGTAATCACTGGTGGTGAGGGACTAATACTGAATTGCAATGGGGTTGAAAATGACTGGCTTTAAAACTAATACTTTATTTTTTCTTGGTAAGATGGCTCTCATATTAAATGAGCAACTGTCTATTTAGTAAGCTCCATTGTCTCTCTTCAAAATTTTCTTTTGTATTCAGCTCTTTTACTCATCAACAGTGTGATAGTCTTTGCTGAGGCTTTCATTTGGATTGTGCCGATACACCCATGCTTTTCTGATTCTCTATATGGAGCCCACGGTGTTATCATAATTTGCTATCTGATATTGAGGCTTTGATGTCTTTCCTTAAAATCACCCGATTTTTTCACTACTTTAAAATAAAGGTCATATTTTTATTGGTCATAAAAGCCTTATCACCCTCTGGTCCTAGACAACCTTTACTTATTAACATCTTTCTAATACATATCCACCCATGCACCTCAGCTTCCCAGAACAACTGTGATTCCTTGAATATGTCATTGGATTTTAAACTTTCAAATAATACATTTATAACAGAATTTTCTTCACCCTTTCTGCATCAGCATACCTTATAGGTATCATGAAGTTTCAGCTCAGGCATTGCTTTTCTTCTCCCTGACTACCTTTCTTCAAACACACAGCCTGGGATGAGCTATTTACTTCCTCCTGTCACACTATGGCACGTAGAGTTGAGTACCTGCCATTCTCAAATATTAGTATTTCTTCCTTTGCCTTCCTCCTCAGTGGACCGTTACCTCCTAAAGAGAAGGTTTAGTTATTTATGATTGTAAGTTCAGGTTCTGATTTATATTAAGCCTCAGAATATATGATTTATAAATCTTTGGCACTTCTATTTTGCAGTTACTAATTCTATTTCTCTAAACTTTCCTCCTGGATTTTATCCTTCTTTCTGAAATGCCACTGAGCTTTCTTATTTCTTTCTTAGAAATATCCCATTCACCCCTCATACACACCTCATGTAAGTTTTTCCAAATCATTATTCTCTCCTTTAGAGGAGTTCTTTCTTCCCAACATATTTCTACTCCCTTCCCTTTCTTTATGACTGTCACAGTCTCTGCCTCTCTGACTGAAGTATATAACAGATTGAGCTTCTAAGCAGCTGGGCTTGAAATCAGGAGAACAGAGATATTTAATGCATGTCATGCACTTCATAGATTGTTACTGATAATTAAAACAGATCAGGTAGTTGGTGTGTTTCATAGAAGGTAAAGTAGAGAAGGTTTGAGACAGGTGGCTTTTGTGGGGATGTTTAAGCCACCACATGGGAACGCTGCATTTAACAGGTCTCCTTCATCCCAGAATTTTGAAAACCCTCCTATACACACCTAACTAGCATACCAGAATCACATACATCTTTTCTCACATACACTATTCACACACGAAGGATACTCATGTTTAGTAAGCAATGTCTATAACATCACATAACAGACATATATACATGCACACACCCATTGAAATTAATACACAGAAACACATGTATACTCATACACATGTAAAAAATGTTTAAATTCAGAAAGAAATATTTTTGAGGCAAATGCATATCAAATTGATAGGCATTCAAACAAAATACATATACACATGCAAGGATACATAAATGCACAAATAAATATTTACTCTCTAAGATAGAGTCACCTCTGTATATGTACTATATATATGCATGTACTCACATGAAAAGGCATGTGATAATGAAAGTAACTGTACATATATATGTTGTTTTATATATATATGCATATGTGTGATATGATGTATGTATTTATCTCTATAAATTCTAAGCGGCAAGTACTATCAATCTCTTGCCACCTCAATCAAAGCCAGGTACAAACAAGACTCAATCATTTTTCCATAAACACACATGTAAAGACAATGAGTCTTTACATACAAACATGTTCATCTGAGATTCACAAACATCCCTTCAATATGCAGCACACATACCTGCATTTATATGCATTTGAAATGGAGAAGATCATAAACGTATTTCTTGTGATCACATCACACACACTGTCAGATCATTCTTATTTTATTTCTAATGTTTGGTAGATTGCTACAAATAAAAGCAATTCTTCCTCTTACTGAATCTTTGTTTCTATACACCTAATTTTATGGATTGAAAATCACAAGTGAGGACTTGGTCACTAAAATGCATTTATTGAACAATGCTCAATATTTGAATATTCAAAACTTCGTATCTCCCTTCTCTCTGCAATGAGCATTGTGCTTTTCTTATTGCTCTTCCTGCCCCATCGTAATTTCTCAGTCAACTACTCAACTTCTCAGAAATTGATGTAACTTTTTGAGAGGTGTCAAATTATTTGCCCTGTCTTCTTTCGATTCTTCTAGTCTCAGAAAGAACAAAAATTTTGTTCATTACCAGATTAGTTCCTATTAACACGACTAAAGGGATGAAACGTAGGATATTTAGGTATAAAGGTGACTTGATGCTGGTGTAAAGGAGAGACCTGGGTAGCCACATAGAGAAGGCAGACATTATAGACAAATTTGCTCGCTTTACACTTGGGTCTAGACCTAGTCCTGGCTATCAGAGTGCTCTTCAAAATTCTCCCTGGTACTTACCAGACCAGCATCGAAGAGGATTGGTCAGACAGAGTCTTGGTTGCAGATAATTGCTATAGTATTATAACAGCTTCAAGAAGTGGATGATGTGAGAGAATTTATAGTATAAATTCTCCAGGAGTTGTGCCATAGGGGATAAACCACAAAAGGAAGAAATGTCTAGCAGAGTGGACTTGTCACCATGGCAATGATTACCCCTCCATATCCTGGACCCTGCTTTGTCTCTGTATTATCCCTGAGTGTACTAAGAGAGATATCTTTAGTGCTCAGCATCCAGGAATCTGTGGAAGATGTGATATATCCCATAGATAAATTACCTCACCAAGTAAAAGATCCAATAGGACATCATGAAATATAGATATGAGACCTATGCATATAGGGGTCCCCCCAAAAAACAACAACAAAAGAAAATCAAGCATAGCATCTGGGGTTGAGAAAGGAAACAATATAGGGAAGAGAAATCATAAGGTGATAGGTCTTAAACTTAGATCATAAGCTCCCATATTCTCAGTTTCAAATTTTAGTGGGCATTTGAAATAAAAGGCAAAGCAGTCAGTTCTGCTGCTCCATATATTCAGATTATTTCTCATGTTGTGACTTCACTGGGAATTCTCATGAGATTCAGCTTTGCCCTGAAGAATTGTGGAATGAGGACCTTAGCAAATTATCACTGGAGCAAGGTAGGTAGAAAATCAGACCATATATAAGGCATGGAAGATATCGCCATTGAATTTTCAAGTGTCCCCAAGTTCCTTCATTCAGGATTTTTGGCCACCAGTAAGTTTAGAACAACTTATAAATTTTTTTGAGACATCTTTCAGTGATGTTTGGTCAGAAAAGTCTGCTCCAACTTTCTAATTCTAAAGTATGATATTATAGGGTCATTTATCTCTAGTCATCTTAGATTTTTACCCAATTCCAAAAACTGTTGCTTCATAACTCTTGCCTTTGAACCTGCAGTTATATCTGCCTTCTCTCCATTTTCTATCTCAGGAACCAATTCATCCCTATTGTAAGTCATATGCTACCAGCTCCCATAGGCCTTGTGAGGTATTAATCCCCTTTAAATGAATTGCTTCCAGTTGCACAGCCTCTGTATGTGGCCTCCACACATTTGTATAGCATAATCTACTCATTATTGCAACCCTTTCCATGCCTTCCTACTACCTTGTGAGCTATTCGAAGTAAAAGACTATCTTTATATTTTATATTTTTCATTTATACAACAACATCTATCCATTATACTTGAAATAAGTTTCATGAATTGTATGAGTTGTTTTGAAAAGCCCGCTTAAGCCAAATTTTCTCTCGCCCGGATTTAGAACTTCGTATCTCCCTCCTCTGCAATGGGCACTGTGCTTTTCTTATCGCTCCACCTGCCCCATCATAATTTCTCAGTCAACTTCTCAGAAATTGATATAACTTTTTGAGAAGTGTCAAATTATTTTCCCTGTCTTTCGGTCCTTCTAGGCTCAGAACAGGAAAATCCAAACTCTTTTCTCCCTCCTTCTCCCTCTCTTTCTTGCCTCATCTCCTTACTTCCTACCCTCTCCCTGATTATTTTCTCACTGTCATCCCCAGTCAGACTGTCCTTCCCACACTGGCTTCTCCTACTGTGCGGTTCACTCACCACACCTGGTTTCTCCCAGCGAACCTCACACACAGGTGTTTTAGTGAACTGCCTGGGCTGTATCTTTATGTTTCTCTGGTTGTACCATATCTAGGAAAGTGGGTGGGGTGTGGGGTACAGGGAGGGTAAGCACAGGTGTCCAGCCTTGCCTTGCCAGAGCCCCATGGGGAGGCTCAAAGATAATAGTTAAAAACTTGTTGTTCTGCCCAATAGAAGGACCATGATGACCTTTGAACTGCAGCAGGAATGAAAAAATCTCTCCATCCGTAACATCCATTCTTGATCTTATAGCCTAGCAAGCATATCCCTCTCTGCCCACGCTAGCCCTAAGCTCATAGAGACGGGAGGCCCTGATGCTCTGTCTTCCCCTGACCTGTCTGTTTTGGGACCTTTACCACAATCCCTCCCTGGCATTTTTTTTTTTCAGAGAGTAGATAATGAGCTCCAGAGAGTGCTCCTGGATCAGTCCTCAGGGACTCATTCTGGTTTTGATGCTTAACTTTGTTTTGACTAATTGCCATTAGCTTAGTTTGGGTACCACATGGTGTTTATAGCACTAAAGTCACAGGTTTTATCTCTGCAAGGATCACTTAGTCACTTTGTTTTGCACCCTCCAAGTAAAGCCAGAATCCATTCAAAGACTAGCTGGGCTACAGAATGAGCTCTGATCTTTGGTATGGTTTGATCTCCGTATCTGGCTGTGGGCACACTGTCACTTATAAAGCCAGATCTCTCTGAAATACATCAGCTGGTTTGACTGGACAGCCTCATTCCTCTGGCCCAGTCATTTTGATTTCCTCTTTTTCTCTCTCTTCCCTGCACTTTGTTTTTTCCTCATGTTCCCTGCCTTTTCTTATTCTTAATAAATGCCTTGTTTTCTCATGGATCAGGTATCACCAGACACCTCCACACCCCATCCCAGCTTGTGGCTTTTCTGTCACACCTCAGACATAATCAGCCAAATCTCTGTGAAGAGCTTGGGCTCTCACTGTGCGTCACGCCATTCACTGCTCCTCCCCTCCTTCAGACCCTTCTGGGGTCCTTTTGTTTTTGTAATCCCTGCAGCAGACTGGGTAACCAGATCCCCGATCACGGATTTATCTTGGCTCGTCCCTGTCAATTCCATACTCCCTTTCGGGAGATGGTGCATTCATCTTTCTATCCCCAGGCTCCAGCCAGACTTCTCCTGGACTTATGTCATTGCATCCCCCCTCCAAATTCCAGCTGGTGTGATCTATTGGATCTAGAGACCGCCCTCAAACTTATCAACTGAAATTTAGCCCCATGGAGAATGGAGCAGGAGACACTGCTTAAATTGGCTTTTGCTACCTCCACAATCCTATATCCAAGGTCTGTCTTAGGCTCTATTGTGTTCAACGTACTATTTCTTGTTCTTTCATCACCCTGGAATCCAAAGCCATCTCTCTTCTAATCTCTAAACAGTAGAAAAGACCTCTTATCTATCTGCACTATGATGTCCTTGGCATCCAGGGTGGTAATTTATTAATGTGACAAATAAGTCTGTCCTAATATGTTAGAGAGAGGGACAGAATTAAACCATCCCTGGGTCCCTCCTTTTCTCAGATCAAGGCATGTGTCATTTGATACTATGTTTTAGAAGGCCAAAGTATGTTGCTCTGTTCGCCAGATCTAGAACAATCTTGGGGAACATCTCTACTTTGTCAGTTTGTCACTGTAAGGCTGTGGACCAGCTACTTCACATGTCTGAGCTTCAGTTTCCTAATCAGTAAAAA
Source organism: Aotus nancymaae (assembly GCF_030222135.1). NCBI lineage: Eukaryota > Metazoa > Chordata > Mammalia > Primates > Aotidae > Aotus > Aotus nancymaae. The sequence continues at coordinate 54,822,142 of NW_026988473.1, read as the reverse complement.
GAGTTCAGACGGAATGATAGCCAAGTGTCCAGTTCAATGCCTAACTCCTATTATTTACAGTCTTTGCACATTGTTATCGGTTTTCCATGTTACCCCATCGATGGGTAAAATGGCTTTCACTCAACAGATACTTTTGAGCACCTGATATGTGCCAGATATTGTTCTAGGCTGCAGTAGTAAATAAGGGATATAAGACTGGTTTTATGGATTTTACCTTTCAGTAAGAAGTGGCTGAGAATAAACGAGTAAACAATTGTAATAATTCCAGCTGACTCTACATAAAGTCTATAAAATAAACAGAAAAGGGTCATGGGGTAATAAATAAAGAGGAATAAATTCTGCAGAAACGTTAGAAGAGGTAATATTTAAGCTGAGAGCTCAATGCGGATAATGAGCTAGCCATGAGGAGACATGGAGAAAATGTGTTCCAGGGCAGTGCTAAGGCAGGGAGGCAAGACTCGGCATTTCTGAGGAGCAAGAAGGTAGCCAGTGTACTTGCAATCAAGAGAAGAAGGGAGAGGTAACAAGAAGCCATTGGAGACATTTGCAGGACTCTGCCATATGGTGTCATCAGACATGATTAGAAATTTTAATTCTAAGTGCGTGGGAAGACATTGGGATGTATAAAAAGCAGGAGTATAAAAGTGTGATTTCTAATTTTAGAAAGTTCCTTCCACCTGCCATGTAGAGTAAGAATGGACTTTGGCTCACAAAAACAGAAGCTAGGAGACCAGTTAAGGGAAACCTTTCAAAGCAGTTAAAAGTGGAGGAAAGTGGCTCCTTATGCCTCTCAAAGCAAACTATGTTTCTGCATTTGTGTATGGTACTACCATTCCTCTATTCCATCAAGGCAATTTAAAGTTACTCTTATATTCTCTCATGAATCAGTATATATTTAACGAGTTCTGCTGTGTCTCTATGATGTTCTTGGTAGTCCAGCTTGTTCTACTCTATTGCCTTAACCCTCGTTTACAATGCGTTAGCCTTGTTTTGACTTCTGTTCTCCATCACCTTCTGCTCTTCTAAAAAATATCTCTAATCATTTTATTTTCTCCTGCAGAACTTTTTCATCATTTGTTCTCTGCCCCTTGAATAAAATTCAAATTCTTAAGGTAGTCCATACCCCTAATATTCTAGTTCCAATATTTCCACTTTTACCACTATCCTTCCCTCATCCTGTTAACCAGCTAAGCAGGGCTACAGTGATTTCCCCTAAAAATTTTATACGTGTTCTCACCTGCATATTCCCATGTAAACTCTTTGTTCCACCTGAAATATTCTTATAGGTCATTAATCTAAAATCCTAATCATGTTCTAAGTGTTCATTTAAATTGTGCTTGTTACATTACATTTCCTCAGTCTTCCCTGTCCTCTACCAGTTAACAATGATTCTCCTAATTTCAAACAGCCAAACTTTTGTCTAATCTTCTCATATAGCTCATAACACATTGAACATTTATTGTGGTTATTTTAATATTTGTCTTATTTATTTTCCAAATCTTTTATATGGTTTTAAAAATCATGATTAAAAGGGACATAAAATAAAATTACCATCTTAACCATTTTTAACTGTACAGTTTAGTAGTGATAAGTATATTTACATTGTTATGCAACAGAGCTCCAAAATTTTTTCATCTTGCAAATCTGACTCTATGGCCATGAAACCACAGCTCCCTGTTTCCACCTGCCCGTAGCTTCTGTTAACCGCTGTTGTGTTTTCTGTTTCTATGAATTTGACTACTTCAGATACTTTATATAAAGTGGAATCACACCTTATTTGCCTTTGTGTAACTAGCTTATTTCACTTAGTGTTACGTCCTCAAAATTTATTCATGTTGTAGCATGTGACATGATTTAGTTTATTGTTAAGGGTGAGTAATTTTCCATGTATCTACCAGATTTGGTTCATCCATTTATTTGCTGATGGAAATCTGTGTTGCTCCCACCTCTTCGCTATTGTTCATAATACTCCTATAAACATGAATATGCAGATATCTCTTTGAGACCCTTTTACAATTCTTTTGGATATAAGCCCAGCTGTGGAATTGGTGGATCATATGGTAATTATATTTTTAATTTTTTGAGGAAACTTCATTCTATTTTTCATAGCAGTTGCACCAGTCGTACTCCATCAATAGTGCACAAGGGTGTCAATTTCTCTACATCCTTGTTGACACGTTATGTCCTGTTTTTTTAAATCTATTTGTTTATTTTATTGCTGTCATCTAATGGATTTTAGGAAATGTCTGATTGTGGTTTTGATTTGCATTTCTCTTATGATTGTGATGTTGAGCATATTTTTGTAGGCTTGTTGATCATTTCTCTGAAGACATGTTTATTCAAGTATATTTTTAAGGTTCAATCTATTTTGTCTGATAATAGCATAGATGTCCCTATTTCCATTTTGGTCATCACTTGCATGGATACGCTTTTGCCATCCCTTTAATTTCAGACTACGTTTGTCCTTAGATCTAAAGTTAGTTTCTCTAAGACAGCATATAGTTGGATCTTGTTTTATCCATTCAGCCAATCTATGTCTTTTGATTGGAGAGCTTAATCCATTTACATTTAATTACTGATAGAAAAAGACTTATTATTGTCATTTTGTCAATTGTTTAGTATATGTCTTATAGCTTTTATGTCCTTCTTTCCATCTTGCTGCCTTCCTTTGGGTTTCATCTTTTCATAGTGACACCTTCCATTCTTTTCTCATTCTTTTGTGTGAAAATATCTACAATTATTTTCTTCGTGGTTGCCATTGCAATTACATAAAACATATTAAATTATAGCATTTTGTTTTTAACTGATAACAACTACAATTCCATACAAAAACTCCTTTATAACTCCACTCCCCACTTTATGTGATTGATGCCACATGTTATACCTCTGTATATTTTGTATGCCCGTTAAAATAGATTTTATAGTTCTTTTATCTATTTTTCATTTAAATTATATGTATCACAATTACAATAATCCAAGCTCTATTTGTTCATATTTACCTTTATTGTAAAATCTCCTATTTGTGTTTGACTTTACCTTAATATCTGGTATACTTTCATTTCAACTTGAGGAACCGTCTTTAGCATTTCTTGCAGAACAGGTAAGGAGCTTCCTCAGCTTTTATTTAACTGGAAAATATTTTTCATTTTTGGAGGACAATTTTGCTCAAAATAATATTTTTACTTAACAGGTTTCCTTCTTCCTTCCTTCCTTCCTTCTTTCCTTCTTTTTCTTTTATTTCTTTGAATATATCATTCTACTCCCTTCTGGCATGCAAGGTTTCTGCTGAGAAATAAATAAATATGGTCTCTCCCATCTTCAAAGCCAGAAATGGCATTTTTAATTCTTCATATACTTCAACTATCTCTGACTTACTCTTCTTCTATCAGCAGGAAAAAAGTATCCCTCTTTTTCTTTTTCCTCAAGTGATGAAGCTTGCCTGGATAATCACCTTTATTTTATATAACATGACATAATAATAAGTGTAAACCTTGGTGGAAGTATTTTAAAATCTGTCTACCACGTTCCCCTAACCAGACTGACAAAATGTAAAAGCATAAAGTATTAATATTAGAAGTAAAAGAGGGAATAGCTTTATAGAGATATTTATTTAACAGATTTATTAATCAAACAGATTTATTAAACAGATAGCAATACTACAAACAATTGTATGTCCCCAGATTCAGCAAGTTAAATAAAAAGGACCAATTCCATTACTTTTAATGGCAAAAACCGCAATTACTTTTGCACCAACCTATTATTATTGCGACAAAGTGTTGCTCTGTCACTCAGGCTGCAGTGCAGTGAGTGGTGCAATTTCAACTCACTGCAATCTCTGGCTTCTGGGTTCAAGCAATTCTCGTACCTCAGTCTCCCGAGTAGCTGGGATTATAGGTGTGCACCACCACCATTAGCCTGGCTAATTTTTTTGTATTTTTAGTAGAGATGGGGTTTTACCATGTTGGCCAGGCTGGTCTCGAACTTCTGACCTCAGGTGATCTGCCAGCCTCAGCCTCCCAAAGTGCTGGGATTACAGGCTTGAGCTACCACGCCTGGCCCCATAATGTTATTTTTATACCAAAAGAATAGAAAGACATTTCATGAAAACATACACACACACACACACACACACACACACACACACACACACGCACACACATACACATCCATACAGGTCAATATCACAAAAGTTTACATGGCTAGTTGTATTGTACTACTAACTGAGTTATAAAATTCAAGAAATAGCCATTTAAGGTATAGGGGGAAGGCATAAAGGTACTTTTTAAAGTTATGGACATGTTGATTTGGGGAAATTCTTGTGATACAGAGAGGACGATGACAAGCAGACAGAAACATGTAACTGCCTGAAATTCAAGACAAACGTTATTATCAGAGATACAGATTCGGGAAAAATCTGCTTTGATGTGGGAGTTAACAATACATGTATGTAAATACAATTGCCAAAGGAGAGGGTAGGATAAGAATAGCTAGTGGTCAAGTAGGAAATGGAGTTAAAAGACACTAGAAATAGAATGGGGTTTCTACTGAATCTAAGAAAAGCGAATTTACTTAAATGCTGGAAAGGTAAGGATGGGCGGGAACATATTTCAGTAAGTAGAGGGGACTAAGTGAAAGAGATTAGATCTAATCACAAAAATTTTGAATGAGTAACGTTTTTCTATAGAAAGTGATGGGATAAAGACTGAGTTGAGGATTTCAAATATGTGGTGAATATTAGGCATTGATTTTAATGGGAATAAGGTAAGTATCTAACCAAAGAAAATCAAATTAATAAGCTAAAGATAGATGCTCTAAATTTGCAGGGCCATAAAATTTAATGTATTGCATAATCAGCATCTTCTAGCCATTTTCAATTTTCAAGATGTTAAAAAAAGATGTAGTAACATTTGTTCAATTTTATAATTGTGCTAGCAATGTATGATCAAAAGCTAAGATTTAAAAAAATCAGATTCCATGTAAGATACAAATGATCCATCTGGATAAGTAATAAAACATTGGCTGAGCAGCTAAAATAAAATCAGAGTGATTCAATTCCTTAGATCCCCTATGTGTCAATATAGAAGAAAAATATGAATAAGGGCATAACTGGGTTGCAAGGAGAAACATTTATTATGAACAGTGGAATATAGAGGTTATGACATCGCAAGTAGAGAAGTTCCATGTTAATTAGTTCAAACAGTATTGAAACAGTGATTATGTGATGTAGATATAAATTTTGTGTTACAGAACTCAACATTTTGAGAGACTATCATGTTAAAAGAATGATCTGCATTAATATTACATTACTCTGGGGCTATTGTGTAGATGAATGATAAATGAATAAGAGAGCTTGGAATGTAAGCCTCATTCTATTTGAGCATGTCTTCCTTACCTAGCCATGGTGACCTTCAAGATCCAGGAAGTCCAGAACACACCTCCGGCATTGAGAAGCCACTGCTCTGTTATTTCTATCCTAAGTAATTGCTACAATCGAATTCTTAGAATTACATCTAGAATCTGGGCCATTTCTCAATGTCCTCTTTTCTTTGCTGAACAATGAGGATGAGAGTAACATATCCACTTCATATGAGGATTACATGTGTGTTTATGAGGATTTATGTGTGTTATAATGATTGAAGTATAAAATGAATGTGATAAATATGACTGCTAAAGTGCATAATTAATGTAGAATGTTATTATTGCTATTATTATTGCTGCCGTTATTATTCATAAAGCAGGTAGGAGTGGTAGCATCTGAAAGTAAATGTAATGTTGTGGAATATTCATTGTCTCTTGATTGATTGTGTCATTGATTCATGGTTCCCTGAAGGACTTTTTACCTTCCTTTTACACAGGGCATGACTTATGACTAAGTTGATATTGAAGGTTGAAAAAAAGCAAATAAAATAGCAGAAATATTCATTTATTAGGAAGCCATTTCAACTATAGAATCATTTTGAATGGGAAAATCATGGAGTAACTTTTCCTTGAACTTTTTTTGTTAGTTTTCCTATGTTTTGAGAAAAATAAAAGTAACTATCATTTATTTAGGTCACTGAAACAGTGAAATGGTTAAGATGTCTCTGAGAGACTGTGATTGAGCAGTAACCAGCCCTGAACTTCCCAATGACCCCACCTCCGCACACATACATTTCTCAAATGTCCTCAATATTATCTTCTTTCCCAGACATGAGACTCTAAAGAGTGATCTGAGCCCTAGAGAAACCTCCTTGGTCTTTGAAGGCTCTGGAGAATAACCCTGTTTGTGGAAATGTGAAACTCTCTATGGCACAGTAATGGGAGTAATACCAGAGCAGCTCAGGACATAAAAGCCCTCATGGAGTAATGACAGTGGTTTTGCCAGGCAAACCTCAGGCTGCTTAAGAATTATTTTCTAGTTGAGGCTTCTCTCAGCAACCAGGTGAGTTTGGGGATAAAACTAGAAGGTAAGATTGGTCAGTCCACAGGACATGTTCTGATATCATTACTGAAGTCTCTAACTGGCTCCCAAGTACTTCTTTCCATTTCTCCTTATCTTCCTTGTTCTTCATTCCTCTACCCAAGTAGAGACAAGTCCTGTGCCTTGCCTTCTTTCCCACTCACATCTGCTTTAAAAGAAAGATATAAAGTCACAACTTATTTATCCTAAGGGTGTACAGATGACTCTTTTCTAAGAGGTGGATAGAAATCAGATCCTGTACCGTGAATGCATTGCCTTTGGAGGTAGGAAGCTCTCAGTGATTGAAATAAATGTAGGCAGAAGGTAAGTGTCAGGTATAGAATATGGCATGCATGTTTCTTGATTGGTTAGGTATTGGGTCTTTTAAAAAAATCCTTTTATCTAGAACCTGGAATAATTATAGTAAAGGAATGTTCCCCCTAAAGAAAGAAATTTGTGGCTCTACTCTCAGGTGAAAGATGATTACAATTAATCTCTATTTCAAGAGGGCTTTTATTTTTGTTTCTTAAGGCCCACCCTGCCCATCTGACATACTAGCATAATGAAGAATAAATTCTTCTTTTAAGGTCAGTCTCAAGCTTATACTATTATCCACAATGTCCTAGAATGCCTGGAAACCTGAAAGTTTTTCTAACACTTAGAGCAAATGAAAGGGTTTCTTTTTGTTTGTTTGCTACTACTCACATGGTAAAGAGATTTTATAATTTATTTAATTTGACACCTGCTCTTTCAATCTAGTATCTATAATGAGGCCACATAAGTTGTGGGAGCCTAGGGAGCAGATACAGAACACTTACATGGCCTGTTTTTCCAGAAATGTGGCAGTATGTGCAGTAGAATGACAAGCCAGGAAAAATTTTCAGAGGCAGAACTTGGGGTCCAAGAGCCTTATTTTCATAAGATAGACTTGAACTCCACCTGTTTTCTAGACTTTGGACAATATAGTTAAATAAAAAATCTGAAGACCCATGCAAGACCAAGAGATGCATTTTGCCTTTGTCTTCTCTAATGGAGCACCCAAGCTTCCACTGCACTTAGTGGTAATTTTCCTCAACAAGGCTATGCAGTTCCCTTCACTCCCTACCCCATTTTTCTCTCTTTTTTAAATCTACCAACAGGTTGTTGATCCAGGGCAAGTTATTTTCTTTATCTAGGCTTTAGATTTTCTTTCTTTTTTTAAATATGTATTTTATTCTGTTTTAGGTTTTGGGGTACATGTGAAGAACATGCAGGATTGTTGCATAGGTACATACATGGCAATGTGATTTGCTGCCTTCCTCCCCATCACCTATATCTGGCATTTCTCCTCATGTTATCCCTCCCCAACTCCCCACCCCTCCCATCCCTCCCCTAGTTCCCTTCCACAGACCTCAGTGTGTGATGCTCTCCTCCCTGTGTCCATGTGTTCTCATTGTTCAACACCCGCCTATGAGTGAGAACATGTGGTGTTTGATTTTCTGTTCTTGTGTCAGTTTGCTGAGAATGATGGTTTCCAGGTTGTGAAATAGTTCAATTTCTACCTCTGTTATTCTTTGAATTTTTGTTTTTTCCTTTATTTTTTTCACTCCTTCCATTTTCCCACCTTATTTTCTTCTTTCCTCTCTCATTTTCTCACTTCTCAAAATTTTCCCTCATTCCTCCTATTAAATTGTTTGACAAAATTAATAAGAATTTTCTTTCTCAAAAAATCACTAAGACATGAGATAACCAAAAGAACAGTTATTTGGATGGATGAAAACGTTTATTGGCATTTCATTTAGTTCACAAACTTGAACTAAGTCAGCTGTCTTTCATAAGAGAAATGGAAATAAATTGATATTTTACATAAATAGATAAAATACTCTGGCTATGGTTGGGGAAAACTTGATTAGAAATCTTTCAAAGAGTATTTTTGGAGATGTTAAAAACATTTATAATATGCTTTTTGATTTATCATGAGAATGGGTCACTCAGAAATGTATACGTAGCCTGGAGATGGAATGCTTAATAGTTGTAAAGCAGAGAGTAAATTATTTAAAAAATGCAAGGGCTACAGAATTAGATGTGATTATTTGTGACAGAGGATAATCTCTTAGTTTTCACCTCCACTGCAAAAACTGTGGTCAAAAAATGCACACAAACAAAAATAGAAAACAATAATTCAATATTAATCCTGAATATGAAGAACAAAACTTTTAGTTCAAATTTATCATAATAAAAGAACATATTTTCTTTCTAAGACTTTTAAATTTTAAATCTCACACTGATCCTATGAAGTAGATATTGTGATTGCCCACACATTACATATGTAGGGGCTTTACTGAGGAGCAGGGAAAGCTGGGATCTAAATACAGGCTGTGTGGATCTAAAGTCCATACTCTTAACACTACATTGCTTCTTAGTCAACTTGATTCCAATCAATCGATCAAGGTAACTGATGAGAGTCTTAAGGTTAACAGGTTTTCAGTGAGAATATATTCTACTTTTGGCAACCATGTCCAAAGTAGAATGAGCCCATCAAAGGGTCTTTGATAGTTAGTATAGGTACTGGTTCTGGCAATGTGAAGTGCCTTCCAGATCTCCACGGAGGCCTCCATAATCCAAAACATCAGGGTGTAACACGATCATTGTGCCTTAGCAATTAGAAATTGCCAGATAATTCTGATCCTGAAAGAGTCTTCCACTGAGCCCTGGGTTTCTTACTTTCTCTTGGACAGAATGGGTTATTCTAGATAACAATTGCTGTTGTTGCTTTACCAAGTATAATTTACTCCCCCATATTCTAAGATTTCACTAATTTAGCAGTGACAAACATTTTAAATTTTAAATGATTGAAGTGTCTGTGCTTCTTGGGTTGACAATGATTCTGAGGCTCTGAGGAAACAAAGGAGGGGCATGCTTAAAGAGAAGCATAGGTGTGTGCAAGGGGTATTTCCACCCCTGTCCCAGGTACAAGATCTATTGCCTTCATGAAAGCCCTGGACATAAGAAGTGTGATGGATGGGAATGGCATTCTTTGCAGATAATCAAACGATTTATATTTCATATTGACTCTGTTATACTTATAGTGGCTGGGTTATTATGTCCTCAGTTTCTGACTCAATAGCTTATAAGACATCAATTAGAAATGGGGAAAAAAATAACAGGAGAAGCAGAAGATATTTTACTTAATGGGTTGGTGCTACAGTGTCTGCTTTAAGCTGAATATGGCTTACTTATTCTTGGGTGTCATTTTCCCTTAGGTCAGTAGAACTTTACTCAACAGGATGCACCTTGGAGTGATAAGTTTAGGGATTCTGTCTCCTCTTAAACTTTGCTTCCTCTACCCCCTAACATACACATTTACGTGGGGAAAAAAATAGCTCCACTTTCAAGGAATTGAGTCTAATGTATCATTAATCTTTGTCACTGTATTTTTAGGAAACCACTCATCAGGATCCCACAGGTTTCTTTCCCATGGTTACCTCACGTTGGCATCATGCAGATAATAACTACTCCCACTTCCAACACCTTTACTTTGTCTTAACTGGAATTCCAGGGCTTGAGCAAAAGTATTATTGGATGGCATTCCCATTGGGTGCTATATATGTCATTGCCCTCTTTGGCAATAGCATCATAATCTCTACCATCAAATCTGAATCATCTCTACATATCCCTATGTACTACTTTCTGTGCATGCTGGCATTGGCAGACATGGGGCTTGCCCTCTGTACTTTGCCCTCTATGCTAGGAATATTCTGGTTTAACTACAGGTCCATTGCCTTTGATGCCTGTCTTGTTCAGATGTACTTCATCCACACCTTCTCAGCCATTGAGTCTGGGGTGCTGGTGGCAATGGCCTTTGATCGGGTTGTGGCAATCTGGAGCCCTCTCAGGTACAGTGTCATTCTAACCAATGGTGTGGTCTGCAAAACAGGGTTAGTCATCTTGTCAAGGGCAGTCTGTGTTGTCTTCCCTGTGCCTTTCCTCATCAAGAGGCTTCCCTTCTACCGCTCCAACATCCTCTCCCACTCCTTCTGCCTCCATCAAGATGTTATGCACCTTGCCTGTGCCAGCACCCATGTCAACAGTCTCTATGGCCTCATCGCTGTCATCTTCACCAAGGGTTCTGACTCCCTATCCATCCTCCTCTCCTATGTGTTTATACTTCAAACAGTAATGGCTATTGCCTCAAGGGAGGGTCGGCTGAAGGCACTCAACACCTGTGTTTCACACATCTGTGCTGTACTCATCTTCTATGTGCCACTCATTGGGGTGTCTGTCATTCATCGCTTTGGAAAGCACCTGTCACCACTGACTCATGTCCTCATGGCAAATGCCTACCTTCTTGTACCCCCTGTGCTAAACCCCATAGTCTATACTGTGAAGACCAAAGAAATACGAAGAAAGATCATCCAGATATTTGTTCAAACCAAGATTACAGCAGAAGGTTAGAGTCTGTCTGTTTGAGAGAGGAAGAATCTATTCTGTAAAAGCTCAATTATGACTATGAAAAATAAAGATTATTTATTTATTTACATTTTCTGTGTGATTTTAATTTGGCAAAGAAAGATCTCTCTGCTCACAGAGAATACTTTCTTTCCCAGTGCCAAATTGTGCATTGTCTAATATAGAAAGGGTAGTATCTGCAAGAACTATTCAATGTACTGTTCTGTAACCCTACATTTAAGACAGTATATAACAGCTAAAGGCAGAGATTATTACAAATTCCATTTTTAAATAAATCTTTTGAACAGACATAGGCCATAAGTTTTATGGCTTTTAAATTTAACGTCCTTAATTTAATTTAGTATTCTAGTTCAAGAGTTAGGAGTGACCTCCATGGGCTTAGTAGGAAAGAAACAAACTGTACTCATGAAATAATAAGAAAACACCAGGAGCCGGGCGTGGTGGCTCACACCTGTAATCCCAGCACTTTGGGAGGCCGAGGCAGGCGGATCACGAGGTCAAGAGATCGAGACCATCCTGGCCAACATGGTGAAACCCCGTCTCTACTAAAAATACAAAAAATTAGCTGGGCATGGTGGTGTGCGCCTGTAGTCCCAGCTACTCGGGAGGATGAGGCAAGAGAATTGCTTGAACCCGGGAGGCGGAGGTTGCAGTGAGCCAAGGTCACGCCACTGCACTCCAGCCTGGCGCCTGGTGACGGAGTGAGACTGTCTCACACACACACACAAAAAAAAAAAAAAAAAAAAAGAAAACACCAGGGAGGAATATATTATTAAATAAAATATGAATCAGAAAGATGATCAAGCTGAAGAATTAAGAATATAAATGGATACAAGTGAGCAGGGCCACCAACCATGTTGTATAACTTAGGATCAAAAGATTAAGGGTGAGGTTTAGCTCTTCTTAGCAGCAATTTCTTTATTTTGAAAGTGGAAGTAATATTACCTGCCACCCAGCATTTTCATGAAATTAAATTGAATAAAAAATTTAATAGAACTATGCAACTATGAGAATTCAAGAACATTGAATGAAAGATAATAAGAGAACTTCTATTTATAGACTATCCAGTAAATAAAAGACACAGTGCTAGATCCTTTTACATGTCATCTCACTTGAAAATTATGGTGGCCCATGAGGGAGAGTGTTATGCACTGATTCCAGATGAAGATATAGAGATACAAAATAGTTAATTTGTTTGTTGGCCACATCTCAGCTGAACAGACATCTTCTGTACCTTAGACAACAGGTTAAATGGTTTAGGCAAAAAGATGGTAAAGACACTCAGAGTAGGAGCTTAAAGAATCATGATTAGTTTTGTTTGAAGGTAAAATAAGTATAGAAAATGGAAATAACAGAGATGTGTCTACCCTTTGAGCTATCTATATTTGTTTATGTGGTCAAAATGACTTTTTCTGAAGTATTTGTAGTTTGAATGTTGAAACCTAACATACTAGATTCTTTGAGACTTCAGTGTCAGTGTCATTATTTATTACACACATCAGTGACTACTTTAGAAGTTTGAAAGATTAGTTCAGAAAGATTTCCTGCACAAGAAAATAGTATTTCCATTTAAATGCTGCTTTCATGTACATGAGGACTTATTGAACTTCTCTAGATAGGCGCTTAGACAGATTCATAAAATAAATTTTATTATCATTTTCTTAATTGCATGAAAACAAAAGCACATTTCAGACATTTGAAAATAATATAACTATCAAATATTATTTCTATTTTGTTTACTTTGTGGAGACACTTGAGCTCTACCATGTCTGGAAGGACTTAAGTGTGTGCCAACACTATCATAGCTCTGAGTCCGCAGTGGAGCTATTCCTGGTGTTGTTAAGAGACTTGGCCTAGAACTACCTTCTCCAACATGGGGGAAAAGGTCCTAGAATCAGTGTTAGGCAACCAAATTCTCAAGGGATAAACAAGGCTCTTTGAGGATTTTTAGGTCTTGGGTGTTTTCACCTATTTAGGATGCTTGAAAGTTTGGTAATAACATATTCTAAATCATATTCCATGTTTTATAGATAAATAGAAATGTTCTTCACAGCTGCTATCTTTGGTGTCTTAAGTACATAAATACTGGCCTCAGAAACAAGTATAATGGTGAAGAAGATTGTGTTTATTTCTTTATCCTCTTTCTGCCTTCTTCACCTTTCTTTTTAAGGTGAAGATGGTAGCTGCAGTAGTCACAGCATCAGCAGTATAATTGATAGCTACAATACCATCTATTAACTTCAATAACTGATACTTGAGATACTGTATTGTCTCATTTCTCCTAGAATAACTCTATGAGTAAATATATTGAAAGTAAAGGCTTAGATGTCTTAAATCTCTGGGTTTAAGTCCTGACTGTGCTACTTCCTGTCTCACTATACTCCAATATGACCTCTTTTTAATTTAACTATTAAACTTTTTAATGTAACTATTTTAATTTAACTAGAGTCATTGAAACCCTAAGTAAGGTCATACTCTGAGGTACTGAGGCTTAGGGCATCAACACATCAACATATAAATTTGGAGGGGTTGGGAAAGGGGACAATTGTCCAATCAGGACATGCACATTTTATTTTTCAGTTTTGTCAATGACTAAGACCTTCACTACAGTGTTGACATCAACAAGATTCTCTTTGAAATTAGTGGAAGACAGCGCATAGACCTAGCTATTTCCCCTCTACCCAGATTTGATTTCCCTACTTAATGTGGTAGCTCAGCCTACATGGTGGAGAAAATGATGATGAGAGCACTACACTTAGGCAAGTAAGAAGAAATGAGGCAGGCAAAAGCCATCTCATTTTACACATCCACAGATCAAAAGTGAGAAGACTTAATCTTCCACATCAGGCCTGGGAATTCTGGTTCCTGAGGAGACATGGAAGTAACAAAAGATCTTTACTTTAGCTTAGGGGACAGAGTATGAGCAATATGCCCATCCAGGGAGGTCAGTATATTATTATATCCCTCCTCAATAAAGAAAGAGAAATGCAAAAATATTGTGGGATGTTTTGAAAACTCAGATGAGGTTGGTTACCATGAACTCGCAACAGTAACAACCTGATATTTTGTGCTATTATTTCTAGCAGTTGCTTAGTGGTAGAGGGATAGCAAGGTATAACATTTTGAATGGTAGTTGTGATGAAAAAATAGATATCAAGGTTATTTATGTTAGTATGGCTGAAATGATGGACTGTAAGTACTAGATATTACACAAAGGATTTTAAAAGAAAAGAAGATAGAAGGATATATATGTGTACACATATACATGTCATATTTAATTCTTGGTACATAATACCTACATTATATAGGTCTATGTAATATAATAAAGTTAATGTTGTATATCATATGTAAATTGATATGCATATGTAAGTGATTATGTGGAATAACATGGGATGAATAAAATAACTAGAAAGATGGATGCTGTAGTTAAATGGAAATGTGTTCAAAAATTTAGTGATCAAGTATCTCTAAGCTGTGACAAGGTCCATGCCATGTCCATACATGATTGACTAATGTATTGTGCAGATGGAGGTCAACAAAAGTGAGGCTATAAGAACTCTGAGGCTGAGTATGTGACCCAGGTTTCTACATGTATTTATTGAAGTGCTGCAGAATTCTCATGTCAACATCCTGAACAAGCTATTTTTTCCTTGAAACTTCTCTAAACATCCTGTTTGTCCTGCTCTTGGAACCCTACACTTACAGATTGAAGTGACTATAAGTTTATTGTAACCAACCTTTACTGGGACTCTCAATACTTCCCAGAATTCCTTGTACATCCCAATGGAGACTGGGCTTCAGTGCAGGGCTGTGGGTCGGGTTCCCAGTCCTCAAAGCATCCTGCAGAGGTACCAGCTTTGGAAAGACTCAAATGGTGAGGGGCTTCTAGAAGGGCCAGCCAGGAAGATTGATCTTTCTACTACATACTCCTTTTAGCCTACCATTCTCTACTAAACTCGAAAAGCAGTGTGGTTGATCTGAGAAGTACTTTCCATAAGAGCCTAAGTGTCATGTCTGCTTGGAGCCACTGTTCCTTTTGAAAGAGTGGAAGGGTCAGATGAGGAAATTCAGGTCCTACTCAAGAGGTCACATTCTGTTTTGGGTAAAAGTCATTCTAAAAGGAATGAAGAAGAAAGAAAGAAAGTAGAAGGACCTGAACTTAGTTCGGCTTTTATTATACTGAGCATTTTATAAATAGAAGTTAAAAACACCAACAACAGAAAAATAATTTGCAACCAGTGATAAACCTAAAATTCCCATGACCAATGCCATCCATATCTCTAAAATAAAATCTCGAATATTCTCTGTAACCTGGACTCTCTAGCAAGAACAATTGTATTTTAGATTTTGTAGGCTGATATATGAAAATATATCATTAACTTTATGACTGTGATGATCGCAATCCCACCACAAAGACATTAATGTAAGGCTGATAACCTTGGTAGTTTTTGTGTTATTTTTCTCTCTTTAGATGTATGTTGGGTTTTGTATCTTGTGAGGCAC
The DNA here is from genome assembly GCF_030222135.1 of Aotus nancymaae. Lineage (NCBI taxonomy): Eukaryota > Metazoa > Chordata > Mammalia > Primates > Aotidae > Aotus > Aotus nancymaae. The sequence continues at coordinate 54,806,751 of NW_026988473.1, read as the reverse complement.
ATATTCTGAAGTCTGACTGCATTGTACCCTTTTCAAATAAGGGTTTTAAATACTCCTTTATCAAATCTTTTTTTTTTTTTACATCATGAGATTTAAGTAAAATCAAAAAGTGTTGATAAAAAATTAAGTAATATTAGAATACCAAGGACACTATGTAGTGATTGAGACAGAGAAAGCTCTATGTAGGCTTCAGCTGTTCATATTGAGTGAAGAGAGCCTTCCAGTCTCTGAAATTTTCAGAATCGATTATGGCATGATCTCCACTGGAATTCTTTTTACCTGTTTGTATAATGACCCACCCAGATGTGAGTGGCCTTGGAACCATTGCTACCTCAGTAAACTCTGATGCACCAATAGATGCTCCACATCCTCATTAGCTCCACACTCCTTGAATATGAATACTCATATGTATACACACTATGTTCAACCTCACACATCAGGTATGTAGCTGGTCATGTGCCTTCACAAAGCACGCACACTTAGTGACCTTGAACACACAGCATGATGGTAGCACACTAATTATGCATACTGAAAGCAAATGACTATACTTTTATACACAGACATGCTTATTCATACACATACTCACACTCACATGCAAATCCAGTCCCTGATGCATATACCCATCAGATGCACACAATTTACGTGATATATAAGCACACTTTCATATTGCACAAAATATCTCAACTGTAAATATACATATTTGCACTAAAAATACATGCATAGACAAACTCACACTCATGTAATATCAACAACATTTCTTGCACATGTATTCAAATACCCTGCGTTTTCATTTGTGTATATAGGAGAGAGAGGAAATGTAAGGGTTAACACTTCTAGCTTTAGTCTTCATTGTCAGAGGAGGCTGGTATAAATATGAGGCAACAGGCTCAGGGGGAGTGGTAAATCTGATGCTTGGGGGAAGTGAAAGGGCAGACATAGTTCTTCGAATGGGTTCTGGTTGGAGGTCTCGGCCTTAGGCTGAATCCAAGAAACTTTTTAGAACTGCTTATAATCATGCTCTGCTTGGCCAAAGATACAGTAGAACTCAGGGTGAGTGGTTTCCTGTGTGCCTCAGCCATCTCTTCCCTTCCCAAAGAGCAGTAGGACTCACAGAACTCCAAGAAGCAGGAAAGCAAGGAACTGTGCAGAATGGCCTGACTGACTAGGACCTTCGGGTCTAGAGATCTGTGACCGTTGAGCTTCATTCTGAGAATGGGAGAAGACTTGGTGTTCCCACTGTGTCCTCCAAGGTAAGCCTAGAGAGGAAGGAATACTGCCTCCACACAAAAATACTCCATGGAGGAGGTTGGTTCTGAGCCTCACCCTGCTCCAGTATTATTGCTCCAAGTTTTAGTTTCGGATATCTCAAAGTGAGAAAACAGACTCTAAATTTCCCTGAAGCTATTCCTTAGCAGATCTCAGTTTATTTTATCCTTTACCCCTTCACTGGCTTGAGCAACACACTGACAGACGCCTGTATTTATTTCCACATAACGGGTGCAGTAATTGAAGTCCAACAGAGCCTTTGAGTAGTTTCTCCGGACTCAAACTCATTATCACAGATGAAAGCTGAGCTCTACTCTGTGAGAGAAGATGGTTCTTAGAACCAATTTCTTAAACAAAAGCTACACACAAATTTTACAAGTTAATTTTATTTTAGAAAACAGCAAGCATTAATCTGAAGTCCAAAGTGTGATCAGTGTGACTACAATATTTGAAAATCACAAGACAATTTCAGGTCTCAGTATGCATTATGCTTGTAAGAGTTGTAGCCTGTGGAAAAAAAAATAATAAAATAATAGTAGCGTAGGAGAAGAAGGAGAGCTGGGAAAGAAGGGAAATTATATTGTTCATCTTTTCCTACCTTTTAGAGAATGTACATTTCCATTTCTCAAAACAGCAGCAAGCTGGATAACCTGTGCTTCCCATATTTAAAAACCCCACACACTAGACAAAAATGGCCAAGTATTGGTAAGCTCTCTGTCCACTCCACATGACTTGTAGCATTACCTCTGTCTGTGTTAAGTTTGTAAGTCTACGAGAAAAGAAAGACAGGGGAACTTGTATTTTTTATTTTTATTTTTTTAATATGTGAATTCACCCCAAACTTATTTGTAGATTTAATGCAATTCTAATCAGAATCCCAGCAGGACTTTTGTAGATAAGCAGATCCTAAAATTTAAATGAAAAAGTAACATTGAGATTAGAGTCAAAATAATTTTAAAAGGAAAAATAAAATTTGAAGAAATACATTACCAGATTTTAATACTTATTACAAAGCTATAGTCATCTCGACTATAGCAAAAGGAGACATGTGCGGCTCAGTGGAAGAAAATAAAAAGTCTAGAAATCGACCCGTATCAATATGGCTAACTCCTGACAAAGATACAAAAGAAATTCAGCAGAGAAAGGATAGTCTTTCCAACAAATGGTGCTGGAACAATTAGACACCTATCCATATCTTCGTAAACACAAACAAAAACATAAACGTCATACTTTTAAAAAAAGTTAACTCAAAATAGATCATAAATCTAAATGTAACATGTAAAATAATAAAACATTTAGAAGAAAACATAGGAGAATTAGCACCTGGGACTAAACAATGTTTTCTTAGACATGACCAAAAAAAATCACACTTTATTTAAAAAATTTAATTAATTGGACTTCATCAAATTGAAATTTTTGTTCTGTGAAAAACACTGGTAAGTAAACAAAAACACAAGCTGAACTAGGCATGGTGGCTCATGCCTACAGTCTCAGCACTTTGGGAGGCCATGGTGAAAGGATCACTTCAGACCAGGAGTTCAAGAACAGCCCGGCCAATGTAGCAAGACCTCATCGCCACAATTCTGTTTTTTTTTTTTTTTTAAAAAGACAAGCTGCAAACTGGGAGAAAATAGTGCAAAGCACATATCATACAACATATTTGTATTTGTAATATACAAAGGTGTTAAAACCCAGTGGTAATATAACAATCCAATTTTAAGATGAAGATTTGAAGACTCTTCACCAAAGACATACAGATGACAGAAATGCACGTGAAAAGATGTCCACCATCAGCCATTAGGCAAATGCAAATTAAAGCCATGATGAGATATCAGTACACACCTATTAGAATGGCTAAAATAAGAAATGAACAATACCAAATGCTGGTAAAGACGCAGACCAACTGGAATTTCCTTTCTGCTGAATAACAACTTTTTCTTAAAAACACTATATAAAGATGCTTTAAGTGATATTTTGATATTGTGGTTTTAGACAGACACACTTGCCACTTTACTCAATACAAGTGTATAGTCAGAGGACATAGGGAAAAAACTTGAATTGCACAACATATTCGAATCAACCATAAAACGCTTTTCTTGGATGATTAGAAACTTCTAGACTTCCATCTATTGTGTTGACTATTTCCTCATTTTTAAAAGTATTCTTGGATTTAGGCTTTATTTTATCCTTAAGCAGAAGTTGGCAAACTTCTGTAAAAGTTCAAATAGTAAATATTTTCAGGTTTGCAGGACATGGCCCTCTGCTGCACAACTTAACTCTGACCTCGGAGCAGAGCAACTGGAGACAGCAGGTAAGGAAATGGGCATTTCTATTGCGTGCGTTGCAATAAAAGTTTGAAGAACGGACTGCGGGTGGATCCGGCCCACAGGCCGTAGTTTGGCAACCTGGGATTAGAGTAGCAGATGTATGCACTCAGAAGGCAGCAGGCGTGTCTGCCAAGATGATTTAATAGGAACCCCTGCGAGATCAACGCAGAAGGCGGGCGACCCCCGCACCTCCAACCCAGGCACCAGGCCCATCCCACTGGGACCGGCCAGACAGTGTGTGCAGCCCTTGAAGGACAAGCCGAAGCAGGGTGAGGGGCGCCCCACCCGGGAAGCGCAAGGGGTCGGGGAACTGCCCCCCCACCCCGCCCCCAGGCAAGGGAAGCTGAGGGACGGGGCTGCGAGGGAGGGCACACCGCGGCCCAGACACCACTTTTAAGAGTGAAGGCACCAGGTTCCATGGGTCAGCAGAGAGAAGTGGAGAAAGAAAAGGGGGCAAGGGTCCCCATCTCCCAATTTAGTCTTCAGTCACAGGACATCTCTGCTCCTCCGTTGTCCACCAAAAAAGGAAAATTTGAGAAGAGAAATTCGGAGGGCAGAATGAAATGAGGAACGCTGAGAGACATCACCTCATGAGGGCACCCTGGCCTATGAAAAGGCCACTGAGGAGACAGGAAAGTAAAGAAGACAGTGACCGGTTTTTGAAAGGGCTGTAGATTGCGAATAGTTGAAATGTGGTTGAGAGAGACTCACCACCCTCTAAAGAGGACGTAGAAGAGGAGAGTTCTCCATGGAGTCTCATCAGGAGAAGCCAATAAAGACGTCATCCCAGAGAAACCAGCACATGCCCAGAGATACCAGGAGGCCAAGCTGGAGACTGTGCTAGAGGCTGCAGTCCAGTGAAGTAGCAGGGGTCCTGGGTGCAAATTCAGATCTGCCTCTAATTCAGCATGCAGTTGGGCACGCCGTATTCATGTCTCTTCATCATGATAGGACAGCAAACTCTGCTCTCCCCAACTCTGGTGTATGTCCCAATCAATTGTTGTCTAGCACAGGAGGCATGGGTACCACCAGGAGCATTGGATGTGTAGTTGTGCATCCAGACACATTTAACTTATTGCTTGTCCTTGGGTAAATTATGTAACTGAAGTATATTTTTTCTCATTGTAAAGTGAGGATACAGAGGTTTTGTGTGAGTTAGATACAATACAATTTAAAAGCCTGTAGTTCTGTGTCTTGAAACATAGTCATTCCTTCCACAATGAATCAGAGATAATTGTACACTTTGAGAAATTGTACATTTAACCAGCGCCTCTTACGTTGCCTGGGGCAACAATGAGAATGGTCTGAGCATGTTTCTCCAGCTGCCCCTGAGCCTGCACAACTGTGTTCCCACAAGTAGAGGGTGACATATAGGGGGAAAAGGGCAGGTAGAAGGAAATTCTCTGGCTCAAACAGAGCATATAAAGAAGTTTGGGAAGACCAGACCAGACAGAAGGGATAGAACAGACTTCCTGGACCCTACATAACGTGCGGTTTTCAATTTTCACCATACCTTACATAGAAATATTTGTTTTGAGCAAACCTACAGCTATTATCTTAATTGGATGGTCAAGCTTCAGGTTTAGAGCAAAACTTAGGAAGTCTGAGCCCCATTTATCTTATACTGTTATAAGTCTCGGGAAAATTAGAAAGAAGCAAGGCCTATTTGGGATCATGAAGCCCTTTTAAGTAACCATTTGGTCTAGGGAATGAAACATCTGTAAGTTCCCAAAGGCAATTTATTAAGGAGGATTGGAAAGGATAGTCTTCTTGCCTCCTCCTTCGAAGGAGGTAAGAACTAAGGCTTTCAATCAAAATCTGGAACAATTAAGTTTGATTAGTGAAAAGATATTGGGTAGGAACCAAGTGAGCTTTGTGCCATCGATTCTGAGGTAAATAGTGGTCACCATAGGAATCAGAGGGTAGAAGTAACCCAGGTAAAGCAAGTGCAAACCAGAGGGTGGCATTCCTGCAGTATCCACCGGCGGCAGGCCAATCTTTAGAAGGAGAAATGAACATTACTTTTCTTGGACATGACATCAAGTTAGGGTCAATCGGATTTTATCAGAACATTTAGGATATTGTTAATCCAATCATGAGTCTGTTGAATAATGATACTGTTTTGTTACTTTTTCCAGGGATTTTAAAAATTAAACTTACCGCTCTGTACCTAGCACAAAAGTTCTATGCATAGTGTAGGGTTCAGGGCTGAGTTCATGAAAAATTCACCATCTAGGATGGAGGTTGGGAAACTATAGCCTGTAGACCAAATCCTGTTTGGAGGTTATTTTTGTAAGTAAACCTTTATTGGAATTCAGCCGTACGCATTCATTTGTATATTGACTACGGATGCTTTTACACCACCATAGCTAAATTGATATGTTGTGACTAAGACTGTATAGCTCAATATTCCTCAAATTTTTATGATCTGACTTTTTTCAAACAAAACTTTGCTAACCAATAATTTAAGGGGAACCTACACTACAGATAAAACATTGAATTACAGGTATGAATTGATCAGTCTCTTATCTTCCAGCCCAGGACCTTACTATGGCAACTGACCCAAAGCTAACTCAACCTCAATACATAAATTTCTGTGGACATTGAACCATACTGGCTTCCTACCCTGAGAAGTTATTTAAGCAGCTTAACAGATGGATAAATAGGACCTGTTGGAAAAGTTGAAAACATAAGCTGTCAGTTTTAAATAATAGAAGGGAATGAATAACTATGACATTATTTGTCACGATTGTTTTTCCTTAATAGATTTCAAATTCAAGAAAACATTGATTCTTAAAAGACAACTACACTTGCAGCTACCACATTTTGCTTTACCCTATTTTGAATGACATAAATATAAAAAAAGGATAGTATCATTTTATGCTGCGGATTTTATTTATAAAAAACAGTTGAAATTATCACACCTTATTTTTAAACTCAATTGCCCTATTACCCAATTGTCTATCCAGAGGCATATGATTAATAACATTTGTTTTGATTCCCATTTGCAGAGAGTAGATCACATTCCCAACGGAGAACATATTAACCAGCTCATGGTGGTGGCTTCAGGGAACAGCTCTTCTCATCCTGCATTCTTCATCCTGCTTGGAATCCCAGGCTTGGAAAGTTTCCAGTTTTGGATTGCCTTTCCATTCTGTGCCATGTATGCTGTGGCCATTGTTGGAAATATCACTGTCCTCCATGTAATTCGAATTGATCACACCCTGCGTGAGCCCATGTACCTCTTTCTGGCCATGCTGGCCATCACTGACCTGGTCCTCTCCTCCTCCACCCAACCTAAGATGTTGGCCATATTCTGGTTTCATGCTCATGAGATTGAATACCATGCCTGCCTTGTCCAGGTGTTCTTCATCCATGCCTTTTCTTCTATGGAGTCTGGAGTGCTCATGGCTATGGCCCTGGACCGCTACGTGGCTATCTGCTTCCCACTCTGACACTCTAGCATCCTGACCCCATCAGTTGTGATCAGACTGGGGACTGTTGTGATGCTGAGAGGGCTGCTGTGGGTGAGCCCCTTCTGCTTCATGGTGTCTAGGATGCCCTTCTGCCAACACCAAGTCATTCCCCAGTCATACTGTGAGCACATGGCTGTGCTGAAGTTGGTGTGTGCTGATACAAGCATAAATTGTGGGTATGGGCTTTTCGTGGCCTTCTCTGTGGTTGGCTTTGATATGATTGTCATCAGTGTATCGTACGTGATGATTTTAAGAGCTGTGCTTCAGTTGCCTTCAGGTGAAGCCAGCCTCAAAACTTTTGGCACATGTGCCTCCCATATCTGTATCATCTTGGCTTTTTACATCCCAGCCCTTTTTTCTTTTCTGACTCACCGCTTTGGTCATCATGTGCCCCGAGTGGTAAGCATTCTGTTTTCTAATCTCTATCTGCTGGTACCTCCCATGCTCAACCCCATTGTCTATGGAGTTAGAACCAAACAAATAAGAAACAGGTTTATCCAAGGATGTTTTGGAAAAGTCCTTTGAGCATGACCACCACTTAAATTGCCCCACTGATCAGGGGACATAAATGAATATTTTTCAGGCCATTACATATCATAACTAAGTCAACTCTGTAACAGTTGGCCAAGAGGCAGATAACCCTTCCGAAACAAAAGGAACAATTTTCAAGATATCCAGTCTAAGTGATCTCTGAGAGATGCCATAATAGCTTAGTTTACCTAAGTTCATCATCACAAGAAAACAATAAGAATAAGTCTTTAATCCATCTGGAGTTAATTTTAGTGTAAGGTGTCAGGAAGGGATCCAGTTTCTGCACATGGCTAGCCAGTTTTCCCAACACCATTTATTAAACAGCGACTCCTTTCCCCATTGCTTGTTTTTGTCAGGTTTGTCAAAGATCGGATGATTGTAGATGTGTGGTGTTACCTCTGAGGCCTCTGCTCTGTTCCATTGGTCTATATCTCTGTTTTGGTACCAGTACCATGCTGTTTTGATTATTATAGCCTTGTAGTATAGTTTGAAGTCCGGTAATGTGATATCTCCCGCTTTGTTCTCTACAGCCCCTTATATCAACCCAGACAATACATTCTATTGATTGCAGGTTGTTAGATAATAACTCAACCAATTGCCAATCAGAAAATCTATGCATCTGCCTACGACATGGAAACCCCTACTTTCAGTAGTCCTGCTTCTAAATTAATCAAGACTTGTCTCAGATAGTGTTTTGGTTTACATTATTGTTGGCATTTGTGCTGTGTGGGTAGACCTATGGCCCAAATCTCCCCAGGAAAATGATGAGGCTGAAGGCAGCAGTAGTGTAAGGTTCTGTTGTCCCACCTTGACGTTAAACATTTTAATGTGTAGTTTTGACCTACTAACCCCGAAGTCACTACTTCGGGGTTCTTCCTACTCTGTCTACTGAGGCCAGAGCTTTGAAAAGTCAGTGAATATTTTTAAAAAGGATGTCACCTTTCACAGATGATCCAGGTAAAAATAATATTTACACTACTGGTAGGAGTACAAGTTAGTACACTTCATTTAAAAGAAATTTAGAAATGTACATAAAATAATTAAAAAGTATTCTCTGTCTATATATATACACATATATATATACATACACACATATATGTAATTTCCCTTCTGAGAGCATATATACATATGTGTATATATATATACATACACACACACATATATGTAATTTCTCCACTGAGAATCAAAATTTTGGAAGCAAAAAGTCATGCACAAAATCATTTTTTATGAAAACCCAACAGAAAACCATTCAAATATTGTCCTGTAAGAAAACATATGAATCAATGTGCAATTATTAGATGCCTTTTAATATCTGATATTTGCAACAAGTATCCAAAGATGTAATAAGTGATGAAGATATGTTAAGTTTAGAAAAAAGAAAAAGAATTGTCTTTAAGGCTTGATACCAATTCTAAAATGGAATGCATATACATAAAAAGAGATTCAAGAAAGGCATCCAAATGATAGTCAAAGCTATTCTAAGTAGTGAGATTTGTAGTATTTTCATTTTCTTTTTGTGCCTTAGTGTATTTTTAAAAATTATCCTCAATCGAGAATGTTTAATTTTAGTATGGGAAAAATCATGAAGATGACAACAGAAACACAGGTAAAAGATTAATTCAGTGCCAAAACTTAGTGAGGTGGGATGGGCAATCTGAGAGGATGAGAGGCAGAGGCATAGATGAGATCCATCCAAGCTTAAGAATCCAGATGTAAAATTTCTGCTGGATCACAGCTTCTTCAGACTGCTAACTCACAATGGGGCTTAGGTGAGCTAAGTATTGTTCTCTCTTTCCCAACATTTTCTTATTCCCCATCTCATTCTGAAGGACAATGGATTTCAGAATGCAGCAGAAGTTTTTGGAAAGAATGAGGAAGATCTTCTCTTCTTAATAGACTATATTGTATGATGTAAGATGATAGGAAAGCTATTAAACACTTTAATAATGTATTTTAATGGTAATTTCTTTTAAATTAACATTTTAAGCCATTTTTAAAAGCATGCTTCCTTTCAATTAATTGGACTTGAATTGTCAACATTTCACTGCTCTTTCTTAGAAAGCCAATGAAGAAGGTTATAGAATTCAGGGTCTTATGTTTCTAAAACCAACATTAGTTTCAGGTGCTTTGAGTGGATTAAGGAGCACATTTGTCTCTTCCAGAACTAACAGATTATGTTGAAGTCTGAAGATACCTCGCTTCCCCCAAAAAATGTATGTTATCCTTCACAAATTTTAGAGTTAAAGGGACTATTTTTCTCTATCTGCAAGTTAATCAATGAGACACTTTTCTCTTTTTAAAATTAGCTTTCTTAACTGTGTAACTTGTAACAATAAAATTTAAATGTTTCTATACACATTTTGATGAGTTTTAACACATGTGCAGTCACCAGCTCCTCAGTCAACATGAAGAACATTGCAATCATTTCATAAAGATTTCTCCTGCCCCAATGTAGTTAGTCAGCCCCCCTCCACCTCAACCAAGGAAACCTTCATATGATTTTTTTCACTATAGATTAATTCTGATGGCCACATTTGTGCAAAATTTGTCTTCATTTTAATTTTATTTGCATAGTTTTAGCCAGGTGTGAACTCACATACATGCACACAAATGCATGTGTATGCATGCACAAACACACACTGATTTGAATCATATTTAATCGCTAAGTAATATTTACAATTCCAGCCCAATTTCAGTTCAGGTCTTCTGACTCCAAAGCCAATCTCAGTCTCAATGATGACATAATGTTGCAATTTGCCATGAAATAGAGCTGGAGTCTGCCATCGTTTGGAATAGATAGAATGATTGAATTCTGCACATCAGGAACATAGAAAAAATGTTCTTTGAATTTGCTGAAATTCTTTGGTTTTTTTGAATTGTTATTTCAATACATCATGTATAACTTCTTGCATTTGATTTAGTGTATTTTCTGTAAGGATGTTTTGCATTAATGAGGTAATTCTTAAAATTACAGGAACAGCTGGTTTCTCAAGCCTGTGCCTTTGTATGGTCAGGGTTAAATTGTTCACAGGCACTTTCTATCCATCTTTATGCCCCTTTTATCTCAGTTATTTTCTGTCACAGCATATTTACATAATCACAACATAAAACAAAAGTCAGATATAAACAATTCTTGTGGTGATGCTTTAGTTCAGTCATGACCAAGAGTGTATGGCCAAAAGTTATTCACTTATTTTAAATTTTTAAACGCATTTCTTTTGCACAGTGTATTACAACCTAAAAGAGATAATGCATGCTATAAACATTAAGAGTTAGGGCTTTATAATGTGCGTCAATACATTTTTAATAAAAAAATTGTGAATATTTCTCTCTGAAATACTGTTTGAGATAGAACTAAAAACACACAAAATGCTTGATGCAACCCCCTTGAGTGTTTAACTGGTGGCTTGAACTCCCCTGAAGATATCAGGCCTTGACTCCTATGGGTCTACAGAAACTGATGCCACCTCTAGAATAAACTTCAGAAAGACTCCTACTGGGAAATTATCCTGGTAATTTCCTATTATCTGGAGATAATCCATCAAAGGTCTTCCTGTCCATATCTAAAATGGCTAAATATGGTAAAAAGAATAGAGTTTATGAATCTTATATACCTTGTTTTAATTCACAGTTTTAATTTTTTGAGCTCTTTGGTCTTAGGGAAAGTTATTTAACCACTCATTCATCCAGCATTCCTTGTTACCTATTATTAAATGAATTCTACTGGTGAAGTACAGCTATTCCCCCTCCTTCCCATCAGCATTTATACAACCAAATTGGCCTAGTGGAAGTCATATAACCATGTTAACTATTCTCATTTTAAATTTATTTATTAATAAAATTATAAATTCCTTGCCAAAGGCCTCACATGTTCTTTCATTGCTTCCATATTATCACACTCTGTGACTTTTTTCTACTCTCTTAGTCAAATATTTATGCACCTTTCTGCAACCAGTTTTTCAGTGTTTGAACTAGATCCTGTCCCCTATTATCTACCTGTGAATGTAACTTCAGAAATTCTTTTTATAACTTGTTCTTTTTTCCCCCAAACTTTTGTTTTAGAATCAGGGGTACATGTGCAGGTTTGTCATAAGGGTATACTGCATGATGCTGAGATTTGGAGTACAAATAAATCTGTCACCCAGGTAGTAAGCATAGTATGCAATAGGTAGTTTTTCATCCCTTACACCCTCCTTCTCTCCTGACTAGTGGTCTCCAGTGTCTATTGTTCTCTTCTTTTTGACCATGTTAAGCCAAAGTTTAGCTCTCACTTATAAATGAGAACATGTGGTACTGGATTTTCTGCTTCTGCATTAGTTCACTTAATATAGTAGCCTCTAGCTGCATTCATTTTGCTGCAAAGAACATGACTTTATTCTATTTTATGACTGTGTAGTGTTCCATCACGTCTATCTATCTGCCTTTTTCTTTATCTAATTTACTGTTGATGGGCACCTGGGCTGATTTAACCTTTTTTAAAAAACATGAAGTTTTATTTTTCCTCTGCTTATTTCTGCTAACATCAGAGATCTGGTTTTCTGTTTATTGAGAAAAATGGTGTACTGCCAATATTTGTCTGATTTTTCTGCTTATTTTTTTAATGTAAAACACTCTAAAGCTTGCAAATATAACATTAACACTGTTCTAGATTGAATAACAAAAACATTAGTCTACAGGTTAAGTAAGTTCAAGAAAACTAAATTAGAATACATAAAAGTCTAAAGACTTTATTGCTAGAAAATCTACCCTACAGGAAATCAAGAAATGTTAAAGGATGTCATCATGGTGAGTAGAAATGACATCAGACATTAACTTGAATCCAAAAAAGAAGTAAAGAACACGGAAAATAATAAATATTGAGTAATAGAAAAGACTGCTTATGTAAATAATGTATTGTCTTTAAAGTATATTTTTAAAAGCAAGTTGTTTAAATAAATAATAACACGGAATTATATGATCTATATCATCTGGATAGAATATATATGAAAATAATTTCATAAAGGATAAAAGAAAATGGAGCTACGTATGGAAAAGTTGAAAAACTTTACTGTGATTAAGACAATATTAGTGTGAAGTAGAGAGTGATGAAGTGAAGATGAATTTTGTAATTCTTAGAATAATTACTAAGATGTATATTCAAAATATAGCTAATAATGTGTTAATAGAGAAATCAAAGTGGCACAATCACTGAATGGTTCCATGGGAATGGATTAGATATGAAGAAGAGAGGGAGGAAAAAGCTGAATTCTAGTTGGGGCAACTGGCTGAATTAGGTCCCAGAGAAAGCACACAGAACGAGAGGACACCACACTTTCAGACGAATTTCTGTTACCCACGGACAGGAAGATTCCCAGTGGAGGAGCCCCATGGGTCGCCAGGTGTGGTTAGTGATTTACTAAAATTAACCTTAAGCAGATGTCAAGAAAGCATTTTATTTTTGTTTTCATTTTACAGTATTTGCCATGTTAAATTTCAGTTTTCTATTTGTATTACAGTGGAGTTATCAAGTAGGAAGCTGATCTGGAGAATAAAGGCAGTATTGTAGCCTGAAGATATACACTTGTAGTTAATCAGTATGTAGATGATATTTAAAGCAATGATATTTGATGATATCACTAAGTAAGAGAGTGGAGTTAAAGGAAAAAACATCAAATAAAAGATACACCAGAGCCAGGCACTGTGCCTCATGCCTGTAATCCCAGCACTTTGAGAGGTCGAGGCAGGTGGATCACCTGGTCAGGAGTTCGAGCCCAGCCTGGCCAACATCATGAAACCCTGTCTCTACTAAAAATACAAAAGTTTGCTAGGTGTGGTGACGGGTGCCTGTAATCCCAGCTATTCAGGAGACTGAGGCAGGAGAATCACTGGAACCCAGGAGGCGCAGGTTGCAGTGAGCCGAGATCACGCCATTGCACTCCAGCCTGGGTGTCAAGAGTGAAACTCCGTCTCAAAAACAAATTAAAAAAAGATACACCGACATTTAGTGCTCTAAGAAGAAGACATATAATCAAAGAATAATAAAGAGTGTAAATTAAAGTAGGAGGAAACATCAGGCAAACATGGTTTCAGAGAAACCAACAAAGGAAAATAATTCAACATTGCAGCAATATTTTACTGTATTGAAACCTGAAGAACAAACAGGAGAGTAAGACAAAGAATTTTTACTGGGTTTAGCAATAAGCAGGTTATTGGTCACATCTGCACATACTGTTTCAGTGGTGTGGAAAACAACATTTACTGAAGTGAGGAGAGAATGAGAAGTTATTGACAGGGATTGTAGACCACAATGTTGAGAGGCTTTGCTATGAAACAGAAAAGAGAATGAGACAATAACACAATGACATGTGAAACAAGGGTAATTTTTTCCGTCACCTTTTTTTTAGACAGAGAATTATAAAAATTAAGCACTAGGGTATAATTGTATTTTGATGTATTTATTGATGCACATTCATATAGGACTGAGAATAATTCTGGGTTTGGATGGGTTGCTACCACAGATGACAAAGTAGTGTAACATGCTCAGAAGCCTGGTTCTGGCTATCCTTTGTCCCTGGGGACATCTCCAGGAAGTCACACGTTCATGTCTCCATAGAATCATTTCAGAGGAAATTCTGGGCAAGGCTGCTGTTGGTTTTAAATCTCTGTGCTGCTATGGTTGAAACATCAGAAAGGTCTCTTCTAGACCAGGCTTTGGGTGAGTTGGGGAAAAATCTGAGGCCTGAGAAATGCTTTCTGTGAGGATCTTGTCACAGAATGGCAGAGACTGCAGCATGGACAGTTCATAGAAAAATGTAAAGGTCAGCACTGAGTGGTAAAGGTAAGGGAGATTGTGTGTTGAGCACAGTTCATTATGTTATCTCCAATTTGAATTTAACGGCAGAAATTTCCCCTGTGACTAAATGTTGATCTTCTCCTTTAGAACCAAATAGAACTTCAAAGCACAATAATCAGAAAGCTTATATTTAAGCTTTAGTTTTGAGACCTGATACAAGTTAATCAACTTCTCCGACCCTTGTTTTTCTAGTGTGTGCAATAACAGTAATAACAGGTTTTATATCTTTATATGAGATAGGGCATGTAAAGGGCTAAGAACAGGGCCTGGAACATGAACAAGCACTCAATAAATATTAGATTGTTTATTATTAAAGTAGTAAAATAATTTTAAAATGTTGGCCCATTATTCCTTTTATTGTCTATCTGGGGCAACACACAGGATATTGCTTGTGCTTTTTACATTGCTTGTGTTTTTAAATACCAATAAAGAGACTATAATGATCATAATGCTCAGCAAGCATTGCTTCTTCGTTTTTTCCTCCTTTCCATTAAAATAGAACTAATGCTTCTATCTGTAGATGTGGGAATTAAGCAGAAAGGGAAGTATGTGTTTCTACCAAAAGCTAGTCAGCAAAACAAGAGTCCTATAGATCATTGTCCCCCTATGCCCCTCACCCCTGATCTCCTTCTTCTGAGTCCCAGCTCAAGGTCAATAGCAGATAGTTTCTTATCCTAGTGAGACTGGTCTATGAATCCCACAAGAAACAAGTCCAAAGGGCTAGCTTTTACTTAGTAGCTCAGATCCTTTAAGAGTATAGTATGCTTATGCCTGTTCCTCGGAGAGCAGCCTTTCCACCTTCCCGCCTAGGTAGAAGAGTATAGAAGTGAAGTTCAATACTACATAGACAGGAAGGACCCTCAGTGCTCACTCCTTCTCCTTCTTGACCTCCACATGTACTTCTGAATCTACAGAAGCTCCTGCCCTATTGCTGTGAGGAAAGTTCAGGCTCCACTCTCTCCATGGTCTACCACTATTATTGAGGGAGACAGAATTAAGCTAAGCCCAGCTGATGAGACATGCTGGACATAAGGACCCACCTGTAAAGCATGCTTTCATTCAATCCAGCTATACAGTACACTCATGTGGCTCATCTTGCTTTCCATGTGTTCTTTGCTAACAGGTCTTGGAAGAAAAAAGAAAAATCCTTCTTTTTGTCCTCTGATTACTCATGACACATTGGTACTTAGTAGAAATTTAACAGATTTGAAGTCATTAATCAATGTTAATTAATCATGATTAAATTTCCTTGGTTCGTGAAATCTTAAGGAATCAAGAGCCTAGTTTACTATCCCAAATTAGTGTCCCAAATTCTGGAAGGTCTGTGCAGGTCTCTAGGATGAAGCTGCTTAGAATGCCATTGTAGTGTCTCTTTTGTGGCTGCTCATCCCTCATAATCGGTTTTCTTATTCTTTGCTTTTTCTTACTGATTTTTACTACACAGGAATTCTACTAGTATGTCTTTTCATCTTTGGTTTATCTGAAACTTGTTTTCACTAAATCTTTTACCATAAGCATTAATGATAAAGTGCAAAGTCACTGAGACAGAGCCACAGAATCCACTGTCTTGAACCCTGCAACAGCCACTGCCTGCAAGCCACTGGTATTAAATGTTGGAATAAACTGGCTGAGGAATAGATAGATTTAGGTAATACAGAATTTGATCAAAATATATAAATAATATATATATAAGTAGGTGCATAAATTTAGAATCATATAAATAGATTTCATGACAAATATTTTGAGAGTTTTTTTATAGTCAAGCAAACATTACTGAGTTTATAGATAATACATGGACATTTATTATATCTGAACTTTATTGAGTCTTTACTATTTTCCCGGTGCTCATCTAAGTGCTCTATCAATATTCCACATACATACTCTTAACAACCCCATGGTAGGTACTATTATTTTCATTTTTATTTTAAAGAGGTGAGGAATTAAGCACAGTGATTATTAAGTAACTTGTTCAAGGTCATAAAGCTAAGATTCAAATCCCAGAGCCTTTATTTTTAAAGCTATTTTTCTTTTCAAATTTGCCAAACAGAGTCCAAGACAGAGAGATATAGGTAAAGAGAGACAGAGATATAGGTAAAGAGAGACACTTATTATATAACTGATAGGCCCTCAATCCAATCGGACCCATTATTTTTCAAGAGGTCAGTGAGGATGTTGGTATTTTTTAAGTCTGCAGTCTGCATCTCCAATTGTTGAAGTTTCAATAAAACGTTCTGCAGCGATGAAAGTTTTCTAACAATCATAGTTTCACATGCTCTACAGGGAATAGGAAGGCGAATACAGCAGGTAGCAAGTGGTTGAGGTTTGCTTAAGAATGAATTATCAAACAGCTAAAAATTGCCAATTTAAAGAGGTTATACCGTACATAGCACTTTATTTTTTATTCCTGGGATGATTGACAATTTTCTTGGATGAAAAATGAAATGATACTAAATCATGAATGCACTTGCTGTACTGTCATTCCCATTAACTCCCTCTTTGTTTTGTTTATCCACCATTCATGCCTGCAGAAAATGATGTGCTTTATAACAGATGGACAAAGCCACATTTTCATCGAAGACCTAGATGACAATATATTTTTAAATTAAAAACAAAACAATTGGTGTTTGGCTCATGAGTCTTTCATCGTCATTTGGAACTGCCAATGAAAATAAATATTGCATAGAAAATTAAAAAAAAAATTGTACAACCATTTTATCCAATTCAGTAGCCACTAGTCATGTGTGGCCATTGAACATTTAAAATATGGCTAGTACAAGTAAGGTAAAATTGTAATTTAATTTAATACATTTAAATTAAAATGAATGCATATTTCTGGGGACTACCATATTGGAAAATAAAATACTGCATCAAACTACTGACTGAGAAATTTGGAGTAATTTCTTCTGTCTCATTCATTCCCAAGTATCCAGAGCTCTCTGTCTTTTGTGTGTAGTTCTGGATTTTGTCTGGTGGATTTGTTCCTTTCTATGACCAAGGCTACTATTTCATTTTTTATTGAGTACCCAAGAGGGAAAGGATCATATCAAAAACAAAACAACTTAAGATCACAACCAAGATGCACACACACACACATCCACACGTTTATATTTGCACATCTGTGTTTATGAACAGTCCTTATATTGGAATTGTGGTTGCCTGCCCATGTCTGTCCCACAGACCCCAGCTGCATGATGGATGAATAAATGCAATCAGACACAAATTGCCAGTGAATGAGTGGGCTAAGGGGTCATGAGCCACTCACAGAGAGAGATTGCAGCTACACGACCCTGACTAGTTTGCCTTCTCCCCATTTATTCAGTGTAGATTTAATAACAGAGGCACTAAGTCAACACACTTGTAGAGAAAGATTAAAGGACAAGTTCCAATGTCCAAAGCAAACACCATTAGTGGGTAATCTCCCTCATCAACCTGCCCCTGAGAGGGCCATCTGGCTCAAAGGCTAGTTTTAATATCACATGAGTAAACAAGCTAGCTAGGCAAACTACTCACTTTCTGTTGTATTTGCACCCTAATATCCCTGGCTCCTGCAAAGAGATTCTAGCTGCCTTCAGTCAAGAACTGTAGAAAAAACCCTTAGACCTTCCAAAAGAGTTTGACTATATTCTATAACTTTCTCTACTATTTTTCCCTTAATATTTTTGCCACCACCCTGAGTGAATTCCCACAGTTGCCAATATATTCTTCATGGTTATTGGTGTTACTGTTTATTATATACACAAATACACAATGCCAAATTTTTCCCTAGTATTGTAGTCTGCAAGACAGGTAGCTTCTTGATATTTCTGAATTACATATGTTCCTATTAGGTTCAGATGTTGACTGAGGTTTTTTGTTTGTTTGTTTCTTTTTCTCCTAGATATTTTAAAATTTGATGGTTAGTGAAAGCATTCTTGCTTCATGCAGCAGGGGCTATTGGTTTCTGTATCAAACTGAACATGGATGTTCAAGAATAATATTTAAGTTACTTCCTCTTACTGCTACCATCTCAACACTTATTGTTACTGATTCCATTTGAAGCCTGTTTGACTTAATGAGCTTTTCTCTTTTTTCGTAGTCAAACCTCTATTCCACTATGTCACTACTCAACCAAACTATTGAGAACCACTAGAGCTTCTTCATCCTGACTGGGATTCCAGGAATGCCAGAGAAGGACTTATGGATGGCCTTGCCCCTCTGTCTTCTTTACAGTACCACAATCCTGGGAAATGTCACCGTCCTAGTTGTCATCAAAGTTGAGCAAAGTCTCCCTGAACCCATGTATTATTTTCTAGCCATGTTAGCTGCCACTGACCTCAGCCTTTCACTGTCTTCCATGCCTCCCATGGTCAGTGTTCACTGGTTTAACTGGCATTCGATAACTTTTCATGTCTGCCTTATCCAGATGTTCTTCATCCACACATTTGGGGGAGTGGAATGAGGTGTTCTGGTGGCCATGGCCTTTGATTGCTTTGTGGCCATTCGCTTTCCTTTGCACTATGCTACCATTCTCACTCACAGTGTAATCAGCAAGATTGCAGCAGCAGTCCTGCTACGGAGTGTGGTAACTGTGCTCCCTATGCCTTTTCTCATCAAAAGGTTACCTTTCTGCCACTCCAATGTCCTCTCCCATGCATACTGCCTCCATCAGGATGCCATGAGGCTTGCCTGTGCTGACACCAGTGTCAATAGCATCTATGGCCTGCTGGCTGTGATCTTCATCCTTATACTAGATGCCTTGATACTTTTGGCCTCTTACATTCTAATCTTCCAGGCAGTATTGGGCATTGCTTCCCAGGAAGAGAGGCTCAAGGGTCTCAACACCTGCCTCTCTCATATCTGTGCAGTTATGCTTTTCTATGTGCCTCTTATTGGCATGGCCCTAATTCATCGCTATGGGAAGCATTTGTCATCAATAATACACATATTCATGGCCAATATCTACCTGCTTCTCCCTCCTGTGCTCAATCCCATTGTGTACAGTGTTAGGACCAAACAGATCCGATGGCGGATTGTCCAGGCCTTCTGTGGGGTTAGGGTTAGCCCTTAATGGCATCTACTATTTCCATGTAAATGCAATCAAGTTAGAGAAGAGTATCAAATACAGTATTATCCAATAGAAATTCCAGCCAAAATGGATATTTTCTTATTTCTCTTCTGTTTAGTAACCAGTAGCCGTACATGGCTAGTGCTTGAAATTTTGTTACTGCAAAGGGAGGAACTGAATTTTAAATGTTCTAAATTTTAGTTGATTTAAATGTAAATTTAAGTAGTCATATGGGGCTAGTAGCTGCTGTATTGAACAGTACAAATATAATGGGTTGTGAAATGAAATTGCATAATGGTTTTGATAACAGCAATAATTTATTTTAGCTTAATAAAAACATACAATTTTATACTTTAAAATTGTGGACACTTAATATATATTTTTGAATTATGAATTGGTGAAAACTATATTATGATTGATTTAATACTTCCTATTCTTTCTGTTCCCATTTAAAATTCATAAATCTTATTTGAAATTTTCACAGTCACTCATCTTCACTGATAGGAACCAGAGAAAGAGGGTAGTGCTTACTTATGCATCTGAGAATTATCTGATGTGCAACTTTATAAAGTTACCTGATCTTCCTTGATACTCACTGGGATACGCACCTTTGCTCAGTGTGACTCATACGTATATAATGAGAATATATTTGGAAAATGTTTTAAGAAGTACATAAAGAGCCAGGTGCCATGGCTCACGCCTGTAATCCTAGCACTTTGGGAGGCCTAGGTGGGCAGATCACAAGAATAGCCTAGGTTTGAGACCAGCCTGGCCAACATGGTGAAACCCCATCTTTACTAAAAATACAAAAATTAACCAGGCATGGTGGTGGGTGCTTGTAATTCCACCTACTTGGGAGGCTGAGGCAGGAGAATTGCTTGAATCCAGAAGGTGGAGGTTGCAGTGAGCTGAGATTGCGCCACTGCACTCCAGCCTGAGTGACAAAAAGACTGTCTCAGGGGGTGAGTGGAGAGTACAAAAGGCCAGAGTAGATTAGATATAATCAGGATTATTAATTGACTGTCAACTGTGAATAGCTGGATTCCAGTCTAAACGAAACTTAAACCAGATGTGGGCACACAGTTGGGAATCAATCTGTGAAATCGATAGATTGAGGATCATTCATTTAAATCATAGTTCCTGAAGATATGAATGGAAACAGTTGGCATTAGAAGATAGCATAGCATGTTGGTTAAGATGAAAAGCTTTGAAATAAGACTAATTCAAAGTCTTGAGTACCATTTCTGTTACTATTTCTGAAATAGGTTTGAGTACCATTTCTGCTACTTACTAACTTTTAGACAGGAGAGTTACTAAAAAATCTCTCTGAGCTTCAGTTTCCTCAGCTGTGAAATAATAGGTAATAATACTTAACTCATAAGGTTGATCGTGAAAAAATAAGACAATATATTTGAAAGATATAGTTTCTGGCATATATTATGTGTTTATCAAATGTTAGGTTACTTATGCTTAGAAGGTAGATGGCTCCAGATATGACTTGAACAGGAGGGGTTCTTAGGAGGAGTTCCTGTGTAAGAAGAGGGATATAGGAATAGCCAGGAGAGTAATGAGACCTCTTAGGAAGAGGACATATTGAAAGCAGAGAACAATTGGATGACTCTTTCTGCCCTCCTAATCCAGCTCTGACATTCAAGGAGACTTCCTGGCTGAGAGTCCTTAGCCTAAGGCTGGATAAAGAGGAATGGTTATAGTTATTTGACCCAGGCAGGCAGCTTTTGCAGATATCCATTACTGCCAGCCTCCAGGGCTAGGGCTCTTCTCCCAGCCCCTGATGGATGGGATTTGCCTGGGCCCAGGAGCAGGGTTTGAAGGTAAGTCTCAGAGATGCGTCTGAGTTGCCTAGGGGAACATAGGCATATGGGTTCCATCACTCTTACTCCAACCAGAATGCTTACTAATCAAGAATGCTCCCTGTTGCCTGGGGACTCTACTAGGTTGCCTATAAAGCCCTCACTTTGGAAGCTGGTTTAGTCCCTGCTCTGTTATGGGACTGAAGAGAAGTTGGTATTGTTTCCTGCTGATGTGACCAGGTAAGGCGGGAGTGCAAATCTGGGGAAAAAAACTGAAGGGGAGGGAGTTTTTTAAAAATGAAGGATGTTAAGATAAGGAGAGGAAGAAGATAAAACAATAAATTGATGGGAGCTACAAGTAACATGCGATGAAGAAAGGGAGGGGTGTAACAGATACTGGAAGAAATTAAGGAAAGAGAAGACAAGAGGAGAAAGAAGGGACAAAGGCAAAGGATGAGAGAACTCAAAACTCTCTTTCCGTGGCGATAATCATTTGGCAATCAATCAGTGTTGCTAAATGAAACTTTCTGTGTTTCCTGATCCTGTTACTTCCTGATCCTGTTACTAGATAACTAGTAACTAGCGTTGAGATATTAAAAACATGCATGCTCAAACTTTAAAAAAACTCAAACTTCTGGCAGAAAAAGGACATGATACTTGCATATGTATGATCAATATCAGCTGTGCCTCATTATTAAGCACCAAGTGAAAGGTCCAAGCAAAATGTGGTGCAAAGATTGAAGTAGAGGATAGTTCAGCTTAATATGTCACGGAACTGTCAGGGTAGATTCTGAATTATGGAGGAAATATAATTGTGTTAACAAATTAACAGAAGGTAGGGTTGGTAAATGAAGAGGGTGGGTCTGTAACATTACTGAGGCCAGAAAATCAGGATGGTCACCTTTGGGTCACTCAATTATTGAGTGGAGTGAGTGTTATTCAAACAATTTCACCTGGCCTTCTGTATATGAATGGGCAGATGCTATCTTCTTCCTGGCCAGTCGGATGAAGGCTTGTACCTGAAGAGAGAAAGCACTAACATATTGCTCTGGTTAGCTGGCAATGTTGAGAAAACCTTGATAAACTTAGGCACTGAACTTTGACCTACCACTGGCTTCAGAGTGTTTGAGCTCACAGAGAGAAAGCCCTCTCCTTCTTTTTCTGTCTCCATTACACAGGAAAAATTTCCCCAGCAGCAAATGGAGCCACTGTCTCCTCTTCTTTTACCCTACTCACATTATCCAGTGTCATTTCTGTTTTTTCTTTATAAGATAGCATTCAGAGAACAGAGGATAACTGGTATCTGCTTTACAAACATCTCATCTCTCAGTTACTTTCCCACCCAAACACCCCTCTGCATTCGTCAGCATGAAGATAAAACCAATACAAACATATGTAGACTTTTACACATAGTTTCAAAAACACGTGGACTCCACATTCTTTAGATGAGTCATGAGAATATAGCTCTCTATTTGCTTATTTCTCATCTCTATCCCTCCTGTAGATCATATACAAATATAAGAGGATGTTAAAAATTTTTGTATTTTAAAAGAAGGAAATTACAACATTCAGCCATCCAAATCTGTCTCATTAGCCTGGCCTTTCATCATCTGAAGTTCAGTAAAAAAATAATAGACTTTGGAGTTAGTAAATTTGGTTTTGGATTTGAATCTGTATTTAACTATTTTAGCCTGCATATACTATTTAAGCTTCCTGTGTCCATTTCCTTTCTTTAAAACAGAAGAAAAATGTCTACCATAAATTTAAAATTGTATATAAAATGACTAATAAAATGTATGACATGTACAAAGAATCTTAATTATTTTTCTTTCCTCATAGTTCAGTTTCCTCAACCAACCATGGCAATATTCAATAACACCACTTCGTCTTCCTCAAACTTCCTCCTCACTGCATACCCTGGGCTGGAATGTGTTCATGTCTGGATCTCCATTCCAGTCTGCTGTCTCTACACCATTGCCCTCTTGGGAAACAGTATGATCTTTCTTGTTGTCATTACTAAGCGGAGACTCCATAAGCCCATGTATTATTTCCTCTCCATGCTGGCAGCTGTTGATCTATGTCTGACCATCACGACCCTTCCCACTGTGCTTGGTGTTCTCTGGTTTCATGCCTGGGAGATCAGCTTTAAAGCTTGCTTCATTCAGATGTTCTTTGTGCATGCCTTCTCTTTGCTGGAGTCCTCAGTGCTGGGAGCCATGGCCTTTGACCGCTTCCTGGCTATCTGTAACCCACTGAACTATGCTACTATCCTCACGGACAGGATGATCCTGGTGATAGGATTGGTCATCTGTTTTCGACCAGTAGTTTTCTTACTTCCTGTTGTTGTAGCCATAAACACTGTGTCTTTTCACGGAGGTCAAGAACTTTCCCATCCATTTTGCTACCACCCAGACGTGATCAAATACACATATTCCAAGTCTTGGATCAGCAGTTTTTGGGGATTGTTTCTTCAGCTTTACCTGAATGGCACTGACTTATTGTTTATTCTTTTCTCCTATGTCCTGATTCTCCGTACTGTTCTGAGCATCGTGGCCGCAAAGAAGCAACAAAAAGCTCTCGGCACTTGTGTCTGTCACATCTGCGCAGTCACTGTTTTCTATCTACCAATGATCAGCCTGTCTTTGGCGCATCACCTCTTCCAGTCCACCCCAAGGGTGCTCTGTAGCACTTTAGCCAATATTTATCTGCTCTTACCACCTGTGCTGAATCCTATCGTTTACAGCTTGAAGACCAAGACAATCCGCCAGGCTATGTTCCAGCTGCTCCAATCCAAGGGTTCATGGGGTCCTAATGTGAGGGGTCTTAGAGCAAGATGGGACTGAAGGTAGGAAATTGTCAGGACATGAATTATACTTCAAAAAGGAAGTGACTTGGGGCAGTCTTATCCACAGGTATTTTGGTTGCTGAGTCAATTCCAGTTGAATTTTTGGAGTGGGAAGAAGACAGTAACTTCCCCCGAGCTTATCAAAGAGTTTTATTTTTTAACGCCATCATTTAAAACCAAATTAATTTAGTATAGTCCCTGAGCCATTTTAAACAATGACATGACTCCTCACTTTAATATAGTGGAATAAGTTAGTTATCTCCTTTAAAACAGTAATTTTTAGACCAGAAATAAATTACAATTTTTTTTTAACATCGAGCTGAACATTTTTTTCCCCCTGAGGTGACATTTCCAGTGAGGCAATGAAGGTTGTTACTTGAGCTGGTAAAAGGAAAAGTTACACATGTGCACAAAGATACACACATAGAAAGTTTTAATTAAAAACTTTAGGAAAGTCTTGCACATTGGTTTCGGTTCCTGGAGTCACTTCTAGAGAGCACTGTATCCTTACAAATATACTCCCTTACCTCTATCTTTCTTTAATCCCTTTTCTTCTTAATAGAAGCGACACTTTTTCAGTTTTAGTTAGTACTTTGCATACCTCCAATCCATTCAATATCTAACATTACATATTGACTTTTGTTATTTTCCCATTGCCTGTATATTCTAATACAGTTCTAATCCTGATTCCATAGTGACTCCACTGCTAATTCTCAGAACTGCAGCTTTTTTCTGTTTGCTCTTTTTTCTTGGGTCGTTAATTTTTTACTTAGCTATTAACTGCTTCTACTCTGTAGTATACTCATCACTGTAGAATTGAACAGTAGCTTTGATGCTTTTTAATTGGAAATTTCTAGATTGCCTCATATTTATTTTGTGAAGAAGTAAACTCAGGTGCAGAGTTGTTAGGGTGCTGGAGATAATTCTTCAGGTTTTTTTTCACAGTTTTCACAATTTCATCCTACCTAGGATAATTTAATTCATGTCTGAGCACTGTCGATGAAGCAGGTACTTTGATTTGAGTCACCCGTTTCCTCCCCTTATATCAACTTCCTATTCCTTGGCAGATAGGGAACACCCGTCTCAATCTGGTTTCTGGCCTCAGTTCTCTTTCAAGCTGCATCGTTCAGCTCAAGCACTGACAACTTTGTGATTTTGCTTCGCTTCGGCTCCAATCCCTTTTACCAACAATAGTCGCATATCATTTATATTTAAAATTATTTGCATGAGTCTCCTTTTATACATCACATTCAGGTAATTGAGATTACATAAGAGTGTGTGGCAGGACTCACACACTTTTTAGGTGAGGAAAAACGAGTGAATGACCATCCTATAAAGTAATGCAATTATAAGTAAAATTCAGTTTTTCAAACTCCAAGTCCCTCATTGTAGCCAAAATGTTTCTTGGTCTTGTGCACTCAGAGGGAAGTCTTTATATCCTATTACACCACAGTTCAGTATTTTACCTTTCAACTTTTGTTCTCATATTGCTGCTAAATAAATGTCTCTGTGGTTCTGTCCTCATCAAAAGGAAAATAAATACAACTATTATTCAAAAGTGCAAGAATCCAAAGATATAGAATAGATATAGAATCCAAAGATATAGAAAAGATGTTGAATCTAAATACATATCTAGTTTCTAGACATCTGATGCCAGACAATTTTCCTTAGAGGGTATCATACTATGGCAGTGTCTCTGACCTGAAATTAACTTGTGGCAGGGCAGACATCCCAGATTACACACTAATCTAACCTTCCAAACTTTTCTGCCTTAGTTATTTCAGATGTCTCTGGCTTTACAGTTGCTCCTTTTGAGGACTTTTCTAAAAGTTTTCCTTGGTAGACTTATAATTTTCTATTCACAATTTAGAAGTTTCAAAATATCTGGAAAAACAGTGTTTTTTTTTTTTTTTTTTTTTTTTTTCCTTAAGTTTGGTGTCAAAATTTATTGGCTAAAAAACCTAACAGAATATTGTATGAACATATTTATGGATCATAATTTATTTTACACATTTCACTTCAGAAATATTGCTATGTTTGAGTGCAGGGTAATACCTCCAGAGATATATGGCTCTTTTAAAGTTTGAAATATAATTGAATTCCAAAGGTTTTAGATGAACAATTGTGAAAATGTGTGATACTTCTTCCAGTTTTATGACAGTCATAAATAGTGTGCCATATGTGTGTTCATCTTTTTCTACTCAAAAATGTAGTTTTTAATACCTGACTCAAAATGCAACATTTTCACTCAACACCAAAAAGATTTTTATCAATGTACTCCACCCTATAGTAATTGTTAAAAGGCTATGAACTTGTGTTTTGTGATTTTAAGCAAAGTATTTTATATATTTGGAGTTTTTCTGATTATGAGTGTAATATATAAAATTAAAATGTGTGAATGTGTTCAGAAATAGAAACATATTTAAAATATAATAACAATTATTTGCAATCCTATAGGGAGATTACATAATATAGTCATGTGCCCCATAATTACCTGTCAGTCAACAATGGACCTCATATGCCACAGTAGTCCCACAAGACTATACTACCAGTATTTTTGCTGTACATTTTCTGTGTTTAGACATACACAAATACCATTGTGTTAGTTACCTCAGTATTTAGGACAGTAAAATACTGTACAGTTTTGTAGTCTAGGAACAATAGGTTATCTCATAGGTATGTAGTAGGCTATACCCTCTAGGTTTGTGTAAATACACTACATGATAATCACACAATGATGCATTTCTCAGAATGAATTCCCCTTATTAAGCAACTCATGACTGTATATAACCTAAGTGTATTAAACCTGTTTTTCTTTAATAAACAAACACATGGGCATATATATGTGTACATTTAGAAATAAAGATAATAGTTTATGTGCAAATGTATGTCTTAAATATTTGCTGCTATTATTCATTATTCTCTATTAAACCATATTTTATATTAGATTTTACTTCTAGGAAGCTTTGCTTTCATTATCCCCCAAAATAGGCCCTTTCTTAGGTGCATAATTAAAATTACTATACTTTGCTAATTTATTACTCACTTACTTGCTTTCTCCACCACCTGAAATACATGATAGTAGGCCTATGTCTAATGTTTCATTTAATCCTGAAAACCAACACAGGGTTTAGCAAGCACACTCTGTCGTTGATACTGTGTTGCATTGGCGAATAACATGTTATCATATTTGTACGTCATGGTTTATGCTACTATTTCCTATTGCTTAACACTTCAGTAACCCTTCATATATTTTCTTATAAATATATATTTGATTCTATCTCTGATTATCTTTATAGATTTCCAGAAATATAAATTATTAAATTTAGAAGTAGGCAAAATAACTGTTGGTCTCCTTGGATTGGCCAACTGTAGTGGCTGAATTTCTGGGCTCTGAAATCATACTTCATGGGCTTAGATTTAAGCTCCTAACACTTTATTGCCCTATATTACTGGAGAGTCATTAAACTTCATAAATCTTTAACTTCTTAACCCAGAGAAGAAGAGGAAGTAATAAAATCTACCTTTCCAGGCTCTTGCAAAAGTTAATGCTGTTAATTCTGGTAAACATATAGCCCAATGCTTGGCACCTGATCAGTACCAGATATATTCTATTGTCATTATTTTCTAAATTGTGACTTCAAATGTTATTCATATAACTATTTGCTTTTCAATAAATATATGTAATGCTTTTTGTTCTCATATTGCTGCCAAATTAATATATCTTTGGTTCTATCTTCATCAAAAGGAAAAAATACAAGTATTATTCAAAAGTGCAAGAATTCCAAGACATATCTAGTTTGTAGCATCTAACCCTAAACAAAGATTAAGGACAGAAGGCTTTATTTTAGACAGATAGCCTGTTGGCAAACCCAGAATAAAACTGCAACCTTAAGGATTATTTGTAAGAGACTTTGTGAACTTTGACAAGAATTCCAGGCTTCTTTTTTCTTTTCACTTTTCCATTGTAATAGCATTGTAGTTATTTAATCAGAGAACTTATCCCATCCAGACATAATTTATTTGCTTATTTTCAGTAGAATTTAAAATTATCTTTGTACTTAATTTTTTTGTTGGTGATAAATATCACATACACAGAAATATGAAATGTTGAATAGGTTTTCATTTTTCCTCCCTGTATTATTTGACTACTCCATCAATTTTATATTAGATTCTGATATTTCTTGATTATATGTTACATTTTCAGATCTTACATATGTTGCAGTGTGATTATTCTATTTCCTTGATCTGATCAATTTGTTGAGTAAACTGCACAATTTTACAGCTGTTTAATAAATCTTACTATTATATTAAGCTTTATTATAGTTTGTAATGTATTTATTTTTATTATATATTTTCCTATTTACTCTTATATATCTGTTTTAAGAATTATTTTAGTTATTACAAAATAAATGTTACTGGAAGCTTAATTAGAAGTATATTAAACCTGTTAGATAATTGAGAGAAACAGACAATTTTTAGCCTACTGACTCTTGATCCAGAAACATTTATTGGCATTTTATGACTTGAGTGATTTCCATCTAGTACAGATTTGTGTTTCTGAATTGAGGAGAAAAACTAAAAACTTCATTGTTTCTTTCATAAAAACATGTTTTCTTTTTCTTGTGGTTGAACAGAACATGGCTTGTTTTTCAGGACAGCTTAATTGACTTGAAATTTATAGTTACTCCTTACTTATTTTGGCAATAGGTTTTCTATCGTTCGAGTTGTTTGTTGTGCTTGTAATTTATCAAGATATCCTGAGTTGTTAAATACTTTCCTGTTGTTGTTTTGGTTTGTTTTTCAAAACAAGCTGGGAAATGTGTCAGACTACTAGTCAGATGCCAGTTTTATACACTGTACAAGTGCTGGAGACATGCCAATACATTTGATCAGTGCAATTCCTCTGAGGAAACAAAATACAAATTAAGAGAAACAGACAAGCAACTAATAGCTATGACATAAATGGAGACTGTTTGAGGTCACAGAAAAAGACTTTAATAATGCAGCCTGGGAGGAGGCAAGCAAGATTGTCCTTCCCTTCCCCAGTGAGGCTGTGGGCATCTAGTCGGGATCAACTATCACACAATAAGAACTCACCTAAATTCACCTGGGGCATAGACTATGTAAGATTATTTCACCATATAAAATACATAAGATTACTTGAACCTTCTTCAAAATGGTTCTTTGAAACAGAAATAATAGTAATTACTTGTGAGCTCAACTTAGGCAATAAAACTGAAATAAATTAACAATAGTTTTCTACTAATTCATAGCAGAAAATTGTTAAGGACTGACTTATTCTAAATTTATGTTTTATATCTTTGTCTACTACTAAGTACTCACAAATAAAAGATAGACAAGAAACAAATGCATTTTACAGAAAATAATTTGAGGTACCCAAACATCTTTGGTTGGCTATTTTCTTGAAAAAATACGAAACTATATAACCATGCATATTATGATATATTGAATATTATATAGTTATTTCATGCTAGTTTAAAGTTATTTCTAAGCTCTTAGTGAAACTGAAACATTAGATAGTAATTTAAAATATGAAATGTCTAAACAACCATAAGAACTATTATTTTAGAACATATATTTTAGATATACGTCCTAATCAAGGATATTAGTACTTAAAAATATTGTATTTTAAATTTTTTTTCCTATTTCTTACCAAGAACACAATCATTCCTCTGTTCTTTATATAACTGTGGCTTATGGAACCTTGGATTGGCATAGAAAAAAGTTGGTTTTTATTAAGAAATGTTATGAGATAGTTGATTGCCGTAATTCAAGGCTGTGAAAATGACAAGGTAGAAGACTTACTGGATCTACCTTATAGGGTCCAGCCCTATAGGGTTCTGTGAGCCCCTCCCTGCTGGTGAGGAGATGAGAAACTGTAGAAATAAAAGACACAGACACAGGAGATAGAGAAAAGAGAGTTTGGGCTCTGGGGTCCACTGTCAACCAAAGCGCAGAGACCTGCAGTGGCCCCGAGTGCCTGGACACTCTGACTTTTATTGAGTACAAAGCAGTGGGCAGGGAAGGTAGGGTTAGGTAATGGTGGTCGGTGATAGGGTCAGGTAAATTACGTGTCTTGAAGATACTGGGCCGAATACTTTCAAGCAGCCGAGAGGAGGAGAAAATCTAATGCATCAGCACTCTTCGCATATTTGTTAGAAATGTCAAGGACATTAATTCTTATCTTCTGAGAAAAAGAGAAACCAGGTGCAGAAGCAGGGTGTGAAAGTAGACATGGAACGTGACCGCTGAAGCACAGCATCACATAGAGACAGTTAAGCCCCTGGATGTCTGTGGGCTTTCCTGACAGCCATCAGGCCCTGCCACAAGAGCTTGGAGAAGCAGGGTTTTCTCGTAACTTCCCCAGGAAGGAGATGTCTTGGCTATTTTGGACATCTCCTCCCTAGGTGGCTAAACAGCGGGCGCTTTCACAGCGCTGGCGCTGCCACACAGCCTCGGTGCCCTCCAGCAGCCTTTATGTGGGTGTGACAGAGGGCTTAGAGCATCTTGCCTTAGGATCACTTTGTTCACAATGTCACCTCAGTTCCATGCTTCATAACCCAGTAGTCAGTAAAATTAAAGGTTATATTGAGTATATATCTTTATGTATAAGTAACTATAAGATTACATATGATTATATAAAGGAATAACTATGTGCCTACATTTCTAATTCTTTTCTAAATCAATATTTATATGGGAACAGGCCAAGGCTTATGACCCTTGCCATGGCACTTGCGGGGTTTTCCCCCTACACTACCTATTTAATTGTTAAGGAAGACACAAAGTGAGCGGATTGTTAACCAACTCATATTGACAATAGACTTCTTTCACTTAAATGGGCAATCAGTAATTCACACAAAATTTGACTGAATGTTTCTCAACAAATGCCATGTGTCTGAAAATCACCCGAAAGAAAACCAGCAACTGGATTGCAGTGATAACCTTTAATCTTCGACTCCTTGATAGTCCTTGTCTGCAAGGGAATACAAGCCCTGCTTTCACATATACTTATCCTTGTGCTATAAACAGTGTATTTAAAATGCTGTTTCAGTGCATTGAGTCATGATTTCAATAATATTCTAAGACTGTCACATACATACTTATCAACGGCCATGTCAGTCCTTCGTTCACAGAACCCTTAAACAGCTTAAATGCTGTACTGATTATAGTTATCACTCATTATCCACAGGAAATTGGTTCCAGGATCATGGAATCCTAAGGATGCCAAAATCTGAGGATGTTCAGTCTCATATAAAATGGCATAGTATATGCATCTTACCTATACACATCCTCCCATATACCTTAAAGTGTCTTTAGAATGTTTATGACCAAATACAATAACAATACTATGTAAATAGTTGTACTGTATTGTTTAGAGAATAATAATAAATTATCTACATTTTCAGTACAGATGCAATCAATCATACATTTTTTTCTGAATATTTTTTATCTGCAGATGTGAAACCTATGGGTAAGAAAGGCCTACTATATATGAATAATTTAAAAAGATGATGATAAATCACTGGTAATACTTTGCTTAGAAAGATATTACTTTCTTTCCTGATCCCGGCCGTTTACCGACACCATTGTTGTAGACCCAGTTTTCCCAAAACCTTTTCACGAATTTGCCGTGTCTTCACACAATATACAATGGGGTTCATAAGAGGTGGCACTAGCAAGAAAACATCAGCAATGAGGATCATGGCTACTGGGGACTTGTGCTTGCCAAAGCGGTGCATGGATGCCAAAGCAATGATGGGCACATAGAAGATGAGCACAGCACAGATATGGGAGACACAGGTGTTGAGGGCCTTGAGCCGCTCCCTGTGGGATCCAATTCCCATGACAGTCTTCAGGATGAACACATAAGACACAGCAATGAACACACTGTCTGACATCATACAGAGGGCAACAAAGAAACCATAGAAGAAGTTGACTGTGTTGTCGGAGCACGCCAGCTTCATGACATCCTGATGGAGACAATAGGAATGAGAAAGTAGGCTTTTCCTACAATATGTCAACCTCTTAAGAGTAAAAGGAAATGGAAGTACTAAGACCATGCTTTTAATGAGAAACACCAGCCCCATTTTGGCAACTCTGGCACTGGTGAGGATAGAGCTGTATCTCAGAGGGCTGCGTATGGCCAGAAAGCGGTCCAAAGACATGACCAGAAGCACTGAGGACTCCATATCTGTGAATCCATGAATAAAGAATTCTTGAGCAAAGCAAGCATTTGGGGAGATTCCTGTGGCATTGAATACAAAGATCCTCAGCATAGTGGGTAGGGAGGAGAGGGACAAGCCCAGGTCAGAGACAGCCAACATGGAAAGGAAATAGTACATAGGTGCATGGAGTGAGGGCTCAGTTCTGATTACAAAGAGGATTGTGCAATTGCCTACGATGGCTACCAAGTACATGAGGCAGATGGGGACAGAAATCCATACATGAGCATGCTCCAGCCCTGGTATTCCAATCAGAAAGAAGGTGGTAATCTCAATTTCAGAAGAATTGGGAATGTGCATGTTGAGTTCATTGAAAAGACTTTATTCTCAGGTCTGAAATGACATTCAATACAGATCTCCTATGTTCATTCCCTCCTTTCAGCATGTTTGTCTAGGAAATAAAGACAATGGAATTGTGAAAGATTTCTTATTTTAAGAAATAAAAGAGAGATATTACTTCTAAACAGAGTATAAAAAAGTCAGATGTTAATTGAAAAGGATAACCAGGAATATGGGTACTGTAATACATCTTGGTTAAGTCCTCAGAAAACACATCCACAGAAAGAGCAGTAACTTTCAAACAAATTCCTCTTGTGTTATCAGGCTTTGCCTTACCCCATTTCAACAACAAATTGTGTAGAGGCAGAATGGACTATAGGACTCCCTTCCCTGATCCGGAATGAATCTAGAATAATAATAATACTAAAAGAAAAAGGACTAGGGAACCCCAGGAAGTAGTAACTAGTTTTGAAGAATGAAGAAAATTAATGGTTTCTTCAATTTCTAGTCATTTGCTACAAACATTTTTTCAGGGAAGGTGTGATAGGCTGTTCTCCCATTGCTATAAGAAATGCCTGGAGCTGGGTAATGTACAAAGAAAGGAGGTTTAACCGGATCGTGGCTCTGCAGGCTCTTCTAGCATGGCACTGGCATCTGGTTGGCCTCTGGGAGCTTTTACTCACGGCAGAAGGTGAGGCAGGAACAGGCATGTCACATGGCAAAAACAAAAGTGAGAGAGGGAGGGGAGGTACCACATACTTTTAAACCATCATATTTTGTGAGATCTCACTCACTATCAAGAGGACAGTACCAAGCCATGAGGGATCTGTTCCCATGAGCTAAACACCTCCCAACAAGCCACATCTCCAATGTTGGGGATTATATTTCAACATGAGATTTGGGTGGGACAAATACTCAAACCGTATCACCAGGCTCTCAGCTTCTAAAGCTGTTTTTACTCACAAGCTCTCCAAAGGAAGCAGTCCAAAGTAAGGACACAACATATGCCATGTATGACTGACTATTAACCCTCTCTTACAGCATAGTGAAAATCCCACCTTTTTGTATGGCAGTGGATACAATGTCCTTAAGTATGACCAATCCATAATGGTGCTCTCCATCTTTGAGGATGGGAGGAGAGAAGAGATTCTTGGACTTTCTCTGTAGTTCAATGTACACTTTCACAGCTATAGAGTGGCTCAGTTAACTAAACTATAGCAAGATTGGAGACCTAGTATGTAACAGATGAAGTGGGTTGGTACTATCTGGGCCCATTTTTCCCCCTGGCATTATAAGATAAATAGCTGTTCCACAACTCTAGAGTGTTTTCATAGGTAACTGAATCAACTATGTATATTTGAGGGTTTTCATTTGCTTTATAGCATTAAGCATATCCAAGTTGATAAGGCTCCAATATATATAAAGCATCCATTTCTACTCCTTGGCCCAAAAATAAAGGTTTTATTGAGGGGCTAGGGCATGGTAAAAGAACTCTCGACAATTAGGAACAAAACCACAAACTTTTCAATGAGTTTATCCTCCAGAATGGGATTCTCATGAGTCATTAAGGACAAATCCTCTTCTAGAAGACCTGGGCTACCTTCCAAAGAGGATAAAGCAGTTGTTTTGTCATGATCTGGATATTAGCAACTCTCTCTCGCCTAAAGTCCACAGGGAAAAAGTGTGCAGAGCTCCTTTTGGATAGTGTATCATTAATTCTTTAGCAACTTCACTAGGTCAACTTAGAAGTGTCTTGCTCCTTAAAGTCTTTCCTTCTAATCACTCCAAGCAGAGTCAATGTACCCCTACTATAATTTGCATTGCAACTCTCTTACAATACCTCAATTTTCCTGTGATTTGCTATTTTTGTGTCTGCCTTCCGCAGTAGCTAACAGAATCATTAAAAGCCCAGTTTGTGCTGGACCAATCTTGATATTTTCTGCACCAAGCACAGTGTCTGGCAAATAGCATACATCCAATCATTATTATTTTAATCTTATTAAATTGAATTGATTTCCAATTGCCAAAACTAATATTGAGAATTATTTTTGTTCTGTGTGAGTCATTGAAGCTTCTTTCTTTCAAAGCAGGTACTATCTACAATTTCTATATGAGGATCTTCTCTGATTTGAGGATGTAAGAGTCTTGCTTTGGCATGACCTTTGTCATTTTCCTCTAGCCAGAGAGCAGAGTGCATTGATGTATTTTCCTTATAGTTACTCAACTGTTCAGATTTGTTCCAATGTGAATCTCATGTTGATTCATTATTAATATTAATTTAACATCTATTTTAATAAATTATGATTAATTCCTTTCACTCACATAACATTTTACATTTTCTTCTGCTAAAGTCAGTCTTTTCCCATCCTGGATTTAACCCTCTGGCTTTGGAAGATTTTGAAGTTCTGCTTGATTCCTATCTTTCTTCTTGATACCCTGGGCTTTTCTCTGAACTCCATTCTATATGCCATCGTCAAAGTCATGTTTAATGCCTTGCTTTCTCCCCAGTCTGGATGCAAAAATGGTCTATGTAGTATAATATATGTTGCATAATATCTTATATGTGTTATAAAAAATATAATATGGATTCAACAAACATGTTTTAAGGTTTAATCATCAAAGTCAAAGTAAGTGAATTAATGAATGATAAAACAATGTTTACTTATATAATCCTTCATTCTTCCAATATTTACCTTCATATTTATATAAAAATCTATATTTACCATAGCTGATAAGGCCCAATAGGAAAAGACCACTAGAAACTTCTTTAGTGTACTACAATCACACTCCTTTTAGCAGTCCCTCAAACACTTCAACACCCTTCCATCTCAGGACCACTATACTGCTGTCTTCTCAGCTCAAATGCCCTTCCACAAATGTTTGGGTCATTGTTCAAAAATCATGTCCTCAGAAAGGTCTGCTTTGAACATTCTCACTGCCTCAGTCATTCTCTTTCCTTTTATTCCTATTCATTTCTTTTAAACAGTCTTACCTCTTTAAGTATTTACAGTAAGAAGAAAAATCCAACTCTATCATTCTATTGTTTTGTGTACCTCTGCCACATAGTAGACCTTCTTTAAATAATTTTAGATAAAACGGAATAAATAGCTTCTATTAAGACAACATGAATATATTTTTGGTCTAATGAGATAAATTCTGGATTTATAGAATTTATCTTATTAAAATATCTTGTGGTAAGCATTAGTTTAAATAATATTATTGGTTGGGCACAGTGGCTCATACCTGTAATCCCAGTGTTTTAGGAGGCTGAGGCAGGAGGATTACTTGAAACCAGGGGTTTGAGATTAGCTTGGGAAATATAGAGAGATCCTGTCTCTACAAAAATAAAATAAAATAAAGTAATATTCTTTAAATATTAAAAATAATTCAATATTAGTGGAATGAATAAAAATAAAATAAGATAGCTCATTAGCCTTTGTATATGTCATTATAAAATTAATTAATTACATGCTTTGTTTTACCCCAAAATGCTAAGGTGTGGGGAAAGTAGATATAGAAGCAGAGTGGGTTAAAAGAGAAAATAGAAAAATCAGGGAAATAGGCATTAATTTTTATTGCATTATGCTAGATCTTTTACATCTGCTATTTCATTCAATCCTCACAAGTAGTATTATTTTTTATTTACAGATTTGAAAACTGAAGCATGGAGGAATTAACTTCTCAAAGAAAAGATGTTATTATTAACACATGTGATTTGAATAGATGTCTGATTCTAAGCTTTTTAATCTATATCTTGTTTTCTGTCTCACGTTAATTAATATAATTTAAAATGTTCAGAATGCAAGGAAATTGCATTCTAATTGAGGATATGTACAAATTAGGTTACAGCATGCAATATAAATATTAAGGAAGGCCAAAGCCTTGGGCTTCATTTCATGTCAACTTCTTTGCCCTATAGAGTCACCTTCAGAGCGATTTTAATCAACAAATGTCTTTTCTATCTAATTTCTGAAAAAATACCTCACATAAGAGGAAAAAATGTCCATAATTACTGTTGGTAGCAAAACTCAACAAATGGAGCCGACTCTGAAAGAGCAAGAGCAATATCTGCTAAGCCAGATCAGGAGGGAAGGAAGGTAAGAGATGACTGGAGCCTTAAAAAGCTGAGGAGAGAAAGAAGAGGGGGTAGCTAATTTTAAGAGAGGAGCAAAAAGAAAACATTGGGAACTATTACTATGTGCTAGATTAGACTTTTTCCTAGATTATTTTTATATTCAAATATTTCTGCTTTCCAAATCAGTTCATTTTACTTGTTTAAACTTGAAAATATATATTTATATATGGAGCTCTGTGGCTTTATTTATGAAGAGGAAGTAGTAAAATATCAAAATTACTACTTTGAGAATAAGAGGTAGAGTTGACACAGCCCTAATCAGTCAAAAACATAATAAACTTCCCATATAGCTACATTTTTAATTAAAAAGGGATTAATGCATTTTCCCCAGGTATAGTACCTTATGTAGAAAATTTACTCAAATATTTTTAAGTAAATTATTTTGCAAAGAAAGCTTCAGATTTTACTACTAACAGGTATTAAAATTCAGCATCATCTAAGGATGCTTTTCCTAGATGATGTCTTAAATTCTTTATATACATCATTCTACTTAATTATCGGAGCATTCCTATGAAGTAAGTATTATTCACTCTGTTTTATAAGTTAGGAAAGAGAGACAAATGAGCAAGTAACAGAACTACAATTCAAACCTAGGTCTGTGTCATTCTTCTGCTGAATGCCACATATTACCTTATACTGCTTCCTCTCCAACTGTATATTACCCGTTTGGCACAACCAGGTTGTTCTCTGGTCTCTATTCCAAAGTTCTTAAAATTACTTGAAATCATAACGTCATTTCACCTGCTCTTTCTTCCAAGACTGAAGCCCTCACCTCTGAGTCCAGTCTAGTGGCTAGAACCCTGTTATCTATGGACTGACTTCTGACCCTGAGAAGTCTGCTTTTTCTGTTCTTTGCTGGGGCAGATCATTTGCCCTGCTGTCAGAGGAGTTGTCCTATTCCCCAATCCCTATCCCCTACTGAGTTCTGAGTCTACTTGCATTTTCTCTAACTGTGAACAAACAATTGTATGATTTCTGAAATGAACAATAGATAGGTGAAGTGAAATGAACAATGCCAACATTAAGGGATAGCTGAAAGATTTAGTGGCTGGGCACAGTGGCTCACACCTGTAATTCCAGCCCTTTGGTAGCACAAGGTGGGAGGACCACTTGAGGCCAGACATTTGAGATCAGCCTGGCAACACTGGGAGACCCTATCTCTACAAAAAATAAAAATAACTAGACAAGCATGGTGGCACATGACTGACTATAGTCCTAGTTACTCAGGAGGGTCACTGGAGCCTAGTAGTTTTAATCTGGAGGAAGCTATGATCACACCACTGCACTCCAGGCTGAGTGACACAGCAAGACCCCATTTTGGGGAAAGAATAAATCTCATTTATAAGTAGGTGATGAACAATGAGAACACATGGACACGTGGAGGAGAACATCACGCACGGAGGCCTGTCATAGGGTGGGGGATAAAGGAAGGATAGCAGGGGGTGGAGGTTAGGGGAGGGATAGCATTAGGAGAAATACCTAATGTAGAAGACAGGGTGATGGATGCAGCAAACCACCATGGCACATGTATACCTATGTAACAAACCTGCATGTTCTGCACATGTACCACAGAACTTAAAGTATAATTAAAAAAAGATAAAATAAATAAATAAAATTTTCATAAATTCTCCAAATTTTAGTGAAAGTCTCCTCTTGTCTGGCAAAGATAACTCCAAGATAAGCTTCCTGCATTTCCCATTGAGATCATTTTATTTGTTTGCTTTTCACCTCTAAGTTCCTCCTATGTCAAAATTTTGGGTTTCTATGACAGCCACCTTCATGTATATGTTCTTTCCAAGTCTCAGTTCTTAGAGCACTTATATTTCAGACACACTTGAGGAGATGAAGTCATATTACAAGGCAATATTATGCTATGGCCCTATTTTACTTACCATTTAATCACATAGAAAAACAGAAATGAGTTTATTCTAGCGTTTTCTCTGCCTCAATGGCCCATGTCTGCTTGCCAGGACTTTTATCTATACACCACTGATTCCTTGATCTGTCTTCTGAGTTTTGCTCTCATGGGACACCGGTTCCTTCAACCCTGCCACCCTCTGTAAACAAATGATTTGCCTGAAACATTTCCTGGAAATTCCCAGAGGAGAGTCTGGGTCAGGATCAGATCACAGCTTTAACTCACTGGTTCCCACAAGGCATTGCCATGGTCAGACAGGGATAGACTAAAAGTTTTGAACTAAACACAGCAGAGAGTTCACTTAGAGATTAGGAAATCAGCTGAGGCTTCCAAGAAATCACTTAACTCCAGATTAATCAATGTATTATTCCAGGTTCATGTTTCTTTGCTGCCGCTTCTTTTTTCTTATAATCAAGGGAAGTGCTTTCCCTTTTTTATGAATAAATTATAATTTACACATAGTAAGATGGATAAACACAAAGTGTACGGCTAAATGGATTTTTATCCATGTATGCAAACAAGTAACATTAAAAAAGAGGAGTGCTAAAATCTCAAAATCTGAATGTGCATATTTCTTTGTTACTTCTGTTATTTTGTTGTGTCTTTTGAAACTTTCCTACCACATGTAGATACATTAAGATGGCTATGACTTCTTCATGGATTTACCTTTATCATTGCAAAATGTCTATTTTTCCCCTGGTAATATGTCTTACTTTAAAGTCCATGTTTGCTAATAATAATATGACGACACTGACCATATACATTCATGTACATAATATATCTTTTTATATCACTTTACTCTTAACCTGTCCTTATATCTAAAGTGCATTTTATAATCAGCATGTATATTTTTAATTCATTGTGACAAGTGCTATTTTGTAATGGGGTCATGCTAACAATCCATTTATTTTTATGACTATCATTGTCTTACTTATTCCCCCGTCTTTTTCTTTTCTTTGTTATAGCTTTCTCACTTATTCTGAATCTTTGAATCCAGTAAAATCAAGTATGTTTCAGTATTCTATTTTATTTCCTCAACTGGTGTTTTAGCTATACTTGGTTGTATTTTTTTTTAAAGTTGATCCTTAGAGTATGAATCCTTAACTTACAATAGTCTATTGTAAATAAGTATTATATTGCACATATGTAATACAAGAAACTTTTAATAGTATACTTCCATTTAACTCATATTTATCCTGTATGTAATTATTGTTAAGTACATATTTCTACCTGTGTTACAAACCTCTCTATACCTTATAATTTTTAAATGGTAAATAATTTTCCAGCAATTAAGAAAATATTAAAAAGTTTCTATTTGTTCAAATAGTCACCCTTTTGACATTTTTTATTCTTTTCTGTTCATTCCAGTTTTCACCTTATATTATTTTATTTTGCCTAAAACCTTTTATGCACAGTTTTCATCCTGCCACTATAGCTACTTCAATTAGGAACTCATTATGCCACCAAGGAAGTTGCTTATATCAGAAGTTAGCTGATATATAAATTGTCAGATCCAGTCAATGTTCTTTATAGTTTAGGTTCTTTTCCATGATATATGGACTATGATGAACATTGATCTGTTACATAAAGATCTTCAAACTTTGTTCTAACTTCTAGAACCATCCACATGCCACGTTGTCCCTCTCCCTCTTTGCCACTAGTATTCCAATCTTTCTCCTTCCAACAGCCTGGCCAATCAGCCAAGTTGCCCACCATTAACAATAAGTTGAATTTTTGTATATTCTTACATAGAGCCACCTCTTTTTTATACAAAGAGGATGAGTATGTCCATCAGCTGATTTGTCCATTGGATATATTTCTCCTCAGCAGTATCTCTCAGGGTCACTCCAAAATGGATCAGTAACACATCTACAGTTCATTTTTGGCGTACCAACTTTACTCATTTATGAACTAACGTGGCCTTCATCCTCCACCAGCTGGTCATAAGGGATCATCCACGTAGCTTAGGGAAGGTACACCACATTGCGAGAGTAGTGCACTAGCATCAGTGAATTTCGCATCACCTCTTTGTGCTCTTTCAGTTGTGCTTGACGATCTTACTTGTGCCTCAGCCTGAGTATACTTCTTTCTGTTATGTGGGTAGAATTAGCACTCAAAGTGAGGTACACGCTGCCTTCAGAGTTTCAGGAGGTCACTACATGTGGTACCTTCTTCTTGGTGGAAAAGGAAAAAAAAATGCATTAATTTGTCTGTTACCTCAGAGAGGCTGTCCCAGTTTTTCCTATACCACAGGATTCTTAAAAACTTCTCTGATGTTTAAGATTCCTACACTTTTGTGTGGGTGTTTATCTCTATCCTCTACCACCTATGGGGCACTGTGTTTTAACAAGAATGCCAATATACTTGCATTTCATGCTCGTCTACCAGATTAATATAATGTCACTGATATAGTGGGCCAAGAAAATATTATGCGAAATGTCCAAAGAAAATAAGTATTTTCAAATTATTATAGAAGATGGAAGAGAATATATTTGCCACATCAAATGCCACATACTTGATAATCAAGTCCATGTTAATCTTCCCTGGTGAAAATACCGCATCTGACATAGAACTTTCAATTGGTGTTTCTACTTGGTTGAGACTGAAGTCCACAGTAGTCCTCCATAACCCTTTTCTTTACACACACAGAAGTAGCCAATAAGAGAGTCTACTTTACAAAGAATGCTCTACTTATAAAGAAATCTTGTGAGCTATCTTTCCTCTGAGTGCTATCTCCGTTCACTTCAGATGACAGTTTTAACAATAAGTTGCTACAGCATGTCAGGGACCATCAACATTTCATCTTTAACCAGTGAAGTGGTTCTTATTGTGATGCATACAGTGATTAGTCCACCTCCAGAATTTCTTCTTGGCAATCTGTTTTCTAGAATCTTTTGTGGTATCAACTGGCTTAGGTTGGATTCTCTGGGAACAGAGCCTGTGATGGAGATTTTTGTGAAAATGATCTACTAAAAGGGTGCTTCCAAAATAAAGGGAATAAAGAAGGTGCAATAGGACAGTAGATGAAAGATAAGCAAAGAAATGCTTTTGCTTTGTGAATGATGTCAGCCTGGTCTTACAAGGAGCTCTAAAACATAGGTTGAACCACAGAATTTGTCTAATATTGAGGCAAGAAGACAGCCTTTTGCATCTCAGATTCAGCAAGTCATTTGCCACTGGTTCACCCAAGGTGTGCGACATAGCTTTCTAAGCAAGGCAGATCCCAGTAGGCTCAGGGTAATTCTCAGGGGATAGGGTAGAAACAGGTTTGAGCCATTATCAGCCAATATTCACAGCATCTGTGGCATTGATGAGCCACTCTAGTGAAGGACATCTGGGCAGGGCACCAACAGTACACACACATATGATAATGTTAGAAATGTAGGCTATTTCAGATATATTTATCTCCTTTTGCCCTTTGTGTAATTGTTGGCATGAATTTTAAACTCTACATGTCCTTAAAATTTATATGACATTGCTATTAATATTTTTGTGATCCTATTTGTTCATATTTAACTACTTATTTTCTTTATTCTCCACAATTTTGTTTTTCCATTAATGGGCATTTTATTCTGCCTGGACAACCTTCTGTTATTAGTAGTAGTAGTTATACCAACATTAAAAATTGCACTATTATTTTGTATTTTATGCTGTTAATAAATTATATTTTTGTTTCCAAAAGAAGAGTAGGAAAAGAGAAGTAGATACATCTAGGTAAAGTGAAGGTCAAAGTGGAGAGTTCTTGCTTTTATCCTTCAGGAACTTACTGAGCATCTGATTCTGGTAAGTTTAAGGAGCTATAAATCCTTTTGGAAGCCTAAATCTAAGATTTCACTAAACAGTTTATATCTGAATGCATGTCTATGGGGAGGAAGAGTAAGTGGCTTCAGTGTGTGTGCATACATGAAGAGAAAATATATTATGGCCTGAGGATTAAATAGGAAGGTTAAATAGCGGGGTGTTTTTCTAATACCCTAATATTAGTAGGGACCTATTTACTTAATAATATGACAAATAAAAGCAAGCTTTATGGTCAATTAAAAAATACAAATTACTATTGTCCAGTCTAAGACTTGATGTCTGGAGGGAATGGCTAGGGAAATTTTGTTGAAGTAGTTATTTGTCACTGGTATTTACTGATTATCTTCATCATGTTAGAAACTGTATCAGACAGTCTAACATTAGTCTGAGGCAGGTACCACTGTTTACAACATTTCACAGAAGAGCAAACGTCTGCTTAAGCAGCTTTCCCGGATTCACACAAGGTAAATTGCCAAGGTGAGATTTATACCAAGCTGTTCGTGCATTAGTTGGAGAACT
Source organism: Aotus nancymaae (assembly GCF_030222135.1). Classification (NCBI taxonomy): domain Eukaryota; kingdom Metazoa; phylum Chordata; class Mammalia; order Primates; family Aotidae; genus Aotus; species Aotus nancymaae. Next base: position 54,763,721 of record NW_026988473.1, on the reverse strand, counting down.
GTTTTTGCCTTAAAGAATAGTAATTCTAAATGGCGTGGGCAATATTTGATCGGTGGACTGCCTTCCTTGAAACATTCCCTTCTTTTGGCATCTACTATATTCTGCCTCTCTGAATATTCCTTTGCAAGATGCTCTCAACAGTCTTCCTGCTCCTCAGCGTTCAATGAGATTTAAATTTTGTATTACTATATGATTTCATTTACCCTTTGGTTTCAGATACCATCTATCGTGTCAGTACTACTGAATAAACAGCCTTGTTGAACTCTGTCTTCTGAAGTTCATCCACATCCAAATGCATACTCTGTGTAATAATGAGTTTACCACTGAAAACATGAGAGGAATAGATATCAATATCCCTTAGTTCCTGCTGCAGAAGAAAAGGGAGAAGGTGCTAAGAAATGATTCTACATGTTTTATATACCTTCCATTCACATTCATTCTTTGCATATTTGCTGAGAGCCTTTTATATTCCACATATTACATTGATGACAGATATATGAGGATAAATACAACCTTTTCCAGACCTTTTAACATTGAGTAGTCAATGTGTATGGTAGTAGTGGAGTTGGGTAGGGTAGAGTTACATGAAAGTAGTACGTTATAAAACACCGCAGAATCTTCTATAATAAAAGATGCATGACAGATGCATTCTCTGAAAGATCTAAACCAATATCCCTCAGCAAAAGGGGGAAAAAAAGAATTCCGAATTAAGTGCTGGTAAGACAGCATAGTCCAACAAATACCAGGAGAATGGTTTTAATGACATCTCACAATCTGCTACCATCTTCACAATATACTTATCCTGTGTTTTGCATTAGGCTCACTACCATGGTGGGAGATTAAAGTTCAAACTATTCAAGGCTTTTTCGGTGTAGAAGATGCAGATCCATTCACAAGCTACCAAAATGTTTCTTTTTTTGTTGTTGTTGAATTTTAGGTTTTGGGGTACATGTGAAGAACATGCAAGATTGTTGCATAGGTACACACATGGCATTGTGATTTGCTGCCTTCCTCCCCGTCACGTATATCTGGCATTTCTCCCCACGCTATCTCTCCCCTACTCCCCACCCCTGCTGTCCCTCCCCTATTTCCCCCCCGACAGACCCCAGTGTGTGATGCTCCCCTCCCTGTGTCCTTGTGTTCTCAAAATGTTTCTTAGAAGACAGTACCTAGCAAAAGTAAAATATATTGGTCCAGGACTATTTACTACATACTTTTTAAATTATCCTCAAAAAAAATCACAAAATACAATATAAATTCACAGTTAAGCTTTCATAGAAAGGAGCTCAATAAATTTTCAGTGCCCCTATGTTCTCCACTGAAGACTTATGACATTTTTTTCTTGCAAGTTGAAGTTTAAAATATTCTGGAGTGAGGATGCCATGTCCTGTTCTCTCTAGCCTTCCATTGGTTCTACCGTCAGCTTTTGTATTTTTGCTATTTTTAATTGAAATTATTAATTTCATAATTTTTATGTATGCATTTACTTAGAAAGCTTATTAAATAATAGTTGGAATATATGATGGTTATCTTAGAGATATCTGTTTCTCTGATAGTTTTACCAATTTTGACCTGTTTATCTTGAAGGCCAAAAACTTGATGATAAGTTGCAAGATTGCATAATTTACTTCTGAAAATATAACTTGTACATTTTTTAAAAGAGACTAAAACAAAACCAGGTTCAGTTTATTATGTAGGTAAATTTTTAATGCTTTATTTCAAACAGAAATTGGGTGGTTTGGATTTTTTTCATTTAGAATTTATTTGACTAAATATGCATTTATTTGACTAATTTCTATGACTAATTAAATACAGAGATATGAGATAAAATCCAGTCAAGATAGATAAGATAGACATGCACACGATACTGCTGTAAAGCTTCAAATTGTTTCTTGAAATAAAATGATAGCATGAAGTGTGAATCATAAGTGTTTGGGCTAGGAAGTATCACATTTAATACATGAATATATACATGAAGAAATAAGGATACATAGCTCCAAAGGATTCATCCACTGTTTTATTTCTCCAACATGTTCTATTGGAAACTACTGTGTAATCAATGTTAATAGTCATAGAAACTTGTTTGTGGTTTATAAACCTAGATCTGTGTTTGGAACTTCATAAACATCTATAATCATCAAAACATACCAAAATTGTATTCATTTTACAGATTTAAAATAAGGCCCAAATAAGTTAAAGTCAAACAAAGGGCAAATGTGTTTGAACAGAAATCATTGTGTTTATTGTTATATAACACTTGATATAACATATATATTTACTCGTGTGTAAAATGTGCATAAATACCTACCTATTAAGTATAAAAGGTAGTCTATAAACTTATTTACTTTATAGCATTTAATGACTTAATATTTTCCAAATATTTGCAGTGATCTCTGAATATTTTCTTAGACCATTTCTTTTTTTTTTTTTTTTTTTTGAGACAGAGTCTCACTCTGCCACTAGGTGCCAGGCTGGAGTGCAGTGGCGCAACCTCGGCTCACTGCAACCTCTGCCTCCTGGGTTCAAGCAATTCTCCTGCCTCAGCCTCCCGAGTAGCTGGGACTACAGGCGCATGCCACCACACCCAGCTAATTTTTTTGTATTTTTAGTAGAGACGAGTTTCACCATGTTGGCCAGGATGGTCTCGATCTCTTGACCTCATGATCCGCCCATTTCAGCCTCCCAAAGTGCTGGGATTACAGTTCTTAGACCATTTCTTTCAAACTTTCTACATAAAGCTCAGAGATCTTATTTTAAAGCCAATAGAGGAACTTCTGAAGACCATGGAAAAAGGAGTAGAAAAGACTCTAAGTGTCTTATTACCGTTTCAAAGAAGCTCCACTTTGACATGTTTTATATATTTGGTTAGAAATTTTAAAAAGTAGGGCCGGGAGTGGTGGCTCATGCCTGTAATCCCAGCACTTTGGGAGACTGAGGCAGGCGGATCACCTGAGGTCAGGAGTTTGAGACCAGCCTGGTCAACATGGTGAAACTCCATCTCTAATAAGAATACAAAAATTAGCCAGGCGTGGTGGCACACACCTGTAATCCCAGCTACCCAGGAGGCTGAGGCAGGATAATTGCTTGAACCCGGAGGGCGGAGGTTGCAGTGAGCTGAGATTGCACTATTGCACTTCAGCCTGGTGACAAGAGCAAAACTCCATCTAAAAAAAAAATGTAAAAAGTCACCAACTTAGGCCAAGTTGTAGAAGTAACTTTACCATGCTGAAGAATATGAACATACTTAAGAGCTTCTGGTTAATTTTGAAGAGTGCAGTTGATTAACAGCCAAATATGCTTTTGAATATAGTATATGAATGAACCCCTTATCTCCACAAAACTGAGTTTTAACCAAAAGCATGACTTGCTTTTCATTTATGTGGTTTCAGATCTGGCTAATGAGCTCATATCTGCCTCATCATGTCTGATCTCAATAACTCTGAAGTCAAGTTTTTCCTTCTAATTGGGATCCCAGGACTGGAACATGCCCACATTTGGTTCTCCATCCCCATTTGCCTCATGTACCTGGTTGCCATCATGGGCAACTGCACCATTCTCTTTATCATAAAGGCAGAGCCGTCACTTCATGAGCCCATGTATTATTTCCTTGCCATGTTGGTTGTCTCTGACATGGGCCTGTCCCTCTCCTCCCTTCCTACCATGCTGAGGATCTTCTTGTTCAACTCCATGAGAATTTCACCAAATGCCTGCTTTGCTCAAGAATTCTTCATTCATGGATTCACTGTCATGGAATCCTCAGTACTTCTAATTATGTCTTTGGACCGCTTTCTTGCTATTCGCAATCCCTTAAGATACAGTTCTATCCTCACTAGCGACAGGGTTGCGAAAATGGGACTTACTTTAGCCATTAGGAGCATTCTCTTAGTGCTTCCATTTCCCATCACCCTAAGGAGATTAAAATATTGTCAAAAGAATCTTCTTTCTCACTCATACTGTCTTCATCAGGATACCATGAAGCTGGCCTGCTCTGACAACAAGATCAATGTCATCTATGGCTTCTTCATTGCTCTCTGTACTATGCTGGACTTGGCATTGATTCTTTTGTCTTATGTGCTGATCTTGAAGACTGTACTCAGCATTGCATCTTTGGCAGAGAGGCTTAAGGCCCTAAATACCTGTGTCTCCCACATCTGTGCTGTGCTCACCTTCTATGTGCCCATCATCACCCTGGCTGCCATGCACCGCTTTGCCAAGCACAAAAGTCCTTTTGCTGTGATCCTTATTGCAGATATGTTCTTGTTGGTGCCACCCCTTATGAACCCCATTGTGTACTGTGTAAAGACTCGACAAATCTGGGAGAAGATCTTGGGGAAGTTGCTTAACGTATGTGGGAAATAAGAATGTGAATAATTAGGTAATAAATTATCAACCGGTAAGCATTTACTGACATTTGCTATGTGTTTAATGCTACAGAAGTCACAAATGAAGGACTGGAGGAAGGAACTGAAAGCTGTGTAGTGCAGAATTTATAATAAAGTTGAGAATATAATTTAACAAGATAGAAAAAAATAATCAAGAGATATATAAGATATAGAGGTTTAATTAACATTTTAAGAGGAGTTGAAACAAAACACTTCCATGATGAAGCAGCTGGATTTGAGCCAGCCCATAAAGAATTAATAAAATTAGGGCAGACTGAGATTATCATTCAACTAGTATCTATTAAAAGTACAGATGATATACAAAGTCTAAGCTCATACTATCAAGGAAAGGTAAAATAGCAGAGCACATAGCAACTATGAAGGATGCTGATCTGATTAGAATAGAAAGTATAATTTAACAAATAGCAAGTGATAGTTTTGCATAAGATAAGTGAACCAGATTTTGAAGCACTTAAGAAAAGCTTTGGAAAGTCTAAATTGAGGAGGTATTGGAATGCCAATTTAGTCTCTGCATGATAAATTTAAAGAAGAGTGTGCCTGTAAGCTTGAGCAAGATGGATTGAATTTGGGAAAGATGGGGAAGATTGACAGGAGAAAGCACAATAATCCTGCTGTAAAGTAATGACTTAGGAATGGCAGGGAGAGAACGAAATCATTTAGCTGTTATTGTTATTTTTTTTTTCTAAAACCAACATGTAATTTATAGAAAATTCACACACATTTAACTAAGTGACTAAAAGATAATTTTAAAACCCCTATGATTTTGCTGTTTAGTTTCTTCCTGTGATTTAGTCTTTCCCTTCACCTTAAAAAAATTAGCCCTTCTAATATGTTTTTAAAAATTGATTCCTGCTGGACATGGCATTTGGCACCACAGTATTTTTCATGGAAATTAATATTTTAAGCTGTTTTCTCATGTACAGAGGAAATATTTTATGGAAAAATCAAAAGATTGCATATTCAGTTGAAAATACAATTTGAAGGATGACAGACAGTTAAGATTGACATGGCAATCTCTCTGGGGTACTGAGGTAAGAGTATCTTAAACAGGAAAGAAAAGCTTTTCAAAGGAACTGGAGGTTTGAATGACGGATTTGAATTTTGTCTTTTGGATTTGGCACAGGTGACTGAATATTCAAAAATCGGCCACTACAGAGAATTTGAAACAGGAAACCGGGATGCTGCTTATCTGCCATGACTAGGAAAGTAGCCGTGGCCCTCTTAGACAATGATCCTTGGATATAGACATGGGAGTAAATAGATATTTTAAACCAAATTTGGTTGTCAAACTGTGAAGATCCTACCTTGCTAAAGTCTCTCTAATATGCTTCTTTACACAGGATTTTCCACTGCGGTTATTTTAGCTCACATTTAAAACTTCCCCTGGATTCTCCAGTCAAGCTATTTGAAAGATCTTTCTAAAATGTAAACTTAACCAACTTAAAATGCTTCGATACCTGTGCAGCAACTTACAAGATAGTGGCAAGGCTCTGTATATGTACAAAGCCTTTTCCATCATTCAGTACCTGCTTTTCTCTACTGTGTTCTCTGTCAATATTCTCTGTTTTACACTTCAACAGAGTAACATAAACACATCATTTACTTATATCCAAACCTCTGCTTTTTGTGTATTTTTATTGTCAGAAATGCTGCATTTGTTTTCTGTTTCTGCATAACAAATTATTAAAAACTTAGTGGCTTAAAACAATACAAATGTATTGTCTTACGATTCTGTAGGCTGGAGTTCTCACATGGGTTTCATTGGGCTAAAATCAAGATTTAGCAAGCCTGCATTCCTTTTTTAAGAAATAGAGGAAGATCTGTTCCTGTGAATTTTCTGGGTTCTAGAGGTAACCCACAATTCTTGCCTTATGGATCCCCTCCTTAGTCTTCAAACCAGGGACATTGCATCTCCTGTGACTTCATTCTATCATTTCATCTCTCTCTGACTATGGCCAGTAACAAGTCTCTACTTTTAAGGACTCATATAATTAGATTGGGTTCACCTGGATAATATTGGCTATTCTGCCTATATTAAGGTTTTGAATGTTAATTAAACTGCAAAGTATCTTTTGCCATGTAAAGTAATATATTTACAAGTTTCAGTGATTATAATGTTGAAATCATTAGGAGAAGGTGCACTCTGCCTACCACAAATACATTTCCTCAATTTCTCTTTATCTTGTTTATTTCTCTAGCAGGACATAGCTAGATGTACTGTATTCAGCTTTGCTGACACATATTTGTTCCAAGTACAACAAATTTATACTTAAATTTTGTTCCCTTTCTTATACACTGACCGATCTACACCATAATTTAAAATAAATAGGAGTCTTTAATTGTTTAAAAGATTGTTTACATCTCTGCCAAACTGTAAACTCCATATGATACATATGTCTGCACATCTTTGTTTTTCTGTACCTCTGGGGCTTAGCACATATTAGGACAAAGAAGGGCCCAATAAATATCTGTTGGTTAATTTGTAAATGTGTGAGTGACTGTCATGGAATAAAAAAACTACTCGTTTCCTAAGCTTAAAATCTTAATCATTCCCTGAGGATGGAGTCCTCAAATTATAATATGTCAATCATATCCAACTGGAAGATATCATGACTTCTTCAGGCAGTCCCTTTCCTCCTGCTACAATCATGCCAGGCCTAAAGCACAAACTGTAGTGTCTGCCAGAACTTACTTGTCTTCTCTGCTAAAGGCCTGAGGTACTCAATAGATACTGGTTGCACGAATACTAAACCTATAGTCACTGCACATTCTGATTTCTGTGTATTACTGACTGCACTTTTAGACAGCCTCCTTCTCTCAGTTTACCACTTAAGTATTTTTGACAATAATTATTTATAATAGTCTTTGTCATCAACAAATAACAAATAATGATTTCAGCAAATAATGGACTTTACTATTTCTTGGCTTTTTCTAAGAATACTTGCTTTGCTTAGGATGCTATTTTTTCTTAATTTCACCTGGATAACTTCTGGATGACCTTCAGGAATCAGTCAGTAGATCATCTGAAGTTGCAAAATATTCCAGACACCTTCACTAGACAATTTCTTGAGAGTGGGAAATATGTCTTGTTCATCAATTTATTCCTATTAATTTTTACAGAAATTGTTCAGTGAGTGTTGAATAATGAATAAATGCACAGATGTCAGTCTTGTCTAGCACCCCCTCTGTCAACCATCTTCAGTTCACTAATTAATGTACCTTCCAGCTTACTTCACTCCAGCCACACTGGTCCTCTTGCTGTTGCTAGAACACTCAGGTTTATTTCTATCTCAGGACTGCTAGACTTATTCTGCCATTCTTCAATGTTCATCCCTCAATTTTTATTTTTCAAATACTTAACTCCATCATATCATTCATAATTTTGTTCAGAAAATCCCCTCTTTATAGAGGCCATCCCTGCTCATCCATTTAATTGCTCTTAACCCATCACCCCACTATATTTCCTTCAGAGTACTTAGCAGTGTGTGAAATAGTTAATCATTTCCTATGCTGTTGTCTGTCTCTACCACCGAAATGTGTCAAGAGAACAGGTTTTGTTATCCTTTTGCCTACTATATTCCATAGTGTATGCTTAGAGAAAGGAGAACACTCAACAACTTTTTTTTTTTACCCGTCCAACTCCTGCTTATAAGCACTTTAAGCCTTAACTTAGGCAATCCCTTTAGAAAACCACCTACCGCCCTTCATCCCCTCGGGGTGGTTTCTGGGGTCCCTCATTCACTTGCCACATTCTTCACGGTGTTTTTGGTCTGTGTTATTATGTTTATGATTTATGTAAGGACTTAAATAACTAAAGTTTATTGTGAATAAAAGAACATACTAAGAATTATCTTTGAAAGTTTTACATATCTGATATAGCTAAATTGCATAGACAGCCTTGTGGGGTAGACATGCAAAAAAGGAAGTTTTAGTTATTTTTAATAGAAAATTGATCTCAGATAAATAAAGTAGTTTGTCCAAGTCACACATTGAGGAAGTCGAACTTTCTATACCAGATTCCAAGTTTAGTATACTCTCCATTATATCAAATAACTTTTAACTTATCATTAGCCATAAGAAGACATAACTACTTTATGGGAACTGAAATTACAAGTACGCATCACAGAGAGAATCCAGCTATGAAGCTGTATGCATGCCTCAAAATTTTCAGTGATATAATGTGTTTTTCTGGAATTTTCTGTATATACAAACTCAAAAGACATACACAACTCATGACATTCACAGACATATTATATTTTATTCAACGTGCTGTGCACAACTAATCACAGGTCTTCAGCATGTTGATCCCATAATTCACATATACATATTGTAAAAATAGGGAATTCAAAATGAAAGATGTTGGAATATTGAGCCTTAAAGGAATGTGAGCATGGGATCTGAGTCATGTAACAGGCAGCTATAACCTAGGCAGCTGTAATCTTTGTTTCTTTTATTATAGTTATTTTTTATTTAATTATATATATTTTTAAAATGTTGTAAAAACTACAGGATCAAGAGAAGACCTTTTCCCACTTCATTATTGATCTTCATTATAGATTAACTTATGTTTTGCTTCTCTTACACAAAAACGTCAGGACTAACATGCTGTCTAGGCTGGAATGTTAAATATGCTCTTTCAAATTGAAAAAGAAAAAAAAAAGAACAAGCTGTAACTATTCAAATTACTATAACTGACAAGCTAGATTTGTATGGAAAATGTTGTAATCTTCTTAAATTTATTTGCTTTCCACATATATAAGCAAGTCCTTAATGTTTCAGCTTCGGAGCAATGACCCCATTCTTTGGGGTCTGTGTTATCCAAATGGTCACTCTCAACTTTGTGGCTAAATAAGCTCTTTTAAACTGGGTTATGATCCTTTTGTTTATTTCAGGGTTGATGATATCATTGCAGAAACAGTTTTCTTATGTGAAACAGGATGGGACACTAGTGTTGGGAGCTGGGGCGTATCCAGTGTTAAATGTCAGGTGTAACAGACAGCCTTGGAGGAGACCAACCTTAGGTGAGAACTGGATCCATGTATACACTTCATAGTAGAAGACATTGTGTTCAGCCACACCCTTTCTTGATCCTGCACTGAAACCGTGCAGGAACATGACATTCATATGCTTCTCTCTAGGTGTTCAACTCTCTCCTTGGCAACATCATATTCAAGCTTGCTTTCCTCACAGTTACCTCCAAACCAAAACTGCAAATACTATAATGACATGTATTACTCAAAAATGTAACTTTTTATCTAGAATATCTTGAGGGTACAATCACAATATAACATATAAAATGGGGAATAACACTATTTCTCCTTGGTTCCTTGGCTTATAATCTTTCTGACGTAGTCAGTACCTCAATCTGTTTCCACTTCACCTCATTTTTCTTAAACCTTCCAGACATTCTAGAGAATAAAAATGGCAACAAAAACAACACTTCAGATAATTCTCAGAATCCATCGTCCTCTCTCTCACTTCAGCTTTGCACATGCAGTTCCTTCACCTGGAACACATTTTTGTCTCCTTCCTCATATAGTTTTTGACTGCCTAATGTCTACATTTCCCTTAAGCCTACTACTGTGTCAACTCAGGGAAACCTTTTTTGATGATCATTTCCCCCAATTAGGAGAAGATACCTCCCAAACCAACCTCTTTTTACTTTGAGTAATACAATTAACATGTGATTCTATAATGAATCATCCCAAAATTTAGTGTCTTAAAAATATTTATTTTGTTTACAAGTCTGCACTTTGGGCTGAGTCAGAGAACAATCGACTGCTTTACCAGATCCCATTTGGAGAAGCTGGAAGGTTGGAGAATGGAATAATCTGAGAATTCTTCACTAACTTGTGGTTAACACTGACTCTGCTAAGGTCTCAGTCTCAGCTGAGTGAGACCTTAGCTGAGCCTATTGGATGGAACACCTACATGGGGCCTCTCCACGTCATCTGGACTTCCTCTTAGTTTAGGGGTTGAGTTTGAAAAGCAAGTGTTGAGTGAGACAGACAGAAATAGTGATGCAATGGAGATGGACAGAGTATGTGGGGGGCTATTTCCACAATATTCAATTTGTGAGGCATTTACAAATTCCTATCCAGTTACAAGGGGAGAAGAAATAGATCCTATCTCTTTATGATGAGTGGCAAGTTCATGGAAGAGAATGTGGGATTGGAATTATTCCTGTGGCTATTTTTGGAAAATAGAATTCACCACATCATATTACATTTTATACCCCCTGCCCTCCCCACAACAGAGTGAGGGTTCTGTAAGACTATGACTCATCCCTGTACATATTTGTTGAGTAAATAAACGTCTCCTTTATTTTATGCATGTTAGAAATTATAAAGGATAGGCAAACAAGGGCATGTTTCAGGAGACATTGCCTCTAACACTAGACACAGTTACAAAAGGCATGGGTCACTCGATCCCGGATCTGTTTGGTCTTCACACTGTAGACAATGGGATTCATCACAGGAGGGAAGAGAAGATACATGAAACCCATGACCACCTGGACCAGGTGGGGTACCTGCTTTCCAAAGCGATGGATGACAGAGAGGCCAATCATGGGAGTGTAGAAGAGCAGCACAGCACAGATGTGGGAGACACAGGTGTTAAAAGCCTTGAGTCTCTCAGCCCTGGAGATAAATTAATAAATTAATAAAAATTAATGTGTTAATAAATTAGTCATAGTATACTACAAGAAAGTTGGTATTAAATGTATCAATTGGTGTAAGTTACAACCAGGAAAAAAAAAAGTTTTATACACAAACAGGCTATAGAGAAATGCATTGAGATGTAAAGGACTTAATTCTAAAAGCAGTGATTGAGGGAGTGGGGGCACATATTCAATTAATTTATTCATGCAAAATGAAATGTAAATTTGTAGATTATTTTTGGTAAGTGTTTTTAATGTAGAATAATTGTCTTAAAAATGCTTATAATCATTCTCTTAGGATGCCTTGGGTTGCAATTTTTTAAAAAATTGTATATGTTTACTTTAACTGTAATAAAATGTATTGTTTCATATAACAGTAAGCCCAGTGCAGGGCAAGATTCAGTATTGGTTGTTTTAGCAGCCCATAATGTAATTAAGGATTTACCTTGTCTCCAGCCTTTCAGAAGTTAAAACACTTCTATCAACAAAAATATAGACATCTTCTTTTCATGTCTGATTGTCCAGAATTAGGTTGTATGACAATTTCTAAACTTGCCCCTGATAAGGAGGTCGAATTACTGTTTTATACTAATCATCTTTGGTAGGATACATTTTTAGTAGTCAACATAATATGCAATGCATAAAGTGATTTAAATTCTTAAAATTTCTTCATAGTTAATTATAACTTATTCATACAATATGTAATTATAAAGAGTATACTCAGGGACAAATATCTTTTCTAAAGATACAAATGTCAGAAGTTAAGTATGGACACACTTACAAAAATAATAAACTTCCAGAAATTCTCATTACATCTATGTAATCATATGTATCATATACAGTTTACAAATTCCAATTGTAAAATGTTGAGAAAATGTGCAATATTGTGGAATAATTAAATGAGCATATACTACATATTATGCTACTGTCACAAACAACACAAGTACCTAAAACATTGAGAGACGTTTTCTCTTAATGGCTAGTTTACTAAAAAAACACACACGCAAAAGGAAAAATGAAAAACAAATTAAGAAAGGAAGAAGAGAAATAAAAAATAAAACAGGGAATGAATCTAGAGAATGTGTATAAATCCTTAATTCCTCCCTCCCTCCCTCCCTTTCTTCCTTCCTTTTCCTTACTTCCTATTTTCATTCCTTTCTTATTAGCTAGTCCCCAGTGGCAGCATTCAGACGAGAGACTGCAGATGCCATGGTGATAGATGCAGCTTAAAAGCATTCAGACTGAAACCTTGTTTTTCTGGTCATGAAAATGTGAGAGGTGGCCCCTGCTAACTAGAGACTATGGGGAGCCTTTGATTCTGTGCATGAACTTGCACAAACCACAAGCTTACTCGAGCTGCACATGCATGAGACAAACCCAACAAAACACAGCAAGATAATGAGAACTGAACTATAATATAAAACATCTCCAAATTTTTAACTGACTGACACAAACTTTTGGAAGACTCAAAGCATTCACTAGAACCATCAGAGAAGGAGAGATAGAACCTGTGCTCTGAATCTAACCAAATCAATTTCCTGGTAAAATAAAATAAAGTCAATTTTCAAAATACATAAGAGATCCATACAACTAAATAGTAAAAAGAAAAAAAAAATACCTCAAATACCCCAACTAAAATGGACAAAGTTTTCCCTGTAGAGCTATTTAATCTCCTTGGTTAAATTTACCTCTAGGTATTTTTTTTTGTAGCTATTGTAAATAGAATTGCTTTCTTGATTTCTTTGTAAGCTAGCCAATTATGGGGTTATAGAAACACTATCCATTAATACATTAATACAATTTTGTATCAACAAAATTGTAATTGTATAATTGTATAATTGTGTAATTGTGTAATTGTATTAACTATCCATTAATACAATTTTGCATCAACAAAAATTGAGCAAATAACTAAATAAACATTTCCTCACAGAATAGACATAAAAATGCCCGAAAAGTATATAAAAGGAGTTCAATATCACTAATTACCAGGAAAATGCAAATCAAAACCACCATGAGATATTCCATGTCTATTAGAACGGCTGTTAATAAAATGAAAAAGATAAATGTTGGCAAGTATATGGAGAACAGGGAACCATTATATATTGTTGGTGGGAATGTAAATTGCTATAGCCATTATGAAAAACAGTGTGGAGGTTCCTCAAGAAACTTAAAAAATAATAGAACATATGGCCTTGTGATCTAATTTCTGAGTATTTATCTAAATAAACTGAAATCAAGATTTGGAAGGGATGTATGCTCTCATATGTTCATTGCAGCATTGTTCCTTTAAAAAGAAGGAAATAAAAAAGAAGGAAATGCTCCTATTTGCAACAATATTGATGAACCTGGAGAGCATAATGCTAAGTAAAATACACTAGATAAAATACACAGAAAAGCAAAGACCATATGATCTCAGTCATATGTGGAATCTAATATAGTCAAAACAATGGATGCAGAGAGTAGAATGGTTATTGCTAGGGGCTGGAGGGAGGGGAATTGGAAGGTGATAGTTAAAGAATACAGAGTTTCAATTATAAAATATGAATAACATCTAGAGATCTACTATATAGCATAGTGCCTAACAATACTGTGCTGTAATTAAGTTTATACACTTACATTTTGCTAAGACAGTAGATCTTATGGTGTGCTCTTACCACAAAAAAATAGGAAAACCAAAAAGAGGAAAAAAAAAATAGAGGGCAGAAAGGAACTTTGGAAGTGATGGCTATTTTTATGGCCTTGGTAGAGGTAATAATTTCAGTTATATACTTATTCCCAGACTCATTGAGTTGTACATATTAAATATGTACAACTCTGTTTAGCTATTTATATATCATACTTCAATAAAGTTGTTTAAAATAAACCAAAAGTGAGAAAATATACAGTTTTTCATAGAGATACATTTATTTTCCCTTTTTTAAAACTATACTTTAAGGTCTGGGGTACATGTGCAGAACGTGCAGGTTTGTTACATAGGTATATACGTGCCATGGTGGTTTGCTGCATCCATCCACCCATCATCTACATTAGGTGTTAGCCTTCCCCAATCCCCCCACCCCCGCTCTCCTTCCCCATCCCCCGATAAGCCCCAGTATGCGATTTTTCCCCTCCCTGTGTTCCTGTGTTCCCATTGTTCAACACCCACTTATGAGTGAGAACTTGTGGTGTTTGGTTATACTTAAGATTTTTAAACATTTATTACTTATTTATTTATTTTAAAATTATACTTTAAGTTCTAATGCTATCCCTCCCCAATTCCCCCAACCCCTTCTATCCCTCCCCTAGTCCCTCCACCCCCCGACAGGCCCCAGTATATGATTTTCCCCTCCCTGTGTTCATGTGCTCTCATTGCAACACCCAGTTATAAATGAGAACATGTGATGTTCGCTTGAAATAAAATTATAGTATATTATAATCTTTCATATATTCCTCTTTTGCCCTTACCTGTAAAATAAAATGTTGGCAACTCAAAAAAAAAAAAAAAAAGCAAAATCAACATCAACATTCTACAAAGAATTTTAGTCAGATCAATACTGAAAATGTCCAGTATAAAATTTTAAAAGTATTCACCCTATGACAAAACAGAAAATTTTGACTATCAAGGAAAAATATGATAAACAATCCCAAAGCTTATATTATTCACATGTTGAAAATGTCATACAAAGATGTAATGTAACTATTTTCATTATTTATGATAAATGAAAACTAGATACCCTTGGAATGTGTGAGAGATTTAAGTCCTCAGCAGAGAGATAGAAACTGTAAAAGAAAACAATGCCGTTAACTTTTTTTTTTTTACCAAAAGTCACAACATCTGAAATTCACTGAACGGGCTCAAAAGGAGAATGAAGATGACAGAGGAAATGGTAAACTTGAAGACAAGAGAAAATGATTAAGCAGAAAACCATACTTATTGAAAAAACATTCTTAAATTTGATAGAACACAATTATGCAAATTTTTAAAAGCTTAGTGATTTCCAAACAGGTGAATGTAAAGAAAAACATAGCCAAAATATAATGTTCAAATTTTTGAAAACCAAAGGTAAATATAATTTCTCAAAGAGTCAAAATTGTATGTTATATGTAAGAAAATAATAATTGGAATGTCTACAATTTTATGTAAGGAAGGAAAAAGGCCAGAAAACTGCAGAACAGTATTTTAAGGTGCTGACAATTGATTACATATCTATGTAACCTATAGATATGTAATCTATATAACATATATGTTATATAGATATGTAATATATATATGTAGAGAGAGAGAGAGTATATTTTAGGAATGCAGATTTAAAAAATGACATTGTTACATGAGGAAAATCTAAGAGAATCCCTTACTAGCAAACCTGCTCAATATGAAATGCTAAAAAAGCAGCTCTATTAAAGAGAGATAATGTAAATGGAAAAAGGAATTATATGGTTAAATATAAAAGACCAATTTTCTACAGTGATTTAAAACATAAATACTATTTAAGGCGAACATAACAGTGCCTGGTGGGGTTTTCACACATTCAATTGTGTGCATATAACAATTGTAATGTAAAGAACCGAGCAAAGGACCTTATAATTACCATTTCATTTGAAGTGGTAAAATACTAACGCCAAGTAAATTGAGAAAGTTTCCGTGATTATATAGGGCTACATGGAATATATTTGATATATTAGAAATAGATTTTACATATATATGTATGCATACGTATAGGAAAGGTATTTTGGCTCCTGGAAAGATACTAGAAGATATAGTGAAAAAACATATATGAAAGATACATTGTATTGATGTATATTGGAAAGGATTCAAATTATATTATAATCTCTAGAACAGTGGTTTTATGTCATGGGCAATTTTGTTCCCAAGAGGAAATGTGGTGATTTTCAGAGACACTTTTGCATGTTGCTGGCATCTCAGGGATAAGATGGAGAGGCTGCTAAACATCCTGCAGGGCACAGGATAACCCCTCTATTCAAGTTTTATCTGGTGCAAAATGACAATAGCAGCAAAGTTGAGAAACCATGTTCTAGATCAATTCCTAAAAATACATATAAATAAATACTGTGTAAAGATATAACCAAAAGATAATGGATATAACTCAATGCCAACATTATTAAAACTCCAAAGTAGGTACTACATATGTTAATTAGTTAGATTTTTGTCATACCACAACATATGTATATTTTAAAACACCATACTGAGCGTGATAAATACATACGATTTTACTTTACTTTGATGTATTTTTAATATATCAAATATGTTTCATATAGCCCTATATAAACACCTAACCTTTCTCAATTTACTTGGAGTTAATATCTTTTTCTGTGGTGAGATCATTTACTGTTTTAGCATTTTCAAGAACGCAATATATCATCGTTATCTAAAGTCATCATGGTGTACAATAGATCTCTTGAACTTATCCCTCCTATCTGACTGTAATTCTGTATCCTTTTATCAACATTGCCCCAACATCTCCCCACAACCACTCTGTCCCCGAGTAAACATTATTCTACTTGATATTTATATGAGATTAACCTTTTTAGATTCCACATATAAGTGAGATCCTGCAATATTTGCCTTCAAGTAAATAAACAAATAATTAGCAATAAAAAGGTAAACCATAAAGGGAAAAATAAAGCAAACGGAAAACAACAACAAACAAATAAGATTTATGGAAAACAAACCTGAAAATGAACATAAATCAATCATATCATTAATTACATCAAATGGAAATAATCTGAACACACTAATTAGAGATAGTGGAATTTTATAAAAGAGCAAAATCCAACTGTATGTTGTCTACAATACCCACTTTAAATAAAAATATTGATAAAGTTAAGAGGATATAAAATTTATGGCATGTAAATAATTTATACAAAGCTAAAATTGCCGTATTAATATTAGCAACATATAATTCAGAATACTACTGTCAAAAATAAAGATAGACATCATATAATGATAAAAGAGTCAATTATCTAAGAAAACAAGACATAATCATATTAAATGTATATGCATTTAATTGTAAAGCTTTAAATTACATGAAGAAAAACTAATAGAATTGAAATGATGTAAAGCCAAATCCACGGTTATATTTAGAAGATTCAAGATTTTCCTTTTTCAGTATCCAATAGAACCAGTGGAGACAAATCAGCAATTAAATGTTGATTAGAGTAAAACATATGGCATTAAATACTACTAGAAAAGGCTATGCAATAATAAAAGTACATTACTTTTACTTACCACCTCTCTTTATTGATTCTTAACTACACTGATGGAAGTAAATATGCTGGTTTTGTTTACTGACATATCTTTTATGCCCAGATAAGTATCTGCTACATAATAGATGCCTACTAAATATCTATGCATGGATGAATAAATGTAGGCATAATGTTATCATTTTACTTTATTTTCTTACAAATTTCACAAATAACAGTTTCTGATACTTTGGAATTTTCCACAAGTTTGAAAGTTATTCAGTGTTCATATTCATGCTCAAGGAAGTCCCTACTCAGCACCCTCCTCATTAGTTGCAAGGTGAAAGCCATATGGTACGCCGCTCCTTTCACACTCCTCATTAGTTGCAAGGTGAAAGCCATATGGTACGCCGCTCCTTTTTCTTCCTCCCACTTGCCACCAGCTTTCCATTACTATTATGATGAGAGTACAAATTAACAAAGTTGTAATTGTTGGATTGTCATTTGGATTATCTACTTCAAAATTTTCCCATCCCTCAAAAAAAAAAAAAAGGCCATTCTCGAAAAGATGTTCTTACTTGGTTAATTTTATACTATAAACTAACAAATAAACACATTTCATAAAGACACTAAGTAAACACAAGCATAGTGAAGGAATGATACTGAAATAATCTTACTTTTAGTAGGTGCTTAAATATGCTAGAAACAGTGTTAAATACTTTATAATCATTAACTTATGGCATAGGTACCTTTGTATCTATACTACAGTGGCTAAAGTAGGTTAGATAAATTGTATACACCTTCCACGTACAATGTAATAAACGGAATAATTGAGATTGTGATTCCTGGTCTTGCTGATGCTAGAATCCAAGAAATTTATATCAAAGAATTACATGATAGGAATAAATAAAAAAGAAAGACCCAGAATTTTCAGCTGATTTTAGTCAGGAATAATTGCACAACACATTCTCTAATCTGTTTGGTCTTCACACCATAGATGATTGGGTTCAGCATAGGGGGTACCAACAAGTACATGTTGGCAAGAAAAATGTGGGCATGGAGTGGTATATGCTTACTAAAACGGTGAGTGAGAAAAGAGAAAAGAGCAGGGATGTAGAAGGTGAGGATGACACAAACATGAGACCCACAAGTGCTGAGTGTCTTCAGCCTGGCATCTTTAGAAGGGAGACTGAATACAGTTTGGAGTATCTGTATATAGGATAGAAAGATGCATGTCACATCAGTCCCAACAATTAAAATAATAACTGCCAAACTATAAAGACTATTGATGGAAATGTCTGCACAAGCCAATTTCACCACAGCCATATGCTCACAGTATGTGTGTGGGACAATATTGGTTTGACAATATGGCCACCTTCTTACCAGGAAGGGATGAGGTGTCATTAGCACTAACCCACGTAGAAGTGCCACCATGCCAACTTGAGCCACAGCAGAGTTTGTAAGAATGGATGAATGTCTCAGAGGATTGCAGATTGCCACATATCTGTCCAGTGCCATGGCCACAAGAAGCCCTGACTCAACCCCAGAGAAAGCATGGATGAAAAACATCTGAGTGAGGCAGGCATGAAAGTTGATCTCATGGTAATTAAACCAGAAGATACCCAACATCTTGGGAAGGGTAGAGGTTGACAGGATGAGGTCTGTGATGGCCAACATGGAAAGAAAATAGAACATTGGTTCATGGAGAATAGTCTCAGTTTTGATGATGAAAAGGATGAGTAAGTTTCCCATGAGGGCAATAACATACATTGAGCAGAAAGGGATGGATATCCAAAAGTGAAAATCTTCTAAACCAGGTATTCCCATCAGGATGAAGGCACTGGGATGAGTGAATGAAGTAGAGTTAAAGATAAGCATGGTGATGCTGGCTACAGGAAACATACTATTGCCATTTTTCTTATATTTGTCCTTGGAGTACTAACATACACATACACTCTGCTTGATCTGCAACATAATTACTCCATATAAAAACAAAATCATGAAAGTTTATTCATATTTTAAGCCTCCCCTTGGTGAACATCCTGCTTACCTTCTTGCTCAACAAGTTTTACATTTCTTTTTGTTAGCCATTAATCTCTTTAAGGAGTAGTTGGAATAGAGACAGTCTTCTCTACTTACAGCTCTGCTTTGGGCTCAGTATCTCCGAGTATTCTGCATGGAATTAAGTGTTCCCATTCTGCTTATAATTGCCAGGCTGAACAAAAGTACTGAGAAGTAGCATATGTTCCTCACAACCTAACAAGACAATGGAGAAAAGCTACAACATTGTCCTTATTAAAAGACACCCCTCCAAATTAATTATGATCTTGGAGATTTTAAGCATAAGACAAATTCAAAATAGATATTTATGAAAGCAACATATGAATAAATAAGCTTTCTGTAACAACATCCTCTTTAAATCACAATAATTTTTTTTGAAATTTGCCTCCCTAGTGAAGTTTTGTCCATAAAAAACAGTCTAATCACTTAAGAGCATAACAGTTCCAGGACAACCACAAAGCCATTGATACTTACACACTTCAAAATATATATGCTTTCTGAATTTTTTAATATACCTGGGGGTGGAAACACACACAAACACACACACACACACACACACACACACACACACACACATTCTGGACAAACATACTTTGTTTTCCCCAAAAGCAGAAATCATTAAATATTTTTTATCTTATTTATATGAGATATGCTATGGGCACTTTGGGAAAGAAAGAATGGTAAGTTCAAAATCAATCAAACGATCATTTAAGCCATTAATCAATCATCAGGATTTGAAAACGATAAAAGTTCTACCTTTTTGTGTTGTAATATGTACCAGAAAAATGCTAAGAATTATTAAATGTCCAACTGCTGATGCATAACATTTTGATAAAGTCACCATTATTATTCTTAGTCTACAAAAAGAGAAACTTACACGTAGGCTAAATATTCATCCAAAAATGCACAATCATCATATATCAGAGGTAGAAAACAAATTCTGGTTTTACTTCAGAAGTCTACTTTTGTTCCACTACAATACACCATGAAAATGAGGCAAAAATTTATGTTAAGTGTTTCATAATTCTTATCATTGATTCTTATAAGGGTACTCAGAAGAAACAAGGATGTACGTTCCTATTTATTTCTTTTTACACATCAGATTTTATAAATTAAATTGCGTGGCTTGTGGTGAATCCATAAAATAATCCTAAGCATTTTCAATTCCACATCTTTGTTGATGTCTATATGCTCATTGGGAAGCTACTGGTCATTAATGCATTTTATTAATAAATTATTCTTAAGACCAGAAGCATAGATCTGCACATACTTCCTTTAAATTTGACACCAGTGTGCAGATAGACTATAAATTCTAAAGGATGGCTGAGGGAAACCTCAAGAGTATACTGATTTAACTCTTCAAGTGGCTTGTTCCATATGGTGGGACTACATTGATTTACCTGTCAATAATGAGGCAGTCCAGAGAAGTCTCAAATAATTTACATTCAGAGGGACAAGACTGTCAGCCTCTGTGCTCTCAGTCTATTTCCAGCATAGTTCAGTCTCAGAAATCAACAGTAATTATTAATATTTATTTCTCATTTACAGAAAACTCCTTCTCACTCCCCTTGTCATTGCCTCTCTGACTCCTAGGCTGAGCGAACATAGATGAATTGTCTGTTCCTCCTAATCAATTGTATTGTGCTGAATCACAGTTGGGAACTCAAATATTTGAATCATTCCCTGTCTGGAAATCTCACTGCAGCTTTTATACCTCACTTGGAGAAATCCCAGGAGCTTAAACTCTGCAACACGGATTTCTTCATTTCATGGAAGTCGAATTGATTCTAGAAAGAATATACATTTTCTTCGTCAGATGCTGTCAGTTGACAATAACATTTTACTGTGGCAGAGTGAAGAAACTTTCTTTAAAAAAAGTTAACTTTCCAAAGTTTTAGGCTTCTAACCATCATAGTAGCTTAGATAAATTAAGGGTGTGATCAGATAGGGGATTTAGTTAAGAAGGAAGTAGAGAAATAAAGTAAAACACTAGATGACTACATTCTTATGATACTGATAGACTTAATAGGCATGATAAGGATATTGCATATATACACATACATCAATACATATACCTCTCAATAAAACAATCAACATCATGTAGACTTACCAATTCCTAAACAAGCCAATTCAGTTTATACACACCACAACACACTCTTTCCCTCCTTTTCTCCTTCTCTGTTTCTCTCTATATATAAATATGTATATACACACAATATATTTTATATAACATTCTTATATATGCCTTAATATATATACACACATATGTATATGTATTCCTGTATATGTATATATGTAAGTATATACTTCCATTTTTAAAAATTCCTAAATTTATAAGAAACATGGTGATATTTATATATTATATTCCAAACAAAATACAAATGTATACATACATATATGTGTATGTGTGTGATTATACCAATTTGATATTTGATAAATATTTGTTAAATGTCTACTATGTACTGGATATTATGCTAGATACTTTGAAAACAACATTGAAAAATATAAACACTATCCCTCATCTGAAGGTTATTCTCTAGTGAGGGAATTCAGATCGTAAGTACTCAGATCATTATTATTTTAAGTAATATGCTACAGAGTAATTAAAGAAAATAAACCTTTTCAATGAATATTTGGAGTGACTGCCTTAATTTGGTAGGTCAAGGAAAGCCCTCATGAAAATGTGGCTGATTAAGACATACTTAAATGATAAGTGCATGAAGAAATTACATGAAAATATTTAGTAAAAAGGGTGCAAAGCATAAGGAAGAATAAATGAAAATGTCTTCAAATGATAATAAATTTAAACTGAACAGATAGAAGGGACAGAAATAACTGCTGTCTGGCTGGAGCCTCTTACATAAGAATAGTAAAGAGATTTTAGATTATAAAATTTTATTCAGATATCTTCACAGAGTAATTGATATTTTAAATAAGAAAGGTAAACGATGATGTTAAGAAGATGGAAGTAATTTGAATAACACTTCAGATAAATGATATAATTTATAGAAGTTATTTTTCACTGGAACATATTTTATTTGAGGCACCAGAGCTATTAACATTTGATAAACCTGTTAGCACTCTAAAACATAGATACGTCTAAGCTTCCATATGCTTCACTTGAGACATGGTGGTATCGGAAGATATTAATCCCTTTATTGTTTAAGATGGATGTACAAAGTCGATGGCTGAAATTTATGAGCATGAGCATGATGCTTCCTGCCCATGACAAACTGCATCTGACGACATTGTTCATGGCTTGACCGACCATATTATTTATTACTGAAACAAGGAATCTTTGAGAGTAATAAGGATGTTATTTACTAAGCTATGATGTACAGGTGGATATTTTTTCTAGCAGTGTTAAGGGCTATTAAAAGACAAGAGGGTTTTCTGATTCAAGTCCGCTTATAGCAAGGCAGGAAGATCAGATGAAGCCTTCGGAAAGCACCACTTCAGGTAGAATACACACACACACAGACACACACACGCACATACATATATATTCATGCTATAAATAATGATGTATTGGTCAATGACAGATGGCATATATGATGGTGGCCCCATAAGATTATAATAGAGTTGAAAAGTCAATATCACCTATGATATTGTAGTCCTTGTAACATCATGGCACAACATATTACTCATGTAGGATTAACAGGCTATACCATCTAGGTTTGTGTAAGTACACTCCATGAGATTTGCACAAGGATGAAATTGTCTAAAAATAAATTTCTCAAAAATGTCCCATCACTAAGTCACACAAGCCTGTATATTTATGTGTGTATTTGCATATATTTTATATGATATGTATATATAAAACATATGTAATATACATGAAATATATATTTAAGGATATATTTTTTAAAAACACAAAAAGAATCTATAAAATTCAAATGAGTTGTACATCTATATAGTTATATTTTTACATATGGCATTTTAAATCATTTTATAACTTTAATATATAAATGAACTTTTAGCTACTCAAAATTTAAATACATCTTAACTGAAAATTGATTAGAGATGGTGTATAAACATTTAAATTTAAAAATCTTATTTAAAATATGCTACATTTATAGAAATAATCACAATTTTCTCATTAGTTCTAAAGTTTATACAAATTTGACATTTAGTTTTCTAAGTGATATATTTATTATCATAATTACGTATAAGAAACAAATTCAATTTCAAATAATGTATATATATATGTAAATATTTGTATCTTCCTAATCCCTTTAATGTACCATACAGCTTTATTTGTTTTACATTTTGAAAAATATAGTAAAAATATCTGGTGACTATAAATAATAATGATCATTGAAAATTTGGAGCTCTTCATTATAAACCCAGTAGAATGCTAAAAGATTTACATGTATCATTTCATTTAATTATCATAGATTTTTGAGTTTGTTACTATTATGATCTCTTCTTTATAGATGAAGAAACTAAAATGCATGGATATTTGCAAATTTTGCCCAAAGTTACACAGTTATACAAACTTGGACCCAATATTTGAACTGATACCTGTTGTCTCTTGAGCCATTGGTCTTAATCTTATGCCGCATTCTCTAACAATGAATACATATTCCCCACATTTTTCTATGGAATATAGAGCCCATATTTGACAAAGTCTTTGAAGGGAATTTATAAAATAGGAGTGAACAATTTTGGCTTTGCTTTTTCTCTATAGCAGAGAGGTGGAAAATAGTATGGCAAATTGTAGGGGAAAATATGTTTCTAAGGGAAATAAAGATTTAGTATGACTGGAAAATTGAGCTATACCTTCTTACTTCACAGCTGATGGTTTGCTGAACTAGATACTCAAAACCCCACAGTGCTGTGACTAAGGATCTCTCATCTCATTTCATTATTCATAATTTATTCTGCATTTATAAAATATGGAAGACTAACAGATTAAAGAGTATCATAGTAAGACCATTTTATTTCTGTTTGTCAAACCTACTGGTAACACTATTAAGAAAACAGACAGATCAATGAGACAGAAAAGTAACAAAGATATTGAGGACTTGAACTCAGATCTGGACCAAGCAGACTTAATAGACATCTACAGAACTCTCCACCCCAATCCACAGAATATACCTTCTACTCAGCACCACATCACACTTATTCTAAAATCGACCATATAATTGGAAGTTAAACACTCCTCAGCAAATGCAAAGTAACGGAAATCATAACAGTCTCTCAGACTACAGTGCAATCAAATTAGAACTCAGGATTAAGAAAGTCATTCAAAACTGCACAATTACATGGAAACTGAACAACTTGCTCCTAAATGACTACTGGATAAATAACAAAATGAGGGCAGAAATAAAGATGTTCTTTGAAACCATTGAGAATGAAGACACGACATACCAGAATCTCTGGGACACATTTAAAGCAGCGAGTAGAGGGAAAATATAGCATTAAGCACCCACAAGAGAAAGAAGGAAAGATCTAAAATTGACACCCTAACCTCACAATTAAAAGAACTAGAGGATCAAGAACAAACAAATTCAAAAGCTAGCAGAAGACAAGAAATAACTAAGATCAGAGCAGAACTGAAGGAGATAGAGACAGAAAAATCCTTCAAAAATCAATGAATCCAGGAGCTAGTTTATTGAAAAGATCAACAAACTAGATAGACTGCTAGCCAGACTAATAAAGAAGACAAGAGAGAAGAATTAAATAGATGCAATACAAAATGATAAAGGGGATATCACTACTGATTTCACAGAAATACAGACTACCATCAGAGAATACTGTAAACCCTCTATGCAAATAAGCCAGTAAATATAGAAGAAATGGATAAATTCCTGGACACTTACAGCCTCCCAAGACTAAACCAGGAATAAGTAGGATACCTGAATGGACCAATGCAAGGGCTAAAATTGAGGCAGCAATTAATAGCCTACCAACAAAAAATGTCCAGGACCAGACAGGTTCATAGCCAAACTCTATGAGAGGTAAAAAGAGGAGCTGGCACCATTCCTTCTGAAACTATTCAAAACAATAGAAAAAGAGGGAATCCTCTCTAACTCATTTTATGAGACCAACATCATCCTGATGCCAAAACCTGGCAGAGACACAACTAAAAAAGAAAATTTCAGGCCAACATCTATGATGAACATCAATGTGAAAATCCTCAATAAAATACTGGCAAACCAAAAGATGTTCAACACTATAATTGACTAGGGGATTGCAAATTAAAATGACAAAATAACAGGACTTATCTTTTAGAATGGCAATACTCCAAAACATTGACCATTCCAAAAGCTAGTGAACATGTGGAGCACAGGAATTCTCACTCCTTGCTGGTGAGACTGCAAATTAGTACTGCCACTCTGGAAAACAGTTTGTCACCATCTTACAAAACTAAATGTACTTGTACTAGGCAATCCAGCAACTGAACTCAACTGAATTGAACATTTATGCCCATACAATATCCTGCACACAAATGTTTACAGCAACTTTATTCATAATTTTCAAACTTAGAAGCAACAAAATACTTTTCCATAGTTGAATGGATAATCTCTGGTTCATCCATACAATAGAATATTACTGACTGCTAAAAAGAAAAAACAAGGTATCGAAGATGGCCACTTAGGAGGAACTCGGGAATGCAGCTCCGAGAGAAAGCACAGAGGGTGAGTGGACGCCGTATTTCCAGACTGATTTTTACTGCCCACAGACCAGGAGATTCACACGCAGAGAAGCCACACGGGTCGCCAGCGCCGCTGGCGCTGCTGGCTTGAATGGCGCAGCCGCTGGGCCGGCACCCTGAGGCAACTGCTCACTGTACAAAGTGAGAGAGTCTGAGTCCCCTATAAGCCAGCAAGGGGAGCTGAAACGGGGAGCCAGGCCAGCGCCACGAATCTCAGAGCCGCGGCTTTAGCCAACGCAGCGGCTCCGGAGGCAGATCAGATGAGACGGTGTCCCCTCTTACCCAGCAAGAAGACCTGAAACACAACTGAAACCGGGACGGTCCAGCTCTGTGGAGGAGGGGCGTTCTCCATAGGCACCCTGCTGTTCTCTACCAAGGCAATCCGCCACTACAGAGACTCCGTCACTACAGGGGCGGGCCAACATATCGGAAGCAGTTCTAACTACACCCAGAAGTTCACACGGAAGCTGGGTGGAGCCCACAGCAGCTTAGCGAAGCCTCTTTAACCTGAGTGTGACTAGGCTGCCACCTTGTGGGCAGGGAAAACAGCAACCGCACAGGGGAACATCATAAAACCGTAACTCCCTGGGACAGAACACCTGGGGGGAAGAGCAGGGGGTTTATGAGTTCTGCCACAGCAGACTTAAAATTACCAAAATCAGAAAGACAACAACTACAAAGTCAACAGGTGAATAAATCCACAAAGATGGGAAGAAACCAGCGCAAAAAAAAGGATGAAAACACCCAAAACCGGAACACTTCTCCTCCTACAAGGGATCACAACTCCTCACCAGCAAGGGAACAAGACTGGATGGAGAATGAGTGTGATGAAATGACAGAATCAGCTTTCAGAAAGTGGATAATAAGAAACTTCCGTGAGCTAAAAGAACATGTTCTAACCCAATGCAAAGAAACTAAGAACCTTGAAAAAAGACTTGACGAAATGCTAACAAGAATGGACAACTTAGAGAGGAATATGAGCGAATTGATGGAGCTGAAAAACACAACACGAGAACTTCGTGAAGCATGCACAAGTTTCAACAGCCGAATTGACCAAGCAGAAGAAAGGATATCAGAGGTCGAAGATCAACTCAATGAAATAAAACGAGAAGGCAAGATTAGAGAAAATAGGGTAAAAAGGAATGAACAAAGTCAACAAGAAATATGGGACTATGTGAAAAGACCTAATCTACGTTTGATAGGTGTACCTGAATGTGACGAAGAGAATGCATCCAAGCTGGAAAATACTCTTCAGGATATTATCCAGGAAAACTTCCCCAACCTAACAAGGCAGGCCGAGATTCAAGTCCAGGAAATACAGAGAACACCACAAAGATACTCCTCTAGAAGAGCAACCCCAAGACACATAATCATCAGATTCACCAGGGTTGAAATGAAGGAGAAAATACTAAGGGCAGCCAGAGAGAAAGGTCGGGTTACCCACAAAGGGAAGCCCATCAGACTCACTGCAGATCTCTCAGCAGAAACCCTACAGGCCAGAAGAGAGTGGGGGCCGATATTCAACATCCTTAAGGAAAAGAACTTTCAACCCAGAATTTCGTATCCAGCCAAACTAAGCTTCATAAGTGAAGGAAAAATAAAATCCTTTGTGAACAAGCAAGAACTCAGAGAGTTCATCACCACCAGACCAGCTCTACAAGAGCTCCTGAAGGAGGCACTACACATAGAAAAGAACAACCAGTACCAGCCACTCCAAAAACACACGAAAAGGTAAAGAGCATCAACACAATGAAGAATCTGCATCAACCAAAGGGCAAAACAGCCACCTAGCACCAAAATGACAGGATTGAATTCACACATAACAATATTAACCCTAAATGTAAACGGACTAAATGCCCCAATCAAAAGACACAGACTGGCAAATTGGATAAAAAGCCAAAACCCATCAGTGTGCTGTATCCAGGAAACCCATCTCGCATGCAAGGATACACAAAGGCTCAAAATAAAGGGATGGAGGAAGATTTACCAAGCAAATGGAGAGCAAAAAAAAGCAGGAGTTGCAATTCTCATCTCTGATAAAATAGACTTTAAAGCAACAAAGATCAAAAGAGACAAAGAAGGACATTACATAATGGTAAAAGGATCAATGCAGCAAGAAGAGCTAACGATCCTAAATATATATGCACCTAATACAGGAGCACCCAGATACATAAGGCAAGTTCTTAAAGACTTACAATGAGACTTAGACTCCCACACAATAATAGTGGGAGACTTCAACACACCATTGTCAATATTAGACAGATCAACGAGACAGAAAATTAACAAGGATATCCAGGACTTGAACTCAGACCTGGAACAAGCAAACCTAATAGACATTTACAGAACTCTCCACCCCAAATCCACAGAATATACATTCTTCTCAGCACCACATCACACCTACTCTAAAATTGACCACATAATTGGAAGTAAATCACTCCTCAGCAAATGCAAAAGAACGGAAACCATAACAAACAGTCTCTCAGACCACAGTGCAATCAAGTTAGAACTCAGAATTCAGAAACCAACCCAGAACCGCACAGCCTCATGGAAAATGAACAACTTTCTCCTGAATGTTGACTGGATAAACAATGAAATGAAGGCAGAAATAAAGACGTTCTTCGAAACCAACGAGAATGAAGACACCACATACCAGAATCTCTGGGACACATTTAAAGCAGTCTCTAGAGGAAAATATATAGCAATAAGTGCCCACATGAGAAGAAAGGAGAGATCTAAAATTGACACCCTATCGTCAAAATTGAAAGAGCTAGAGGAGCAAGATCAAAAAAACTCAAAACCTAGCAGAAGACAAGAAATAACTAAGATCAAAGCAGAATTGAAGGGGATAGAGACACGAAAAACCCTTCAAAAAATCAATAAATCCAGGAGCTGGTTTTTTGAAAAGATCAACAAAATAGACAGACCACTAGCCAGACTAATAAAAAAGAAAAGAGAGAATAATCAAATAGATGCAATAAAAAATGACAAAGGGGATATCACCACAGATGCCACAGAAATTCAAACCATCATCAGAGATTATTACAAACAACTCTATGCACATAAATTAGAAAACCTGGAGGAAATGGATAAATTCCTGGACAGCTGCCTCCTGCCAAGCCTAAACCAGGAAGAAGTCGAAACCCTGAATAGACCAATAACAAAGTCTGAAGTCGAGGCAGCAATTAAGAGCCTACCACCCAAAAAAAGCCCAGGTCCAGATGGGTTCACAGCAGAATTCTACCAGACATACAAAGAGGAACTGATACCATTCCTACTGAAACTATTCCAAATAATCCAAAAAGAGGGAATCCTTCCCAAATCATTTTATGAGACCAACATCATCCTAATACCAAAACCTGGCAGAGACTCAACAAGAAAAGAAAACTACAGGCCAATATCCATGATGAACATAGATGCAAAAATCTTCAATAAAATAATGGCAAGCCGATTACAACAGCACATCAAAAAGCTTATCCACCATGATCAAGTAGGATTCATCCCGGGGATGCAAGGCTGGTTCAATATACTCAAGTCTATAAATGTAATTCACCACATAAACAGAAGCAAAGACAAAAACCACATGATTATCTCAATTGATGCAGAGAAGGCCTTCGACAAAATTCAACAGCCCTTTATGCTAAAAACCCTCAATAAACTAGGTATCGATGGAACGTATCTCAAAATAATAAAAGCTATTTACGACAAACCGACAGCCAATATCATACTGAACGGGCAAAAACTGGAAGCATTCCCTTTGAAATCTGGCACTAGACAAGGATGCCCTCTCTCACCACTCCTATTCAATATAGTACTGGAAGTTCTAGCCAGAGCAATCAGGCAAGAAAAAGAAATAAAGGGTATTCAATTAGGAAAGGAGGAAGTCAAATTGTCTCTATTTGCAGACGACATGATTGTATATCTAGAAGACCCCCTCATCTCAGCCCAAAAGCTCCTGAAACTGATAAGCAACTTCAGCAAAGTCTCAGGATACAAAATCAATGTGCAAAAATCACAAGCGTTCCTATACACCAATAACAGACTTAAAGAGAGCCAAATCAAGAACGAACTGCCATTCATAATTGCTACAAAGAGAATAAAATACCTAGGAATACAACTAACAAGGAATGTAAAGGACCTCTTCAAGGAGAACTACAAATCACTGCTCAACGAAATAAGAGAGGACACAAACAGATGGAGAAACATTCCATGTTCATGGTTAGGAAGAATTAATATCGTGAAAATGGCCATACTGCCCAAAGTAATATACAGATTCAATGCTATCCCCATCAAGCTACCAATGACCTTCTTCACAGAACTGGAAAAAACCACCTTAAACTTCATATGGAACCAAAAGAGAGCCCGCATAGCCAAGTCAATTCTAAGCAAAAAGAACAAAGCAGGAGGCATCACACTACCAGACATCAAACTCTACTACAAGGCTACAGTAATCAAAACAGCATGGTACTGGTACCAAAACAGAGATATAGACCAATGGAACAGAACAGAGGCGTCGGAGGCAACACAACATATCTACAACCACCTGATCTTTGACAAACCTGATAAAAACAAGCAATGGGGAAAGGATTCCCTGTTCAATAAGTGGTGTTGGGAAAACTGGCTAGCCATATGCAGAAAGCAGAAACTGGACCCCTTCCTGACACCTGACACTAAAATTGACTCCAGATGGATTAAAGACTTAAACATAAGACCTAACACCATAAAAACACTAGAAGGAAACCTAGGCAAAACCATTCAGGACATAGGCGTAGGCAAGGACTTCATGACCAAAACACCAAAAGCATTGGCAACAAAAGCCAAAATAGACAAATGGGACCTAATCAAACTCCACAGCTTCTGCACAGCAAAAGAAACAGTCAATAGAGTGAATCGGCAACCAACAGAATGGGAAAAAATTTTTGCAGCCTACCCATCTGACAAAGGGCTGATATCCAGAATTTACAACGAGCTAAAAAAGATTTACAAGAAAAAAACAAACAAGCCCATTCAAAAGTGGGCGAAGGACATGAACAGATACTTTACAAAAGAAGACATACATGAGGCCAACAAGCATATGAAAAAATGCTCATCATCACTGGCCATTAGAGAAATGCAAATCAAAACTACATTGAGATACCATCTCACACCAGTTAGAATGGCAATCATTAAAAAATCTGGAGACAACAGATGCTGGAGAGGATGTGGAGAAATAGGAACACTTTTACACTGTTGGTGGGAGTGTAAATTAGTTCAACCATTGTGGAAGACAGTGTGGCGATTCCTCAAGGACCTAGAAATAGAAATTCCATTTGACCCAGCAATCCCATTACTGGGCATATATCCAAAGGATTATAAATCGTTCTACTATAAGGACACATGCACACGAATGTTCATAGCAGCACAGTTTACAATAGCAAAGACCTGGAACCAACCCAAATGCCCATCGATGATAGACTGGACAGGAAAAATGTGGCACATATACACCATGGAATATTATGCAGCCATTAAAAACGAGGAGTTCGCGTCCTTTGTAGGGACATGGATGAACCTGGAAACCATCATTCTCAGCAAACTGACACAAGAACACAAAATCAAACACCACATGTTCTCACTCATAGGCGGGTGTTGAACAAGGAGAACACATGGACACAGGGAGGGGAGCACTATACATGGGGGTCTGTTGTGGGGGAGTGGGGGGGACAGCGGGGGGGTGGGGAATTGGGGAGGGATAGCATGGGGAGAAATGCCAGATATGGGTGAAGGGGAGGAAGGCAGCAAATCACACTGCCACGTATGCACCTAAGCAACAACCTTGCATGTTTTTCACATGTACCCCAAAACCTAAAATGCAATTAAAAAAAAAAAAAAAAAAAAAAAAAAAGAAAAAACAAGGTATCAAACTATGAAAAGATATGGAGGAAACTTAAATGCATCTTGCTAAATGACAGAAGCAATGACACAAACTGTACGGCATTCTGAAATAGGCAAAAGTATAGAGGCAATAAAATGTGGTTTTCAGGGGCTAGAGAGGAAGGAGGTATGAATAGAAAGAAGGGGCACAGAAAATACTTAGGGCAATGAAAATATATTATGTGATAGTGTAATGGTGGATATATGCCATTGTACATTTGTCAAAACCTTAGAAAGAACATCAAGACTGAACCATAATGTAAACTACAGACTTTGATGATAACCATGTGACAATGTAGGAACATTGATTGTAACAAATATACCACCCTGATGTGGGACGTTGATAGTGGGAGGACTGTTTATGTGAGGTCAGGGAGTATATGGGACAGTACTTTCTGCTCAGTTCTGCTGTGAACCTGTAACTATGGTAAAAATTCATTAAAATAAATAAATAGAACAATACAAATTTAAAAATAAATTGAAGTCTTAGAAGTACAGAATGAGTGAAATAAGATCCAATTACTCATACCATGGAATGTTTTATGGCAATCAAAAAAGATAATATACTGATACTGGAGTTATCCATAAGTTATTCATAGTTAAAAGTTTGAGCAAGTGCACAATATATAATCCTATTTAAAATATATGTTGAATTTAAGCAACTTGTAAAACCTCCTATACTCTCTTTTTCCTAATATTTTCTTTCAAGTGCAAAGTAATAGAATGGTGAAAGGTAAGAAAGGATAGACAAGTTGGTCATAGGGGCTAACTTGAGAGAGGCATTTAAGAATATATAAGGAATGGAGGATACTAGAAACTATGTAAATGCTTAATGAAATTAAGTAAACAATAAATATAGACTCTTCACATTTATTGAGATTTATGTAACTCATATGTAAAATAATTCATAGTTTCATAAAAGTCTTACAAAATGCTGATTGCATTTATTTTCTGTCAGTACAGTGGTGTAACTTCTTAATGGATTGGTTTTGCCTACTGTCCAGATAGAGCTGATTTATCAAGACAGAGGAATTGAAATAGAGAAAGTTAATTCATGCAGAGCCAGCTAGAGCTTGGATAATGTGGTGGGTAAAGGCCCAGGCAGTTGGGAGTGCCTATTGATTGGTGAGAAATGAAATTATAGGGAGTCAACACTGTCCTCTTGTGCTGAGTTGTTCCCTGGGTGGAACCCACATGACCAGATGACACAGTTTGTCGATCTGAGTGGTACCAGCTGATCCATTGACTGCATGGTCTGAAAAATATCTTAGGTTTTACAATAGTGATGTTATCTCTAGGAGTACTCAAGGAGGTTTAGAATCTTGTGGTCTAGCTATATGTATCCTAAACCAAAATTTCTAATTTTGTGGAAATTTATTAATTCTACAAAGGCAATCTGTTCCCAGGGCAAGAAGGGGATTTGTCCCAGGAAAGGGCTATTATCATCTTCGTTTCAAAATTAAACTATAAACTAAGTTTCCCCCAAAGTTAGTTTGGCCTACACCCAGGAATGAACAAGGACAGCTTGGAGGTTAGAAGCAAAGGAGTTGGTTAGATCAGATCTCTTTCAGTGTCATATTTACAAGTTTTTTTTTTTCTTTTTTCTTCATTTGACCTTTTTCAGTGTTCAAATTTTTAAAACAAATACTTCTATGGTGCAATCACAATAAAATAGTCATTGTGGAGGGATTAAGATGATCTGTATCATATGAAGCAACATAACATGTTCTGCATTCCTTATTAAAATTACTTTAATTATTTAATAGTTACTGTGAAAAACAACATTCTTATTTAATGGGAAAGCTGTGCTTGTAATTTTAGCTAACAACTATTCTTTTTCTGTTCTTTCTTCTTTCTATGTTTCTTTTTCTAATTAAAATTTTAAAAATATATATTATTCTTGAGGCAAAACATCTTCTAAATTCCTGCTGTGGCACATACTAAATTATATAAAACTCCTACATTAGTACCACAATCTTAATTTTCTTTAAAATAAACAAAAATAAGTCTATATAATAAGCTAAACCTCAATCTTGGTCCCAGTTTCTTTCAAATGGAAGAATATCTAAGATTTTCAGATACACACTTTGTCTTCAATTACTTTTCTATTTTTAGTAACTAGAATATTAACTGTTTACAAGCAAAGAAAAAATGTTGCATCTCAACAAACTTGTATTGACACTTGCATATCAGTCATTCCAGGCCAACATGTCTGTGTCTACCAAGAAATAATGGAATAAGTGAACATTAGTTTTTAAAAGAAGAATTCGTATTTGGTTGATGCGTTTTTAACTCAACTTTAGGTGCTGGGCAAACACAAATGAAGAAATCACCCTGTACTGAAAAAAGCAATGCCACTCACAAAATATTGTATATCTTCCATTTGCCAGGACCGACTCTATTCCACATATTAACTATGTCTTTTTTATTTTTGTTTTATGGAGTTGGTGTGAACCTCATGTTTACCTGGGAAGTTTCTGTCTTCTTAGGTAATGTTGATTTACTTGAATATAAACAAGGCCATAGTTCCGTGGTCATCACCTGTCTTGCTGAATGAGCTGGTTAATTAAAAAACAAACAAGCAAACAAACACATAGGCTCAAACATATATGAAGTACAGACATCCTCTCTTGAATATTTTTGGTTTTCACATTATAGGTGATAGGGCTCAACATAAGAAAGATAACAAAGTAATGTTGGCTATAATGATGTGGATATGTGGAACAATTTTATAACCAAATCTGCCAGTGATAAAGGAGAAAAAGTCAAATCTGTATAACAGTAAGATGGTTCAAACATAAGAGCCACATGTGCTCAAGGTCTTGTGTCTAGCCTTCTGTCATGGGAGCAATGTCATACATAACATAGTATGAAGAGTGAAAACAGAAAAGTTGATTATCAATATAAACACTGAAAATCACTAACAAGGCAGATTAATTAGTAGGAGAAAAGGCATATGAATTTATTTAACATATATACACAGGAGCTTTCAGAATTGACATCCAACCCTCTCAGTGAGGTACAGAAGCTTATACACCACCTTGAGGTTGCAGAGAGAATGACATGCAGAGGTTATGTTAGTAAATCAAGTTTTAATGGCAAGACAGGTTATAGGACAGGGAGAAGATTCTTAGCTAGCACAGGTTGTTATGTAGATGAAACCTCACAGGTAGCAGCCCTCAGGGAGATTAGAAGACAAATGTTTGTTTTCAGAACTTTAAAGGTATCAGATTGTCAGTTAACCCAAAAAGGGAAGAGGCACCTGTATTAATGCAGATTCTCTATACATCTACAGATACAAATGTTCCCACAAAAGACAGCTTTTCAGGGCCACTTTAGAATATGTCAAATAAATATATTTTGGGCTAAAATATTTGTATTTCCTTCATAGGTATTATGTTGCTTTTCAAAAATGTATATTTGATTCAGGAAAGCAGAGTAGACATTAAAACATTTTACTATAAAACAGGGAAATAAGATTCAATTATGTTCAGAATTATTAAGGTATATCATCTCACTTAAGACTCAAATTCACAATCATAAATTTCTGGTTATTCTTAACCATAGATGAACCTGAACCAACACCTTACACCTTACCTAACCTAAAAGTCTTAGCAGGATTTTTAGGAGAAAATCTTCTTAACCGAAATTTATGCAATACATTTCTTAGATATGACACAAAAATTATTCATGAAAGAAAATGAGGTGAATTAGACTTTATAAAACTTAAAATTATTTAAATATACATTTAGTTATGCCTTAAGAAGTTGTAAAGTCTACAAGAAAATTAGGATTAGAAACATGAATAATGATTTAGAATTTTACTTTAAAATGTTTCTGCCTTCTATGCATCTTCCATATTCATTACTGCTCACTGAAGTCAATATACTTAACAAGATTTAACAGCCTATATGAACCAGAACTTTCACTGAAAAGTTAAACTTTAAGGGAGTGCTGATTTATTTTAAATGTTCTCTGTAAACCCTTCTCTTTTTTGATGACCTGGAGAATCAAATATCCTTGCAAAGTCAGAAACCTTTTACTGTTAAGAATTTAAAGACTCTCTCCCTGATCCTTTTAGTTTTAACACCATAAATAATAGGATTCATCATGGGTGGGATAAGAAGATATATATTAGCTATAAAAATGTGGATATGTGGAGCAATGTGGTGGCCAAACCTATGAGTAAGAAAAGAGAAAAAGGCTGGTGTGTAAAACACCAAGATGACCCATACGTGGGAGACACAGGTGCTTAAGGTCTTGTGGCGGGCAGCTTTGGATGGGAGGTTGAAGACAGTTAGAAGAATAAGGGTATAGGAACAGATGATCAATATGAAGTCCAGTCCTCCCGTCAGGAATGCTACGATTAGGCTGTAAGCTCTACGAATCTTGGTTTCAGTACAAACTAGCTTTATTAGGGCCATAAACTCACAGTAGGTATGGGAGATGACATTTGTTCTGCAGTAGGAAAGCCACCTGAGGAAGAAGGGATGTGGACTGAGGAGTACAGCTCCTCTGAAGACAATAACCAAACCTAAGTCTACAATCACTGTCGGTGTTAGGATAGTGGAATGTCTCATTGGGTGACAGATGGCCACATAGCGGTCAAAAGCCATGGCCAAGATAAATCCAGATTCCATGGTAGACAAAGAGTGGATAAGATACATTTGAGTGAGGCAGGCTTCAAAGTAGATCTCTCTGTCATTGAACCAGAAGAGGCTCAGTATCTTAGGAAGTGTAGTAGAAGCAAGCATTAAATCAGCCACAGAGAGCATACATAGAAAGAGGTACATGGGTTCATGCAGTTTTCGATCTGTCTTGACAATTAACAAAAGAGTAGTATTTCCCATCAGTGATAATACGTAGACCAGGCAGAAAGGGACAGAGATCCATCTGTGGGCAGCTTCCAACCCTGGAATGCCAAGTAGAAGGAAGACGACCGGTTGAAGGTTGGTCCTGTTGAAAGCTAACATTATGTAAGCAATGGATAGTCCATGGTTCTGTTGAATTAAAAATCACAAAGATTATAGATATGAGAATACCAAACTTTTTAATTATTATTATGGACTGGCAAAGATGTGTACATTCAATTGCATAGAGTAGGCTATGGAATAACGTTCTCAGTAATACCATCTTTCAAAGAATCAAATGCATGTGAGTGTGATTTTTTGGGTAAGAATAATGAGCAGAAAAGTATTCTATGTGAGTATATTGCATATATATTTGTGATTTTTTTTCAAGAAGTATTGTCCAGGTGGCTGGATACATTTTAGTAGTATTACAGAGATAGCAATTGATATATTGATAAATATAGAGATATAATTTTCTACTGCCTGAGACAGTGAAAAAAGAAAAAGAACAACTACCATGCCATTTGTATATTTAATCTTTCTTATCTGTTATCAATGATAGTGCACATAGAATGGAGGAACAGGAGACTTAGGAAATACTGAAAAGCAACTAGGACAATTAGTTGAGATTTCAGAAGGAAGAGGTGTAAACAAAATAGGTCCTATAATGGAAGGCAAATCATTGAGTTAATGAAGAAAATACCTTATTCTTCATAAAATAAGAGAAACTCAATAGTAAGAAATTATCATTTTACAAAGGATAATCTAATAGAGTAAATGTCTGAATCTAGGAAACATGAGTATTCATGTTACTATATATTTGTGTTCTCTTATAAATGATCAATCAGACTCAGAATGTACGCAATGCATTCCTCAAAGTCACACAATGTGCTTGACTTGATTTTTGTTTCCCAAGTAAACTTGAGATATACAGTAAAATGGTTATTTTGCTTGAAATATTGATATATTAATATAAGGAGCCTATGTAATATGAGGCATCCTTTTTGTTTGAATAAAACTATGCATAAAAGGACAAATATAGTTTTGACCAAGATATATCAGGACTAAATCCAATAGTGAGATAAATCTCAGCTTGAATGTTGAATTAGTCTTCTTCTACGTTACTTTTTGTAAAGTCAAAAGGTTGAACCACCTTTCAGACGACAAGGAGGGCTGAGAATTCACTCCTTAGGATTTGACTTACAGCCTCGATCCTAGGCTTTAACATTCTTTTTTCATGGAAGCACTGACTTCTGCTCTCCCAAATTAAACATCTCTCTACTGTCTATAACCTGTTTAATCTTACCTCTATAACTAGATAGTCTTGCTTCACAGCTAGAGACTCAGCTGAATGATGGCTATAAGTATAATAGGTGCCCTAATACTTCTTATCCCAGGGGACAAAAGGCCTGTAAGGAACACACACACTCTCTCTCTCATTTTCTCTCTCTCTCTCTCTATATATAGTTTCTCATGAGAATGCTGTTTGGTTGTAAACATTGTAAACAGTTTCAGCAATCTTTCCCAGTCTTTCTAGGCAAAATATGATGTCTTAAAGGGATTCAATCTTGTTGTTCTTTACCACCTGAACTCTGAGCATAGAAATCAACAAGAGATAGTCTCTAGACTCCAGGTCTCTTGAGGTACTTTATTTCTTGTACTTCTCGGACTTAAGTACATGCAGGTGTTGTAAGCGCCACCACCTCCAGCTAGTTTTTGTATTTTTAGTAGAGATGGAGTTTAACCATGTTGGCCAAGCTGGTCTTGAACTCCTGATTTCAGATTATCTTCTTGCATCGGCCTCCCAAAGTGCTGGGATTACAGGCATGAGCCACCATGTCCAGCCAATTTTATTTAAACTTTTATAAAAATCATTGGCTCACAGATATCAGTTATCAGAATGAGTGGCTTGGAAAGTATAAACAATTATTTTGAAAAAGTCCTAAGAATACTAAATTTTAAATTGGTAAATCATTATTTTTAGTTAGTAATGTGTTACATACTGATAATTGGCCAACAAAGTTTCCTTTGCCCATTGTAGATTTTAAGTACATTAAAAAATAACAATATTAGAGAAGATGAAAAAGATGTCAGGATATTTTTCCTAATGTTTTACATTCTTCAACTGCATTTAGTCCATGGCTCCAGATCCTTCCAGAGGAGACTGCTATGTTTTCAGTTTCCAGTGAGAGACTTACATTTTTTAATGATTTATGATTACACTACTGGTGCTTTTCTATTTCACTGCCCTAGAGTCACATTAGAATCATTTATTTTCTTCTAATTTCTGAAAATCTTCACGGTCAAATATTTGACTTTTCAGCAATTCTGTAATTTGTGTAAATAATTATCCGCAAAAAGGATGCCAAACACTAACTATTCAAGTGCTTTTTGTTGTGTGGTTAGACTCTGACTAATATAGATGCCTTTCATAATAATACAGGGTTAGAGGTCTCAGTAATTTGTTTACTTAAAACAATGGCATAACATTGCCCTCATAGTTATCTGATTTTAATTATTACAAAAGAAACAATTAAAAGCCACTAATACCCTCAAGATAATAAAGGCCATATGTGAAACACTCACAGGAAATACTATACTCAGTGGCAAAATATTAAAAAGCTTATTCTTTCAGATCAGGAACAAGGAAAAAATGCCTGCTTTCACTGCTCATATTAAACAAAGTACTAGAAGTCCTAGTCAGAGCAATTACATGAGAAAAAGAAAGAAAAGGCATCCAAATTTGAAAAAAAGAACTAAAATTATATCTGTTCACAAATGACATTACCTTAGAAGTAAAAATTCACAAATATTCTATGTACACATTGAAAAAAGAAAGACAAACAGAAATTGCCTGATAGAATAAACAAAATCAACCTGCAAAAGTCAGTTGAATTTCTGTGTGCTAATCATAAACAATCTGGAAAAGTAAAGTAAGAGAATAATGTTATTTGCAATTGTATCAAAAAGAGTAAAATAAGAATAAACTTAAGCAAAGAAGTGAAATATTTATCTAACTATAAAATATTGCTGAGGACAGACATGGTGACTCATACCTGTGATCCTAGCGCTTTGGGAGGTAGAGGAGGGTGAATCACCTGAGGTCAGGAGAATGAGACCAGCCTGGCCAACATGGTGAAACCCCAACTTTACTGAAAATACAAAAATTAGCCAAGTGTGGTAGCAGACACCTGTAATCCCAGCTACTCAGGAGGCTGAGGCAGGAGAATCACTTCAGCCCTGGGGGACAGAGGTTGCAGAGAGCCGAGATCACGGCACTCCACTTCAGCCTGAGTGAAAAAGTAAGACTCTGTCAAAAAAAAAACAAACCTGAAATAAATAAAAGAAGATGTAAATAAATGAAAAGATACATTCATGGATTAAAAAATTTAATATTGTTAGAAGGTCAATAATATCCTAAGTGATCTACAGATTCATTGCAATCTCTACTGATGTTTCAATGATACACATTTTTTTCTGAAATAGAAGTATCCAAAACCCAATTTAAATTTGATATGAAATCTCAAGGGACCCTCAGTAGCCAAAACTATCTTAAAAAAGAATAGCAAACGTGGAGATCTCACATTTTCTGATTTCAAAACATAGTAGAAAACTATGGTGATCAAACCAGCATGGGACTGGAAGAAAGACAGACATATTGATCAATGAAATAGAATAGAGAGTCCAGAAATAAATGCTCACATATATGGTAAAATGATCTTTATAACTGCCAAGACCATCCAATGGAAAAGTACAGTCTTTTCAATAAATGATACTGCAAAACTGGAAAAAAAGTACAAAAGAAGTTAGACTTTTATCTTGCAGAATATTAAAATTGTGCAAAATGAATCAATGACCTAAATGTAGGAAATAAAACTATAAAATTCTTAGAAAAAAAACAGAAGTGAAAAGTTTCATGGCACTGGATTTGGCAAAGCTTTATTGCATAAGACACCAAAATCACAGGCAATAAAGTAAAAATAGATAAATTAGAGTTTATCAAAATTAAAAACTTTAGTGCATCACAGTATACTATCAACAGAGCAAAAAAGCAACCCTAAAACAGCAGAAAATATTTGAAAATCAAATATGTTATAAGAATTTAATAGCCAGAATATATAAAGAATTGCTAAAAATCAGTGATAACAACAACAAAATGATTTAAAAATGCTCAGAAGACTTGAACACACATTTCCGTAGAATATATAGAGATGGCCAATAAGCACTTGAAAAAAATCTAAACATCATTAATTGACAGAGAAATGCAAAGCAAAACCACAGTGAGATACAAGTTTATATCCATTAGGATGATTATTATTAAAAATATAAATTAAAAGAA
Source organism: Aotus nancymaae (assembly GCF_030222135.1). NCBI lineage: Eukaryota > Metazoa > Chordata > Mammalia > Primates > Aotidae > Aotus > Aotus nancymaae. The sequence continues at coordinate 54,722,662 of NW_026988473.1, read as the reverse complement.
AATAACAAGTGTTGGCACAGATGTGAAAAATTAAATTATTGTACATTGCTGCTTACAATGTAATGTAATGCAGCTGTTATGAAAAAATGAAAAACAAGCAAAAACAATCGTTCCTTAAAAAGTGAAACACAAAATTACCAGGTCATCTAGCAATTAGACCTCTGGGTATACACCCAAATGAAATGAAAGCAGGGACTTGAACAGTTATGTGTACACTCATATTTATAGGACTATTATTCACAATAGCCAAAAGGTAGAAACAACCCAAATGTCCATCAGATAAATGGATAAAGTGTGTATGTATATCAGTATGTGTGTGTGTGTGTATATACACACATGCATGCATTGTAATATGATTGAAACTTAAAAAGAAGGAAATTCTAGCACATGCTACAATGTAGATGAACCTGTGCTAAGTGAAATAGGACAGTCACAAAAGGGCACATGTTGTATGCTTCCTCTTATATGAGGTGCCTAGAATGGTAAAACTTATAGGCAGTATGTGGAATGAAAGGAGGGGAGAATGAGGACTTAGTGTTTAATGAATATAGAGTTTCAATTGGGAAAGATAAAAAGTGTTCAGGAGATGTATGGTGGTTATGGTGGTGATGGTTACGAAACAATATGAATGTACTTAATGTCACTGAACTGTACATTGAAATGGTTATAATGATAAGTGTTATGTGTATTTTACTACAATTTAGAACACTTTTCAGTGAAATGTCCATTAGGTATATTTTTTCTTAATACTGAAAACGTGAGTGATGATTATATAGATTCTTTTTCTTTATTATTAACATATAAATATATATTTAAAAAGAGAAACATCAGAGAAGGATTCCTTCAGTTGACACTGAATTGTATCATAAAATATCAGTAATGGTGGGAAGTGTATGACAATGATGATGGCAGCAAAAGGTATTTGAGGAAGAAAGGAAAGCATATATATAACAGTATGTAAGTATATACCAAACTTAATATAGTCTGCTGTATTTACAATTTAGTGCATAGAATTCTAATTTGACCCCATCTGTTTAGTTCACATGATACAACAAGAGAGCTGGAGACCTTGAATGATCAGAGAAATTTGAAATGGCTGTGCACTCAAACAAAATGAGTGATTTTGTTTCACTGTTTCCCAGGTATCAAAAGATTCTAAATAACTTAATTATGACCTTTTAATGCAAATGTTTTCTAAGGAAAAAGTAAGATAAAAATACTCAATATTGATGGAAGAATAAATGAGTGTTATGAAAATCAGTCTAAATCAATCTAATCCAATTTAAACTTATTGGACACATATTATAAATGAATGAATAACTGTGTCAACAAAAGAGAAGAAAGTGGTCACTGCATTCTTATCACTCTTCTATTGCATTTCCATAGCATTATCTTACTGTCTAGAAAACTTTAATAACGTAAACAATATATGGCATGAAATTAAGCAAACTATTCCATACAAAAAGGAAAAATAATATTGAGGTGTTGTCATATTTGCTAAAACAGAATGGAATCAAACATATTCATTATATAAGCATCAAAATATACAAATTTTACACAGTTGCAAATATATTAAATAAGATATAATGTGCATTTCCTAAAGCATTTTAAACAAGCCAAGGGTAGAGAACTTAGGAAATCATAATCATTGAGGGAAGAATGAAATAGCCTTTATTTTTTTATTGAGTGTTTTCTCTGTGCCATTTCAAGTTACACATCTCATGTAATTCTCACACAACCCTATAAAACAGGTTCTATTATCATTTATTTTGATGTATCAGGAAACTGAGGCAAAAATTAAATGAATGTAAATAAAGCTAGCCAGGGAAGAATACTGGACTAAGACCCAAGCAGTCTAACTCCAAAGCCTGGACCCTTAACCAATAAACTGTTAGACTACCCAGAAAAAAATAACATGGAATCTAAATTCTACAAAATATAATGTATTCACTTTAGGCATATTATCAGGAAGATATATGTTTAATTAACAGAAATGAAACCTAAGCCTTCTAATTAAGGAATGCTGTTCATCAGTGAAACTATGAGACTGAAGACTGGGGAGGCGAGGGTGGCAATGAGAATATTTGAAAAGAAAAAAAGAAGATCCAACAGATACATATGAGAAGATTAACAATCTCTTCTCCAATATTTACTAAATAAAAAAGTTGAAACTACTTGTTGGATTAGAATCTGTGGAACTTACAATAACCTGGTAAATAACAGAACTTTCAGATAATGAATACTATTCAGTTTATGGGAGTAAGAGCAGTTAGTCTTTTTCCCTACATCATCTTTTGCATTTAGATTTATTCTTCAACTGTCTCTCTTGGTAATCCAAATAAAATCAAGCAGCTTTAACCCTTAGCACCTTAAGAACATGCTCCCGTATTTTCTTGGTCCTTAGTCCGTACACAATGGGGTTGAGAAAAGGGGGAACCAAAAGGTACATATTTGCAATAAAAATATGAACATGTGCTGGGACATTTTTCCCAAAACGATGAGTGAAAATTGAAAACCCAGCAGTGGAATAGAAAACAAGGATGACACAGACATGGGAGCCACACGTGCCCAAAGCCTTGAAGCTAGCTTCTCGAGATGGCAGGCGGAATACAGAGCGTAGGATGAAGACATAGGATACAGCAATGAGGATGACATCACATGAGCCAATGATAGAAGCCATACTGAGACTATAGCTTTTGGTAGCACCTATGTCCATACACACCAGCTTCACCACAGCCATGAACTCACAGTAGGTGTGGGCAATGATTCGCGTTCTGCAGTAAGGCAACTGTTTGAGCAGAATGGGATGTGGAGAAAAGAAAGCTACCCCCCGACACACGACTATCATACCCATTAGAGATACGCGACTGTGTGTAAGAATGGTGGTGTGGCGCAGTGGGTCACAGATGGCCACATAGCGGTCAATGGCCATGGCCAGGAAGAAGCCAGATTCCATGGCAGTAAAGCTGTGGATGAAGAACATTTGGGCCAGGCAAGCATCAAAGGCAATGTCATGAACTCCAAGCCAGAAGAGACAGAGCATGCGAGGCAGTGTAGATGTGGAAAGGACCAGGTCAGTGACTGACAGCATGCACAGAAACAGGAACATAGGCTGATGGAGGCTTCTCTCTGCCCTCACCACGGCCAGGATGGTCACATTCCCCACCAAGGCCACCATGTACATGGAGCAGAAGGGAATCCCTATCCAGACATGCAGATGCTCTAGTCCTGGGATGCCCATCAGCAAGAAGGTGACAGGAGAGGGACGAGAAGCGTTGAGAAGAGGCATATTTCTTTTTCCTTTGCTTTCTTTATGAGCTCTTCTGAAAATAAAGTTGTTATGACAATGTGGTCACAATCAGACAATGAAACATGAGGATTTTTTCAGAAAAAAATCTTTAATTATCTGTTGTTGTAAGCAATTTAAATTCACTAGGACCAGAATAATAAAATGATTATTTACAGTATACCAAATTGTTGTACATTTTCTTGTACAAATTGTTGTAATGCTGAAGGGTAACTCTTATAACATGTCATATTAGCATAGAGACCTATAAGTCACGTTGTCTATTCATTTCCAGTAAAAGATTCCATCTATGGAGTCATACTTGAGCTTCTTCCAAAAAATATTTCCTGAGCAGTTATTCTATAAGAAACCATGTTCTAGAAACTGGGAATACATAAATGGATATATCAAAGAGGTAACACTCTACAAGGAGAAGGAAGACACCATAAAAATGATACATAATGACTAGTGTGTATGGTTATGAGATTGGGTGGTGAGAGTTGTCACATTTAAGCTGGAACTTGTATGATGGAGCCTTAACTATTCAGAGTCTTGGATATTATGTATTCTGACAATAAAAATATTAAGAAAAAATGCTATGAAGAGGAAGAAACTGGAAGGGACAAGGAGGCCGAGGTTTCTAAAACTTAGGAAGCAAGGAAGAAAGTCATAGGCGAAAAGGATTACTTATCCCTTTTATCAGCTTCTTCATGTCTTCACTGTTTCCTTTGCCCATTGTAGAAAAACGTCAGTTACTTTAACAGTGATACAGAGAATATAAAAATTTCTCTGCTTTATTTTCTTTTACCAGGCCTTTCTGAAAAATACCTATTTTTGTATCAATTAACTGGTTGCCAACTTATGAATGTTATAAGTAACAATCCCATAATTTGTCATGTTTTTCATCTATATGTTATTCTAAGTTCTCTATAATATCATTTGTTTCATAACATTTTTTAGTTTTTCCTCTGTTTCCCTAATCTTAGTTACCAGAAAGCTCTAAGTCTATTTACTGTTTTACCAAAAATGTTGACTCCAGTGTCAAATATGATACATGCTTAGTAGATATTGAAGCCCTGCATTTAGTGCCACCAACAAATTGGAGCTCATAGAGAGTATACTTCAGATATACAAATGTGAAAGATGCAAACTGTTATTCCTAAGGCACAGGGGGATGCCCTTCTATGGTATATAGATTTGAATTTATAAGTCAATCTCTACAGGATGCTTTCATATCAGTTGTAACCAGACATTATTTGGAGTGAAAGAGAATTTTTGGAATGCTTCTTCTTTGAGCTTTCCTTCAGTATTTCTCTCATGTGAGTGAGTTTTCCATAAACACAAGAGATCAAGCAGAAGCTCTGTACAATTTTAGAGAATTATAAAAGTACCTTTGCTTTCAGCAGAAAATTGTATAATCCATAATTTAATTGACTTAGAGAACAGAGAAAAATAGTCTCTGTCCTTCTCTGTATGGATATGATATTGCAGTTTTAGAAAGCACAATATGATATTGTGGTTTCTAAAACAGGATTAATATAATCTATATATTTATGATTTAATTTGCCACCTTGAGCACATAGTTAATCTGACACATAAAATATCACGGATTAAATTTTTTTAAATTTCTGATCAATTATTCATTTCTCTTATGTACCCATTAAGTAGGGCATAGAATATATTATTTTGAATTATATCTATACCTCTATCTACCTATCTATTTCGAGAAAAGATATTTCTTAACATTAACCACAGTCACTACCTTCCAACTTCCCATCCTCGTTTATTCTGACTTGGAACATTTGATTTAGAAGCTCATATTATAACATATGCAAAGTAATTCTTTTATTTGCTTGGTAAACTGACCTAATAATATCAGAGTTACCAGTTACTTACTTACTTACTAAAGCAGCTTTCTTAAACATCTTCTCATAGTTCCAATAGATAGTCCAGTCTCCATGGCAGAGAAACCCTGGAATAAAGTAGTTAAGCACAAGGGAGGGAGTATGAGGGTTACAGCAGAGAAAGACTCTAAGTCACCACACATACTTCACTTGTAGACAGATTCTTTATTATTTTCTGTGTTTCCCGTCTTCCTTTAAGTCAGTGACCTTGGGTAGTATTGCCATTAGCCTCAAGGAGAACCTGCTCTCACTATGTAGCAAACAAATTCTTATAAGTATAACATGCACTCATAAGAATTTCAACAGCATTACCTCAAAATACACTTTCCAGAATCAATAAATTATCCCAGATAGGAGAAAAAATGAGTTATATGGAAATACTTGCAAGAGACCAAATCAAGTTTAGCGAGTCACATGAAGCCATCCTGAATAAATGGTACTCAGGCTGGGAGGTAAAGAATATTTAAAAAATGGCCTATTGGATATAAACAGAGATAAAAACAAGGATAGATATATAATATATGCAATTATATAGCTATAATAGAGATCTATCTATCTATGCAAGTACACATAAATTAATAAGAACAAAAGCATAAACAAAGTTTCATAAGGAAAAGCAATTATGAAATAATGAATTAAAATCTAATGTAGCTGAGATTCAAAGCATACAAAGATATTTACATGGATGAGATTATATGGGCAAACAGTAGTCCCCATACATCTATGAGTAACCACCTAATTTTATAATATAGTCTCTAGAGCAGTGACTGTCATGTATTAAGTGCTCAATAAATACACACTGGATATGTAAATGCAATACAGAACATTGCAAGAGCAGAGGTGGAAAGCGCACACACTCACAGATACACACACTGGTTTACAAAACAATTTTTGCCCAAGTACTCATGATATAATCTCTCTGCTATCATCTCCCTAAAAATGCCAACCTGTAAGTGAGTCCATTAGTCACAGATATCCATATTTTTGTTCTTTCAATAGATTCACACAATATGAAATATGCTCAAGTTGAGAAAGAACCCTCATTTTTATTAAATCCTTTAAAAAAGTTGTATATTTCCTAGAATCTAGCTGTTTCTTCATTTTAACCATGGAGAATAAAGAAATGTGCATTTCTTCAGTCCAAAAATTAATATCTTTTCCTTTGAATCTATGTCATTTAAAAAACAAGAAGGTATTGTTTAAGTCTCATGTCTTTTAAATTTTTCCATAGACATTTAAGCTATTCTCTTTCTTTCCATCTCTCTCTCATTTCAAAAAAACCTTAACTAGCTCATAAAGAAATTTATTCAGAGTCAAGAAGCAAGCTAAACATATAATCTCCATATGTAGCAGCTTCAGCATGGTCATCTCAAGGGATAAATGAGAATAACATTTGACACAACAGGTCCCTATGGAACCATTGGCAGAAGAGGGAAAATTTTTAGTGGTAATGGTTGATAATAGACATAACTTCAGGAATAATTTACCTTTGCATTTTTGCAGGTTTATACCTGCAGATGTAGCCATCTCTCAGTAATTTCAAATATTATGTCAGCCACTCACCAGGACCAGTCCTGAATAAAGTAAAATTACCCAGAACACATTCTTTTTTCCTTTAATTCAGTAATCTAATTCAAATACCAATTTAAGCCAGAAACCATACACATGAGAAACTCTCCTTTAAAAATAAAAGAGAAGTTAAGACATCCCCAGATAAACAAAAGCTGAGGTAATTTATTATCACTATACCTGACCTATAGGAAATGCAAAAGTGAGTCTTTTATGTAGAAATGAAAGAGGCTAGAGAGTGACGGAAACTCATACAAAAATATAAAGTTTTTTGGTAAGGATAAAACACATGGACAAATAAAAAATTAGTATCACCATTATTTTTGTTCACAACTTTATTTTGTATTCTTTTTTACAGAAATAGAAAATGAAAGCATAAAAATAATTATGAATCCATATTAATGGATACACAATAAATAAAATGTGATATCAAAAACAAAAAACATGGTATGTTTGTATAGGAGATGAAGCACTCAAGGAGTGGAGCTTTAGCAAGTTGAAACTAACTTGATATCAGTTAAAATATTTTATTATAATTGCATTTCCAATTTAGGGGAAAAAATGCAGCTTGCTGCCAGCACAATATTCTCAATATACATACGAGATGGGTTAAGATGTTACATACTGGCAAACCCACAGCCAATATCATATTGAATGGGCAAATACTGAAAGCATTCCCCTTGAAAATCCCCACAAAACAAGGATGCTCTCTCTTACCATTACTATTCAACATAGCATTGGAAGTTCTGGCCAGGCCAATCAGGCAAGAGAAAGAAATAAAGTGTATTCAAACAGGAAGAGAGGAAGTCAAATTATCTTTCTTTGCAGATAACATGATCCTATTTCTAGACAATGGAAAAACATTTCATGTTCATCAATAGGAAGAATCAATATTGTGAAAATGGCCATATTGCTCAAAGTAATTTATGCAGTCAATGCTATTCCTATTAAACTACCATTGACATTCTTCACAGAATTAGAACAAAAACTACTTTAAAATTCATGCGGAACAAAAAAAGAGCCTGTATAGCCAAGACAATCCTAAGTAAAAAGAACAAAGATGAAGGTATCACACTTACCAACTTCAAACTATACCACAGGGCTACAGTAACCAAAACAGCATGGTACTGGTACAAAAACAGGCACATAGACCAATGGAACAGAATAAAGAACACAGAAGTAAGAACACATATTAAATCATCTGATTTTCAACAAATCTGACAAAAACAAGCAATGAGGGAAAGGATTGCCTATTTAATAAATGATGTGGGGGAACTGGCCAGCCATATGCAGAAAATTGAAACTAGACCCCTTCCTTACACCTTATACAAAAATTAAGTCAAGATGAATTAAAGACTAAATACAAAACCCCAAACTGTAAAAACCCTAAAAGAAAATCTAGGCTATCCATTAGGACATAGGCACAGGCAAAGATTTCATGAGGAAAATACCAAAAGCAATTGCAACAAAAGCAAAAATTGACAAATGGGTTTTAATTAAACCAAAGAGCTTCTGACCAGCAAAAGAAACTATCACCAGAGTGAACAGACAACCTACAGAATGGGAGAAAATTGTTGCAATCTATCCATCTGACAGAGGTCTAATAGGCAGAGTCTACAAAAAACTTAAACAAATTTATAGCAATAAAGAAAAATTATTATGAAGTAGGCAAAAGACATGAACAAACACTTCTCAAAAGAAGAGATTCATGCAGTCAACAAATATATGAAAAAGAGCTCAGTATCACTGATTATTAGAGAAATGCAAATCAAAACCATAATGAGATACCATCTCACACCAGTCAGAATGGGTATTATTAAAAAGTCAAGAAATGGTCAAATGCACTGACTCACACCTGTAATCCCAGCACTTTGGGAAGCCAAGGCAGGTGGATCACCTTAGGTCTAGAGTTTGTGACCTGCCTGGCCAACATGGTGAAATCACATCTCTATTAAAAATATAAAAATTAGCTGGGCATGGTGGCAAGTGCCTGTAGTCCCAGCTACTCAGGAGCCTAATGTAGGAGAATTGCTTTAACCCGGGTGGCGGAGGTTGCAGTGAGCTAAGATTGTGCCACTGCACTCCATCCTGGGTGACAGAGTGAGACTCTGTCACAAACAAAACAGTAGAAACAAAACAAAAAGTCAAGAAACAATGGATGCTGGTGAGGTTGCAGAGGAAAGGAATACTTTCACATTGTTGATAGGAATGTAAATTGGTTCAACCATTGTGGGAGACAGGGTGGTGATTCCTCAAAGATCTAGAAGAAGAAATACCATTAGACCCAGCAGCCTCATTAATGGGTATACACCCAAAGGAATATTAGTGATTCTAGTATAAAGATACACGCATGTGTATGTTCACTGCAGCACTATTCACAATAGTAAAGACATGGAATGAACCTAAATGCCCGTCAATGATAGACGGGAGAAAGAAAATGTGGTACATATACACCATGGAATTCTATGCAGCCATAGAAGGGGATGAGATCATGTGCTTTGCAGGGACATGAATGGAGCTACAAACCATTATCCTAAACAAACTAATACAGGAACAAAAAACCAAACAAGACATGTTCTCCCTTATAAGTGAGAGCTTAATGATGAGAACACATGGACACATGGTGGAGACACACTGGCCTGGCTGGGGCGGGAGTCCAGTCGGAGGGAGAACATCAGGAAGAATAGCTGATGGATGCTTGGCTTAATACCTAGGTGATGGGTTTATCTGTGCAGTAAACCACCATGGCACATATTTACCTATGTAACAAACCAGCACGTGTGCCCCAAAACTTAAAATAAAAGTTGAAGAAATCAAATACGTTACATATAATCTTGATGGTAACTTCAAAGAAAGTATTTGGAGAATACAAACAAAAAATTATAAGAAAAATTTTAAAATGTCATCACAAAAATTAACACAAATGCAGAAAGTAAGCAAAAAAGTGAGAGAGAAAATGCCTCAAGACATAAAGAAAACAACAACATCATAATAGTAAGTCCTTCTAGATCAGTAATTATTGTAAATGTAAATGGTTAACACCCGCCCCCCAGTCAAAACACATAGATGTGAAGAAAGGAATATATCAATAGAATTTATGCTGTTTAAAAGACAAGGACTTAAAGTCTAAGGACAGAGATATGTTGAAAGTCAAAGGATGGCACAAAATATTCCATGCCCGTAGTAACCAAAACAGAGTAGCACTGTTAACCAATATTAGATAAAATAGAGTTAAAGTCAAAAACTGTTACAAGACACAAAGACATCCTGTAATCTAAAAGTCCAACTAATCAAGAAGATATAAAAATTAGAAACATACATGCCAGACCTTGGAGCTCCTAAGTATACAAAGCAAACATTGACAGAATTAAAGAGAGAAATAAAGAGTTCTGCAATAATCATAGGAGGATTCAATATTCCACATTCATAGTAGATAGAGCAACAAGACAGAAATCAATTGGGGAATAGAGGATTTGAACAACACTATAGACCAATGATCCAACAGTCCTATATAGAATAGACTACTCAACAATAACAGAATACACATTTTTTTCAAGTGTTTATGTAATCTTATCTAGAATAGACTGCATAAAAATATTGAAATTATACAAAATATGTTTCCTGATCACAATGGAATAAAACTAGAAATCAATAGATTAGGGAAGCTGGAAGATCCACAAATATGTGGAAATCAAACCATGTGCTTTTTAAGTTAATTTTATTTATTTCAATAGCTTTTGGGGTATAAGTGGTTTTTGGTTACATTGATTAATTCTATAGTGGTGAATTCTGAGATTTTAGTGAACTTGCCACCCAAGCAGTGTACACTGTACCCAATATGTATAGTCTTTTATCACTTACCCAGTGCCACCCTCCCCAACCTGCTGAGTCCCTAAGTTCATTATATTACTCTGTACACTTTTGCACCCTCATAGCTTAGCTCTCACTTACAAGTGAGAACATATGGCATTTGGTTTTTCATTCCTAAGATACTTCACTTAGAATAATGACCTCCAGCTCCATCCAGGTTGCTGCAAAATACATTATTTCATTCTTCTTTATGGCTGAATAGTATTCTATAGTGTATATGTACACCACTTTTTCTTTATCCACTCACTGTCCAATGGGCACTTGGGTGGGTTCCATATCTTTGTGAATAAAAGCATACACTTTAAAACAACCAAAAGAAAAAATTGCAAGAAAAATTAGAAAATATCATGAGAAAAATGACAATGAAAATACAATATAAACTGAGATGCAGTGAAAATCTTGAGAGAAGTTTATAGTTGTAAATGCTTACATTTTCATAAAAAAGAGATCTCAAATCAACAACTTAAATTAAGGACTAGAAAAAGAAAAACACACTAAACCTAAATTTAGCAGAAGTAAGAAAACAGAAAAACCACATTGAGATACCATCTCACACCAACTAGAATGGCGATCATTAAAAAATCTGGAGACAACAGATGCTGCAGAGGATGTGGAGAAATGCGAACACTTTTACACTGTTAGTGGAAGTGTAAATTGGTTCAACCATTGTGGAAGACAGTGTGGGGATCCCCCAAAGATCTAGAAATGAAATGCACTGCTGTGTATGGTGGCTTCATCCTGGCTTATAGCTCCCATAACCATGTAGAGAGGGGTCTGTTTAAAGTAACATCGCCTCAGAAGCAGTTAATGGTTGTGGTCAAAGTAATGCATAGCTTAACTTGTAGGCACATAAAATTTTAAAGATCTTTACGTGAACTATATGTGAAGTATATAAATAGAAGACAAAATTTCCTAGAGATAAGAGGCAGTAAGAGGGGGGTTCTGAGGTATCTTTTGATCCAAGTAAATATGTGTCTCATCTCTTGCTTAAATGATTTGAATCCCTTTTAAATATACTTCATCACTACAACTTTTTCATCTTCAAATTCCTACATCAGTTTTCAGATTGACTTTTCTAAAGTACAATGGCAAATATGACTTTATTGATCCTCTGTTAATGATCAACAATCTGTCAAAGCTGTCTCTTGTATAATAAATGATGTTTAATATACCCCCCCACACACACCCTACACATAATTTTACTTAAGTGAGTATAGATAGATCTGTACTCTACAGTTTATGCCTCCTCCTTTATTAATGCAATCCCTCAGTTTGAAATATTTTATTACAGTTTTGCTTAATCTACTCACTCCAACTTCTGTTTTAAGACTAAAATTAAATAAAATATAAGAAAAGACAAATTAATCTTTGATAAAAATCAAGAAAGTATCAAGACACCTAGAGTGAGGAGGTTAGTTGCAGAATGGCTGCAATGGGGCACGAGGGATCTTTCCAGGTTTTGGAAGTTTTCAATAACTTAATTTGTATGATGGTTATGCAATAGTATACACATGTCAAATTGCATCAAACTGAATGCTTATGACCCATCATCCTTTTGATGGACATTTGGATTGTTTTCATTGTAGTGCTATTGTGCGGAAGTTAGTATAAAAATACTATACAAATCTTGTTGTGAACTTGTGTGTTTGCTTCTCTTGAGTAAATACCAAATAGTAGAATTGCCGGGCCATAAAGTAGTTATGTGTTTCTTTGCATGGAAACTTTCAGTAGAGAGCAAAAAAACATAAAGCCATACTAATATGGCATATGAGCAGAAACATGAATATAACCTATTATCAAAAGAACTTAGCTATTATATACAATGGAAAAAGTTTTGGGAACATTTTTGTGCAGATAAATTATGTTATTTTAATGATAACTTAACATTTCTATATGCATATAAGAAAAATGAGAGAGATTTAGTGACATGTACCAATGTCCATTTAACTGTAGAATATTAATGAGACTTGATCCTTTGGAACTCAGTGAAATAAAAGGATAAGAAAGAGAAGGAGAAAGAGAAAAAGAAGGGGTAGAAAAAGAAAGAAAAAAAAGAAAAGCTATAGGTAATTCTAAGCTAATTAATGCAGAAACAGAAAACCAAATACAACATGTTCTCACTTATGAGTGGGAGTTAAATATTGAGTACCCATGGACATAAAGATGGGAACAATAGACACCGAGGATAAATACAAGGGAGAGGGAGAGAGGGAGGCAAGGGTCAAAAAACTAAGTGTTGGGTAATATACTCACTATCTGTATGGCGAAAGCATTTGTCCCCAGCATCATTTATTATACAATCCTGCGTATGTACCTCCTGAATCTAAAATAAAAATTGAAATTATAAACAAGCCAGCCAACAGGAAAAAAAAAAGCAGAAGGAGAAAAATATTTCTAAAGAAACTAAAAGGAGAGTAAGAAATAAAAGGTGACAGACAGCTGGTGCTCCAAAAAATATTTTATCCTTTCCTCTACAATTCAAATCAATTTTGTATGGGTAATGAGGTTGGACAAGTGATTCTTAAGCTAGATAGCTACTGACCATGTAAGTAGCTATGTACATTCCATGTAAGAATGCTGGAATGCTGAACATAAACCAATCAGCAATGTTCTCACATAAGACTGGAGAATGAGTGCCAGGCAGTTAAACCACATTCTAAGAGACAAAAAAATCCATATTTCATTAATTATAATCGAAAATGCTGTTACCTAGGAGTCTTCTAGAGGAAGGCAGTTTGTCAGCTTCATAATTACAATCAGTGGATTAATGGTCTTACATGCAAAATAAGTGAACTGCTAAAATTCTGAAGTTAAGAAAAAACAGCCTACACATGTAGGTGTAGCTTAGCTTAACTTGTAGACATATCCCCAGATTGTTGAGTATTTAAATTGTTCCAAACACTGATCTCTTCTATATAGTGTCTCATTTAATGATCAGGTGAGGGTTAATGTTCTTAATTTACACATGAATAAAATGTGTGCAAGCTACTCAGGCAAGATGCTACAAATGATAAGTGGGGGATCCAGGATTGGTAGCAAGGCCATCTTTCTTATTGACAAGCCCTTGATTTTAAATGCTTGCTGAATACTAAGAGGTAATCTGATAAAGAAAGACATTATCATAAAGTGGGTAGGGGTAAGTATAATATTTATTTTTGCTTTTAGCCTAATAGGAACTTATGGAATGATTAAGGAAAGTCTAATAGTTTTAGCTTATGAAATATTTTTATTTCAGTTTCTATCATTTCTGGTAATTCATTCATAAGTGACAGAAACATTATCCATATACTTCACCCTTCCTTCTACCACATACTTCCAAATATTGCATGTAAGCATCAAAGGGAATATTTTTCACAATGTTTATTGCTTTAGTCCTTATTTGTGGCTGCTCTACCCACAGTCCACTTATTAATATTGCTGCAGGGCCACAAGTAAAGATAAGAATTAATACACCACAAATTATTTTTGTACCCCGAAACCTGTACTTTCTTTGAAAATGAAACAGTTGCTCATCTGACAATTTTAAAGAAATTGCTATCCAGAGAGAAAAAGAAACAGAGATTTTCACTGCTATTCATAAATGGCTTCCTTTTTTTTTAGGATGTATGGATGTGACCAGATGGAGAAAATCTCCTTATGTGAGACAGTGGGATCTGTGGTTAGATATGGACAGTTTCAAGCAAGCTAAGAAATGGTTCAAAAATTAGAGAGGGATAAATAAAACTAAGACTGAAGTGGGAAAATATTGTGTTTAACAAAGTCCCCTAAAAGGATCATGAGTCAAAATCTGGAAAGATTGTAGAACGAGGGATGTATTAAGACATAGGCATTATATTCAACAGATCTTCAGGATTCAAACCACAGCTCATTACTCATAATATAACATAAAGTTATTTAAAAGAGAAAGTAGGGAGTCGGTTATACAAAGAAAGGTATGAAGTCTTACCCAGAACCCAAGGAGCCTAGTGATCCATGGATCTTTAACCTCTGGAAAAATGAACACAACATGCACGCAAGCACACACTATTTTAATGGTTTTCAGATAGCACTATAACTATTTTAATGGTTTTCAAATTTTCTGTAGAACCATCTATCCCAAGCCCACAAGAGAAAGTTATTACTGGGTTTCATAAATAATATAATGCTAAAACTTTTTGTGCTATATGATTAAAATTTTCACTGAGTTTCTAATCACAACATGCATTTAAATTCTGAAAAGTGACCTAATTCTGAAAAGTGATCTATTCGTTTACAATATCTTTCAATTTTACATATATTTAAAATATTTATTATACGTGTATATACACAGGGAAACACATAGAGAGTATATACAGTATGTACAATACACACACACACACACACACACACACACACACACACATATATATATAGAGAGAGAGAGATTTGTTATAGAAATTGGTTCACTCAATTATGGAGACTGGGGATCTCATGATGTGCTGACTGCAAGATGAGGAACCAGGAATGCTAGTGGTGTATAATTGAGACTAAGTTTGAAAGCCTGAGAATCAAGGGGCCAATAATGTAGGTCCAGGCCTGAGTCCAAAAGCCCAAGAATCAGGAGGGTAAGAAGAAATGGATCTCTCACCTCAAGCAAAGACTGAATTTGCTATTTCTCTAACTTTTTGTTCTATTAAGGTCCTGACAAATTGGCTAATTTCTACTCACATTGGTGAAGGTGATTTTCCTTGCTTAGTTTCTTGATTCAAATGCTAATCTCTCCTAGAGATACCCTCACAGACACACCAAGATAAAGTTTTACTAGCTAACTGGGCATTGCTTAGCACAGACAATTGACAAATAAAGTTAGACATCACAAGTAGCATAAGAAGTACAGACAATATGCACAAAGTATATTGAACATTTCATTTAAAAAATGTAAACATCCCAGATGTAAATTTAGAAAGGTAACATCATAAAATGGCAGTCATAATCACTGTATCAAATACAGAGTGGAGTGATAGTTCAAACACAAGGAATTTGCAAGTTCACAGTATTTTATTCATTTCAAAAACCAAGTAGCAGTAACTGAACTGAATTGATCTGTTGGTATATTTTACACATTATTATGTAAATATTTCAAAGCATCCATTAAAGATCCACATACATAATGACTATAATCTTTTCCCACAATATCATTGATCTGTGTATCCTGAATCCAATAAAAAGAGAGAAACCACAATTTGGACAAATGAAGTTTAAGTTAAACAATTATTAACTTTAATAGGGTATTGAAATAATGAAAGACTAGCTACTAAGAAGTGAAGAGAACCCTAAAGGATATAGGAATATCAAATCTAAGAAATAGCCATTACCCATAGGGTTGAGATAGAGTACTCAAGAATGAAACTCTCCTTCCTTGATCTGAAATCCACATCTCATTAGAAAAGATACAGACATGGTCATTGAAAAACAGAAAAATGGCTGTGATGATTTTCTGGTGGAATTTTCCAGAAATCTGCCTCTAGGCTGCCAGGAAAAGCCATCCATAGGTTTCTAAGAAAGCTGCTGGTCACTGGGAGTTATGTGCTCTGTGCTCTGTAGAAGTAGGGCACTGGAGAAGTTGCAAGAGCAGCAGGAACCTGCTGGAGACTGAAGGTACCCAAACTACTAGTCTGGGCAATGAGCACATAAGATCCAGTAAGCAAAGCCTTCTCCTCCTGCAATGCTTCACCATTTCCACCTACTGAGAAAGTTTAGCATTGTATCACATGATTATAAAAACAACAAAAACTTAAGGAGCTGAGGTCTATTTTTGCAGAAAAGGAAAAGGAGGGAATTTAGAACTGAAAGACAATCATTAACCAGCACAGTCTGCATGGCAAATAATAGAGTTACTGGTCCATGCATCTGAAATACGACACGCAAACAGAGTCGTGCCAGGCATTTATCTTCAGTGAGGGTAGTACTTGCAGCAGTCCTCAACCTAAATAGACCACAAAGAAAACTATTATCTTTGTTGCCTTAAGAGACATCTGTTATTTTAAAAAAATCACACAGGGCAAGATGAGCAAACTTTATATTTTATTTTGATATTATTGCTAGCAATAGCAGAGAAAATACAGACCAAGTCTGAATACACAGCTCCACTTAAACAAGGGTGGGAGAGTTTATAGGCCATCTGTGTTTACTAATTAATTGCTTTAACCCGCAGAAAGTAAGCTTTCTCCTGTATTCATTATAAGAAGTAGCTTTTTTGTTTTGTTTTGTTTTGTTTTGTTTTCTTTTTTGAGATGGAGTCTCGTTCTGTAGCCCAAGCTGGAGTGCAGTGGCACAATCATGGCTCACTGCAACCTCCACCTCCCATGTTCAAGCAATTCTCCTGTCTCAGCCTCCCAAGTAGCTGCGACTACAGGCGCGTGCCACCATGTCTGGCTAATTTTTTGTATTTTAGTAGAGACGGGATTTCACTGTGTTGCCCAGGCTGGTCACGAACTCCTTAGCTCAGGCAATCCGCCCGCCTCAGCCTTTCAAAGTACTGTGATTCCAGGCATGAACCACTGCAACCGGCAAATATTCACATCTTAAAATGGCTGAGAAAGCATTTACAATTATAAATTTCCTAAGGTAATACGCTAAGGAAAGGGAGATGAGGGATTTAGAGTCAGAAGAAAGCCTAGCTAAGGTTTAGTCAAGCCGAGGAGAGCTTTAAAGCCTCCTTGGTCACATCCTAGATATAAAGAAGTGAGAACTACATAGTACTGGAAGGTTACAGGTGAATTAGTGGATACCGAACTAGTGAGGCCAAAAGACACGGATTACCACTTGGTAAACATAATTCCTTCATAGAATTTGTAGTCCAGGTGTAATTTACCAATCAGATTTTATATTCTTACAATAAATAATGATGCCTGGCAACACAGTTATAGGGCTATGGATCCATCTGTATAAGTCTTCAGGGAATAGATCGATAAAGCTACTCTTTTACATATTTTTCCCTTGGAAACAGGAAAAGGTTTGGTTACTTTTTATTTCCATTCCTTCCACTTGTAACCTTTGATTAACACCTTAAATTAAAAAACACACTGAAAAACATTGTCCTTGATCATAAGCATTTGTATCATCTAATAGGTCATTAATATCCTCTTCACAACCTGATGAATCATATTATTATCTAGCCAATTAATTTGTCTAGGTCCTGAATACCTAATCTGTAATGAATTACATTTAAGGTTTTAACCAGGGAATGAATCAATTCCCTAACCTCAACCATCAGGTAATGTTTCATTTGTTAGCTCTATGATTAAACTTCTAGGACTGTGTAAGAAATCTATGACTGTATGTCTCAGAACAATATATACCTTGCACACTCTATTCTCACTAAAATTAAGATATAGATTTTTCTTCCTTATTTTTTAATTTTTTTCCTTCTAGATCTATGTCTAAGCAATAGATTATATAACATCATATTTCAACTGACACACCAGGTCCTGCATCAGAGAGTAAAGAAGACAACACTGAGTAATACAACATGATATTGCACATAATTAATGGCATTCAATGGCAAAGAAATGTATTATAATACATTTGTGGTTACACAACTAACACTATATTTGAAGTATTCCCCTAAATTCCCTGAAACTCATCACCGGGAGTTCTTGAGTGGAATACTCTGATAGTAGAGTTGCATAAATGGTCACTGCAAAATTTCATAAATATTGCCAAATAATGGGTGCAAAGTGGTGTCAAAATGGAACAAAGTAGATAATGATGCTTTCTCAAATTGGACTAAATAACAGGGAAAACCTGCAGCATCTTGTCATTAAGAAGATTAAATATGATTTAAAAAACTTTGCAAAATGTTATGATGGTTTCAAATAATTTTAGTAGTAATAATAGCAGTATTAATAGTAATAGTAGTTGTAGCTATATGAGTTGCAGCTGTAGTATCATTATGTTTGCAAACATAAAATGTACAATTTTGTTTCCTTACATTACAAGCCTGGCCATAGGCCAGAAAGTTGACCAAATGACTGTCTTCTGCATTTCCAGTTTACAAATTCTCCATTTCTCAGATATTTTTCTCACACTCCAAATGATCCCATGATTTGATATTTCCTGGTTCCTATTCCTTGGAAATAGCTTCTAATGAAGTAACTGAATGCTTCTTGCTATGTGCTTTTATGCAATAGATATCTTTCTCCTACAAAGTAAGGTCGAGTCTCACAAAGGTAATGACCTCTCTAGGGGCAAGGTCTGTAGCATCACCCTGGGATCAGCTTAGACTTTAAGAAAAGCCAGGAAGATAAACAGTTATGGGCAGATGATGAAAGACACGTAGAAATTCATTCATATCTTTCCAAATCCAAAATCCAGCAGGAAAGAGCTGTTTTATCCATTGTCTTTACGCTCCAGCTAGCTGTCTGTTAATGTGGGTGAGTTTCTTTTCCATGCTTTGGGACCTGTTTATTGCTAAGAGTTTCTCATTGTAGCAAATTTTAAGAGGAAGTAGGAAGATTACTGGGTCAGATTAACTTTGTGCTGTGTCTCTCAATTACAACCTTTTCTTTGGTATGGCCATGTTCTTTCTCTGCTCCCCTCCCCACAGGCATTTTCTTGGTTTGTTTTATAAACAGTATGAGATGGACTAAATTTATGTCATTTAAAGATGGAAGAGATGCAAAGGTAATTTAATGCCATATTATTAACTGCATGTGGAAGAAATTTAATGGACACACTCCAGTTAATTAGTAGCAACAGCAGGGTGTGAATAAGGTTTCCAGGATCCCCTTCCAAATTTTGTATACAAAGTAGTTCTAACATTGATTGATTTATATTTCTAAACTCACATCAGATCATTTGACATACATACTATACAGAAGAAAATTAATTTGAAATGCTTTATCATCCATTATGGTGGACCTGAAGCTAATGTTTACTTTATCCTCACATCACCAGGCAATGTAAAAGTAATTATCTAGGATGTATTATCTTTGCAGCTGCTGTAGACACTGCCTTTAACAACTTGTTCCACTTCAATAAAGCATATTTATGTTTATTTGCAATCACTTTTAGGCAATCTAGCACTTTCACCTGACATTATTTTATATGGGCATCAAGAGAAAAATTTTTCATAAGATTTCTAATTGTCTTAATCTATATCTCTTTATTTCCTTGAACACAATCTCTGATATGTGTGGCTACGGAAGGTCATATAATAAGATTTCCTAGTCTTCATCAACTATTAAGACATTTTATATTTTATTACTTTGGGGGCTTTCTAGTTATATCCACATATGTATTCATACTAACTGTGAACCATTCTATGTTTCTATTATTTTACAGAAGTTATCCCTTCAGTTTTCTTTCAAAGAAAAAAAAGCATATAAAAATCCCATTCAGAGTGATACTCCTCATTCAGCCAATGTATTTGGTTATGATACAATCATAAGAAAGATAAAATTAAACTGTTTGTGATTTTAAGCTTGTAGAATAGTTAATGAAAAAGAAAAAAAAAGAGAGACGATATAAGGGTGTTTTAAGTTTTAAGTAGAGGGTTGCCAAAGAAATAGAGCAGGCACATTGTTAGAAGAAGTTTGGGTGCATGTGAAGTTAAACGATATATTCAAAGGTGTCGGAAATTATTTTCATTGACAACAGGTATTAATAAAGTAAAAAAGGCACATAGGTTGAGCCCCATTATAAAGAGAGCTCTGCTCTTTGATATCTGAAACATATTAATATTATCAAAACATTTAAGTTACAGGGATTATACAACAGGCCAGGATTCGTGGCCTGTTCCCTATCCTAATTTATGGTTCCTTTTAATCCAATTGACCTCTTATCTATTTTCTCAGTGTTCTGTCTCCTCTAAGATCTGTGACTACTTACATCTCCTTCCACCTCATTCTACTTACACATCAACTTTGAAAACTAATGAACCAGGTTTAACTCAGTGAGTCAAAAATGCCCAGCCACTACTGGTAAGAGAATAATATGTACTTATCATTTTCAAGAACCTGAATAATTGGCCTGCACATAGGTAATTCAAACAATATTTGTTGGAAGAACAAGCCTTTCACTTCCCTACGTGGGAGGCAATTTGTAAGATGTGAAAGAAGAATTGTCCTCCCTATACCAGAGAAAATAGCAAAGACTGGAAAAGGCATCTGAAGATTTTGAGCTTTCAACTAAGACAGGGATATGAGATTGAGGATTTGTATTATAACTTCAAATGTCACAGAGAAACTCCACCTAATCCAAGATGTGTCTGGAGTTTGGAGATGAATATGGACAAAAAAGTTATTGTTGCCATTTGTGATATCATTTGAGAAGACACTGAAGACTAGCAGAATCAATGCTCTTAGAATCATAGTTTCCATTTCTACAGTTTCTAGATGATCAACACTGGATCACATTCCTCATTACAACTACTCACATTAGCTTGGAAAATGCCAAGATCTCCATTCTGAAATAAACCTAAATTTACACCAAAGATTCAGTCACATGGTCAGTTTCCATCCATGTTTTTCATGTTCTGAGAGAAAATAGAAGGAAAGAGTTCTTCCTTCCCATCCATAATTTTTCTCTGAATCTCTAACAGAATCAGTGGTGAGTAAAGATTTAGCAGACTCATGAGATCCACCAACATGTCATATTTGAACCCAAAGATGGTGACCCTGATTGGGATTCCTGGACTAGAGCATGTGCAATTCTGGATTGGGTTTCCCTTCTTTGGCTTGTGCCTGGTGTCCCTGCTGGGGAACATCTTTTTGCTAATCATTATCTCTATGGATCGCAGTTTACACAAACCCATGTACATCCTTCTGGCAGTGCTGGCAGTCATTGACCTAGGTCTCTGTGTAGCCATTGCTCCTAAGATGTTGGCCATCTTCTGGTTTGATTCTTGTTCCATGGTTTTTGATGCCTGCCTCACCCAACTCTTCTTCATTCATGCCTTGCAAGGCATGGAATCTGGCATCCTGTTGGCAATGGCCTTTGATCGCTATGTGGCCATCTGTGATCCATTGAGGCACACATCCATCCTGACACCTTTCTTTCTATTTCGGGTGGTGCTGATGGTGGCAATCCGAGCAACGATGCTTGTTGGAATGTTACCCATTCTACTCAAACGACTGCACCTTTTCGAATCTGTGGTTATTGTCCATTCTTACTGTGAACACATGGCTGTAGTCAAGCTGGCTGCAGAAGATGTCCATGTTAACAAATCATTTGGGCTCTTTGTGGCTTTTGCAATTCTAGGTTTTGACATGATCTTTGTCTTCATCTCCTACATTCTGATTTTTCAGACTGTTTTTCGTCTTCCCCAGAAAGAGGCACGATTCAAAGCATTTAACACTTGTACAGCTCATATTATTGTCTTTCTGGAGTTTTATATCCTTGCCTTTTTTTCCTTCTTCAGCCATCGTTTTGGTCATGTATCAGCCTATGCCCACATCCTCTCGTCTACCGTCTATCTGCTTGTGCCCCCTGCCCTTAACCCCATTGTCTATGGTTTGAAGACCACGGAGATTCGCATGCGGGTTGCTCATCTTTTCATTGTAAAGCCAGACACCCAGAAATGATCAAAAAGTGATATGTCAGAGGAAAAATATGCATTCATCTGTTTAAACCTAAGTTTAAGCTAGAAATTCCTTGTATTATCTGGGGCTATTTTGGTGAGAAATTTACATTACAATGATCTCCCTAAAGAATATTTATTCTTTAATCTTTCACTGCTCTTAATCAAGAGCAGTGAAAGCATGAGATAAATGTGGATATATATACACATATATATGATATAAATATATAAAATAAAATTTCTAATACCCCTCCATTCTTTCTCCTTTAATCTTTTATTTTTGCCTTTTCTCTTCCACCTTATTTCCTTTTTTTACTTCCGTCATATTAACATATCCACTATCCAAGCTGCAGTTTACCCTTTGGATGTACAGCAGTGACAAAGATATATTTCATGATTTCAAAGGTTCACAGTATGCTGATGCTATAAAAATATTGAGCAGGATGGGTGCGGTGGCTCACAACTCTGATCTCAGCACTTAGGAGGCTGAGGTGGGGGAATCACAAGGTCAGAAATTTGAGACCAGAATGACCACCATGGTGAAACCCCATCTCTACTAAAAAGACAAAAATTAGCTGAGCATGGTGGCATGCACCTGTAATCCCAGCTACTCAGGAGGCTGAGGCAAGAGAATCACTTGAACGTGGGAGGTGGAGATTGCAGTGAGTTGAGATTGTGTCCCTGCACTCCACCCTGGGCAACACAGGGAGACTCTGTCTCAAAAAAAAAAAAAAATGAACAAATGTAGTTTAATATTATTTAGGCTATCATAAGATAAAAACAATAGATTTAGTTTCACATGTGAGAAGCAACTAACCTAGATTTTACAAGGAATTAAAGAAGGCCTTATAAAGGAAATCATGGCACATATGATATTTTAATAATAAATTTTACTTCAGCCGATGAAATGCTATTTGCCATAATTTTAATTCAGTTTTAAAGCACTTAGCAGCATTAGAACTCACATAAATGTGAGGAGATATGTGCCAGGTGTGTGTGAATTTGACATCTTTCAGCTATGAGTTATGAAAAGCAAGCTCATTTCTGTGTTTATCGGTGATCAAAATATACAAATCATCCTGCAGGAGGAGATTATGTGTCAATATACCAATCATCTATTATTTGGTTTGACTACACAAATATAGTTTTTATTGTGTAAGCAACAATCCAACTTTTCAGAGTTGTCATTGAAATGGCATAGCATATAATGTCCTTGAAAGGTGCCCATTCTCTGTATATGTAGTGTTGCAACCCAGGATACACTTATTTTTTTTTGCTAAAAGATCATTAGGAGATACTTTGAAAAGTTTGAAATCTAATCTATTAGATTGATCAAATGCTGTGATGAAGGACACGTAACAGTATCTTTTCTTCTATTAACCTTACAGCTCTAAAGGACTTAGAATTATTGAAAAAAGTCAAGACATTGAAGTTCAACTACATATTCCTTAGTCTCCTTTTCAGGTCAGACCTCCCTCTTCAGGGCCTCTATGGCTTGATAGCATATACTCCATCACAACTACAGCCACGCGAGCAGCTACAATCTTAGCAAATTTGTCCTCCACTTAGTGCAGTGGTTTGGCTCCCTCTTTTTGATGGTCACGTTAATGGCTTATATTACTATGTAGAGTAGAAAATGGATATCAAAATGTATCTTATGATGGTCTCAAGCTACAAATGGGAGACTTTAGCATAAGGGCATTTAATAAGAGTTCTCACAAGATCAAAGCAAGAATTTTAATGTAAGTGATATATTTTGGAATTGATCCAAGGAAAATAAAAACATGGGAGAAGGAGCAAGTAAGAAAGTGAAGGGAAAAAAGACAATAAAATTTCTAAGACTAAACAAGTTACTGCTGTTAAATATCAGTGCTCTTGTATGCTAGCAGTCCTTGAAAAAATTGGAAAATGCACACTTCCAGGTTGTTCCAATTAATGACTAGAAATATTGGGTGTTTATCCAGTGATCTCCATCCCTTGTTCCATCATAACTCCTGAAATATTACATTGCTAATATATCTCACACGTTTCACTCATGGACAGATTATGCTTCCCAAGCAAGAGGAAGGTCCCAGACAAAGTCATGACAATCCATTGCTGTGAACAAAAACTGTCTACAGGTGACTTTTGGAGCATGGTGAGGGTAGATGGGAAATCTTTTGAAATGCAGCTAAAAATGAAAACAATGTTTTCTGAAGAAAACATACAAAAAATAGGCAAGAGAAGGAATATTTTCCTGCTTTGTCATGTAATCATGGAGAGAATGACAGTATCTAGGACTCTGCTGGAAGAATCATGGACTGTGTTATAGGAAAATAATAATCCCCATTGCCTATGAAATAAGCTTTTTAAGAGAATTAATATATTGGCATCAGATACTGAGCAGTCTAAGATTTATGGCAGGTATTTGAAAATAAAGTGCCAGCTCTTTAGAAGAATAATAGGAAACACTAGCTTTCCAAAATGTGGAGACCTTGCAGGTCACCTGTTTCAGTGGAAAGTTGAGTTTGGTTGCAGGTTTCAATTTATTTTTAATTTTAATTTTTTTCTACTGGAAGGTAGAGGATATCCTTAGTTTTCAGGGAGATGAGATCCTTATTTGTATAATCCCGCCTGTCTTAATCAGAAATACTGAGAAATATTGGATCAAATTCTCATTCTAGACTAAAATATATTCATAATAAAATTGCTTTCTATGCTTTGTGAATTTAGGATTCTATCCACAGACTTTTAGGAGAACAATATACAATGAATACACCAAAGGATTTTATTTTCCAAACAATATGAATTAGCTCTCTTTAAACAAAATATGGAATATACTAGTGGAGAACATTTTCCACTGTCACACCTCCACCTGCCTTGGATCCAAAGAAGATATGAGATCTATTTATGTATTTATCCATTTATCTATTTGGTCATTTTATTTTCTTTATTGTAATCTATCCACAGTATGGAAGGCTCTAGGCTTGACTTTTGATTTGATTATTAGCTGAATGTTATAAAAAGATTAATAAAAATATTTAAATTACCTGAACCAAATTTTCCTCCTGTTTGAATGAAGATTAAAAACAATTACCTTAAAGGATTAATGTATGGACATAACATAAACTCACACACACACACACACACAGATAAACACAAAGAAATTTTTAGAAGCAAGGGGCATGTTTAGTACCTTGATTGTGATGATAGTATCACAAATATATGCATATGTCCACATTCATCAAAATGTACACATTACATATGTGCAACTTTTTATATGAATTACACTACAAGGAAACTTTAAAAATTCATTTTAATCCTAGCTTTTAAAAATAAAGTGCTTAAAACGATATTTATCTAGTTGTTATGCAAATTTGATTGTGTAGTTGCTTTATATTTCCTATAAGTTATGTGCATAAGTGTGCTTTGTGCTA
This sequence comes from Aotus nancymaae, assembly GCF_030222135.1. Taxonomy (NCBI): domain Eukaryota; kingdom Metazoa; phylum Chordata; class Mammalia; order Primates; family Aotidae; genus Aotus; species Aotus nancymaae. Next base: position 54,697,078 of record NW_026988473.1, on the reverse strand, counting down.
ACAGGTGTTCTTTCAAATTCATTAACACTTCCTTAAGGACCTCTTGTAAGGCTTGAAACATATTTCATCACCAGATGCCAGCATGGCTATATTTTTTTCCAGTAGATAGGAATGTAAACTGATAAATGAATGGTATTTAATTAGAAAAAATATCTGAGTACATATTTTCTCTTGGAGTCTTATAATTTCAACATGTCCAATCTACCTTTTGTTTTGAAAAGTGTCTGGATTGGATTGAGAGTTGTTTCAAAATAGTGCAAGGACCAGCAGAAAAGCTATTTTTTGAATTATATGAAAATATTGCTATTTGTGTAGAATAAGGCATCTCGTCTTGGAAAGTAAGAGATGCCTGATGGTGTGTCCTGGCTGCCATGAATCCCTAAAAGTCTCTCTCTATACAAGCCAAAGTGTCTTGATTACCTTGAAATTTTTAGAGATAAACAATTAATTTCTAAAATTTACATTAGATCAACAATATGCAAGCTATGGAGAACACAGAAAAAAATTCATTGGTGAGCAGTAATAAAGATGATTGGAGTTATAATATTGAACCGTAGAGGGGAGGTATAAATTGAAGAATTATTTATAATGAAAGATGTAGTTGAGATTGACAAACTACTTTCAAACCAAGCTATAACTGTATCCATCATTTCACAGGCTCTTCTACTATATGGCTCTACTACTCCCCTCAAGAATGCACTCATCTCTATATTTTTCCTTAAAGTTGAGAGGCTCAACTGTTATGAGTGCAAAGCCAGGCTGGACCAGTTCTTGGAAGAGTTCATAACTAATATAATAACTTTTTCTATTATCATGTCATCATCTTGAGAGATTCCAAGTGAGAACAACACAGCTGAGTTTAGGCAATCAACAGAATGTTGTGAAAAAAATCATAAATTGCTATGAAAACCTGCCACTAAGTCTGAATGTGATGTATTTCACACAATATATACATGTAAGAAAAAATTGTTATCAGTTTAATTCTGCAGTAACACAAGTCTAAAACATGCTGCATTGGCTTTGACAGTGGAGAGTGGGCAGAAACATGATGGGTACCAATAAAACTATGAATGAAGATCTTAAAAAGAAAAACAAAATTGTTATTGTGTACCAGACAATAAAGGAGTCAGTGATTTGTGATGGAGGAACAATAGACAAAACTGTTACCTTTATGAAGGTAGGAAAAAGAATACTCACACATAAACACACACACACAGACATACATACATTTGCACACATAAGCCAATGGATTTTCAATAAATTTGGTGAAGAGTTCCAGGGACAGTTCTGATAAGATGTGTATAGAAAAATATGATTTTTAGAAGCCAGTGTTTAATTTTAAGCAGAATTCATAGAATTCGTAAGTACTACAGGGATTTCTGAGTTTGAACTTAGCATAATGTCCTCCAGGTTCATACATGTTTTCAAGAATTCAATTGTTTTTTAAGGCCGAATAATATTTTACAAACCGTGTTTTTTATCTGTTCATTCATTTATTGACATATAAAAATGAAATAAAATAGAGAGCCCAGAAATGAACCTACACATCTAGGATGACTTTTTAAATTTATTTTAATTCATATATAATATGTGTACATATTTATGGGATACACATGGTATTTTGATACATGAATACAATGTGCAACAACTACATCAGCATATTGAGTTAGTTCATCACCTGGAACATTTGTCATTTCTTTGTGTTGGGAACATTTTAAAACTTCTAGCCATTTTGAAATACATTATACAATGTTGTTAACTATAATCACTCTACTATACTACCAAACACCAATGTTTATTCCTTCTATTTAACTGTATGCTTGTACCCATTAAACAATTTCTCTTCATCTGCATCTTTCCCTTTCTATCCTCTAGTAACCACCATTCCACTCTTTGACAAAAGTGGCTAAAACATACAATGGGGGAAAGAACAGTCTCTTCAATAAATGGTGTTGGTAACACTGGATATCCATATCCAGAACTAAATTGGGACCCCATCTCACACCATATATAATCTTCCCTTGGTATTTGCAAGAGATTTGTTCCAGGAACTACTGTGGATACCGAAATCTGTGTATGCTAAAGTCTCTCTGTAAGCCTTACCTATATACAGGATTTGCACCTTGAAAATACTACATTTTTGATGTACTTATGGTCATGGATGTGAAACTTGCTGATATGGAGGGCTGACTATGTGTATTGAAAACAAAAATGTGTGTATAAGTGGAGCCATGCTGTTCAAATCTGTGTTGTTCAAGAGTCCACTGTATGCCACATTTTTAATCCAACCATCCCTCAATGAACAGTTAAGTTGCTTTCATATCGTGGCTATTCTAAATAATGCTGCAATGAACATTAGAAGGTAGATATCTCTTCAAGATAATGTTTTTATTTCCTTTGGGTATATATCCAGCAGTGGGATTGCTGGGTCACAGGGTAGTTTTATTTTTAATTTTTTAGAGAAACCCTCATGTTTTTAATAATGGCTATACCAATTTACATTCCCATTAACAATGTATAAGGGTTTCCTTTTCTCCATATCCTTGTCAACACATCTTATCTTTCACTTTTTGATAATAGCCATTCTAATTTTTGATTCGCATTTCCCTGAAGTTAGTGACATTGAGTAATCTTTCCTATGCTTGTTCACTATTTGTGTGTCTTCATTGGAGAAATGTCAATTCAGTTACTTGGTCCATTTTTTTTTTTTAGGCAGGTTACTTGTGTTTTTCTTCTGTTGAGCTGTAGAAATTCCTTACGTAGTTTAGATATTAACCTTGTGTCAGAAATATGATTTACAAATATTCTCTCCTATTCCCTAGGGTGTGTTTTCATTTGTTAATTGTTTCTTATGCTGTACAGGAGCTTTTTTTTTTTTTTTTTTGAGATGGAGTTTTGCTCTTGATACCCAGGCTGGACTGCAATGGCATGATCTTGGCTCACTGCAATTTCCAGCTCCTGGATTTAAGCGATTCTCCTGCCTTAGCCTCCCAAGTAGCTGGGATAACAGGTGCCCTCTAGTATATCCAGCTAATTTTTTGTGTTTTTAGTAGAGATGGTGTTTCACTATGTTGGCCAGGCAGGTCTTGAACTCCTGATCTCAGATGATCTGCCCTCTTTGACCTCCCAAAATGCTGGGATTATAGGCATGTACTACCGCGCCCAGTTGTGCTGTGCAGAAGCTTTCGGTATTGTCTTCTTATAACAGGTGGGAAGAAATTTTTGGAGATGATAGATATTCTTATGTTACAGATTTGGGGTAGTTTTATGGATATATACTTATCTCCAAATTAATCATGTTGAATACACTAAATATGTACAGTTTTTTGTATGTCAATTATACCTCCATAACATGGTTAAAAATATCACTTGCTTTTGCATTGATACAGAATAAATTTTATTTTATATTCTTACATGCAGTAAAAATTAGTAATTCTATACCTCATTCTTCATTCTGTTTACACTTCCATTTCCAAAGCCTAATTATATGTTTAATAAAGGTCTTTTGCCACTGTAAATGACAATATATGACTTTTTATTCATAATACCTAGAATAAAATATTTTACAATAACATATCTATTCAAAGTGAAAGATGGGTTTATAAGTTTGCTACTTGCTCTTCCATGTTAGAGTCAACTAAGATATTAATCTGGACACCTACGTAAGTTTAATAATGAACCATGTAATACAATTAATTTATTATTTATTTTTAGAAAGGAAAGAAAAAGTAAAGGATCCTTGAAGTGTGGCCAACCTATAGGTTTAGATGGTGAGTGGAAAATCTGGGCCACTTCTTTTAAAAACAGTCATGAATCAGACTGCAAATCCTAGATCCCAAGGGGTAAAGCCAAGAACCAGAGAAAAACAGAATTATCTTTGTGGAGCAGAAGAGGGCCTTAATTAGAAAGCTAGCAACATGTGCCTTCTGACATTTTAGTATGCTACGTACCCGTAATTACCAGATTCCATCTTTGTCCCTCTTTTGAAATGCAGGTGTTCTCACAATTACTTCATCAATATATTGACATTGTATGTTGACAGCGTTGGGGGCAGATGACTTATTTGTTAAATTAACAGCTATTCAGAGAAAAAGGAACCATATTCCAGGAACCACCACAACTATGAAGCCTCATCTACATCTGACTATAATTTACATGATGAAATTCTAGACAAATGCCATAATGGGGTGAGACCTAGACATTTGAGGGAGATATGAGTTATGTTGCATATGAAAGTAATATGAATTGGTGTAGGCAAAGAGAAAAATACAACAAGTTGAATTTTACAAGAAGATCATTACAGTATCTTTCAATTGTTATGTGGTATTCTACAATATAACAATTAGGAAGTGAATCTATTTCCCAACTTCTGAAATTTGAGCAGATCCTTTGACTGCCATGAGCATCTGATCCAGTAGGTTCTGTTTTTCACTTACTGGAGCCCTGAAATACCATGTAAGAAGACCTGGCTAATTTAATGGAGAGAGGGAGCCCACAGGGAGCAGCACTAAGGCACCAGGATTGTCAGTGAAGGAGCCATATCAGTTGTCCATCCTGCTGAACACTCAGGAGACTCAAGCTACAGCAGCTTTTTGTCCTGCAGCATTTGGGGGACATCAAGTGATAATAGTAAGCCGAGTCCAGTGAACCCCAAACTCTACATTTTGGGATTGTTTTTAATTCAGCAAAAGATCACCGTAGTAATGGAGAAGAGGAATCATACTTTAGATAATACATTGAACCACTGAAGGTGAAAGAACATATCCTAAATAATATTCAGAAATGAAGTTGAGGAGATTTCACTGAAAAGGATTCTCAATGGAGAGGAATATGAGCTGGGAAACAAAATGCTTCTTTCCTCCTTCCCTCCCAATTATCTCTCCTTCCTTCTCCCCCTATCTATATCCATTTATTTTATTTGTCTCTTTTCTTATCATCCTATTCTCTTTTTTTAGTAGATGGGCTGAATGTTGAAATGTATGCATCGTTTTATGATCTTTGTTGTCTTATCAGAGAGGCTATTTGAAATGGGACTCATTTATTCAATAAATATTTATTAAACTTATGTATAATGAAAATTCCAGCTTCTTTGAAAATAAGAATAAATAAAACATTCATTTTCGTGTAGAAAATGATCATGCTAAAAAGGCAAGTCTCATACTATGTAACATGTTTTGTGACTGTGGAAAGACTGGGTGGTACTGGAGACCAATTAAAAGCAAGCTGATACAGAATGGAGAAAAAGAGGAGAGGAGAGATCAAGGAAGGCTGGCAGAAGGAAGTATTGCATAAGATGAGTTCTAAAAGTTGAATAAGAGAATGTGGAAGCAGCATTCTGAGATGAATCATTAGTTTATTTGAGCAAATATATGTCTCTCAAAACTGGCAGACAAACTGTGATAAGACTAATAGTGGTTTTGCATATCTATTATAAAATTGAATGTGTGCATCTAGTATCTGTACACATACACACTCTTGTGAATGCATGCACATCTCAGGTAAGGTGTATGAATGTCATAACTTTAAATATGATAGCATAAGAAAGTGAGAGCGATAGGCAGAGAGGTAGAACAAACTAGCTATTTATAAACAAAATGATTGGAAGTATGTATTTGAAAGAAATGTGTATATTTGTATATGTTTATGTAAAATATCTGTGTGTAGGTTTTTTAATAAGATGGGTATGATTTACATGTATCTGTCTCTTGTTTTAGAAGTTGGTATTTAATAAAAACCCTTAAAGACAACCTAGGCAATACTATCCTGGGCATAGAAATGGGCAAATATTTTATGACAAAGACACCAAAATCAGTCACAACAAAACAAAAATTGAAAAGCTGAATCTATTTAAACTCAAGAGCTCCTGCACAGCAAAAGAAACTATCAACAGAGTAAACAGACAACCTACAGAATGGGAGAAAATATTTGCAAACCATGCATCTGACAAAGGTCTAATATCCAATATCTACAAGGAACTGAAATTTACAAGAAAAAAACAAACAACCTGATTGAAAAGGCAGCAAAGGACATGAACAGACACAATTCAAAAGAAGACATACATGTAGCCAAAAGAACGTAGAAAACGGCTCAATATTACTGATCATCAGGGAAATAAAAATCAAAACCGCAATGAGATCCCATCTTACACCAGTCAGAATGGCTATTATTAAAAAGTTAACAAATAACAAATGCTGGCAAGGTTCTGGAGAAAAGGGAACACTTACATGCTGTTGGTGGGAGTGTAAGGTAGTTCAACCACTGTGGAAAGCAGTATGGCAATCCCTCAAAGAGCTTAAAGCAGAGCTACCATTCAACCCAGTAATCCTCTTACTGGGTATATACCCAAAGTAATATAAATCATGCTACCATAAAGACACATGTACGTGAATGTTCACTGTAGCACTATTTACAATAGCAAAGACATGGAATCATCCTAACTGCCCATTAATGGTAGGTTGGATAAAGAAAATGTGGCACATATATACCATGGGATACTATGCAGACACTAAATGGAATGATATCATGCCTTTTGTTATCCATAGCAAACAAATGCAGGAACAGAAAACTAAATACCACATGCCCTCAATTCTAAGTGGGAGCTAAATGATAAGGGCTTATAAACACAAAGAAGGAAACAACAAACACTGGGTCTACTTGAGGGTGGGTGGTGGAAGGAGGGAGAGAAGCAGAAAAGATAGCTATTGGATACTGACCCTAGTACGTGGGTAATGAAATAATCTGTACAACAAACTCCCATGGCATGTGTTTTCCTATGTAACAAACCATCACATACACCCCTGAAATAAAAGTTTAAAAAAATAGCTTTTTAAAATTTCTTTTAATTTATAAAATGCCTACCTCACAGGTCCAATCTATTGTATATTACTAAGATGAGCTCTTTTTTTCGAAAATCCTTTAGACAGAGAAAAGAAGTTTATTATTTATCTATATGTTCATGGATATTTATATTTATTTATTTCAGTTAGGATAATTTTTCATCATATGTTATTTTGTGTTGGCAAAATAGCTAAAACCTAAATACAGAAGAGAAAAAAATAAAGAAGTATAAATCTTTGTCTAATTATTTTTGCCCATACATCATGAGAGTATGTGCCTAAATTGCATTTTAACCTCATTTGAAAAATCTGTTTCTGATGTGTTGTAATTAGGTAAGTATCAATGAAATATTCTTCTATTTTATTACTTGCATAAGTGTCTGCGTAGAGTTCTGGCTATGAAGGTTTTTTTATAACTGCATCCTGATTGAAAGACCATGTCCCAGCTATATAATCATGCTAACTAAGTCTTTCCCCTGCTTTAGTTATTCCTTTCCTATGACCCCACAAACCTGGCAGAAATTATCTCTACCTCCAACCTAACTTCCAGCTTAACATCTCCAGGTATCCTGTGTATAAACTTTAGTCTCTATAACAGTGAAATATCCGCAGTACCCACTCCCTCATTTGCTTGGTCCTGGCCCCATAAATTAAGGGGTTAACCATGGGAGGAATAAGGAAGTAGAGATTGTCAATGATGATCTGCATATAGGGAGCCATATGATAGCCTAAAATCTGGGCCAGAACAGAGAAGACAACAGGAGAATAAAAAAGACCAATGACACAAAGATGAGAGCCACACGTGCTGAGAGCTTTGCCCCGTGCATCCCAAGATGGTATCCGAAAGACAGCATGAAGGATAAGTCCATATGACAGAATGATAAAAAACAGATCAAATCCCACAGATGCTACAATAACCATGAGTCCATAGACAATGTGGTCAGAGATGTCTTCACAGGCTATCAGCACCACAGCCATGTATGCACAGTAGGAGTAAGCAATTATGGGGGTTTGGAAGCTTTGCAATCTTTTTGTCAGAATTGGGGCTGGGGTCAGCACTGCCACTGCTCTTGCCAGGATAGCCAGTGCCATCTTCACAAGCGTGTTGTTAGCAAGGATGGTTGTATATCTTAGAGGGTACCAGATAGCCACAAATCTGTCAAAAGCCATGGCCAGGAGAATCCCAGATTCCATGACATAAAATGAAGAAATGAAAAACATCTGTGTGAGGCAGGCATTGAAACTGATTTCCTTGGCATTCATCCAGAAGATAGCCAGTATACGGGGCACTGTGACACTGACAAGACAGAAGTCAACAATTGACAGCATGGCCAGGAGGAGAAACATGGGCTCATGAAGACTCTTCTCTATCTTGATGATACATAAGATGGTGACATTGCCAATGACTGTAATGAGAAATACCAAGAAAAAAGGCACAGAGAACCAGCCATGGAAAGATTCAAGGCCAGGAATTCCAGCCAGAGTTAATATCGAGGGCGGAGGAATGGAATTGTTGCAAGAGGACATCCCTAACCTGAGCTCCTCAATGTCTGATTCCTAGGGGGAAACAAAAGGGAATATTTTGGAACCATTGCATCATTTGCACCTATAAAATGCTGGTCATTATAGTAGTTTATGGTGATGAAACTCATGATTATTTTGTGTAAACTAATGATCAAATGAAGGCTTCAGCTACTTGTGGTGGAGAGGGGAATGATTCTATTTCCTCTACAAAAGGGAGATGCAGTCTCAGGGATATATTTTCAATAAAAATATATCAATTCAATTTTTTAGATTCTCCTGTAGCTCTGATTCCCTCTAATATTCAATTTTTGCAATTCTCTAGGATTTTTTCATATATATCAGTCCATGGCAGGATGTTTTCAACATTACAGACAGGGAGTAGGGATATGAACAAGCCAGAAAGCATGGTTTTCACTCAAGACAAGAAGGCTAAATTTACTCATACCCAGTTTTATCATACTCAGTTAATTGTCCCCAGTTTCTGGGACTGGAGTTTGCTTTGATATTCTTCCTGGAATATTTAGCTACAAATTGTTGATTTTGACAAAGGACCTAGGAAGTCTGCTGATTTTATGTCTAGAAAGCATGAGGCCAATCTGAAGTAATAACAGATGTTTTGGATGACAAAATTGGAATTCAAAATCACCTCAATGAATAATAATTTAGTATTAAGTTTCCAGATTGCTCAATAAAGCCTGGTTTGGGAATGCATACAGATAAACATAAATTAATAGTTTCCTTTATATATGTATATCTGTGTGTTTTTATAAGGTGAATAGAGTTTGGGGTTACTAGTAACACATCTTTCAATAAAAATAAGAATTTGTTGTATTTGTTAAATATTTTAACCTATATAACTATTCTAAATAGATATGCATATTTATAAATTATTTGTAAAATAAATTAACCAAATTATGGTTTTCATAGCTCAAAGACTGTATTTACTCAACATATTAAAAGTTGAAACCAAACAAATATATAATAAATACAAAAATAAGTCTATAGAAGTAAGACATTTTGTTGATAATACAATTATAATTAAATTTCACAATTAAGTTTTAGACTCCCATTTTGTTAGAAACATTTCAACTCTCTATAAACAACAATAACATGAAAAAATACCAGTAAAAACTTAAAATAAAGAATAAAACTGTGTACCACAAAGTTGCTTCAAAAATAAAAGTATAGAAATATTAATATTGTGTTGATTATTTAGATTTAATGAACTTGAATTATTAATGTTTTTATTTATATCTGTATCAATTGAGTACCAAGTTCTATTCAGTATGTTCACAATTTTTAATGCCAATTCATCAATTTTGTTTATTTTAATTAATTATATATTTTTATTTCTGCCGTAGTGTTAGCCTTTAAAACAAAAAAATTTTAAAAACTTAGGCTTAGATTATATAAATTTTGAGTGGAGCTTTTTAAAATTAATTTACTCTAAATAGGTAAGATCCTCAAATAGGGCAGCATATTTTTAAAATACTACTGAGCATTTTATTATCAATTGAGTTATTCAATATAATTTTAATATACCAACTGCATTTGGTAAAAGGCACACCACAGCTGAGTGATAGGGTTCCTGGAAGGTAACTTGCTATAGTGAAAATACCAAGGTGAAATAACAGGTGTCTGGAGTAGAATCTCAGCCCTGCCACTTGTTCTATGTGATTTGTCCAAGTTATTTAATGCTTTCATGCTAATTTGTTTATGTCAACAAAATGGGATAAGGCATATGTTGCAAAGTTAGTAGTGAAGATTAAGTCTGTTATTAAATTCCAATATTGAATAAATAACACACATATTCCTAGCATAATTCTTTGAATATTTGGTTGCCCTAGAAATGCCCTTCTTTTACTTTTCTATGAAGTACAAAGTTAAAAGAAACAATAACATTGGGAGAAATACCTAATGTAGGTGATGAGGGGATGGAGGCAGCAAACCACCATGGCATGTGTATACCTATGTTGTAATCCTGCAAGATCTGCACATGTACTCCAGAACTGAAAGTATAATAAAAAATTTATGTATATATATAATGTTCATTTTGTTTTGTTTGTTTTTTGGAAAGAACTTTGACTAGGAAAGTGGATTGTCTTAAATTGACATCATAAGAAGGAATATTTGATGATTCTGGTAATTTTGTCCTCAAATATTTTTAGATTCATTATGTGTTAAAGGGAAAACAACCCATATATATATGGTTGTTTGGTGATAATATATATATATATATATAAAATATATAATTATATATTTATAATAATTGTGTGTATATAGATATACACACACACATATATATATAATCACCAGAGGTAGGTACCTGGCCAAAAAAGCGTGTTAAAAAGTAAAAATGAAATTATACATTTTAGTTCAGTAAAGCACAGAATCCTATCACAAAGAACTGCTTTCAAACTGAAAAGGCATTATTGTAAACCAGAAGCTCACCATCGGTGGAATTTTCAATTAGAAACTGATGATCATTTATCAGGAATACTATAGATAAAAATTATCTGGTAGTAGTAATAGGATAATATTGAAACTTTAAAAGCAAAATGGCAAGTTTTGGTCCGAATGATCAGAAGCAATTGCCAGCAACAACTGAATCAATATTAACTATAAGTAAAGGCAACATTAGACAAAAATTTGAAAGACATTTACTATTTTCTAAATAATGTTCTCAGGCATTCCAAGCACTGCAGAACCTAACCATGCTCTTACAAGGGTTAACGATCGTGGTATTTGGTTGAAAAGGTTTGAAAAGACTTTTCCTACATGACTTTTTCCACCTCAGGGTTTTCTAGCATTTACCCCCTCCCTCTTTTGTCCCTTTTCCTGGAGAGGTACCTGTAGATTGTTGTGAATCTGATCACAATGACTCAAAGACTAACAGACTCCACTTGAAGTATGAGGAAGATCTGTGGATCTCCAGAATATGATGAACTGTGTGGGCTTGAGGCTGATTTGTGTTGGTTTTCCCTAACCCTCCTGCATCCCTAGTGGCCTTTTAGTTAACCAGGGTGTTTTTCATAGCTTGGATACTTGGGGAAACAAATCCCAAAGTAAATCATTGAGGATAGCACATGTGGATAACAGCAAATGTTTAGTAGTACTGTAAAAATGTTAGTGTATTGTAGGAAGTGCACTGATTTGGTTTAGGAACCCCAGAAGGAGGAGTAAAGATTGAGAAATCATTTAGGATGAAAATTAAAGAAAGTCCGGAGCTATGGAAGGATTATATTGAAGGCAGAGTTGCTAGTATCTATAATGGCACACAAATTGCTATAGCTTGCTTCAAAATCAAGTTTGTCATTTTCACTTCTAGTGACTTTGGAGGGGGATGGAAGTAAGTACAAGAGAGGAGCCCTAGGGAACAAAAATAGGTCATACAATAAATACTAGGTTTAGGAAGAACTGAGTTTCAGAGTGATTTCTTACAGGAATAAGAAACTAGTGAGTAGACCTAAAAAAGTGGAGAAAATGTTGAGAACTCTTTGGTCAGAGAAGGTGGTGGGGTGTTAACACCCTAATGGTAATTTGGGCTGTATTTTTTCCCTATTATTCCACAGTTCCTTGCAAATTTTAGGTCCTTAAATATTTTTGTATTAATAAATGCACCCATATACACTCATGGGTGTGTAGGTGCGTGAGCATGTGCGCACACAGACACACACACGCACACACATTCCATGTTTTTATCATTGACTCTGGACTCTAATTCTGGAATAGTGTTGCCAGGGATAGTGACAGTCATATAACATGTGAAATTATCAGAGTCTTTAAGCATGTCCCACAGCCTAAAGTATAATCAGGGTGCTCAAATCTAATTCTTTCCATCATGGTTGTTGCCAACCTGAATCAAGTCACTATCATATTGTCCTAGTAAACTTTATATCTACATTGGACTTTGTATTCTTTGCAGACTTTGTACTTAGCATTCTTTGTTTCAAACTCATTTACCTCATTGCAGTTACAATGGTGTATCTTTTATATAAAGTATATTACATATTTTATTTTAAATAGTTTCATTGTGTGTGGTTAAGTTGTACAACACGATGTTTTGATATACACAGTGAAACGGTTACTATATTAAAGCAAATTAATGTCTATCATCTCCCATAGTTATTTTATTTATTTATTTACTTATTTATTTATTTGAGATGGAGTCTTGCTGTTGTCACCTGGGCTGAAGTGCAATGGTGCAATCTTGGCTCACTGCTACCTCCACCTCCCAGGTTCCAGCAATTCTCCTGTCTCAGCCTCCAGAATAGCTTAGATTACAGATGTGCACCACCACACTTGGATATTTTTTTTTATTCTTATTTTTTATTTTTAGTAGAGATGGGGTTTCATCTTGTTGGCCAGGCTGGTCTCAAACTCCTGACTTCAGATGATCCACCCTCCTTGGCCTCCCAAAGTGCTGGGATTACCAGAGTGAGCCACCATGCCTGGCCTACTTTATTTTTGCTAAGAGAACCTAAAATCTATTAGCTGAGTAAATTTTCATTATACAATACTATATTATTAATTATAGTCCTCAGGTGAATATTAGCTCTCTATGCTTATTCATCTGATAAATCCACAGCTTTGTACATCTTGACCTACATCTTCCCCTCCTCACAACTCCATTCATTGCACCCCTGTTTCAACTCTGTTTCTCTGTTTCTGGGTATTCACATTTTTTTTTTTTAAATTAAGATTCCACATATATTTAAGATAATGAAAGGGTTTTTTTTGTTGTTGTTGTTTATTTGTTTGTTTTCTGTGTCTGGCCTATTTAATTTAGAAATAACACATTACATAAAAACACTAGAAGGAAACCTAGGCAAAACCATTCAGGACATAGGCGTAGGCAAGGACTTTATGACCAAAACACCAAAAGCATTGGCAACAAAAGCCAAAATAGACAAATGGGACCTAATCAAACTCCACAGCTTCTGCACGGCAAAAGAAACAGTCAATAGAGTGAATCGGCAACCAACAGAATGGGAAAAAATTTTTGCAGCCTACCCATCTGACAAAGGGCTGATATCCAGAATTTACAACGAGCTAAAAAAGATTTACAAGAAAAAAACAAACAAGCCCATTCAAAAATGGGCGAAGGATATGAACAGATACTTTACAAAAGAAGACATACAAGAGGCCAACAAACATATGAAAAAATGCTTATCATCACTGGTCATTAGAGAAATGCAAATCAAAACTACATTGAGATACCATCTCACGCCAGTTAGAATGGCGATCATTAAAAAATCTGGAGACAACAGATGCTGGAGAGGATGTGGAGAAATAGGAACACTTTTACACTGTTGGTGGGAGTGTAAATTAGTTCAACCACTGTGGAAAACAGTGTGGCGATTCCTCAAGGACCTAGAAATAGAAATTCCATTTGACCCAGCAATCCCATTACTGGGCATATATCCAAAGGATTATAAATCGTTCTACTATAAGGACACATGCACACGAATGTTCATTGCAGCACAGTTTACAATAGCAAAGACCTGGAACCAACCCAAATGCCCATCGATGATAGACTGGACAGGAAAAATGTGGCACATATACACCATGGAATATTATGCAGCCATTAAAAATGAGGAGTTCGCGTCCTTTGTAGGGACATGGATGAACCTGGAAACCATCATTCTCAGCAAACTGACACAAGAACACAAAACCAAACACCACATGTTCTTACTCATAGGAGGGTGTTGAACAAGGAGAACACATGGACACAGGGAGGGGAGCACTATACATGGGGGTCTGTTGTGGGGGAGTGGGGGGGACAGCGGGGGGGGGAGTTGGGGAGGGATAGCATGGGGAGAAATGCCAGATATGGGTGAGGGGGAGGGAGGCAGCAAATCACACTGCCATGAATGCACCTATGCAACAACTTTGCATGTTTTTCACATGTACCCCAAAACCTAAAATGCAATAAAAAAAAAAAAAGGGAAAAAAAAAAAAAAAAGAAATAACACATTACGTTCCACCAGCAAGGATGCCCATTCTCACCACTCCTATTTATCAAAGTTATGGAAGTTCTGACCAGAGCTTTCAGGCAAGAGAAAGAAATAACAGGCATTCAAATGGAAAAGAGGAAGTCAAATTATCTGGGCTCACTGATGACATGATTGTATATCTAGTAAACCCTAAAGACTTCTCTGGAAGACTCCTAGACCTGCTTTGCAACTTCATAAAGTCTCAGGACATGAAATCAATGCAGAAAAAATCAGTAGTATTTCTATATACCAATAACATTCAAACTGAAAGCCAAATTACAAGCTAAATTCCATTTACAATCACCACAAAAAATATAAAATAACTAGGAATACATCTAACCAAGGAGGCAAAAGATCATTACAAAGAAAATTACAACAAAGTTATTTAAAAATTGTAGAAGACACAAAGAAATGAAAAAACAACCAATTGGCTCATGGTTTGGAAGAAACAATGTCAGTGTAATGACCATATTACCCAAAGCAGTCTATAGATTCTATGCAATTTCTACCAAATTATGGATGTCATTTTTCACAGAATCAGAAAAAATTCCTGAAGTTGGGGGCCAGGCACGGTGGCTCACACCTGTAATCCCAGCACTTTGGGAGGCCGAGGCGGGTGGATCACGAGGTCAAGAGATTGAGACCATCCTGGTCAACATGGTGAAACCCCCGTCTCCACTAAAAATACAAAAAATTAGCTGGGCATGGTGACACGTGCCTGTAATCCCAGCTACTCAGGAGGCTGAGGCAGGAGAATTGCCTGAACCCAGGAGGCGGAGGTTGTGGTGAGCCGAGATCGCGCCATTGCACTCCAGCCTGGGTAACAAGAGCGAAACTCCATCTCAAAAACAAAACAAAACAAAACAAAACAAAAAAAAAACCTGAAGTTAATGGAACAACAACAACAACAACAAAGCTAAATAGCGAAAGCACTACTGAGGGAAATAATAATTCTGAATATATCACATTGCCTAACTTCAACTTATACTAGGAGGCTATAGTAACTGAAACATCAACGTAGTAGTGGAAAATTAGACCAGCAGATCAATGGAACAGAATAGAGAACCCAGAAATAAGGCCACATACTTGCAACCAACTGATCTTCAATAAAGTTGACAAAAACAAACAATAAGGAAAAAATACTCTATACAATAAATGTTTCTGAGAAAACTGTCTAATCATTTTCAGAAGAATGAAACTGTACCCCTACCTGTCACCATATATAAAAATTACTTCAAGATGATCAAAGATCCAAACATAAGACCCTAAACTATAAAAATTCTAGAAGAAAACCTAGGAAAAATTCTTCTGGAGATTACCCTAAGCAAATAATTTTTAACAAGGCCCCAAAAGCAAATGCAACAGAAACAAAAATAGACAAATGGGACTAAAACTGAAAAGGTCCTTTACAGAAAAAGAAATAATCAACATAGTGAACAGACAACCTGCAAAATGATAGAAATGTTGCAAATTATGCCTCTGACAAAGGATTAATATATAGATTCTATAAGAAACTCCATACAGTCACGCGGTTCAGAATAAAAAATAAAAACAAACCAAAAAAAAAAAAAAAAAAAGGAATTCCAACAACTCAACAAGAAAAAAAACCTCATTCAAAACTGGGCAAATAATATGAACAGAGATTTCTCAAAAGCAGAAATACAAGTGGCCAACAAACACAATAAAAAAATGTTGAGCATCACTAATCATCAGAGAAACGTAAATTAAAACCACAGGAAGATACCACCTTACCTTACTCAGAATGGCTACTATCAAAATGTCAATAAACAACAGATCTTGGCATGGATGTAGAAAAAAAGGGAACCTTAATATACTGTTGATGGGAATGTAAATTAGTTCAACATCTATGGAAAACAGTATGGAGATATTGCAAAGAACTAAAACTAGAACTACTATTCAACCCAGCAATTAATCCTACTACTGAGAATCTACTGAAAGGAAAGGAAATCATTATATTTTAAAAAAAGACACCTGTGCTCACATGTTTATCTCAGCACTATTTACTATAGCAAAGTCAGAAAATCAAACTTAAGTATTCACAGTTGATTTGATAAAGAAATGTGGTACAAATATACCATGGAACACTATACAGCCTTAAAGAAAAGAACAATATTATGTCCTTTGCAACAATATAGATGCAACTGGAGGCCATTATCATAAGTGAACTAATGCAGAACAGAAAATCAAATACTGTGTGTTCTCATCTATAAGTGGCAGATAAGCAAATGGTACACGTTAGCATAAAGATGTAGAAAATAGACTCTGGGGACTCCAAAAGAGAAAGAAAGAGAGATAAGGGTTAAAAACTTACCTACTGGGTACCATGTCCAATATTTGGGTGACGGGTACACTAGATGCCTAACCTCCACCATTATTCATGTAACACCTGTGTAGCAAGCACATTTTTCCCTGATTCTAAAATTAAAAAGAAAAAGAAAAAGATAGCATGTTTTATTCTCCAGGTTCATCCATGTTGTCACAAAACACAGGATCTCCTTCTGCTTTAAGACTGGGTAGCATCTTTTTAAAACACAAATCTGATGTCACTCTCGTGCCTTAAAGTTTTAATGTCTTCATCTTATTTTTTAGTATAAAATTGAGAATTCTTAGCATGCTTTTCCCCTCTGCATGCTGCTACCCCAGACTTACTCAAGCCACTATTTAGTTCACTCTGTGTACTCTAGACTACAAAGTAGGCTCCCTTCTGTTCATTGAAGGTTTGATACCTCATCCTATCTTAAGATGAACCTATGTTCATGCATCCTGCTCTCTCTCCCTGTAACACAACCACCCCCACTTTCATGACCCTTCTTCCTTTCCTCAGCTGTTTAACTCCAATTCACCACTGAACTAATTATCATTTTTAAAAAAGCTTTTCTTGATTCCCTGAGAATAGATCACAATGCCATGTTATCCCCCCTTAGAGAAACTCATGTTCCTCCTTGGTAGCACTTACTATTCAGTGTACTTATACATTTGAGTATCACTTGCTTACATTAGGCCACCTCAATCATAACATTTAAACAGGAGAGTTCTCTGACTCCCCTTGCAGGACGTGGGACAGAGGTGTGGCTCACCTGCTTGGTCCCCTGCAGCTCAACCCCTCTAGAAGGAGTCTTCAGATGGCAGGTACAGAGGCCTGGCGAGCGCTTTTGGGTTTTGGCCCCAAGGCAGCGTTGGATGTGTGCAACTTCCGAAGCCCAAGTGGGCATGTGTTACAAAGTTCTTTCAGACTTGCCATCTACAGACAGCTTGTGTGTTACCAGCTGAGTGGACCCGCTGCCTTATCGCAAGGGCAGAGGGCCAGTGTGACGGCCTTCTATATCCCAAGCTCTTGCCCTGTTTCTGGAAAGAACTGGATCACATGCAGGCTCGAAAGATGAGTGTAAGAATTTATTGAGGTGTAGGTGGCTTTCAGCGAGATGGATGGGGAGCCAGAGGGGAGATGAAGTGGTCTTCTCCTGGAGCCCAGTGCCCAGTGGACAGACTCTTCTCCCATGGTCCCCAGCCGATCTTTCCTTGGTGTCCAGATGTTCCTCCTCTTCTGTCTTTCTCTGCCGCGTTGTTCTGTGGTCACTGTTCTGCTGGTCTGCTGGTCTCGACGTTCAGCCACTTACGTGTGTGCCTACTCAGTGCTCAGGTTTATGTGGACACAGGATGGGGGTGGGGCATGGCAGGACAGAGTGATCTTGGAAAATGCAACATTAGGGCAGGAAATTTCCGCAGGAGTGCCTGTTCTTATTTAGGTCCGTCGGCACAGACCCGAGGGTGGACCTCTCACCAGGACCTCGCCCTTCTCTACCCAGCACTTCCCTGCCTCCCTCCTGAATCAACATAAGCTCCCTGACGCATGGACTTCTGTTTTGCTCTTTTTTCCTCAGAATACAGCACAACCTGGCACAATTTGCTACTCCAAAAATATAAGTATCTATTATACGAATATATTAAAAAGCTGAGGCCGGGCGCGGTGGCTCAAGCCTGTAATCCCAGCACTTTGGGAGGCCGAGGCGGGTGGATCACGAGGTCAAGAGATCGAGACCATCCTGGTCAACATGGTGAAACCCCGTCTCTACTAATACAAAAAAAAAATTAGCTGGGCACGGTGGCGCGTGCCTGTAATCCCAGCTACTCAGGAGGCTGAGGCAGGAGAATTGCCTGAACCCAGGAGGCGGAGGTTGCGGTGAGCCGAGATCGCGCCATTGCACTCCAGCCTGGGTATCAAGAGCGAAACTCCGTCTCAAAAAAAAAAAAAAAAAAAAAAAAAAAAAGCTGAATATCTCTTGGCTAAAATTTAATGCAGTGTTTTTGAGAAGTTACTGAACGTTTTCAATTTTATATTTATTGGCAGATAACCTGTAAGTACAAATGCCATACTTCATATTTTCAAACACAACATATAAACAACCTTAATATACACCAAGAAATATAATTAAATTCCATGATTAAGGGTAGTTCCAAAAAGAAAACAATATAGTCTTATGGTCCAGAGGAGCAGAGTAGGCAGCTCATGGTCAGGAAATAGTAAAAAAAAAAAAAAGAAAGAAAGAAAGAAAGAAGATAAAAAAGAAAAAAAAAGATGTAAGTCTTGAAGTTCTCCATTTCCCTAGGTTCCCTAGGGATTCTCTTCTCTTTAACATGGTAAAGATCTGCTCCTACTGTTATTGTCATGTTTCTCCATTATATTAACAAGGATTGTTAAAAGATATTCTTATAAACTTATTCAGATACTTAATTAAAACTATCACCTGATTAGGAGTGCTAAAATATAAGACAAGTGATTCCAAATGTCTTATTGCTTCATTCTTTTCTTCAGAAAACATTCATTGAACACACATGTACATAGAATACCGAGAGGTATTAGGAATAAAAAGTAAATAAAGACAGTTCCTAAATGTGGGTTTCATGTTAGTTTAAATTCAGACTGTGTCACTTATTCAACAAGTGACCTTTGGTAAATTAATCTCTCTGAGTTCAAATTCCTCACCTGTGAAATCAGACTAATACCTGTTCTAGTGATTCAGTTGTATAATTACCTATGATAGTTATATAATTTAAATGATATACATGTATGTAAGTGTACGTGTGTGCATGTGCATGTGTATGTGTATAACAAAGTCTGGCATACAAACAAAATTATATTTGTTATGATAGTCCATACCCTTAACTAACGTTTACCTGTTAAGGGCTCACTGTGTGACACTATATTAAGTGTCTTATATGCTTTCACTTATTTGATTCTTAAAACTCTATAGGGTGGCCGGACCTGGTAGTTCATGCCATTAACCCCAGCACTTTGGGAGGCTGAGGCAGCCAGATCACCCGAAAGCAGGAGTTTGAGACCAGCCTGGCCAGCATGGTGAAACCCTGTCTTTGCTAAAAATACACACACACACACACACACAAGCTGGGTGTAGTGGCGCATGCCTGTAGTCCCAGTTACTAGGGAGGATGAGGCAGGAAAATCATTTGTACCTGAGAGGCAAAGGCCACTGCACTCTAGCCCGGGCAACAGAGTGAGGTTTCATTTCAAAAAAAGGAAAAAAAAAAAACTCTATAGGAAAATGCATTTTATAATCTTCATTTTGTTTACTGTGACAGCAAGGTCCAGAATATTTCAGCAACTTGCCTGGTATATGCAGACAGTAAGTGACAAATATAAGTAATTAAATCAGGCATTGTGTCCTCAGAATCAGTTCACTTAACCCTTAACTTTACTAATAATTTAATTGACAAAGTGGGCTATTAAGAAACTACAATACATTATGACACTTTGTATAAGAGTGGTAGGAAGAATTTCTAGTTAGCATGGCTTAAGGAAATAATGTAATCTTTCAAGCAAGGTACAGGAGTTTAAGTAAGAGTTACGTCTTGAAGACTCTTTCTAGGTAAGAAAAAGGGATGGAGCATGGAGTAGAAATCTGAATAGAGCCATGAAGATGTGAAGAGATATATTGTTTGAATGCAAGTGTGAGTCTTCATGGACAGTACAAAGACTGCAAGTTATGTGGAAGAACATTAAGAGAAAAAGGAAAAAAGTAATTCATAAAGCTTTTCTTTGCCATCCTGGATCTTGCGTGTGTCTGATATGATCAAATTTTTTAACACACACACATGTGCACACACACACACACACACACTCTTTTAGGAAGATAACTATATAAATGATGCACTGAAAATAGTAATTACAAGCTAATGCCTTGAAGACTTCAGCCAAAACTGTTGAAGTAGTCCTAGTGAGAAATGGTAAAAACTTAAACAGTGGTATTTATTAGTGTCTAAGGAAGACAGATATAGAAAGAAAGCTGAAATATTTACCTTAAAGAAGGCTTAAGATTGCATAGAAAGCAAATAGTGAGAAAAAAAGGTGAAAATATTTTTAAAATTGTAAATCACTAAAAAGAGAACAACAATTTGTTTTGTCCCTTTGTTGTTCTCTCTTTAGTGATTTACAATTTTATAAAATTTTTATAAAATAATGTTTTTAAAATTTTATAAAATAATATTATTAAAATGTAAATCACTAAAAAGAGAACAACAATTTAATGATATTTAGCATGTATTTATTGCTTGTATCGGGAGTATTTTTAATTTTGCACTAGCCAACGAGTTACATTTTTAAGAAAAGAAAATCCAGATTTTTCCAGTAAATATATTTATATTCTTTATAGTAATTTTATTTTTAATATTTCCAGAAGCATAATCACCAATACATTTAAACTGAGTGATTTGTAATAGATATTTTCCTTCAATAATAGGTGGAATTGATGATGCACAGCATATTTGAATCAAGTTCAGAGGGTCTGAGAAAGTTCTAGGCAATATCCCAAAAATGTAGCATCAAGCATAAAGTTACTTTCATTTTCCGGAGACTCTAGGATTAAAGTTTAAAGAGATACGATCTTAATTCATGTAACAAACCAATGGCAGGCACAAGTTATTTTTGGTGAAAAATAATATTCTATGAGCAGTACAGTATTTAAAGATATGTTGACTTGATTATTGCAATGCTGAGCCATTCCACATTTACTGTTTCGTAACTTGCCCCATGTGTAAGTTCTTGTTCATGCATGCAAAATTATTTGATGTATGCAGAGGATATGAAGCCAGTCTCATTACCTCTTCTGTAGAATATTAACAGTTATCACGAATTTATCAGTAGCAGATTCTCTTTGGGAATTTTTAAAAGATTTTCATAGATTTTTCCCCCTTTTCAAACACTTCTTATAAACTGCTACCCATAGTTATACCCCAGGTCAGGAGTAGCAAAGAGGAGATTCCTTTCCCATTCAAGTTCTAAGTAAGCTCCTGGAAGCCCAGTTGCACACAAAATATATAACACCTACAGGATGTACTAGAATTGGAGAGTTTCTATTATATGTGGTCATTCTTTACCATCAAAACTTGATTAAACGTCTGATTTCTGTGGGTGAAATTTAATGTCAGTTATGAGAAAGGGATCAATCATTTGCCCTCCTCCTTTGTGATTCTGCCATCTCTACAAACACTTTTAGCTTAGTTAGGCAACTTTTACCCTTAGAGAACTAATGACATGGTCTCGAATTTTCTTGGTCCTAATACCATAAACAATGGGGTTAAGAAAAGGTGGTACCAGAAGGTAGATATTGGCAATGAAAATGTGAATTTGAGGAGCCACATTGTGGCCAAAGCGGTGGGTCAAGAAGGTAAAGACAGCTGTGGAGTAGAAAACAAGGATGACACAGACATGGGAACCACATGTGCCTAAAGCTTTAAGACTTGCTTCCCGTGATGGAAGACGAAAGACTGCTCTGAGGATTAGTACATAGGAGACAGCAATAAAAAAGCCATCACAGGAACCCATAACAGAGGCCACACTGAGGCTGTAGCGCTTGGTGGTCCCTGTGTCCACACACGCCAGTTTCACCACGGCCATGAACTCACAATAGGTGTGTGCAATGATTCGAGTTCTGCAGTAGGGCAGTTGTTTGAGCAGGATGGGATGTGGAGAAAAGAAGACCACTCCCCTGAGTACCACAGCAGCTCCTATTTTGGCAATGCGACTGTGTGTAAGAATGGTGGCATGGCGCAGTGGGTCACAGATGGCCACATAGCGGTCAATGGCCATGGCCAAGAAAAAGCCAGATTCCATGGCAGTAACACTGTGGATGAAGAACATTTGGGCCAAGCAAGCATCAATGGTGATATCATGGGCTCTGAGCCAGAAGAGACAGAGCATGCGAGGCAGTGTAGATGTGGAGAGAACCAGGTCAGTGACTGACAGCATGCACAGAAACAGGAACATAGGCTGGTGGAGGCTTCGCTCTGCCCTCACCACAGCCAGGATGGTCACATTCCCCACCAAAGCCACCATGTACATGGAGGAGAAGGGAATCCCAATCCAGACATGCAGATGCTCTAGTCCTGGGATGCCCATAAGCAAGAAGGTGTTTGGAGATATTTGGGATTTATTGGCTGGTCCCATGATGCTGCTGCTTCTGTCTTTTGTGGTTGGATTTCTCTATTTTAAGGCAAATGTTTTCTGCCGAGGTCATTACAACCAAATCTGAAAACAAATAAAAAACTAATCTGAAGATACAAAAATATCACATTAAAATACTTTCAAGGTTGTATTTTAGAATGAAAAATACCATGACACAAGACCAAAACTATATAACCAGATACAAAGTAGAATCTCATGAAAATTTTAAAAGAAAAATCTTTGTTAGCAATCAATGTACAATAATAATTTGATGCCACTTTTTGAATTTACAATTTGATTTAATCATAGGACAAATGAGCTTTTGATAGAAACATCAGATTTTACAAATGGAAAAAATCTTATAATCTATCCCAAATTCCTGCTTAACATCATTCCAAAATATAATTCTGTCTGAGTGCTGTCAGGTATGGTTGTTCATTTCTTAGACAGTCCAGTACATGTTTTCCTAGTGCTGTCACAGAATCTGTCTCTAGGATCTGTGAGGCAATATTGGCCCTTTCCTCTAGAGTTCTACAGACTTACGTATCTTCTGCATGGCTGTCTTCCCCAAACAGGAGGGTAAGTTATGTCTTCACTAAGTTCTTTTCCAAGAGAAACATTCCCATCTTATATGCCCAATTATTTTAAGTCTGCTTTTAAGAAATTCTAATTTTCTACTTCCATATATTCTCTAGTATGTCTTGTGATTCTTAATTTTTATAATTTGTATCTGAACATATTAGTCACAATATGGATTAATGCACCTGGCACCTCTTTTGATTTTTACACTATTAGTGTGAATTCAGCTCATGTCAATTTTTAAATGTAAAGTAAGGGATAAAAGTAATATTTAATTTCTCTTAATGTGAAAAAGACATTTTCCTAAAATCTCTATATATTAATTTTTAGCTGGAAAAGCAATGCAAGCTAAATATCATGTTTCCAGTTTTATTAATTAGAAGCTAAAGGTGCTATAGATGATGCAATGACATTACAAAAAAGTGGCCGAAACACAGGCAAAAAAAAATCTAACATACTTCCTCATGACTGCAAAGTTAAGCTGTTTTTTATGTCAAACTCAATAGTTCTTGTCACATAGGTTAGATGCATAGTCAACTATACCTACCAATGCTTTGCCTAATTTTTAGTGTTAGTGTTTTCATGATGAATTGAAGCAAATGCTCATACAGACTTTGCACTTAAACTTGATTGTTTGTATTATTTTATAAAACACTTTAAAATAATCATTAAAATGTGTTTATATTAATATTAATCATTTACCACTGATCATCCCTTGAATTTAAATAATATTATTTGCTGATTTTGTAAATACATATTGTACACCTACAGCAAAGCAACTGAAATATGATTTTGAAATAAGTTCAGGCTAATTACAAGGTTCTTTATACCCTATTAGAAAATTTTGATTGTAACTTTTACAACATGCTCTGTATACTGTTCATTAATTGGTTAAAAAATATGTTGAATTTAATAATATATACCTGTAATCTTTATTCTTAACTTTACTGAGGATATTCAAAGAGCTAAGTGTTACCTTTTTGAGGTTCTCATAGTTCTATAAATGGAGCTGTTTGAATGTAGCTCTCTCCTTGCTTTTCCTGTCCTGTTTCTCTAACTTAACTCTTCCAAATCAAAAGCTGACAGTCATCCATAAAGCCACCTTCTGTAAGGACTAGATGCAAATAAATGTGCTCAACGAACATGAGCTGAAGTAAATCTGACTCCAGATCCTACTTGATGAAAAGCTGTAAGTGGAAGGGAATCAGTGGTCCTCTGGGATTAAAGGGTCTTTTCCCAAACTAAAGATCTATTTTACTTTTAGGTGGAATAATTATTCTGAACTATCCTTTAAGATAATAAAAAACATTTTTCCCCAAAGTTCCGTTGAGTGCTTTGGTATGAAATATATTTGCTGAATATATCAAGAAAAAATGTTATAAAACAACTTGATCTTCAAAAATGTATTTGGAAAATAAATACCAGTAAACAGATGAGAAAAAAGAAAGGTTGATAAATTTAAAAATTGGTGAATAATTTTATGGATAATAAAAGGTGACATCACAATCTGAAATCATATATCACTGGCTACACATTTTATTTACTTAACCCCAATGTCACTAAAATTAAAAAATGATTATGCCTGAATTAGTCTATACTCTTTCTTTTATAAAGTGCTTAATTCTGTGGATTATAATAGACAACATCCAAAGTGATTAGCAAGTGCCTTTGTAATCTGGTCCCTGCATGCCTTCCGGCATCACATTCTGCTACACATCTTAGCTTTAGGTTTCCATGAGTCTCAGCCATTCTGGACATTTTTACTCCTTGTGCAAGATATTCCGTGTTTTTTGCTTCTGATGCTAATGCTCTAGCCAACTTCCTTGCCAATGCCCTCTCAATTTCCTACTCATTTTAAGGTTACAGATGAAATGTTACTTTCTCAAGGAGGACTTTTTAATAAAGTGTTATCATTGTCATGATTTTATACCTGCTAATCTCCCAGATCTGAGTTATGAAACATCACATATTTCTTGTGGATGTTAGTTGCTGGCTCATCTTATCCTTCTCTGATACTGTTCTTACCTCAGTTCTTCATCATGTCAGTAACCTTGTTTTTCAATTCCTGAATCTCTTGTCTAAAGGTGTTGTCTTCTATTCTGCTGCTGCTATTAGGTCCCATTCTGTACCCTAGATATTATCACTAATAATAACTTAAATGCATCATAACCTGAAGTTTAGGTCATACACTCTCCACCTACTATCTCAGAACTACCCTCTTTATTCCCTCTGATACTGTGTCTTCAACAATTAATTGCTCTTCCTTAAATCATCACTATGCTTTAGCAGGCATAAAATACAAGGTCAGATTCTTACGTGTGGCCCAAATGCCCATTTCTTTCTCATGTAATCATACTCTCTTGAGAATAAGATTATATGATCATAGCCTCTTGGGTGTGAGATCATGTGATCATACCCAAGGGGGTATGATCTTTATTAATGTTCCTGTGAATGCACATGCCAGGTATACAGAAACAGAGACATATAAGGGAGAGATTTCTTATTAGGTACCTCACAGCAAATAAGAACATCAGCTCCTCTTTACCTCACAAATCTTTAAAATAAATAATGTAAGAACCAGTTCAAATGTTTTACGCAAGTAGCTAAACAGTCCTTAGTGGAAAAAATAATTTTTCTGTTCACCAAGGGAAAAGAGGAAATCACCTACCCTCGACATTACCCCTCACCAAAAGGGTCCTCTACTAAACCATTTGGCATTTGAATAAAATCTCTCCAGGATTCATATAGCACCAAGTCTCTTGCCTTTTAACACCTAGAGAGGGCTCCAAGTCCTTAGTCCTCCTCATTTTTCTTTGAAACGTAAATACATAAGACAAATGCAGCTCAAGTCTTCTTGCCATCTTGGGGCTTAACTTAGTGACCTCCTTTTGGCTATAACGGTTTGGCATTTGAGATGTTAACAGAGGATTTCTATTATCCTTTCATATGAAAGCAATTTAATAAGCAAATGACCACAGATTTAATTGTTATGCTATCTATACTGTAGAGGGTTTGAAGGATTTAGGGGCTGATCAAATAAAAGTGTATATCAAGAGGTGGCAGCAGTAGCACAGACAAACTTTATTTGAGTGTTATTTTGAAAAGCTTGCATGAGAGGTAGGGAAACAGGGAGAAGTTCCTTACAGAATGAGACTGTCTACAGCAGGGGTCCCCAAGCTCTGGGCCATGGATCAGTACCAATTTGTAGCCTTTTAGGAACTAGGCTGCACAACATTACTGCATGAGCTCCATTTCCTGTCAGACCAGCTGTGGTGGTAGATTTTCGTAGGAGCACGGACCTTATAGTGAACTGCTCATGGGAAGGATCTAGGTTGTATGCTCCTTATGAGAATCTAACTAGTTCCTGATGATCTGAGGTGGAACAGTTTTATCCCCTCCTCTCCTGCCCCTGTCTGTGGAAAAGTTCTCTTTCACAAAACTGGTCAATTACTGCCAACTTCTCCACTTCTAGTTAGCCCACTTCCAGCTTCTACATGCCCCAAAGAATACCAGAAACCTTCCTTTTGAATCCCTATAAAGCTTTTTCACTACTCTTACGGCCTTTGAGTCTGTGACAAAGGAAAATGATGGTGGCCAATACTCTTTCAGGGCAATCTCTGAATTAATAGTCTCTGCTTGTCCTCATTAAGGTGATCTTCGTTTATTTCCACAGCTGTATATATATAATATACATATATAATATATATGTATGTATACTTTTTAATGTTTTGCAGTTATTTTTAGTTTCATGTAAGTTAACACATTGTATGACTTTTGGTTACTTAAAATGTCTTTCATTGTGAAATAACCATTGCTATTTCCACTAATACTATCACTTTAAGTGCTACTTTGGCTGCTATTAATAAAACTTTGCAAGATTTTTCTTTGAATAAGAGTTTGTGGAGCATTATTTTCCTCATGTTTTAACTTTCTTCATCTTTATGTTCTTTGTACCTCTTTTGTATAAACAGTGTATGACTATTTTTGACCAGATTTATAACTATTGCCTATTATATGCAAAGTAATTATTCATTTGCTTGGATTTGCTTCTACCACTTTATTTTGAGTTTTGAGTTATATAGTATATTTGTTGGGGTTTTTTTCTAGATTTATTGTTTATAATTCCATATTTCTCTTTATTTTCTTAGTAAATATATTATCTAACATTTGTTAGTGGTCTCCCTTAAGAGATACATAAAATAGTTTAACTTTTATTTGAATAAAACAAAAACATGTTGATCCCAAACTTGAGTTTGAATTAAACTTTCAAAAGTAATTCATGTAAATTCAGACTTTTATTTTCAAATTATTTATATAACTAAATTGGAAGTTCCTTGCTTTTGTTTGTGAAAACTTTATTTTACAAAGGAAAGACTTTAGACTAGTTTGGATGATGGAGTTAAGACAAAAATTATTCAAAATAAGACAGGGGATATTTAGAGTCTTTTCTTTTTCAGAGATTGAGGTACCACTGGATTTAGAGAAAGGCCTTTAAGGTCTTTCAACTAAGTCTGCCATATACCTGTTATGTGTGCATATGTATGTGTGTTTCTTTTTTCTCTTATTTTCATGAAAAAAGTAGTTTGACTTTCTTATTTTTATATTTGCTAAGTTATTTGATTTTTTAAATGTGAAAATATATCAATTATGTATCAGGAAAATGTAATCATTATCACTGTGAAGAGTGTTTCTCTTCAAACTTAAGGCATTAGTTTTAAATAGTTTTAACTAAACACATGTGTCTTTAAATTAAGACACTCATTTTAATAATTACTTTAAGAATAATATTAAAATAAAATAGAAAATTTAAATGTAGATTTTTAGTTGAGAATCATATTTTTTTCTGCTCCTTTTTCTTCACTGTATAATTTTCCCAAAATTAAGACAATCCACATATCTAAGTACACACACAAACACACACACACAATATCCAAGAGATACATTATTTTTGAGGAAATTTTTTTTTGCACTCTAGCTGTGACATACACTGACATACAAAATCTCTATAGTAGTCAAAGAAATCTGTTCTCTTTAAAATAAATAAAAACAAAGACTAGGAAATTAGCTAAGCCTCAATCATGTCTCCAGTTTCTTGATAATGTCAAGACACCATGATTTTCAGGTATATACTATACCAATAGTTATTCTTCTGTCTTCAGTTCCTAAATCATAACTGCTACAAAAAGAGAAAACATAATGGTGTTTTTATAAACTAGACTAACACCTATGAGTTAGTTATTGCGGGTGAAAATGTGTGTGTTTGTGCCAAGAATCAATGGAATAGCTGAGTTTTATTATTTAAAAAATACTGACTGGCTAATGTGTTGAACTCAATTCTTGATATTGGTCATATACAAATTAAGTAAAGACACCATACGGTAGTTTTCCCTTATCTGTAGGGAATATGTTCCAAGTCAGTGGATGCATGAGGTCATGAGTAGTATTGAACCCTATATACACTATGTTTTTATCCTAAATATACAATAACCATTATAAAATTTAATTTATAAATTAGGAACAGTAAGAGATTAACAACAGCAACTAATAATAAAATTAAACAATTATAATAATGTGCTGTAATGAGCCATATGGCTTGAGATACAGTAGTCTTGACAGTACCTTTTATTGCCTTTTTAAAAATAGATATGCAAATATATTCCATCTGAACCAAGACAAAGTTAAATAGCATACAATAAAATAAGCATAAACAACCAGAAATATATGTTTACAGTAAACACTTATCTTCCAAGGGAAAGGTGGAAATTATATGCCAGTCAATAGAATGAAATCATTCAATACTTGACATTTGAAAGTGTTGTGCTACTCTGTAACTACACCTTGAGAGCAGTATGCTGGTTGCAGAAAAGATTGGTAAAACATGCTACTATGGTGTACTGACAAAACTATTTTCTTATCATCAGGAATAGTGTATATATTAAAGAAACTATAATCATTATATCACACACTCATAATGACTTATTTTATAAGATTTTCCATACAAATGTGACATATTGCATTTCAATAAAGAAAAAGGAAGGGAAAATATTAAAGAGAAGCTAAAGTGTTGAATTAGAAGAAAATGTGGAAAACAGAATGTTTCTACATTTAATATTATAGATTGGGAATAGCAGGACTTAGAGTATGCAAGTTTATGAAAGAATGGGAGGGGGGTGATAGATATTTTCAAAGAATCAAGTTGAAAAACATTGAGGGAACAGAAACAGGAAAAATGATAAAACAACCTTCAATATTAGTAAGTATTTCGGAGAAGTTCTTGTGAGAATAGATGTTTAGAAACATTACAAAAATTCTAATAGAATATAGTAAAATAAGAATACAAATATGTTACACAAACCAAGGAAGATACTTAGATGACATATCACCAGGGTTTATTAATCTGCCTATTCAGAAAACATTTATTTTACTAGCACCACCAAATTTTCCAACTATTACAGATTTTAAAGGAACTTTTAAATCTGTAACTTAAAAGGATATATATTGTACATATCTATAAAAAGAAACTTAAATTTATAACTTAAAAGGATATGTATTGTACATATCTATATATACATAATCCTGTTAATTGAAACCTATAAGTGTATAACATACGAGAAGAAATCATAGTTAAGGAGTTAATCACAATACTTCTGATAAAGGTATCGGATTGTTTGTAGCTCAAAGGATAAACGCTTGAGGGGATGAAACATGATGTGCTTATTTGACATTGCATGCCTGTATCGAAACATCTCATATACCCCATAAATATATACACCCACTATGTACCTACAAAAATTTTTTTAAAAAGTAAAAAGAAAACGTAAGACTGAATAATGGGTTTATTTTGTGGTGGCAAACTTATTAGTAAATGAAATTACGTAGTAGAATCGTTTTATGAGGCAAATATGTCAAGAATGAATCCTCTAAATCATATATCTGCTAAGCAAGTTACCTCAGTGCTAATAAATACTTAAAATATTACAAATAAAATATGTAGGGATTCAGGCTACTGGAGAAAAAGCGTATGTGTTGTTTTGTATGTGTGTGTGTGTTTATTTTAATAAGTCATGGAGACTTGTTAAGAGATAATTTCATTTTTTTTTTCCCCAAAAGCAACTTATTTATTTATTATTATACTTTAAGTTCTGGGATACATGTGCAGAACGTGTAGGTTTGTTACATAGTTATACACATGCTGTGGTGGTTTTTTAAAATTTGAGAGAGGTGAAACCTTGGAGGAAACGTTCTCTGATTCTCTTGCTTCTTATGCCATAGATAAGGGAGTTCACAATGGGTGGAACAAGGAGGTAGATGTTAGCCACGAAGATGTGGGTATGAGGAGCCACCCTGTGCCCAAACCTGTGAGTAAGGAAGGAGAAAAAGGCTGGAGTATAGGCCACCAAGATCACACACGTGTGGGATCCACAAGTGCCCAACGTCTTGAGCCGAGCAGCCTTGGATGGAAGACTGAAGACGGTGCAAAGGATGGCAATGTAGGAGCATGTGATTAATATGAAATCTAAACCTCCAGTCAGGAAGGCAGCAGTTAGGCTGTATATTCTGCAGATCCTGGTCTCTGCACAAGCAAACTTGATCAGAGCCATAAATTCACAGTAAGTGTGAGGGATGATGTTAGTTTCACAGCAGGGAAGCCACCGAAGCATGAATGGCTGAGGACTGAAAAGCAAAGCCCCACGGAGAACAATAGCTAGGCCCAAGTTCTTGATGACTTTGTGTGTCAGGATCGTGGAATGTCTCAGAGGATTGCAGATTGCGATGTAGCGGTCAAAGGCCACGGCCAGGATAAACCCTGAGGCCATGCTGCACAATGCGTGAATGAGAAATACTTGCACAAGGCAGGTTTCAAAATATATCTCTCTGTCATGGAACCAAAAAAGGCTGAGGATTTTTGGCATAGCTGTGGTGGAGATAATTAGGTCTGCCGCCGAGAGCATACAGAGGAAGAAGTACATGGGCTCATGCAGGTTGGGATCCGTTCTGATAATAAATAGAATAGAGAAATTTCCCAGGAGAGCACTCAGGTACACAAGGCAGAAAGGCATTGCTATCCAGGTGTGAATGGCTTCCATTCCTGGAATGCCAAGGAGAAGAAAGATACTGGGATGGAAATTGGTATTATTTGATGATGGCATGATGAAAACTCCTGACTATATTCAGCTGTGAAATGGGCATAAATTCTTTCATATTTATTGTTCATTCATATACTGATGTTGTATTTATTAATTTATATAAAATACTTGACAATGTTTATTACCCAAAGGGTAATCAGTAAATAGAGCTCAAACTCTAACTTTAGAGATAAATTTCTAGCAAGAAGTAACTGGTGCAACCAGTAATTAAATTCTCATGATTATTGTAACAAAAGTAAGATGAACAAGTAGTTTATAGGACTCAATAAATGCAGAAATGTATTCCATTTCCTAGTCAAATGATTCAAACATAAGGTGTTCAATCTTGGTTCTGAAGTATTCTGGACCTTTAAAATAAAGAGAAAGTATACATCAAAAATTCAAAATCAGATGTCATGAGTAGCTGCATTCAGAAGATAAAATAATTGTTTTTGCATTACTCACACAGTTATCATTTCTTTTTAGTGAGAAAGCTTGAAAACGACTCTTGCAGCAATTTCCAAAACTATTTAATTATTTAACAAAATGTTGATTTATTTGTTATTTAATAATATAGTCATACTATGTTCTCCAATAGACCTTGAACTTTGTATCTTTTGACCCATGTCTCCTCAACCCACCACTCCTACCGCTGGTAACCACCATTTCACTCTAAACATTTTTCCTCTAAACGGCTCTTTCTTCAAGTATTTTTAATCCAACAAAAATTGAGCCTGCAATGTTCTAGAGGTTGCAGTAGAAACTTAAGAATTTAGCATATGCAGCTAGGTTCTGCCAAGTTCAGAAGCCCCACCATTAACTTTGGGGATAGTTTATAGAACAGATACACTAAAACAACAGTGGTGGCACATTGTACTCTTAAAAGATAAAAGAAAAAAAAAAACAAGCTGTAGAGAGGAAGTAGACAGCTTGCAAATATAAGAACAATAATTTCTAATACTAGTACTATAGTATGACCAAAGAGATAATTGAGCAAAAGTCCACATCTATCACAACATACATAGAAGATGTATAACTTCAGATAGATAGG
This sequence comes from Aotus nancymaae, assembly GCF_030222135.1. NCBI lineage: Eukaryota > Metazoa > Chordata > Mammalia > Primates > Aotidae > Aotus > Aotus nancymaae. The sequence goes on along the minus strand of NW_026988473.1, from coordinate 54,664,487 downwards.
CTCAACACCTACTTTAGGTATAGATCAAAGAGTTTAAAAGATTTGATGGCCCTAAAGCCTAAAAGGTGGCATGGAGAAAATATACATATCTAAAATTTGAAGGTTGCTACTACAAAGCATGGACAGTAATGTAGTTCACTAAATACCTTCCTCTTAGTGCTATGTTTTCTTATTTAAAAATGAATAAGAGATAAGAAAATATACAAATAAAAATTATTTGGTAAGAAAATTGAAAATTGCCTCAATATATACAATTCATGGTTTAAATTAAATAGTTTAAATTTAGCAAAAAAAAAATAGAAGTTTATATACTAGCACATGAAGGTGTAAGTAAAGCAAATCCATCACAGTGGAGTTAAAGTTACTCTCCAGAATAGCTCTTCAATTAAAGAGTAAATCAAGTTCAAAGGAGCAAACCCTTATGAAATCATAAAATAGGACAACACATTGCATCTGCATGGTATAGTTCAAATTATAAGCTTTTGCAATAAAAGTGTAGGTTCCATTGTTTTATTATGTGTATATTATAAAGAACAATAAATAATTTTTAATTAAAAACTTTTAAAAATGCCAATAATTCCTAAAATAATAGGAGAAAATAAATAATGAATACAATTAAAATAGTAAATCACAATGAAATCTGGGAAAACTGAAAAAAAAAAAAAAAATAAGAGCACCACTTAAAAGAGTGACAAACCTGAAAAAAATCTAAATATTTCAAGGAAAGGTCTAGAGATAAACTAAGCAAACTTAGAAATGCAAACCAATGTATTTAAGAAAAAATCAACTTCAAATTAGGAAATTACTTGATTAGGAAATAATTTCATATTAAGATATTATTTGATTGAAGAAATACCTTTGTAGAAGATGTGAATAATCACCTCATCGTGGCAGGCTCATAAGCTCTTCAGCCAAGAGGACATCCTATGTGTATAGATCTTCTATCCACATTCATTAACCCTTGGACTCACCTGTTTTTGGTCTTCATTATCTTCTGGAGATTTAGTGACCCAGGGCTGACAAGAAATTGGTTGGAATTTGAGTCTTTTACAGTCGAGTGTAGTAGAGCAAATAAGGCACGCATCAGGGATTCTATATGGACATAGTCATTTGACCTATTTCCCCAGAAGCCACATGGACACAACACGGTCTTAAAATTTCTCTTTTCCCAATGCTGCTACAGAAACTGAGTATTTGGGATAGAACGAAGGCTGCCTGCTTCTCCTCTCAGCAACAATGATAAACATCTCAGAGACCACATGATGTGCAGGTAGCATTCCTGGGCATACAGAATTGGAAAGGAGAAAACTCACTCACACAGTCATTCTCTCTCTCCTCCCAGATGCTGCTTCTCTCTGTATCAGCCTAGAATTCTTCAAGTTTAGTTCCCTGATTAATATCTTAACATGACCTGGCTTACTCTTGAGTCTGTGGTGCATATAAATGCTGTTGTGTGTACTTTACCCCTGGGTCTTACCAAAACAGGGACAAGGGACTTTAGTTTTACAGCCTTCTGTTTTCATTGGCACTAGTATTCCTTAGAAAATGTCTACTGGATAACATGCCTTTGCTAGAGGCAACATCAGATGGAAAAACTATAAAGATACTGAGGAAAAGGGAAACACTAAACAGAAGTAAGAACTGTAGGTTCAAAAGGTATGACAGATGATTCAGTCTCTGAATTGACAGAAATGTTGTAATTGAAAAAGATGTAATAGAAAAACTTACATTACATGTTGTCATTTGATTGAAGAAGTACCTTTGTAGAAGATACTCATCACTTTATCACCCCCTGCTACCCTAGAGGACTCATTTTAATTCTCCAGTGCCATTCTATTTTTCTGATTCTTTTGGCCTTGATGAAGTGCCCAAGGTATCCAGCTCTGTTATTCTAGTGATGAAGGGAGCTGTTGAGATAATTGTGTCAAACTTGTCTTTATTATAATCTACTTCATTTTTGACTAGCATCAACTATATAAATAGTTCTATAACTAGAGCCTCCCAGGAGCCATGACCCAGATGTACATGGACTCCCTGTGGAGCCCAATATATGCCAGAGTAGAGACTTTTGAACAGAAGGTGTCATCGTGTTCACAGAGTTATCCTCCCATCATTTTTATTAAAGATTCAAGAAAATCAGAAGGGAGCAACAGTTTTTTTTCTTTTAAGGAAAATCTATCTCAGTATAAAAGTCTTTTTGGCCAGATGCGGTGGCTGACACCTGTAATCCCAGCACTTTGGGAGGTTGAGGCGGGCAGATCACAAGGAGTTCAAGACCAGCCTGGCCAAAATGGCAAAACCCTGCCTCTACTAAAAATACAAAAATTAGCTGGGTATTGGTGGCACGCACCTGTAATCCCAGCTACTCCAGAGGCTGAGGCAGGAGAATCACTTGAACCTGGGAGGTGGAGGTTGCAGTGAGCCAAGATTGTGCCACTGCACTTCAGCCTGGGCAAAAGAGCAAGACTCCATCTAAAAATACATATATATATTTTCATTGAAGACATATTTGTTGGTCAAAAATATTCAGTTAACAAGTATGCCTCTTCCATTAAATTCTTTTAAAATGTATGATCACATTGGCTTTACATAATTTTTGACCCTATTTTTCACTTGGCTGAGTATACATAATTCCTGTTTTCCTGTGAAAAAGTGTAATGCACTAAATACCTTTCTCTTGGTGCTATAGCTTTAATAATTATAATTTCAGTTTATAAATTATATTAGTAAGTTTATATTCCATTTACTTAGCCATTTTCCTGTTCTTGGATATATGTTTTTTTTTTGTTTGTTTGTTTTTTTGCTGTTCTATCTACTAGAAAAAAAAAATTGAAGATAAATTATTTATGCAAATGTGGTAGGAACATAATTTAAATAAACAGAAAAACTGAGCTTTTATTGCTATGAATACTATCTTGCAAATAGATTTTATGATTTTTATTGCAGCACTATATATATATAAATTTTTCACATCGCTGTATTTATTTACCATATATATAGAGAGAGACTCTTCTACTAATTAGGTGATAGGTAATATCATACAGACTGGAAATATAATAAATGAGACAGACAATGTCTGTGATGTTATGAATATTTGTTGTGTTGAAGAAATCAACAATTTATGTTTCAGGAAATAAAGACTCTTTGATAGAAAACAAGTGGTTGATGTGCTGAGGACTGACCAGAAGTAGAAGAACTTAGAAAAGATAGTCAGAAAATTATTTCTGAGGTGATGATATTTGAATTGAAACTTGAGTGGTAAGAATAAGCCAGTCATTCAAAGAACTGAGGACGGCTATTGGAAGAAAAATATATCAGAAATATGTTGTATAAAAGCCCTGGGAGAAAATCCTTGCTAAGTATTGAGGAAAGGAAAGAAAATTGGAACATGGTATATAAACAGGAAGAATGTCAACTGAGATGGTTAAAGAGAGGGCACAGACCAGGTCATTTAGGACCTTACAGACCAATGGAAAAAGTCAAAATTCAAGCTAGGTGCAACAGTAAACCATTTTTTTCAGCAATCTGTACCTTGATCTAATCTGTAGGGAATTGACGTAAAACATCAAAATTGGAAACAAAGCAAATTCTAAGGCTATTTTAACAAACCAGTTTAAGATTATGTCAGGTTTCCTAAGGAAGCTAGTATGTAAAAAACATGAATCAATTGTGTATATAATTTGTTGTTAAATGTGATAAAATACTTATAAATAACCAAAGGAATTAATAAAGAATATAATACCTGGTTTGGGGCAAGAGTAAATAATTTTTCAGTATTGGTATATGCCAGAGAAAAATTCATAATAGTTTGGATTCAGATAACAGTTGTGGAAATAAAATGAATTATGAGATTTGAGATTTCTTAGAGGTAAAATCAACAGGATTTGCCCTTGGACTAAATGCAGAGGATGAAGAAGAACAGAGAATCAGGGAAGGCAGATTGTTTCATCTATTTTCTTACATATTTTTTCATGATCTTCTTTTCTTCAGAACTTCTTTTTTCTCTGCTCTAGCTTTATGTTTTTGCACATTTATAGAGCTTTCTTCAATTGATAATTTATTTCTATGGCTACAAATTAAGCCTGTATGTTGATAACTTCCAAGTTCATATCACCATTCATGCTTTATATGCTAAATTATAACTTTTCTACCCAGTCAACAACTTGAATATTCCTCTGGGTATGTAATAGGAATATCAAATTAAATACTTATAAAATAGAATTTTTAACTCCAGTATCCATAATCCTGTTCTTCCCCCAAATTCCACTGTTTTGTAAGCTTCTGTACAAAAAAAAAATGCCTATTTGCACAATGCAATAATATAGGATTCAGGCCTGTTTGAAGGTAATCCAAAAGCCTTTTTTTTTTTAATTTTTAATTTTTAACTTTTGTGGGTTCATAGAAAGTATACATTTTTTGATGCAGGTATGCAATTCATAATAGTCACATCAGGATAAATGAGGCATTCATTATTTTCAAGCATTTATGCTTTCTTAGTGTTACAAGCAATTCAATACTACTCTTTTAGTTATTTTAAAATATAGAATAAATTACCATTGACTATAGTTACCTTGTTGTACTACCACATACTAAATTTTATTCATTCCTTCTGTGCTATTGTACTCATTAACCATTCCCACTCCACCACAGATACTTCCCAGCCACTGATAACCATCATTCAATTATTGAACTCCATGAGTTAAATTACTTTTATGTTTAGCTCTCACAAATAAATGAGAACATGTAGAGTTTTGTCTTTCTTTGCCTGAATTATTTCACTTGATATGGTGGCCTCCAATTCCACCCATATTGTTGCAAACTACAGGATCTCATTCATCTTTGTGGCTGAGTAATATACTCAATTGTATACTTTATTGAGTACTATACGCAATTGTTTATATGTACCACATATTTTTTAACAATTTGTCTTTTTTTTTCCCCCTCTTTGGGTGTTAACACACTTCTAATTATTTGTTCAATATTATGATTGAGGTACACTTTTAGAGATGCTTTTCCAACTTTTATTTTAGCTTCAAGGATATATGTGCAAGTCTGTCACATGGGTAAATTACATGTCACAGGGGTTTGATATACAGATTATTTTGTCACCCAGGTAATCAGTGCAATATTCCATAGATAGTTTTTCAGTCCTCTCCCTCCTCCCACACTTTTTAACCCTCAAGTAGATTTCAATGACTACTTCTCCCTTTTTTTGTGTACTCAATATTTAGCTCCCACTTTTAATTTAGAACATGGGGTCTTTGGTTTTCTGTTTGATCATTAATTTGCCTAGGATAATGGTCACCAGTTCCATCCATGTTGCTGCAAAGAATAAAGTTGCTACCAGCTCTTCTTTATATGTCTGGTAGAATTCAGCTGTGAATCCATCTGGTCCAGAGCTGTATCCTTTGTCGTTTCTTATTGTGTTTGGATATTGCTCCTTTTTTCCTTTGTTAGTCTAACTAGAAGTCTATCCGTCTTACTTATTCTTTCAAATAACAAACTTTTGGTTTTGTTGATCTTTGGTGTATTTTTTCTCATATCTGTTTTAGTAACTTCAGTTCTGATTCTGAATGTTTATATTCTTCTGATAGCTTTGGGGTTGATTTGCTCTTGTTTTTCTGGTTCTTCAAGGCTATGAGGTTTAGTTTGGCTGAATATGAAATTCTTTGTTGAGATTTCTTTAAAAATGCTAAATATATGTTCCCAATCTCTTCTGGCTTAGAGGTTTCTGCTGAAAGGTCTGCTGTTAGCCTAATGGGATTCCCTTTTAGGTGACCTGCCCCTTCTCTCCAGTTGCCTTGAATATTTTTTTCTTTTGCGTTGACCTTATAGAATCTGATGACTATCTGTCTTGTATAGTGTTTCACGGGAGTTCTCTGCATTTCCTGAATTTGCATGGCAACCTCTCTAGAAAAGTTGAGGACATTTTCATGGACAAATATATTTTCCAAGTTGCTTACTCTTTCTCCTTCTCCTTCAAGGATGCCACCAAATTATAGACTTGGTTTATATACATAATCCCTATTTATTGAAGGTTTTGTTTATTTTTCAAATTCTTTATTCATTATTTTTGACTGGCTGAGTTAATTTGAATAATTCCCTTTGAACTCTGTGGTTCTTTTCTCAGCTGGTCTATTCTGCTGTTAATTCTTCCAATTGTTTCATGAAATTCTTTTAGTGAGTTTTTCAGCTCTATCAGCTGTTTGGTTCTTAAAATGACTATTTCATTTATTTTTAATCTCTTGAACCATTTTACTGAATCCCTGGGATTCCTCAGAACGGTTTTCAACTTTCTCCTGAATCTTGATGTTCTTCATTATAATTCAGATTCCGAACTTTATGTCATTTTAGCCATTTCGTTCTAGTTATGAACCATTGCTGAGAAGGTGATGTGGTCATTTAGAAGTTAGGAGACACTCTGGCTTTTAGAGTTGCCAGAGTTCTTGTACTGGTTCTTTCTAATCTTTGTGAACTGATGTTTCTTTAACTGTGATATAATTTGAGTGTAGTTAGTTGGCTTCATTTCTGGATTTTCTAGAGGGCTGAGGCTTTGTGTAGTGTCTTTATTTGTGGCTGAATTCTTGTTTTTTGTTTCACAGAAGAGTATATTAGCAAAGAGATGAAGCTCCAGAGGGCAGAGACTAGTTATTTTGCCATCAATAACTAGTTACAAAAAATATATATACAAATTACCTTATTTTCTTAATCTCAGTTTTGAGACCCATCTTAATTTGTCAGATGATTGAATCACTGAAAATATTCTAGTTTTTTTCTGAATATTTCAGTCATTTTAATTTTCTAAATTTATTTAATTATGATTATTATAAAGCCTGACTAAAGCTGTATTATAGAATATCCTATATCTATTCTTGTGTTATTTTTTAAAAACTTGGTTTTATGTCACATTTGTTTGTTTCTTTCTCTGTTTGATTATATCAGTGCTAGATATTTTGTATAAAAATAAAGTAAAAATAATTGGAGCCATAGTACAATATTAGGTAATGTTCTTCTAGTTTTGAGAATTTAGATTTACTTCTGGCAGGTAACCATCAAAACCAATAATTCAGATCTCTTTAATTGAATAATGAATTTAGATAATTTTGATCTGTGTCAGTCCTTCTGAGAATATGCTTATTTCTGGTTCACTTTTATACCTCAGAGAGATTCCTATGAGATTGTATTCCATAATCTGGGTTGATTCTAGGATCTGTCTAATTCTCGGTCTAAACTCCATTTTTAATATCCATAGTTCCTTTATTCTATTGAAAGCGTTACTCAATTAGAACCTGCTCATCACCCCATTGCACTGATTGCACATAACTCTGATTGCATACATAACTCTGCCAGCCAGCAGAGATAAAATCAAGGTTCCCTTGAGTTTGTCTCAGTTTGGCCTCCCTTAGGCATTCTCAGTTCCTATGGAAATTCTCTCTACCTCAACCTAGGGAACCTGAATTCCCTAAGCCCACAGATCCCTACTCCTTATATGGCATGTGTGGCTTGCTTCCTTCAGGCTCCTAAAGCCCCTATATAACTAGGACCAATAGGAAGCTCCTGTCATCACAGGTATATAAACTGATAACCTTCTAATCCCTTAGGCAACACTATCTCCAACTTAAGCAGTCTAACCAGGAGTAAGAAAGCAAAGCCATGGAATGAAGTGATAGGTAAACAGAGGTGGTCTGCCCACTTGAGTAAGTCCAATGGGAGGTGGGGCGGGCAAACCTGGTGGGAAAGCGACAGTTAATTTGTAAAAAGAAAGAGAGAAAGAAAAGTGAAAGAAAAGTGGGCAAGTGGGCCAAAGGAAATATATTCACTTTAGGTTGAATATAGGGGATTTGGATAAGGGAGAAAATAGAATACATTTTGTAGGGAAAAAAATGTGCTACGAAGCATAGAACAACAAATGAGATGTGGCTGGCTATTTCAGGCAGTGGACCAAAAAGCACATAGACTGGTAAGAGGCTTGGACTATTATAGAACAAAGAAAATAATGCTTGTAGTTTGGTGAAAAGGGATAGCAAGGATACATTTTGAGATGAGAGATAGCAAAGCTGTCAGCGAGGTAACCTGAGGGATTTGAATATGGGATCAAATGGTGAGGAGGTGGAGGAGTGGCAATAAAATCAGACGTCTACTTCTACCTTTTTTTCCATACATGAGAAAGAAATGTCTTAGAAGTAATGACAATGCTTTCCTTTTTTTGAGAGAGCAATAGGAAACAACACATTTTAGTCACAGGCATGGAAATGGGCTGACTTGCCTAAGATTTTAAGATTTACTACTTGCTCTAAGAAACATTGATTCAGGAAAATGATGTAAGAGTGGAAAGAATTAGATGAATTAAGAGGCTAATAATACAGTAAAGAAGATGTAAAAGAGTAGAAGTGAATAAATTGAAATACTCTTGACATAGAAACAGAACTCCTTGATGGAGCAGATAAATGCTAAAGGATTTGAATAGTTGGGACAATACTTAGTTTTTACATTTGAACTGCATATGAGTTACATTTACCAAGATGCAAATATTAAGATAGTTATTAAGATTTCTATTTGGCCATGTGATGTGTACTGGATACTGTTCCTTAAGAAAAGAGTGTAGTTATATAAAATAAATTAAAAAATAAGTAAAACCTCAGGTGCCCTGAAATTATTTAGAAATCTGGCTGTGAAAGAGTACATAATAGAAACATAAGAAACAGATGAGTAAAAGATCATCTAGTAAGATGTTAAGAAAAAACAAAAGCAAGTGTAGTTTCATACATATGTGTGTATATATATCTATGTATACGGAAATATTTATGTATATATATGAAGAAATATAGATGGATAGATGCAGATACAGATATGGAGAAAAGCATTTTTTAATTAGAGAATTGTCAACAATGCCACATACTGCTAAGAGTTTTAATATGAGTGGAGGATCTTGGTGTTCGAGTTTGGTGATGAGAGATAATTGATTTACTTGATTAAAATAGTTTCAGCTTTAGTAGCGTGTTGTATAAGAATCCAGATTAAAGAGAGATGAAGTGAAGGTGAAGAAAAGACAGATTATACCTTCTATTGTGCTCTCACAGTTCTCTTTTTGCATTTGAGATATCCCAATTGATCCATAATCCCTGACAGGGTGATATTGTTCATTCATCTACTTTCCATTTTTGTTATCAGAAATAGGTATATATAATCCTCATTCCAAGTTCTAGGCTTTCAACTCTCACCAAAGGAGAGTGTCACTGTTTTGAAGGTTCCAGGCTAAGAGTTAACTTGGAAGCTTTCTACTTTTCCTTTCCTTTTATTTAGCATTCACTTCATCTTAGCAGGAAGATCTCAATCTTCCAATGTAATTGATAGATGCTGTAAGTTAGAAGACCGTCCCTGTGAATTAAATGAAGCAACAAAATGCAGCTGGTTATGTTCCTTCTCCACCCTAATACTTTCTGGGTCCCAAAAAGCAAGTGGCTGAAGAGATTCTCACAACTTTTCCCCTTCACTCTTTTCTCTGTCCAGCAAAAACTTTTCTTTCAGGATCTACCTCCTTTGGTTTTCTTCTAGGCCTATCTTTTTGCTGATATACAAAAGAAAAGTGAGAAGACAGAAGATATTCAGGTGAGACAGGAATTTGCAAGAGAAGTCAGGAATATCACTCAGAGAAGCCAATCCAAAATGTTCAAAGTCTGAGAGGAAGGGGCCATTTATGAATTATATTCACCACTTTAACTTTTGGTGTGTGATCAAGGGCCATCAGACTACAGACTTGAGGCTAGTTCCTGAATACAGAGTTCAAATGTTTCAGTGGAGGGTGTAGAAGCTTTAAAAGCAGTGTCTTGGATTTTAATCGTAACTTTCTTTTAGTTTGCTGTCATTTCTAAACCTCAGATTACTCAGTTAATCATGACCTCTGTTGATCTCAATAGATACGCTGTGGTTCAAATATAATAATAAACATATAATTTTCAGAAGTCTAAGTGTACTCTTAGATATTAGGATATTATTGTGACTAATGAATAAAGTTTAGGACTTGGATAATAGGATCTGTTTTTCTTTAATCATGCACAGACTTCCATTAAAAGTCAAGTAACTCTCAGGAAATAATTACTGAGTTATGAGGCATAAGTCATATGTTGGTAAATCACAGGTCTTTAATTCAGACCAAAGAAGTAATGTGGCTGTGAAACAGGAAGAAAGTGTAGCAGAGTATAATAGATAAGCAAAATAATAATGTTGTTATGAGACCGAAGGAACTGATTTTATTTTTTTAACATTGCTGTGGAATTAGAGACTGCAAATAACGGTCACTTTGTGGTTGTAGCTTCAGTCACTGACAAAGCTAGTCACATGCCCGCAGCAGCCACCTAGGTGAGACAATCGCTAGCCTGTGAAATCTGCATTTCCAATGAGCAGAACCCCTAAGCTGAAATATTAGTAAAGCTATTATTAAAGTTACGCAGCCTTGGGCAAAGAATCTAAGTCTTAGCCTACTTATCTATAACTTGCCTTTCTATTAATTTCATAGAGATAATTTATACACACATATAATTAAGACTTAAACAATTAAAATTGAAAATGAATGGTCGTAAGCTTTTTCATACATTATTTCATTTAATTATCTGTACAATATTGTGAGATAAGGTTTATTCTGTTTGAAATTGAAATATAAAAACTTAAAGAGGCAAAGGAGCAAGAACCAGAAAAGCAAGAGAATGGCAAGAGTGTTGTAATTTTAACAGGCCACTGGTGTGAGATATTAACAGTCTAGGTGTGAGATAACTCATTCTAATATTCTAGAGATGATGGAGCTGTGATTTTATTTTCATCTGTCAGAAATGGTTCAAGCCCATGTCAAAATACAGCAGTTTTAGAAAACCAGTTGTGAGTTTCAGTGACAACAAAAGGGAAGCTCCAGGATTAACAAGGTTGATATGGCTCCCAAGTCAATTATATCGATGGAACAAATGTTAGTAACTCACTAAATAAAACTCTGGACTTATTGCAGTGTAGGTACATAAATATGAACCTCAGTGGAGAACAAGAAAGAGAACCCAAATCCCAAATACCCAAGGGTGAGTAATGAGGTAAGTATTACTTACCTTTCGATGCTTGCTTGTGAAGCTCTGGTTCCCACTTAAGTGAGTTTCAGGGCTGATTTATCTGCCTCTTTAATTTGTAAACACACTCTCTTTATATGCAATGCTTTGAGGTATACAGTTGTATCCTACAATGTTATATCGAAAACGTTTCCAACAAATATCCTTGTCAGGGAGCTGTAAATGGCTAATACAGAGAAGTCAGGGTCTTGAAAAATCCTTACTTAACATCACACTCAAAACTTCGTGTCAAAGATGAATGTAAAATAAACAAACACAAATACACCTACCAAATATTGATAGAAAGCATAAGAGGGGAGGGAAGAATATCCTGTGAACAACTCAAAATCCAGAATAGATAGAATAAGAGATTAACCGATGACAGCATAATAATTCTAAGCTGTCTTAAGGATTCAACAATAGTGTGTCAAAGGGAGTATTAACTTTGAATATTTTAAAAGTATTTGACAAAGTATTATTTTCCAAGCTGTATGGATAGTTTCTCTGCAAAACAATAAGAATGAAGAAAAAATCTAGTATAGAAACATGAGTTGCTATCTTTTCTGTTATTGTGTGTTCTCTTCCAGCTAGGAGTTCACGTTTTTATGGTATAAAAATGATTACTTGGGATAGCTTTGTGGCAGTTTCTAATTCCAGCACTGGGAAGTCATTCTACCTCACTGGGATCCCTGGCTATGAGAATGTCCATCGTTTTATCTCCATTCCCTTCTGTGTGCTCTACATAATTGGAACAGTGGGTAACTGCACAATCCTTCACATCATCCACACCAACAAGAGTCTCCATGAGCCCATGTACTACTTCCTGGCCATGCTGTCTCTCACTGACATGGGCATGTCCATCTCCACCCTGCCCACGGTCCTGAAAATCTTCTGGTTTGATGCTAGAGAGATAGAGATGAATGCTTGTGTAGTTCAGATGTATTTTATTCATACTTTTTCTTTGATGGAGTCAGATGTGCTCCTAGCCATGGCCTTTGACCGGTATGTTGCCATTTGTGATCCTTTGAGATATCCCAGAAAACTTACACCACAATGCATTGTCTACATAGGGGTCTTTATTGTAATCAAATGCTCCCTTGCTTGTTCTGTTGCTGTTGCCCAAATTCCCACATTTTCCTTTTGTCACTCTCATGTTCTCTCCCATTCTTACTGTTTACATCAAGATGTTATACGGTTGGCCTGTGCCGATATCTCTTTCAACATATTGTATGGCTTGTTGGTTGTAGCATTTTATTGGGGTATAGATTCTCTAGGAATTTTTTTATCTTATGCTTTTATCCTCTGCTCTGTGCTAGGCATTGCATCCAACCAAGGAAAGATGAAAGCCCTGAATACGTGTGCTTCCCACATTTGTGCTGTGCTTATTCTGTATGTGCCAATGATAGGACTGTCCTTAGTGCATCGCTTTGCAAAACACTCCTCCCCCATTATTCATATAGTCATGGCCAATATTTACCTGTTAGTCCCACCAGTACTCAACCCAATAATTTATAGCATCAAAACAAAGCAGATTTACCAAGGTTTCCTAAGGATACTGTCACTTAAAAGAGTTGGCCTTACTCACACTTAGAGGGCATATGATTTACTGTTCTCCTCTTTCATATAGCTATCATTCTCCTCTTTCGTATTTTATTTCATAAAATAAGATCACGTAAAATTCTGATTACACGGTCTTATTTTCCAGTGGCAGGTGTAGTTGCTTTTTTATTTCCTTCCATTGTGTACCTGAGAAACTTACACAACATGTGGCAAAGAAGTATGGTTGCACTAACCTGAGACAATCCTTTATGTTTATCATCCTTGATCATATCAAATATAAATTATGTCAAAGTGATTTAAATTAATATTAAAGTAATTAAAGTACCAAGAGCATTTTGAAGACATTCGTTGCCAGAGAGGGCAGTACAGATAAATTATTATTCTGATAGTTTCACAAAGGGAGATGTAAGGGTTCTCTAGTGATAAGGTGTAAACAGCCTCTCACTTCTATGGACTAACAGTGCATGGTGAAATTCTTTATTAATTAACTAAATTTCCCTCATGATAGTTATCACTTCTATTGACATAATCAATTCCTAACCTAGCCAGTTATTTATTGAATGTATTTAATATAATGGTGCCTGGAGATTGGTAAGATTGGACAGCTGTCTCCTTCCTTTGTTTCCTTTGTTTCCTTTCTTCCTTTCCTTCATTTATTGGAGACGATGGACCAAAAACAAATGATATCAGAGTTGATTGTCTGAAGAGACCAGGCTTGTAATGTCAGTTGCATAGTTGGGATAGGTTAGTAAGAAGAAGAGTCATGCTCGCCAATACTTGTCTGAATTCTGAAAAGTACCATGCATGGTATTCTAGCATTGTTAAAGAAACTATCAAGCTTAGGAGATAAGGTAATTTAATGTAAATCACCATAAAAATGCTTATGTAAGACCAATGACCCTAGCCAAGAAAATTCCTAAAGTTAGAAAATTAGAAAAATAAAAATGTAATCTTTGTGTGTGCTGTAATCTTTGTGTAAAATTTGTGTGTGCTGCTCTGTTTGGGTAATGTCTTTGGAAGAGTATCATCCATGTTTAGAGATGATATTGAATGAGTTTGCATGAGAACGTGGGAAAAAAGATCCTTATGTCTATAAAGTGGATACTTTACTTAACCAACAATATCTAGCCGTGAAATGGAGAAGAACAAATCAGAAATGTGGGGATGGGTTAAGGAGTGATCATAGGTAAACATTTAAGTTTTGTTTTCTTTTTTTTAATGCAGATTCAATTCTGATCTTATTATTTCTTTCCCCATTGAAGAGTGATTATGGAATTGGATTGTGGTTTAACAGTTAACTCCATGTCAACCTCAAATTCCAGCACTACCCTGTCCTCCACATTCTATCTCACAGGTATCCCTGGCTATGAAGAATTTCACCACTGGATTTCCATCCCATTCTGTCTTCTCTACCTTGTTGGAATAATGGGCAACTGCACCATTCTTCATATTGTCCAGACAAACCCCAGACTCCATGAGTCCATGTACTACTTCCTGGCCATGCTTTCTCTTACTGACATGGTAATGTCCCTGCCCACAATGTAACACTCTTCAGGGTGTTGTGGTCCATTTCCAAGGAGATTCAGTTCAGTATCTGGGTGGTCCAAATGTTTTTCATCCACACTTTCTTCTTCACTGAATCGTCTGTGCTCTTGGCCATGGCCCTGGACCGGTACGTGGCTATCTGTCACCCTCTGCGATATGCAACCATTCTTACCCCAAAACTTATCACCAAGATAGGAATTGCAGCCCTGCTCAGGAGTGCTATTGCAATGATTCCACTTCTAGCTTGTCTGGCTTTCTTTCCCTTCTACCACCCCCACATCCTTTCTCATTCCTATTGTCTACACCAGGACATGATCCACCTTGCCTGTGCTGACACCAAGTTTAATGTTGTATGTGGGTTGGTTCTGGTCACTGTCCTGTGGGGCATGGACTCACTGGGTATTTTAGTATCTTATGTTTTTATCATTCTCTCAGTGTTAAGAATTGCATCCCATGAGGGGAGGCTTAAGGCCCTCAACACATGTGCATCCCATATCTGTGCTGTACTCATTCTATATGTGCCTATGATAGGGCTGTCTATTATCCATCATTTTGCCAAATACTCCTCCCTGATTATCCACATCTTCATGGCTCATATCTACTTATTAGTTCCACCTGTGCTCAACCCAATCATCTATAGTGTGAAGACCCAGCAGATCCGCGAAGGGATCCTCCACTTGTTTTTCCTTAAAAAGATCAGTTTTACTCTGAAGTAGGCATGTCCTCAAGACAATAATTGCATCAGTACTAAGGAAGTAAACTCACAGTGATTTTTCTGCTCTAGGTATGTTGGAATGAGTTGTTGACCAAAGACTACTTAAAGAGCAGACGTAGAGTCAACAGAGACTCACAAGGGAGGTTCTAAAGGACAGGGTTAGTGACTAATGGGACTCTACAGCCTAATTTAATATGTGCTTCATAAATCCTTTTTAATTACAAACATGTGACACAGTGGTGTGTTGAAAATCATTTTTATTTATTGTCTCCAATTTCTAATGCCAAACTTTATTCAAGGTCGCTAATCCATGAAGTTTTTCTTGAGTGTACCAAACCTATATATTTTTCGCTTTTTGATATTTTATATTTGCCAGGACTCTTACACTACCTTTTTATTACACAATTGTTGTGTTTGTAATTCTACATAATCCATCTTTTTTAAAGATCATAAACTATTCCACTGATATAAGAGCATATGATGGCTCAAAGCAGAAGTTATTATCTCTCACAAGGCATCAGCATCACTTTTTAAATGCTTACACACGTTTAGCCCTATTTGAGGAGGTTTAGTTTTCTCAGGAATAAAAAACAGACAGCTTCTATATATATTTTTTCTTTTCCTTAATTTTGGAAATAATTTTAATCTTATAGAAAGCTAAGACAGCCTTAATCAAGGCTGGAGTTCAGTCCAGCGGTAAACAGATAGTACTTCTAAAACAGGAGGCATCTTCCTCCTGCCTAAAATTACAATAATAGAAACATTTATTTCCTTTGCATATGGATTTAAAACTTAGGAGCCATTTTCACTCAGATTAGCTAGTTAGATAATGTCATAAATATTTATTTGCCTTATGAAAACATTCTCTGCATTCTGGCAGAAACTGTAAGATATCCTTAAACCCAAAATAACAATTTTCAATTTTATATTGCAACCCCGCATCTTTAGGCAAAATGCAATGTAATTATTTTCACAATGTCAAATGCTATCCTTTAAATTATGGACTGATCATCTTTATGCTACAAAAGGTCCTTTGTGACAAAACACTAATATCAGAGTACAGTAATGTTTCCTTCATCTTCGAAGGGTTTGGTATTTTATTCTACATAAAGCATTGTTGCAAAACACCTCATTATCCCACTTATCAGTCATTCGGTCTAATGGTTTAAACAATAAAAGCACATTTTTAAAACAGTATAAATAACCACAAGTTACACACAAAATTATAAAAATATATGTTTTTGTATATATAATATAAAGAGAATGATACCAATTTTTTTTCAATTTTTTATTCAATCCAATTAATTCAACCACAAGACCATATATATGTCAATCCTATATTTACAACACAGTTTTTTATTAGATGACAGGGAATAGTTCTTTTATTAATCTAGAGGTAAATATTTCCTACTGGAAAAGAGGGATTATATTGCAGAAATTATGGCAGATAGGTTTACAGATGCTAACGAATGTCCCAGTTACTATCAAATGCAATCAGCAAGAATGTTCGGTGTGGGAACTTCCTATAGGGTAGTCAAAAGACTGTTCTCAAAATTAACCAGTGGGACAGGGCGATGAGGACAAAATCTAGTCCTGTGGTTGAGGAGAGCAGCAGTGAGCCCATGAATGCTATTAAGGGCAATGCTATTGCAGGCCCACTTGGCAATGCCCATGTTCTCACATTAGGTATGGCAGATGATGTCACTCCTACAAAAGTGCAGCTGGAGAATGAGGAGGAAACAACTACAGTCACACTCTGAGTCACCAGAGCCAAGCCCATCTTGCCAATGAGAGAGCCTTTAAGTAGTGTTGTATAATGAAGGGGTGCACAGATAGCTACATAGAGATCAAAAGCCAAGGCCAGTAGAACAGCAGACTCTGGGAGGAAACGAGCATGAACAAAAACCATCTGTGTGAGGCAAGCAGGAAATTTTGACAGGGAGGGACCCTGCCCAAAGATTAGAAGCAATTTGGGCACTGTGACAGTGCAAAGAAGAACATCATTGAGCACCAGCATAGCCAGAAAGAGATACATGGGTTTATGGAGGCTCCTGTCTCAGGCCACCAATGCCATAACCAGGCCATTGCCCATCACAGCCAAGAAGTACATAAAGCTGAAAGGAATGGCGATCAACCTGGAAATCTTCTAATACTGGGACACCCATCAGCAGAAAGGCAGTGAGGTGAGTAGGTGTATAGTTGGATGCCCTTATAGAGAAGTGGTTGAATTCTATTAAACACACACACACACACACACACACACACACACACACACACACAGAGATATCTAGAAAAAATGACAATTTTAAAGTAAGTATTTATTGCCTCATCTTAGTTAAGTTCTAGCCATTTATTTTGACATGATGAAGTGGAAGGAGAAAGGAGCATTAATAAAACGGTCGAAGTTACTAAATAACGGAATGATTATGGGAAAATCATGCCCATTTTATGGGACACTTGGTTTTCTTTGCAAAAAATTGTTATGAATCAGAAAAACTAGGATCTGAATTCTTTTTTGTTAAGTGCCAATTGTTCTAAACACATAGTTTATTTGTATGTGTTTTGAACTTTTAAGGGGTCTGTGTATATAGTTTTTGCCTTTCTCATTTGACAATAAATTCTCAACTACAAAGAAAGTAACTTGCTCTTTCTTTTCTCTGCATAATGCTGAATGGCAGACTGGAGAGAAGATTCTATTTTTCTATGAACAAATTTATGGGAGAATATGGGGTGGGTAAGAAACTGATATATAACTGGAGGTATCGTGAAGTTTCCGATTCTTGTTTTCTATCCTAAGGTTGTGAATGTTTCTTTGGCCTAATTTTTCTATTATAAAGTAAAAACATTTCCTCATCTGCCTGTCAACTACAGCCTTGAATATAATGACCAAATTAGCATAAAATTTAAACTGCTGTACAGAAGTTGTTATATTATTCATGCTCTAATAAACACTGACTCACAGGAATCAAGTCATGGACTCAAAGAAGACATAAAAATTCAGAATGCAGTGTGTCCTCATTCAGAACATGAAAATCACTGAAATATGTCAAGGTCCATGGTCATTCCATATACAACACTGAGTCTAGTACAGAATAGAGTAACTATCGCTTTCATATCTAGGATCAAGAGAACAAGATCAAATCACAGAAACTTTTTTTAAATAATTGAGGTTTGTATTTTTAGTACATCAAATGACATTTTTAATTAAAAATCTCTTTTCTCTAAAACATGCCTCAAATAGAAAATTATTAATTTCCCAGGACTAAAACGTTAATTTAAAGATCTAGTTTGTAATCAAAAGTAGTATTTTTGGGAAAGTCACCATATACATTTACCAACACTTTTCAACCTCGACTCTTAGGAATTTTCAAAGTTATAAATCATGTTATTCAATCTAAAAGAAAAAAAATGCCAAAGTCTCCAGGTGCTGTGGCTCACGCCTGTAATCCCAGCACTTTGGAAGGCCGAGGTAGGCAGATCACCTGAGATCAGGAGTTTGAAATCAGCCTGATCAACATGGTGAAACCCTGCGTCTACTGAAAATACAAAATTAGCCGGGTGTGGTGGCACATGCTTGTAATCCCAGCTACTTGGGAGGCTGAGGCAGGAGAATTGCTTGAACCCAGGAGGCTGAGTTTGCAGTGAGCCAAGACTTCGCCACTGCACTCCAGTCTGGGCAACAATAGTGCAACTCCATCTCAAAAAAAAAGTTACCAAAATCAGGAATCTGTCCAAGCTGCCTTTTCATGTGGGCGTCACATGACTAAGTGGATAGAAAATTATCTTATTATCTTGAATTTCAAGATTCTGTTAATCATCTCATGTTCATTGAAATTCATGTTTTCAGATTATTCCAATCTTTAACAAGGAAGTAAGGCACATCATCACATTATAAAGATATATTTATTCTACTTTTCTTCACAGTTATCTTTCTCTCTATATATATCCTAAAATTTGGGTGAGAAAGAAAATATAAAACTCTGGTCCAAGAGTAAATACATGAAATGGATAAAGTGGCTTTTAGTGGAAACCATTTGAATAGTTATTTTGTTAACCATATGAAGGTGCAACTGCAGTTTTATTAGTCATATAAAACTGTCAATTCTAATAAAATGTTAGAAAACTTCTTAATAAAGTTCTTTTAAGGTTGATGAAATTTGAAGCCAAGCAATTGGTGAAGCCTAGAGTCATTTGAAGACTGGTATGCATGTGTAAATACATACTCAATCACCTGGTGTGAGAAGTGGCACTGTGTAGTTGGAGTTGAGACTGGAGAGAAGGCGAGGGATAAGAAAACAGAAAGCTGTGTAAAATTTGTTAATAATTTGGCCTTTATTCTACAACTAATTGGAAACCACCTAAATGTTTAAACTGAAAAGTTGAAATAGGAAGAGACATCAAAAAGGTTCAGAAAGCCTCACTATATAGCACTGTGATAATGAATTAGACCAAGACATTAACCAAATTCCATCATCTTCAAGGCAGACAAAAAAAAATCTCAATATTTACACAACTATACCTTGAAGTAATGATATATTCCTCAAAGAAAAGCAGGCAAATAAAAGGTGGAAGAGAGAGATGGTATATTTTTTAAAATAAGGCCATAGTTGACTAGTTGAGCGAGTTGCCTCTGCCCTTGATTACCTTAAGTACTGCTAACCTTATCTGTTTGGTTTTCAGGCTGTAAACTAATGGATTAAGGACAGGAGTCAAGAACAGAAAGAGGTTGGCCATGGTGACATGGAGAAGAGGAGATGTGAATTGACCAAACCTATGAATTAGGGCCAGCACAATGAGCAGCACATAGAAAAGGAAGACAGTGAAGATGTGGGAAACACAGGTATTAAGTGCCTTGAGCTGACTACTTTTTGAGGCAATACCCAGCACTGTTTTCAAAATCAAGATGTATGAAATGAAAATGAACACAGAGTCAATTCCAAAGGAGCAGATGACAAGAGACAATCCATAGATCATGTTGACTCTGACAGGGTCACAGGCCAGCTTCATCACATCAGGGTGGTAGCAGTAACAGTGGGATAGAATGACATCTTTGCAGAAGGGCAGTCGCTTGAGGAGGATTGGCAAGGGTACCATCAACATCACACCCCTAACCACAGCTGTAAGCCCCATCCGAGTAATCTTAGCAGGTGTTAAAACCATGGTATAGTGCAGTGGGTTGCGAATAGCTACAAACCGGTCAAAGGCCATGGCCAGCAGGATGGCTGATTCCATGCAAGAGAAGATGTGGATGAAGAACATCTGTGTCAGGCAAGAATGGAACTCAATCTCCCTGTGATTCAGGAGGAAGACATTGAGTACTGTGGGTAGAGTTGACAAAGACAGACCCAAATCTGTAGCTGCCAACATGGACAGAAAGATGTACTGAGGCTCATGAAGGCTGGAGGTGGTTTTGATGAGAAGGAGGATGGTGCAGTTTCCTAGGACGGCAGTGAGGTACATGACACACAGCGGGATAGAGATCCATATTTGTACAGACTCCAGTCCAGGGATACCTGTTAAAAGGAGAAGGTGTGGCTGAAACCAGCTACTATTTATAAGCCCCATAAGGATGGTTCTTGAAATCCAATCCAGATCGGCTTCCAAATGTTCCTATTTGGAGAATAAAAATCATATTTTAAGATAGAAAAAAGTAATGCATCTAATTCCTTTAAGGTGGCATTAATCTTAGGCTATTTTCATAAAGGAATCGATTCTTAGAAGGTTTCCAAATCTGTCTGAATAAATGGAGTTAAGGTCACGCACAACTTCTTGTAAAATGTAAGAGCAAGTAGAATTACTTAGGTCTGGAACACATAATCATTGACCAAGTGAGAAGAAAAATTATGAACCTAATTACCTTTTTTTATCTCAATGCTTAGAAAATCAAATCTCAGAATGTTTTCTTGGTAACTTTTATTATGTTCTCATCTACTTGTATTTTCAATCTATTTGGCAAAGCCCTGAAAGAAGTTCTGGCACTTCCTTTGGTTTCACCTTCATACCTAGAAATATTCAGGCCTATGGAAATGTGGATATTTATTCTGATATTCCTACCTGCAGGAATAAAGCATAGGCTATTTTAACAACCCACATAAACGCCAATTTATTCATTTTTCAACTTCATGGGATATCATTCTTTTATACCGTGAATTTCCAGGTTGTTTGAGGTATTTCTTTTGAATGATGTGTTGATTGTTTTCAAAGTAAAAAATCAAAATATAACAGGAGTGACAAAAATCATTAAAATGTTTGTATTTATGCAGCCAACTAACATATGAAAAACTGCTCATCTTCACTGGTCATTAGAGAAATGCAAATTAAAACCACGTTGAGATACCATCTCATGCCAGTTAGGATGGTGATCATTAAAAAATCTGGAGAGTACAGATGCTGGTGAGGATGTGGAGAAATAGAAACGCTTCTACGCTGTTGGTGGGAGTGTAAATTAGTTCAACCATTGTGGAAGACAGTGTGGTGATTCCTCAAGGATCTAGAAATAGAAATTCCATTTGACCCAGGAATCCCATTACTGGGTATAGATCCAAACGATTATACATCATCCTATTATAAAGACACATGCACACCTATGTTTATTGCAGCACTGTTTACAATAGCAAAAACTTGGAACCAACCCAAATGCCCATCAATGATAGATTGGATAAAGAAAATGTGTCACATATACAACATGGAATACAATGCAGCCATAAGAAAAGGATGAGTTCATGTTCTTTGCAGGGACGTGGATGAAGCTGGAAACCATCATTCTCAGCAAACTGACACAAGAACAGAAAACCAAGCACCGCATGTTCTCACTCATAAGTGGGTGTTGAATAATGAGAACACATGGACACAGGAAGGGGAATATCACACATTGGGGCCTGTTGGGAGTTTGGGGGATTTGGGGAGGGATAATATTGGGAGAAATGCCTAATGTTGGTGATGGGGGGATGGATGCAGCAAACCACCATGGCATGTGTATACCTATGTAACAAACCTGCACAACCTGCACATGTACCCCAGAACTTAAAGTATAATTTAAAAAAAGAAAAAAAATCATTAAAATGAGTATTATAATTATTTCTCAAATGGTTCTAAGATAGTACCATATAGTGACAAATAATTTCTTGAAAAAATTTGAAATATCTCTGTATCAAAATGTAAATATGTTAGGAAACAATATATATCTTAGTAAATGCCTTAAAAATAGCATGTTTGGAGAAAATGGTGTTAGTTCATGTCATTACCCTACCATGAATGAAGAAAGGAAATATTTTTCTATAGTTGGTTTAATAACTTTAGATTTAAATATTTTGTTTAAATTGAAATTTGTCATCTATAAACAGAAAATACTGGTACAGCTCCATGTGCATAAGGGGTACAGATTGGAAGGCAGGTAATATATCTGATTATCAAGAAGAACATGAAATCCAAATATAACATCTTTGGTGTGGGAACTAAATGGTGAGAACACATGGACAAATAGAGGGGAGCAAGACACTCTGGGACGTTTAAGAGGTAAAAGGTGGGAGGAGGGAGAGGAAAAATAAGTAATGGGTACTAGGCCTAACTACTGGGCGATGAAAAATACTCTGTACAAAAAGTCCACAATGACACAATTTACCTATGTAACAAATCTGCACGTGTGCCCCTGAAATTAAAAGTTAAAAAATATTTTGTAAAATTATGTAATTTAAAAACATACCCCAAATTAAAAAGCATCAGAGAAAAATCTGAACAAAAATTAATGAAGAATTTTTTCTCAGAGAAAGGATTACAGGTAGGGAGGATTGGGACAAGAGAATACTATTTTTTTGTTCTCAGCCAAAATTAGAACTTCTGTACTGTTTTAAAATTATGTAAAGATAAAAAAAATCTTTTTATGAGTGTTAATATAGCTTTGAAAAATAGATCCTCCCTCCCCTCCCGTCCATCCTTGCCTCCCTCCCTCCCTTCCTTCCTTCCTTCCCTTTTATTCTCTTTTTCTCTCTCTTTCTCTTCCTCTTTCCTTTTATTTGCTGATTGTATGCAAGGGTTGGCATTCTGATTGTTCTATTTTCAGGTTTAATCCTTATTTTAATAAAGTTTTCAAGCCAAAAGTAAAAAAAAAAGAAGAAAAATAGATCCTATATGAGTTACAATTTATACATTTGTATCCATTGTTGTGTAGACCTATGCTTATTCACTCTTCGTTCATACATTCTTGCCAGTGAGTGTTTACTGCATTCCACAAATCCTGCTCACTCAGTCACTCAACACACTGCTCCCTGCCATATCAAGACAAATAACCCTTAGAGTCATAAAATTCTTACCCACCACAATACACCATTCACCTCTTTTAAACATATATATACACATATACTATAGGTTGTATATACACATAGCCAGCTCTCTTGGCTTCAACTATTGTCTGGAATGTGCTGGAATTCACTTTCTTCTTTGTAATCATTTTTCCCTTCTGTTTTTTGCACTGGGGTAATTGCTACAACTACTACCAGCATCAAAACTCCAGTCAACAAGACTGCAATAACTAGTATAAAAGTCAAGTGTATTGTTACTCCATTTAGTTGTCTGCTTCATATTTTAATACTTTTTGTGCCTGTATGCCTGGCCCTTTACAGTGGGAATATATTATGTTTCTACTAATCTAATTTTTCTAGTTGCTCTCTAATCTAGCCAGATTTTTTGTTGTATTACACTAGATGTGAATCACTCATTCCCACATGAAAATGTGTACACAACTTCTGATCATATTCACAATTGTGATAAATGTTTCATTTCAACCAATAGTAATTAAATCCATTTATTAAAGGCCAGTTTATATGCAACAATCTAGAAAACATTTCCATGAGTAGTACATAGCAGAATTTCTCAAGTCACTAAGTCAATATCAAATATACTGCTTTGTTTCTGTATTTGAGATTTACTACATATAATTTCACGTTAGCTCCAAGCTGCGTCTTACTTGAATTTCCCTTACCCAATTTGACTTTACCTTTAAGATTAATATAGAACCTGTCACATATTTCAGTAAGGATAGTCTGGTTCTCTATGGACATAGAAGACACATAGCAAATTATGTTCAAACAAATAAATTAATGTTTAGAGATTTTGGTTGCAGCATATGCTTGCAAATGCCTAGCAAAGACGAAAATCTTACCAGTAATCCAGAACCTATTTTAAAGTTGGTATACAAAGTTTCAGGGGTCATACTTCCACTGGACTCATTTAGAACTGAAGAACAGATACCATTAAACTTAAAAGTAGATGAAGAGAGGTGTATCATCTTAGAGAGAATACATATTTTAGTATTTGTCAACTGGCTCAATTTCTCCGTATCCTCATCCTGAATTTTCTTTTATCTGTATGGTAGATTGCTCATCCTAGCCAGAGAGATACTCCATAGACCATTCTCAGAGAAAGAAAGACACTTATCTGCTCAAAGTATAACCCCTTTGCAACTTCCCCCCAAAACCTTTTAGGATGTATAAATTCTCCAGTCTTCCCCCAGAGCCAGAAACAACACCTATGTATGTGTATGTATATACTTGTGGACTGTGACTTCCGTCAGTTAAATTTCAACCCCTGAACTTTTCTTGGCTCCTCAGTTGGGCTTCTATATTGTCACCTTTTCTCATCTCTTGCTTCTCTTCCCCATCTAAAAGCTCTGAGCTTCCATGATGTTTTATTTTGAGTATAAGAAAAACGTCAGCTAAGCGTCTCCTAAAAAAATGCCCCCTCTCTGTTTTTTTAGTGGAAATAAATGGAAGTTATTTTTACATACTGTGTGACCTCCTCACATAAAGCCAGCACACATTGAAAGGGCTGACAAAGGAATTCAGAAGCACAGCTCTGCTCTTTCAGTCTCACCCTCTTTGGCATTGACAGGGAATGGATGGATTCTTATGAGATGTTAGAAGCCGCTGATAGATGCCCCTGCCTCAATCACAGTTATTTATTGCAACAAATAGAGAATCATAGACAGAAGGAGGCCAGAGGGAGGTTACCAAATATTCTCATGAGACTGTGGTCTCAATATGCTACACATGGGATGGCACAAAAACAAATTATTTGGAATCAAGGCCATGCCAAAGTTATTTTCTCTCAATACTCCAGAGTCCTTACAATTATTCACACTTTCATACTGAGAACAGTTGTGTGCCTACTGTTCATCACAAACATGAGATGAGCTGACATTTAGAAGTGATTGTTCCTAATACTTGGTTTGGGTCATTTTTGAGGTGAACCATTTTGAAATGTGATTCTCTACTTTTGTGTCTGTGTGTGTGAAGCTGAATATCAGAAACCATTTCTTTCATTATCATTCTTATGAATACTCATTATTAGATTGTATCATAACATTGCAATGTTTCAGGTTTCTTGAAAGGCATAGTGCCATATATGTTAGTATGAGTTAGTGTAATCTCATTACACTTTTTATTTCTCCTCTTTTATTCCTGGAGAGGTGTTGGTTGTAACTTTCCCTCTTCTTTTCAAGGTTTATTATGTCTTTCCTGTGGTTCTAACTGCTCTCTTTGCTTTCAATGTTTTATCATTTACTTCCTATTTTTTCCCAAGTGCCTAAGACAGTCCCTGGTATACAGAAGGCATTAAACCTATACTTGACCAGCCTCCCAAGTAGTTGGGATTGCAAGCACATGCCATCACACCCAGCTATTTTTTGTATTTTTAGTAGAGACAGAGTTTCAGCATGGTCTTGAACTCTTGACCTCGTGATCTGCCTGCCTCAGCCTTCCAAAGTGCTGAAATTACAGGCATGAGCCATTGTGCCCAGGCCAACAAAATTAAAAAAAAAAATTAAGTGAAAAAGATAACAACATACAAATGAAATATTGACCTTCTAAAGGATGTTTTCTTTTTATCAACTGTAATAATTATATTAATATCCCAATTTCAGTCCTATTACAGTTAAGAGTGCATAATCAATTAATATTATTACTTAATTATTTTTAGATCATCAACTGAACCCAGATTTGGCAAGTGTGAGACCCTCAAGCTGGCTTTCTCATTGTTTCAAATGTTTTCCTCATTCTTTACGTACTTCCTTGCTTTTTGACATAATAAAATGTTTCATGCTGATCTGGTAAATTCCCTAGGCTAAACTTGAAATCAACCATTTCTTCAAGGAGCTCTAGTTTATTTCTTCTTGGTAATATGCTTATGTTTTTGTAGATTCTGGATATTAGTCCTTTGTCAGATGTATAGTTTGTGAAGATTTTCTCCCATTCTGTGGATTGTCTGTTTACTCTGCTGATTGTTCCTTTTGCCATGCAAATGCTCTTTAATTCAATTAGGTCCCAGATATTTATCTTTCTTTTTATTGCATTGGCTTTTGGATTATTGGTCGTGAAATCCTTGCCTAAGCCAATATCTAGAAGAGTTTTTTTTATTTGTTTGTTTTTAATCTTTAGAATTTTTATAGTTTCAGGTCTTAGACTTAAGTCCCTGATCCATTTTAAGTTGATTTTTGTATAAGGTGAGAAATGAGGATGCAGTTTCATTCTCCTACATGTGGCTTGCCAATTCCAACACCATTTGTTTAAAAGGATGTCCTTCCCAACTTTATGTTTTCATTTGCTTTGTTGAAGATCAGTTGGCTGTAGGTATTTGGGTTTATTTCTGGGTTCTCTATTCTGTTATTGGTCTATGTGCCTATTTTTATTACAGTACCATGCCATTTTGGTGACTATGGCCTTATAGTATAGTTTGAAATCAGGTACTGTGATGCCTCCAGATTTGTTCTTTTTGCTTAGTCTTGCTTTGGTTATGTGGGCTCTTTTTTGCTTCCATATGAATTTTAGGATTGCTTTTTCTAGTTCTGTGAAGAATGATGATGGTATTTTGATGGCAATTGCATTGAATTTGTAGATTACTTTTCGCATTATGGTTATTTTCACAATATTGGTTCTACTTATCCATGAGCATGGGATGTGTTTCCATTCATTCATGTCATCTATGATTTCTTTCAGCAGTGTTTTGCAGTGTTCCGTGTAGAGATTTTTCACCTCCTTGGTTAGGTATATTCGTAAGTATTATATATTTTTTGCAGCTGTTGTAACAGGAGTTGAGTTTTTTATTCTATTCTCATCTTGGTTGCAGTTGGTATATCAAAGAGCTACTGACTGATGTATGTTAATTTTTTATCCTGAATTTTTTTATCTATCAATTATATTCAATTTATTTATTTATCAATTATAGGAGCTTTTTAGATGGGTCTTTAAGGTTTTCTAGGTATACAATCATATCATCGGCAAAAAGCAACAGTTTGACTTCCTCTTTACTAATTTGGATGCCTTTTATTTCTTTCTTTTGTGTGGTTGCTCTATGACTTCCAGTACTATGTTGAATAGAAGTGGTGAGAGTGGGCATCCTTGTCTTGTTCCACTTTGAAGAGGGAATGCTTTCAACTTTTCCCCATTCAGTATTATGCTGGCTGTGGGTTTGTCATAGATGGCTTTTATTTCATTGGGGTATCTCCTATGTATGCTGATTTTGCTGAAGGCTTTAATCATAAAGGGATGCTGGATTTTGTCAAATGCTTTTACTGTGTCTATTGAGATGATCATTTGATTTTTGTTTTTAGTTCTGTTAGGTGGTGTATCACATTTGTCGACTTGTATATGTTAAACCGTTCCTGGATCCTTGGTATGAAACCCACTTGATCATGGTGGATTATCATTTTGCTGTATTGTTGGATTCAGTTAGCTAGTGTTTCACTAAGGACTTTTGCATCTATGTTCCTCAAGGATATTGGTCTGTAATTTTCTTTTTTTTGTTATGTTCTTTCCTGGTTTTAGTATTAGGGTGAAATTGGCTTCATAAAATGATGGAGGGAGGATTCCCTCTTTCTCTATCTTGTTGAATAGTGTCAATAGAATTGGTACCAATTCTTCTTTGAATGCCTGTTAGAATTCAGCTGTGAATCCATATAGTCCTGGACTTTTTTTGTTAGCAATTTTTTATTAGTATTTCAATCTCATTGTTTGATATAGGTTTGTTCAGGGTATCTACTTCTTCCTGATTTGAGCTAGGAGGGTTACATCTTTCCAGGAATTTATCCGTCTCCTCCAGGTTTCCTAGTAAAGGTGTTCATGGTAGCCTTGAATGAGCTTTTGTATTTCTGTGACACCTTCATACTTGTACTTGGGTTATAGCATTCCAGGCCAGGCAGCCATCTTCCTATATGTGAACACCCTCTTCCCCTCACAGTTTCTGACCCCCCACTTTGGACAACCACCTCCCACATGTGTGTTTCCTCCTCACCCTTCTCAGGCTCTGGGTCTCCTCAGTAATGAATACTTTGTTCATTAGTATTAAATTGAGAATCCTTTTTGACAGGAAAACACCCTCACCTGTGCTCCCATGTGACCATCTGCATGCTGTCTTGTTTGTACATCCCATGCTGGGAAACAACTTGGATGGACACCCACCTCACACGGTCAGGTTCCCACATCCTTCTCTGTTCTGTTGGTGGTACCCAATCCCCAAGCCCATACACACCACTGTAGATATCTACATTACTGCACTTCAACCACTGGTTTTATGACTAAATAATTCAGGATGGAAATGAAAACTACATGGGGGTAGGCCTAACAGAAAAACGTGAAAAAGAATAGGAAGGTGAAGAGTCAGCTTTGTTCACATTAATTAAAACATGTTTAATTTTTCTGCCAATTTATGAGGTTGATTTGAAGAATTACTTTATAAAGCATGCTAATTAATTAATGATATTTGCTAGATATGTGTTTTTAATTTTCTGAAATTTAATCTGTAAAATTATATTTTTTCTGTGTTGTCTCCTTGAGCCAAGCATGAACTTTTATATATTTTCATTGATCAAATTTATGAGATTTTAAAATTTAGGTCTTCTGAGTTTAAATCATAAAATAAAAGTAGTTTGCAGTTGTTATAAAACTTTATTTCATATTGCATGAATATATCAAAATATCTCCTGTACTCCATAAATATATATACCTACAAGTATCCACAAAAGTTAAAAATTAAAAAGATAGACAAACAGATAAACAAAAACCTGTGCTTCAATACACTTCATTAATTTTATAGTTAACTTTTATAGCAAGAACTTTTATTTACATTTATAGCAAAAATTAACAGATGCTCTCTCCATGTCAAACACTGTTATTATCTCTTCTATTTTTTTTTTCCAGTTGATCATCATGGGATTGGCACTCATGTCATTTTTACTTTACAGAGAAGAAACCCAAGGACCAGGTAGGTTAAGTAACTTATTAATAAATGTTCACAGGCAAATATTAAATTAAACAGTCTGGCTTCAGAACCAGTTCATTAAGTTCTAGCTTCTTGGGTTTATTGTGACAATGTAAGTGCATCTAATTCTCATTTGTTTATGGTATGAATTAGAAATCTTAACTTACACAAAAGTATTTTTAAATGGTTTAATTTACTTCAGAGCCCAACACCAATTTAATGATAAACTAAATTTTTATATTTAACAAGGCTAAAAATATTCAAATGCATCTCAAATAATACAAAGGGACTTTTCTTTTTTAAATTACAGGGCCGGGCGCTGTGGCTCACGCCTGTAATCCCAGCACTTTGGGAGGCCAAGGCGGGTGGATCACGAGGTCAAGAGATCGAGACCATCCTGGTCGACATGGTGAAACCCCGTCTCTACTAAAAATATAAAAAATTAGCTGGGCATGGTAGTGCATGCCTGTAATCCCAGCTACTCAGGAGGCTGAGGCAGGAGAATTGCCTGAACCCAGGAGGCAGAGGTTGCGGTGAGCTGAGATCGCACCATTGCACTCCAGACTGGGTAACAAGAGCGAAACTCCGTCTCAAAAAAAAAAAATTACATAGTACTGTTCTCAAGTCAATTACTGTTGACAGCAGCATGTGTGCAGGTAGTGGTGAGTGGGGATTCCCATGAAATAGTCTCCCATTTAAGGGCAAATTATGTCCTTTGAGTTAAATAAAAAGTCTGGGTTTTCTTACACAGCCTTTCTATGAATATATTCAATCAACACAAGTTGAATTCGTTTATAGACACATTTTTTATCTAAAACTTTTATTACACCAAAACAAAAGCCAAAACAAAACACTATTATTGCTCCCTGAAGCTTCCTTTCATCATGAACTGTACCTACTGCTGAAGTACCTGTTGTTTATGTCTTTTGTCCAATATAATAATGAAAAAAAAATACCATAAGTGTCATTGCCTCACTTCTTAACTTGGTTCCTCAAGCTTTACTTAAACTCACTAAAGATCTCCATAAGGTTCAACCTTGGCTATCCTACAATTAGTTTTTGGCTTTATGGTTTCCATCCTCTTATGGCACCCATTTCCTGCAGGCATTGAACATTGCTTTGTTCTCAGTGATACCTAAATGCAGTTCCCTTGGGAATTAATCCATACCATTTTACAAAACAATAGGACAATCCATTACAAAAAAAAAAATACACCAATATTTCTCCTGTGTTAGTTTGCTGAGGATAATGGCTTCCAGCTCTATCCATGTCCCTGCAAAGACATGATCTCATTCATTTTATGGTTTCATAGTATTCCATGGCATATAGATACTACATTTTCTTTATCCAGTCAATCATTGATGAGTATTTAGTTTTATTCCATGTGTTTGCTATTGTGAATAGTACTGTGACAAACATACACATGCATGTGTCTTTATAATAGAATGACTTGTATTTTTTTGGGTATATACCCAGTGGTGGGATTGCTAGATCGAATGGTATCTCTGTCTTTAGGGCTTTGAGGAATCTTCACACTGTCTTCCACATGGTTGAACTAATTTACACTTCCACCAACAGTATAGAAGCATCTCTTTTTTTCACAACCTCATTAACACCACCCAAAATAAATAACTAGAACATAAAATAAAACAGTAGTAGACCTGGTAAAAGTGCAAACTGTGAAAACAAATTGCCCTATCATTTTCTAGTTATTTTAAATCCCTTTATATCAATTTTCTTACATCTAAAATTGAATTGCTATAAATTTACCCTGTAGAGTTTCTCAAGGATTAATAGTGAAAATCACTACCTAGTGCTTCCAAAGTGCCTGGCAGATAATAGGCTTCTGATAAATGTAAACTATTATATTTATGAGACCATTATTATCATTACAGTTGTGGTGGTTGTATTGTTAATAGTAAAAATATAAACATTGAAGTAAACTCTACCAGTTTTAGGGAAATGCTTTATAATCATATGGTTGGCATATTTATAATAACTTTATTCATATTCAAATTCAAATGTTAATCAATTGATGATTAAATAAACAGTTTGGTGTATATAATACGATGAAAAAGTAGTCAACAATAAAAATAAATTATGGATACAGGTAACAACACAACTAATCTCAAAGACATTATTATAAGTGGTAGCATTCAGACAGAAAATAAGACATTTGTTAAAATTTAATTCACAACGCCCTGCTCTTAAAAAAACAAAAACTACTTGACAGCGATCAGATTAGTGGTGCCAGGAAGTTGGGGTTGTGGGAGAATATTAACAAAAGCAAGGATAAAGGCATAAAGGCAATTTTCAGAGTGATTAAAATATCCTATATCTTGATTGTGGTGGTAGTTACATAACTATAAATATTTTTGAAAGCTCATTGAACAGTAAATATACATATATAATTAAACAATATATTATACATATATATAATATATATTATACATATATAATAAAACTGAATAAACTTGACTTAAAATATGAATTGAATTATATACATTTCATTTCAAAAATAACATTTTGAGAAGATTTACAAATATCAACAAGAGTCCAAATATGTACCATTTATCATTATTCATAATTTACCTTGGTTAATTTTTCTACTTTTATTTATCATATAATTGTCTTATGATGGCTGTATAATTTTATAAAAATATTATACTAAAAAGAAGTACAGAAGGGTGATAGAAAAGAAAGCTGTCATGTAATTTGAAATTAACTCAAACAGAAAACATACCCAAATCTATCACTTATTACCTTTTCACATTTGACATATTATTTAGCCTTTCTGAGCTTAAAAAATCAATTTGTATAATAGAAAATAATATTTTTCTCAGAGTCTTGATGGGGAGATTAAATTAGAAACATTTACATTACTTGGTGATAGTAAAAGTCTAGTTCTATTTTTATTATCTGGGGCAGGGAATTTAAATGAGGCAAGACAAATAAAGAATGCATATTCAAAGTAAATGTCTAAAAATGATTCAAATAATTTTCAAATGGTAACTGCAATTGGCATTACTATTTGGATAAACAAACTAATCAGAAACTCTATTTTTTTGTTGTCTATATGTCGTATAAAATTATTTTTTATAGGAGAGAGATTTTTTGGTTGGTGGATAACCTAGCATCAAGATTACTTTTTTTGTGGTTTGTTTGACTACTTTTTGACTGGGCTAAATAGTCCAGTTACCTCATGATGTTTACTCCACTTTATGGTCATTTGGAAAAACTAGCAGCAACCACAAACAATGAATGAATAAGAATGCTGCTTAGAATTAAACATGAACTAGGATCATGGTCGATCTCTTAGTAATTACTTGAAGGAGGTTAGCAAAATTTACTTTTGCCATAATTGGTAGAACCAAAAAAATCTGCAATCAACTGGCCATAATAAGGTATAGATTATAATATCTCATCTGCCTCATCCATTAATATGATTCCTATTCCAGTGTATATGCATTTTCAGATTTGTAAAATGGACCACAATATTAAACATGTCAATGTTACTAGCAGGATAATTGGGAGAAATAAAAAGAAAGGTATTTGTAACATGCAAATTATAATTAACATAGTAGTTATTAAATTTATGTTTAAATACTTACTGACTTTGACATTTTTAAATTCCACTTGTTGACTTTTAAATACATAAACTTTTGATTTAAACTTAGGCTCTTTTCAAGCAGAACAATCTCTGGAGCCTTCTTCGTATCTGTTGGGTCTTGATACTATAAATAATAGGGTTCATCATTGGAGGGAAAAGGATATAGGTATTGCCCATGAGGACATGAACCAACGGTGAGAGGTGTTTCCCAAAGCGGTGCACCATGGTCAGACCAATGATTGGGATGTAGAAAACCAAAACAGCACAGATGTGAGATACACAGGTCTGCAAAGACTTGAGTCTCTCCTCCCGGGATGCAATGGCTAAGACTGTATGCAAAATCCTAATGTAGGAGATGAGTATGAGCACTGCATCTAACAACAGATTGCTGATCACAAGGGCCAGACCATAGACATTGTTGAAGTGGATGTCTGAACAGGCCATTCTAATTAAGTCTTGGTGCAGGCAGAAAGAGTGAGAAAGGATGTGAGGACGGCAATAATTTAAGAACTTCAGACGGATGATGACTGGAGGTATTAGTAAAGAACTCCTACATAAGATTGCCACTCCAATTTTCATGATTTTGTCATTAGTTAGTATGGATGAGTAGCGCAACGGGTGGCAAATGGCGATGTAGCGGTCAAAGGCCATAGCGAGGAGGACAGAGGACTCCATGAAAGACAGACCATGGATGAAATAAGACTGGGCAATGCAGGAATCCAGGCTGATCTCTTGAATTAACCCCAGCAGGATCCCCAGCACCGTGTACACAGTAGAAAACCCCATGCACAGGTCAGTGAGGGCCAGCATGGCCAGAAAATAGAACATAGGCTGGTGTAGGCTTGACTCAGTCCGGATCACATGGAGCACCATGCAGTTTCCCAGGAACACCAGAGCATAGATGGAGGAGAAAGGAATGCAGAGCCAGGGATAGTGAATTTCTAGGCCAGGAAAACCAGTGAGAACAAATCTGGAACTATTGAAGTTTGAGTTAGAGATAGACATTAATAGAGGATTGAAAATGCTTCTAGAAAAATGCAAATTACATAGGTTTGTGATTCCCTGATTTTTAGTAATGCTTGTCTGCTTTTAGAAAGAAAATAAAATACAATACAATTTCTGTAATTGTCATAAATTCAGCAAAATAGAGACCTTATTCCTTACCCTTTAGGGCAAAAAACCTGTTGTCTAGACATGGAATTTCCAGTGCTAGTGACTAGGAATAACAGAAGACTAGGGAGTTTTATGAAGAACAGTAATGTTACCTAGCACATGGGAGTTAGGTTTTAGTCTAGACTTCTGGGAGTCTCTGTTCATTCCTAAAGGAAGACAGTGTATGATCACAGTTGTGTACCACTGCTATACGTGGCATCACCCTCAAGAGAATATGAGATTAGGTCATTTATTCTTAGGTATTGCAGCTATTTCTTTCACTTTTCCCAAAGGATAAGATCCCAAAAGGTATATACTATTAAATAGTTAAAATAACCAAACTTTGCAAAACATAAAGTTTAGTCAAGAGAAACTAAACAAACCAAGTGGAATCGAAACTGTTTTGCACATTCCACATATTTTAGCTCCACTCCAAGTTATTTACCTGTTTAAATTGGACTTTGTTTTTCTTCATTTTCATGCACTCGTTTATTCTTTGTAAGATTTCTTTCTTTTCTGAATCTCACAATAGTGTCTTAGGTCTATCATATAAAATGCAATTGGCATGCATTTTAAATTAAGTCCTAGACAAATATTTGTTAGTATCTGCTTTATCTATGACTCTGTCAGCTCTTTATAGGTAGAATAAAGTCAGTTATATAAGCAAGCAGTATTTAGTAATCACTAAATAGTCTTAAAGTAGCCTTAATCTAGATTTTTATAGATCTATGTCTACTACCCAATATTTTCAGCATCTCCCATCTGATGTAGATAAGGCAACATAATGTGAGTTTCTTTGGTTAAGAAATTCTATGAATAATTAGAGCTTGTAAGAATAATTCTGGGATATCAGAACATAAATGAAGCTTTATAAAAGGCTACTAAAATGATTTGTATCATTTGGTAATTAAAAACTATTTTTAAGAGGTAGCTATTTGACTTTTTAAAAAATAAAAATTTTTAAATATAAAGAGACTAATTTATATGAGCACCTAGGCAGTATTCTCAGTATACAAATGAGGAAATAAATAGTAGCCTTAGAAAGGGGGAGCTAGTAAATTATATATATATATAATATATATATATAATGATTCTGAAATGAAATTACATTTAAGATATGCTAAAATTTGATAAGAATTCCATGGAAACAAACAGCAGTGACTAATGCAATGTGTTTACTAACAAAGCTAAGAGAAGCCAGTAGGTAAAGATAAAAGGTTATTTTATCCTTAAAGATAAAAAGGTTAAAGATTAAAAAGAGAAAGTAGCTAAAAAGTTTCAAAGTTCAAGTTACAAAAGCAAATAAACATCACCATTTCTGTGAAGCCATTCCTAGCCTCCAATGACAGAGTGAATCCTTTCCAAGGTAATTTACTCCTGTTCCTAACATAGAATTAATTAAATACTTGTGGTGCAACTATTTTTCTTTCTCTCTCTCTCTTTCTTTCTCTCTCTCTCTCTTTTGAAATGGGATCTCATTCTGTTGCTACATCTGGAGTGCGGTGACAGGCTCTCAGCTCACTGTTATCTCTGCCTCTGGGTCTCAAGCAATTCTTCCACCTCAGTCTCCCGAGTACCTGCGACTACAGGCATGTGCCACCATGACTAGCTAATTTCTAATTTTTGTATTTTTTGTAGATGCAGGGTTTTTCCATGTCACCCAAGCTGATCTCAAACTCCTGGACTCAAGCTATCTGCTCACCTTGGGCTCCTAAAGTGCTGGAATTACAGACATGAGTCACCAATCCTGGCCATGGTGCAACTATTTTTCAATGGGTGTGTCTTCATTATACCATGTGGATGAGAGATATTTGAAATTTACATAGCCTAAACATATAACAAATGTGTTCACTCATCTATATAAGTCCTTTCACTAATTCAAGCTTTTAATTTTTCCTTTTTTTTCTATTTTAATAGCAGAGTTTTCTTCGTATTGTATTACTCCATGATCAAACTATGATTTACATTGCTGAATAATCTTTGCTACACAAATATAAACAAACATGTTCATGTTGAAGCTTCTTTTTTTTTTTTTTTGACGGAGTCTCGCTCTGTCACCAGGCTAGAGTGCAGTGGTGCAATTTCGGCCGATGCAACCTCCGCCTCCTGGGTTCAAGCGATTCTCCTATCTCAGCCTCGCAAGTAGCTGAGACTACAGGCATGTGTCACCACATCCAGCTAATTTTTGTATTTTTAGTAGATTCAGGGTTTCACCATGTTGACCAGGATGGTCTCGATCTCTTGACCTCCTGATCCACCCACCTTGGCCTCACGAAATGCTGGGATTACAGGCATGAGCCACTGTGCCCAGCCGAAGCATTTTTTATTATTTTTTATTTTTGAGGTAGGCTCTCACTGTGCCACCCAGGCTGGAGTGCAGTGGTTTGAACACGATTTACTGCAACCTCATCACTCTTGGGATCAAGTGATTCTCCTACCTCAACTTCCCAGATAGTGGGGACAACAGATGTGTGCTACCATGTCCAGCTAATTTTTAAATTTTTGTTGAGACAGGCTCTCACTTTGTTGTCCAGGCTGGTCTGGAACTCCTGGGCTCAAGTGATCCTCCCATCTCGGCCTTCCAAAATGCTGAGATTATAGGTGTAAGCCACTCTGCCTGGCCCACAATGAATCTTTATTTTGAATATTTGCAATAGAATTTTTGTTCGATATGATAAATTTATCCTAACATATTTGATACGCAAGGTCCGTGTCTACCATTTCTTCCACACTCCAGTTTTACTAAACAAGCTTCAGTTCTCTGAACAACGCATGTTAGGGCGGACATTTTTGTACTTGCTGCTCTCTATACCTGTTATGTGCTTTTCATCCTTCTCTGAGAAGATTATTATCTTTTAAGAATGAGATTAGTGGATTTAAACCTTTTGTTACATCTAAAATTTTAATCACGGTTTCAATGACTGTAACTTTTGTTTGTCCTATGACCCCTAAGTGGTGGTAATCTTATGGGACTGAACCCTTAAACCTTTAAGACTTCATGTTATCTCCAAGTGAATAGTGTCAGAATTGAATTGAATTAGGGGACATCCAGTTGGTGTCCACTACAGAATTGCTAGTTATGTTGAGAAAAACCCTTAGATATCTGATGTCAGAGTGTTCTGTTCTGTATTGAGTGACTATGTGAGAACTGGAAAAACCACTGTTTCCCCCAACCCACATCTTTAGTGTTGGGGGTATGTGTGTGTGTTTGTGTGTGCATGCAAGTGCATACATGCTGCATATGTGTGACACAGAGAAAGAGAAAAATAGGAAGAGATTCATGAAATATATAGAGAAAATAGCAAACTAAAATATTCTTTATTTAAGGGGATTTAAAAACAAAAACTCTAATAAAAGCAGATTGCTGAATAATTTTTTTAAATGTATGTGAAATGATTTCCCAGCAGATCTTCAGGGTGACCGTGGTTATTGTGAGTAGTAGCATGATGGTGGGCATCCACCTATTCCATGCAGAGCATTTCAGTGCCCTGAGAAATATAAAATTGGCTGAAAATTAATTTTAACAAATAGAATAAATATACAAATTAATGTTGATCTGTTAATTAAATGTAAAACCTTGATTAAAGTTCTGATACCCACTCCTTGCCATTGTCTTTCCTCGGCCTCCCTCAAGAGTATCTGCTATTGTTACGTTCTGTTACTTGCACTTCCTCCACCCTCTATTTTTGTCCCGTGTCTTAGTACATGCGCTAACTTTACTTAATGTACCCAATCCACTTTTGTCTGACTTATTGCTATTTGCTGTGATTTTTACTCATTTTCTCATCTCATATTTTACATATTTTCTCATCTCAGTACCTGCAGGAAACTTTTCTTAACTTTTAAAGCCTGATGTATAGAATGTATGAAAATAGACGACTAAAAAAGACTTTTAAAGCAAGGAGCTCCATAGGACTCTGATCTTACCTCTATCATGATATACACTCTATACCATTTAATTTTTTTTTTTTTGGAGACAGAGTTTCGCTCTTGTTACCCAGGCTGGAGTGCAATGGCGCGATCTCGGCTCACCGCAACCTCCGCCTCCTGGGTTCAGGCAATTCTCCTGCCTCAGCCTCCTGAGTAGCTGGGATTACAGGCATGCGCCACCATGCCCAGCTAATTTTTTGTATTTTTAGTAGAAACGGGGTTTCACCATGTTGACCAGGATGGTCTCGATCTCTTGACCTCGTGATCCACCCGCCTTGGCCTCCCAAAGTGCTGGGATTACAGGCGTGAGCCACTGCGCCCGGCAAGTAGACACGATTAAAACCCAAAGAAATTTGCTGGATTATTTTTATAGCTCTAGATTCTAGCAAATGTGAAACGTATCAGTGAGCTTCTAAGAAGTTATACAAATGAAGAAGATGCAAAAAAGGAAGGAAAAATGACTAGTGGTTTGGCGGGCATAATGAAACTTGTTAAAATCAGGCAATACATATTTATTTCCATGCTCTATGTGCCAGGCTCTTACGCAAACACTAGAAATAAATGTATGAACAGGAGAAAAACATTCCTACTATTGTGGAATGTACATTGTAGTAAATAAAGGAAAGAGAGAAAAATCAAGACATACTACTTGTGGGACTGTTGGCTCAATCAGGATTATTGTCTCTGCAATTTTCTTATATAAATACAAAGACCTTTCTTTGCACGTGTCCACTTTCTCCCTCTCTATACATGAGCAGGTTCTATTATGTCTCCTCTGAAGGTGCACTCAGGTTATCTATCCA
This sequence comes from Aotus nancymaae, assembly GCF_030222135.1. Taxonomy (NCBI): domain Eukaryota; kingdom Metazoa; phylum Chordata; class Mammalia; order Primates; family Aotidae; genus Aotus; species Aotus nancymaae. The sequence continues at coordinate 54,625,838 of NW_026988473.1, read as the reverse complement.
AACATCGACTAGACATAATTGCTCCCTCTTCAAACAGTAAAACGGTTCTGTGCTTTACAGTGTATACTTTCAAATGAAGAAGACTTGGCCTGGCTTGTGCCAAGGAATTGTAGATATGGTGTCATGGGAGAGGGACCTGGCCCCTAATATTTTGCATGGTTTTAAATATTATGTAAATGCTATCATACTATATAATCCTTGTTATATCACTGCTGACCTTATTTGTTTACTTCTATTTCACTTAACATATTTAGAGAGTTATTTATGCAGATACAGTGCTTAGGTATATATAAATATGCAGTCAAAGTATAAAGATATGTTTGGGGGTAACAAACACCAAATTCATAATGGTGCTTTCTCTGGGAGGAATAGGTATGTGGAGGGTGTTTCAACTGTATTTATGATGCTGTATTTTAAAGCCGGACCGTGGATACGTGGATTTTCTTTAGGATTTCTTTGGAAATAATTTAAAACTTACAGAAAATTTACAAGAATAAGAATAAAATAGTATTCTTGAATACATACTATTCTTATTCTTGTAAATTAATGACCTTAAGGAATAATTCTGTGGAATTCAATACATTCACAGTGTTTTACGAGCTACCACTTTTATCTAGTAAAGGCTGCCATATTGCCTTTACCATAATTAATCTATTGTTAAAATTTTATTTCACTTTCTTTAACATTTGTATTCATGCACTAGAGTACTGTCTCTTATGAGTTCTTTCTCTCTATATCTTCCCACTCTCCCCTCAACAAACAAATTTTGTCTTAGCCATGTGAGTGGAGGTTGCATACATCGTGACATTTACTCTTAAACAGTTCAGTGTGTTTCTTTCTAAGAATAAAGATATCCTCTTACATAACTACAAAATGTTTAAATCTAATTTCCCATTTGTATTTTCATTTTGTCAATGTACCAATAAGATTCTTTAAGAGCTTTTTGCCCCCCATCAGGATTCATTGTAGGATCAAACATTCCATTTTGTTGTCATTTTTCTTAATCTTACTTAATATGGTGCATTTCACAACTTTTTTATTGAGGAAAAAATTCATATAGTATAAAATTAATAACCTTAAGATGAATAATTCTGTGGAATGAAATACATTTGCAGTGTTTTACAAGCTACTGCTTTTATCTAGTCACAGCATATATTCATGACTTCAAAATAAAATCTCATACTCTTTAAGCAGCTACTCTTCATTCCTGTCTCCACCCAGCATCTAGCAACTACCAGTCAACTTTCTGTCTCTATAGATTTACTTATTTTAAGTATTCCCCATAAGTCTAATTATGTAATAGGTGGCCTTTTGTGTCTGGATTCTTTCACTTAGCATAATGTTCTCGAAGGTCATCTGTGTTGTAGCACATCAGTACTTCATTCCATTTTCTGGCTGAAAATTTTGTTTATTCATTCATACATCATATGATAGATCAACTTTCAATGAAATTACCAAATTTTATGAAATAATCAACTTTGAATTTCTAATGTCTCGTGAACACTAAAATAATCCTGTATGCCTTCCCTAATTTTTAGATGTGTCCCTTGTGTTCGTGGATGATTCTTTGAAAAAATAATTTTAGTTTTGTTTGTTTGATTTTTTTTTTTTTGTTTTAAATTTCAACTTTTATTTTAGATGCAGTAGGTATGGGTACAGGTTTTTTTAATATTGGTATATTTCATGATGCTGAAGTTTGGGGTACAAAAATACAGGAAACTTATTTCCTTTCTGTTGGTATATTCTAGTTTCATTGTTGTTTTCCAGAAAACTATTGTTAACTATCTTGTTTCCACAGTATTTCAATTTATGTATTCCATGTTTTCTTTAAACAATACAAGAAAAATATGTATATTCTACACCAATTTCCACATATACCTACTCTCTCTTCACAATGTGATAAAGTGCCATATTTGGTAATTTACTTCTTAGACAACAACTAAGTATATTATCATCTTCTTGGCAGATAAGAAGAAAATATCTCATTCTCATAAGACTATCTCTTGAAGTGATGACATATTCCCCAGAGAGAAGCAGACAGATGAAAGAGGAAGAAAGAGACAGAGTATCTTTTTCAGTAGGGCAATACTTTACTACTTGAGCAAATTTCTCTTGCCATTGAATATCTTATGCACTGCTGACCTTATCTGTCTGGTTTTCAGGCTATAAACCAAAGGATTAAGGACAGGAGTCAAGAAAAGGAAGAGATTGGCCATGGTGACGTGGAGAAGAGGAGATGTGAATTGACCAAACCTATGAATTAGGGCCAGCACAATGAGCGGCACATAGAAAATGAAGACAGTGAAGATGTGGGAAACACAGGTATTAAGTGCCTTGAGCTGACTACTTTTTGAGGCAATACCCAGCACTGTTTTCAAAATCAAGATGTATGAAATGAAAATGAACACAGAGTCAATTCCAAAGGAGCAGATGACAAGAGACAATCCATAGATCATGTTGACTCTGACAGGGCCACAGGCCAGCTTCATCACATCAGGGTGGTAGCAGTAACAGTGGGATAGAATGACATCTTTGCAGAAGGGCAGTCGCTTGAGGAGGATTGGCAAGGGTGCCATCAACATCACACTCCTAGCCACAACTGTAAGCCCCATCTGAATAATCCTGGCAGGAGTTAAAACCATGGTGTAGTGCAGTGGGTTGTGAATAGCTACAAACCGGTCAAAGGCCATGGCCAGCAGGATGGCTGATTCCATGCAGGAGAAGAAGTGGATGAAGAACATCTGTGTCAGGCAAAAGTAGAACTCAATCTCCCTGTGATTCAGGAGGAAGACATTGAGTACTGTAGGTAGAGTTGACAAAGACAGACCCAAATCTGTAGCTGCCAACATGGACAGAAAGATATACTGAGGCTCATGAAGGCTGGAGGTGGTTTTGATGAGAAGGAGGATGGTGCAGTTTCCTAGGACGGCAGTGAGGTACATGACACACAGCGGGATAGAGATCCATATTTGTACAGACTCCAGTCCAGGGATGCCTGCTAGAAGGAGAATATGTGGCTGAAACCAGCTACTGTTTATAGGTTCCATATGCAAATTTCTTGAAATGCAGCCCAGATCAGCTTCCAAATTTTTCTATTTGGATAAATAAAATCGTAAGTTGTAAGGTAGTTACAGCTAATATGTCTACCACTCCTGGGGCAGCATCTACTCTAGGCAATTTACATCAAGGAATTAATCCTTAAAAAGTTTCAATTCTATCAGAATAACTATCTAGTGTTTAGTCAATGGATAACTGCTGGCAAAATGTAAGAGCTCGTGGAATTATATTGGCCAAGAACACTCAATTGTCAATCTGGTGAAAATGAAAATTAAGTATATAATTTTCTCTCTTATCCAAATTCCTAGAAAAATTTTATTCTCAGAACATATTTTCTGTCTTGATAATTTAATCAAATTACATTCCCATCTGCATTTACTTTCAGTCATCTTTGGTGAATCTTCAAAAGATTTTCCAGCACTTTCTTTGGCATAAACATCATACCTGAACATATTCAGGGAACTGGAAACATGAGAATTTTTCTTGGTATTTCTACATGCAGAATAAAGTGTAAAGTATTTCAATAACCCACATAAAACCCAAGTCATTTTTTTCCAACTTCATGGGATACTAATTATTCTTAAAATAAGTTTCTACTTTAGTTAATGCTTTGTTTTAAAATGACATGCTGATATTTTCAAAGGAATCTGCTCATCAAAATACAACAGAGTGATAAATCATTGAAGTGGGTATTGATATTACTTTTCTACTGATTCTAAAATTGTATTGAACATCAACAAATAATTTATTGAAAGAATTTGAAATATATCCATTTCAAAATATAAATATAGTACCTTAGGTAACATTAAATATCTTGGTAACTGTCTTAAAAATAGCATGATTAGGGGAAATGGTGTTAAGTCACATCTTTATCCTACAAAGAAGATAGGAGGACATCTGTGACTGGTTAAATACATTTAGATTTCAGTATTCTGTTTAAAATGACAAATTGCCATGCAGAAACAGAAACTACTGATTCAGCTACATTTGGAAACAAGGATGGAGTAGAAATGAAGGTAATAAAACTGAGCTAAACTCTTACCTAGAAGAGCATGAAATCCAAATAAATAACTTTAGTAAAATCATATAATTTAAAAATATACACCAAATTAAAAACACAAGAAGAAAATTTGAACAGAAATTAATGCAGGACTCCATCTCAGAAAAAAAGGCTAACAGCAGGGAGGATTAGAACAAGAGATTATTCTTTTTTTTTAATCAGCCAAAATTAGAACTTCTGTACTGTTTTAAAACCACATAAATATTAAATAAAAGAAAATAATCTTTCCATAGATGCTAATGTAACTTTAAAACACAGACCGAAGAGGAATTTGTGTATTTCCATCTATTGATGTGTAGACCTATGCTTGTTTAGTCTTTCATTCATACATTCTTGGCACTGAATGTTTACTGCAATTTACTACATTCTTTCATGGTATGACTAGTAAGGAGAATTTCACAAAACATGTCCTTTTAGAGGAGGAAGAGTCATAACTAACATATATAGCCCTTTATAAGGAGGTCAACTGCTTAGGGACTTAGAATACTAAGTGAAAGAATTAACATTACACAATTTATTTTCAGCTGTACATGTGAAGTATCAGAGTCATTCATGTTTTTTAAAAATAGAAAATCAAGAAAGTTAATGTGAATAATATAATAGAACATCTAATCACACTATAAACTCTGCCCATGCAGTCACTGAACACACTACTTTTTGCCACTCTAAGACAACTCTATTCTAAACATAAACTTCTCACCCACTACAATACATCATACACATCTTTTAAACAGAAATATAGAATATACTACAGGTTCATATATGCACACATAACCAGCTCTCCCTTGGCTTCAAATTTCTTCCAGAATATGTTGGAATTCATTCCTTGGAATTCACTTCTTTGTATTCATCTTTCTCTTCTGTTTTTTTTTTTTTTTTTTCAATCACTGTTGCAATTGCTGCAACCACTATCAGCATCAAGACCACCATCAAGAAGACTACAACAACTAATGTAAAGGTCAAATGTATACTTAGTCTATATTGCTGTGTGCTTCATTTTTAATATGTTTTCTGCCTATATTTCTGGTCTTTTTCAAATTCAATTAATTTAATTTTTTCTACTTACTCTCTAGTTAGATTGGTTGTTTTGTTGCATTAGATATATTACTCATTCTCACATCAAAATGTGTGTACACCTTTTAATATTATCTCAACTGTGGTCATGCTTCATCTTAGCAAATACTAATTAAATCCACACTTAAAAGATACTTTGTATTCAACAATTTATAAAAATAATCCCATGACTATTTTAAATAATCAGAATTTTTTTCCAGCCATAAAATCCCCAATGAATGTATAGCTTAATTCCTCTTTATGAAAAGTGCCACATATAAATTCATATTATCTTCCAACTGTTTCCTTTCACTAAATTTGAGTTTAAATACCTTTCACATTGGGATTTCACCCTTCACATATCTGCATAAGGATAGTTCACCTCTGTTTGGAAATAGAAGGCACATAGCAAATTTTGTTTAAACAAATAAGTTAATAGTTTAGAGATTCCTACAGCAACCTATAGTTGGTAATCCCCAGAAAAAGGCATAAAACTTACTAGTAATCCAGGATTCATTTTAAACTTTGATGTATGGAAGGTTTTGGGGGTCATAGTACCCAGTGGGGCTTATGTAGAATTGAAGAGTAGGTACCATTATCTTGAAAGTTGGAGAAGAAAAGTGTATCATCCTATGTAAATATTAATTCTAGTATTTGTCAACTGGCTCATTTTCCAGGTATTCTCATCCTGATTTTCTTTTATCTTGTGGTAGACTATACATTCCAGTAAGAAATATATCCTATGGATTTTTCCTGTATATCCAAAAGACATTTAACTTCTAATTAAACATGTTCCACTTCCAAATTCTCCCTAAATTGCTTTAGGATGTATAATTTATCTTTACTGCCCTAGAGTCCAAAACAACACCTTGGTCTCTCACCTATGGACTATGACTCCCCATCAGTTAAATTTCAGCAGCTGAACTTCCCTCCTTGGATCCTCAATTAGGCTTCTATATTCTCACATTTTCTCAGCTCTCTTTTCCCTTCCCTCTCTAAGGACTCTGAACTTCCATGACATTTTATTTTGAATATAAGGAAAACTTCAATAGAGCATCTCCTAAAAACAATGCCTCATCTCTGTTTTTTAGTGGAATAAGGTGAAGAGTTACTTTACATAGTGTGCAATCTTCTCTCCATGAAACCAGTGCCATCTGAAATAGTCACAGGGGAATTCAGCAGCACAGCTCTGCTCTTTCAGTCTCGCCCTCTTTGGCATTGGCAGGGAGTGGATGGATTCTTATAAGATGTCAGAAACCTCTTATAGAGGCATCTGCCTCACAGCGGAGTTATTAATTAAAACAAATAGAGAATTATGGATGGAAGGTGGCCAGAGGGAGATTATCAAAAATAGTCCCATGAGATATTGATTTCAATACTATTTACACGCAGTGTCACAAAAAGAAATTACTTGAAACCAAAACAGTGCCAAATTTTCTTTTCTTTTCTTTTTTTTTTTTTTTTTGAGACAAGAGTTTCGCTCTTGTTACCCAGGCTGGAGTGCAATCAATGGTGCGATCTCAGCTCACCGCAACCTCCACCTCCTGGGTTCAGGCAATTCTCCTGCCTCAGCCTCCTGAGTAGCTGGGATTACAGGCACACGCCACCGTTCCCAGCTAATTTTTTTGTATCTTTAGTAGAGACGGGGTTTCACCATGTTGACCAGGATGGTCTCGATCTCTTGACCTCGTGATCCACCCGCCTCGGCCTCCCAAAGTGCTGGGATTACAGGCGTGAGCCACCGCGCCCGGCCCTCTTTTCTTAATACCCTAAAGTCCTTTTAATTAATCACACATTCATGCCTGAGAACAGTTGAATCTCTACTGTCCATCACAAACACTTCATGAGCTTTTCTTTAGAAATGATCCTCCCTTTTACACTGTTGATGGGAGTGCAAATTAGTTCAACCATTATGGAAGACAGTGTGGCGATTCCTCAAGGACCTAGAAATAGAAATACCATTTGATCCAGCAATCCCATCACTGGATATATACCCAAAGGTTGATAATTCATTCTATTATAAAGACATATGCACACATATGTTCATTGCGGCACTGTTTACAATAGCAAAGACTTGGAACCAACCCAAATGCCCATCAATGATAGACTGGATAAAGAAAATATGGCATACATGCACCATGGAATACTATGCAGCCATGAAAAGGATGTGTTTATGTCCTTTGCAGGGACATGGAAAAACTGGAAACCATCATTCTCAGCAAACTGACACAAGAACAGAAAAACAAACACTGCATGTTCTCACTCATAAGTGGGTGTTGAACAATGAGAACACATGGGCACAGGGAGGGGAACATCACACACTGAGGCTAGTGGAGGGGTTGAAAGACTAGGGGGTAGGGGGATAGGGCAGGGATAGCTTTAGGATAAATACCTAATATAGATGACAGGGTGATGGATGCAGCAAACCACCATGGAATGTATATACCTATGTAACAAACCTAAACATTCTGCACACCCAGAACGTAAAGGATAATCATAAAAATGTAATAAAAAAGAAGTGATTGTTCCTGATACTTGGGTTGGGTTATCATTATTATTTTTTTGAGGTGAATCCTTTTGAAATGTAATTCTCTACTTTTCTCTGAGAAGTTGAGTGTTGGAAACCATCTCTTTCATTACCATTGTAATAGACTCCCATTATTATGATATTGTTTCAGAACATTGCAATGTTGTAGATTTTTGAAGAGGTGTACTGCCGTATATGGTAGTCTGAGTTGGTGTGGCCTCATTAAAGCTTTTTTTTTTTTTTTTAGTTTTCTTCTCTTTTCTTCCTGTAAAGCTGTTAGCTATAACTTTTGTCCACTCTTTTCAAAGTTTCATCTTGTCTTTCCTGTGGTTATACATTGTTTCTCTCTTTTCAGTGTTTCAATGGCAAAACATTGTAGGCATCCAAATGCCTAATACAATAACTGGTATAGAGAAGGCATTCAACCTATGGGTGATCAATGTAGAATGAATGGACAGGGACTTCTGCTGTTTGCCAAAATGGAGTAAGAGGAGTAGAATTTATCTTTTCACCTAAAACAACCAAAATAGTTAGACAAAATGTGTACAGCAACTGTTTCCAAGACATTTAATATCTAGCAATAAAGGACCATGATCTCTTAGAAACAAAGAAACAAATAAACTAGGTCCTACAACTGCTGCAACTGATTGCGTTGAAATGCTTTGTAGGCCATAGTAAATGGAGAGGAAACCCAGACAGAGCCTGTGAACTACCTGAATTGAAAAATTATTTCTGATAATTCCAGGAGAGCAAAGTATCCAGAGTTCATGGCACGGGAGAAGAGACAGATGCACAAGAAAGTTACTTCTCAGGCTTTGGCTGTCCTCACTGTTCTTCCTGCTCATTAGTAATACATTGAGAATCCTCCATGCCAGGCCAACACCCTCATCTGTGCTCCCATGTGACCGTTTTTACGCTGTGTTGATTACATTCCATGCCAGGGAACAACTTGCTTGAACGCTCTCCTCACATGATCAGGTTCCCACACCCTTTTTGGGCTCATCGGTGATGCCCGCTACCAACCCCATACACACCGCTATAGAGGCCTACATTGCTGCACTTCAACTATTTGTTTTAGGGCTAAATTATTGAGGATAGGAAGAAAAACCAAAGTTGGGGGTAGACTGAAGAGAAACTAATGCAGAATAGGGAGGTGAAGAGTCAGCTGCATTCACACTAAATATAACATGTTTAATTTTTCTGCCCATTTATCTGTGAGGTTGGTTTTTAAAATCATAAAATCCTTAAATTAATATATTTTTCTATATTGTCTTGAGTGAAGCATAAGCTTTCATTTTGTCTCTATTAATCAAATTTATGTTATTTTCAAATTTGGGCCTTCTGGGTTTATATCACAAAGTATAAAGAGTTTGCAATGGGTATAAAACTGTACTTCAATACACCTCATATAGTTCTAGTTAACTTCTATAATAAAAACCTTTATTTATATTGATGTAAAAACAACATCTCCATGAGTCTTTTACCCCTAAATAAAAGTAATATCTATTCTGTGTTGCTATACATATGTGCTTAAATATCTCCATCAGGCCGGGCCCGGTGGCTCACGCCTGTAATCCCAGCACTTTGGGAAGCTGAGGAGGGCGGATCACAAGGTCAAGAGATCGAGACCATCCTGGCCAACATGGTGAAACCCCGTCACTATTAAAAATACAAAAAAATTAGCCGGGCATTTGGCACGCGCCTGTAGTGCCAGCTACTCGGGAAGCTGAGGCGGAAGAAGCGCTTGAACCCGGGAGGCGGAGGTTGCAGTGAGCTGTGACTAGGCCACTGTGCTCCAGCCTGGTGACAGAGCAAGACTCTGTCTCAAAAAAATAATAAATAAATAAATAAATAAATATCTCCATCATTCCTGTTCCAATCTGCCTTGAGGGCTGGTTATTTGTGTCCATGTTTTGGTGTCTTCACATGGATAAGACATCCTTGAAGGAGAGAATATGTTTTATGTTTGAATCTTTCTTTATATAGTACTATACACAGAGTGAACTTTAAGAAATTTTCATTAATTTATTTAATTACTGTATCTATTTATAATTCATTTCATTTTTTGCTTTACTATAATTTATCTTTTTCCTTTCTCCAGTAATACTACGGAAGTTTGAGTAGAAAAGAAAATAAAGAAGGGGGAAATAAATGAGCTAATGTAAAAACACGTGATAGAAGAAAAAATATGAGTAAATATTAGGGTAGGTGGGAGGGAATAGTGGGAGCTACAGTCCATGTGTGTGAACAATGAGTGTGTACTATCTCCTAAGTTAGAATCGTGCTACATGAGTACTCACTTTGCATATTACCTGTTTAACTGAAACACATGCACATTATAACCACATAAAGTGAAAACATGGTTCTAATATATACAACATTCAGTTAATACAGCATGATGCAATGCAAGGACTACCTGCACTTTTACTCTATTTCTCCCCAAGTTTATTATTGAAGAAAGAAAAAAGGCAGCTCCTTTATGAAAGGCTTCATATTAAAGTATAGGATAACAATTGTCACTGATTCAGGAGTGTTAAACTCCTACAAAAACCCTTGTCTGTATTTCTAGAGGTCTAGGAATAATAATGTGATTAATCACTAGATATAATGAGTCAGACAAGGAAACCCCTCTGAAGTGCAAGAACCTACAAGATACTTCATGCTTGATGCCAAGCCAATAATTGAACATTGTACATGGACCATATTTGAAATCCTTTAAAGTTTATAATCATTGCTGTTAACATCACCATGATAACCAGTAGCAATAACCCTAAAAAACCATGATAACTTCCATATCAATTAAGTCTCCCTGCCTTATTGTGGAATCAGGAGTAATCCTTTTTTAAAGCAATTACTTTCCTACAATGTCAAAATTCACACTCATCCTGATAAAATAACCATAGTTCTTCATTCTTTCTCTCTCTGTGCCTTTCCTTTCTTTATTCCATCCCAGAGTCTAGTACTAGAGCACAGAGTAAAAGATGATCTATTCTAAGCAGATTAACACTGGAGATATCTGGTGCACCATGACTGGGATCCCAGGAATGAAAGATACACACACATCAATCTCTACTATGTTGGTATCAACAACTACCATGTACAGGGATGGAGATTTATTCCCTGTACATAGTAGTTGTTGTAGGCAATACCTTCTGCTTATTATTCATCTTTACTAAGGGGAAGACTTTATGAATCCATGTACCATTTACTCTCCATGTAGGCCCTAGTGGATATCCTTCTCTCCAGAGTCACCACACCAAAGATGCTAGCAATCTTCTGATTCAAAGCTGGGGTATTTCTTTGAGTGGCTGTGTGTCTCAGATGTTTTTCCTACACTTCATTTTTGTGGCAGAGTCTACCATAATGCCGCCCATGGCATTTGACCAATATATGGCCATCTGTTATCCACTAAGATATACTGCCCTTCTGACCACCTCAGTCAGTGTAAAAACAGGTATTGCATCTGTGACTATGAGTTTCTTCATCTGGCCTATGATGGCATCAAAATCAGCATCTACCAGGGAATGATTGTGGCTTTGTTTTTCACATGCCTGGATGTGGCGCTTATCATCATCTCCTATGTCCTTATATTTTGTTCTGTGTTTAGAATTCCTTCCCAAGATGCCCATCTCAAGGCTCTGGGTACTTGTGACTCCCATGTCATCCTCCTATTCTATGCACCAGCATTCTTTTCCTTCTTTACTCACCAATTTGGGGGGCAAGTATACCACTCCATATACATGTCCATCTTGCTAATCTTTATGTAGTGGTACCACCGACTATCAACTCCATCATTTGTGGAGCTCAGACCAAACAAATTAAAGAGAGAGATTTATCTAGGTCTTTTCCTTGAACGAGACGTTTTATTGATATAGACGAAGAGCTTAGTTCTTCATTTAAAAAAAATTTTAATGTAACTCTACAACTCAAGAAAACCTAATAATAATAACAGAATGATTTTGAGAAAATGAGGCAACATTTAAGTCTTACTGTTTATGCTACTTTTGTTCATGACAATATTAGAGGAAGGACACCTTATTTCCTGTGCAATATTCAGCTTTGTTATAACAGGCTTGAAGCATAGTAATTCAACAGCTAATTTCAATTTTATATTGACACAGAAAAAAAGGATACCTAAAGATACAGCTCATTCTCACACATTAGAAAAATGAGAAACAAAATCCCAAATTAACCTAACAGAATTTTAGTTTATTTTTGCATGTTTACTTGTACAAGTATACACACGAACTCACAAATGTATGTTTATTTGCTTTATGAGCAAAAAACGATGACATTAATGACAGTGAAATACTAAGGTATTATAAATGCCCAGGCTGAGTATATTAAAATACATCCAAAAAATATAATAGTGCAATTTTTTCATAACAAGTTGCAATTAGGTGCTTATATGGAGATAAACTTAAAAGTATTTTGAAAATAAATTAGAGGTTGCAGAATAGTACATATCATGTTATCTCAATTATATAGTTGTATACTTATTAATGTATAGAAACATAAGTATACAACTTATTCATATATAGAACCATAAGTATACAACTTATTCATATACAGAACCATAAATATACAACGATATAATTGAGATTACATGATATGTATCATTCTGCAATCCCTAATTTATTTTCAAAATACTAATATTATTAGCTCATTCTCAAACATAAACAATGAAAACACTTATATGGCATAGACTTCTTTGTTCATGATCTGTTTTTTCAAAATTCTAGGTAGGTATTTTTCAAAAAATATTCACTAATAATTTAAATGGAAGAATTCATTAAAGTGTACCTGTTACAATCTGAACACTAAGGTCCCATAATCCTGCCAATCACTTGGAATTGATACTTTCTGAAAACAGAATGTCTCTGATCCCCATAATTTTATCTATATTCTATCCTAATGCACTATTTTTCTCCAGAGAATTGTCAAAATGTGTGATTATTGTATATATTTTACTGTTTATTGTCTTCCTCCACCTTTTCCATCACCCTCAAAAGGTAAACACTATAGAGTTGTCCCTTGGTATCTGCAAGGTATTGGTACCAGGATCTTCCACACACACCAAAATCCAAGGATGCTCAAGTCCCTGAAATAAAATGCAATTTGCATATAGCCTATGCACATACTTTTTAAAACTTTAAATCATCTCCAGATTACTTTTAATAACTAAGACAATGTTAATGGTTGTTATATGGCATTGTTTAGGGAGTAATGACAATTTTTTAAAAGTCTACACAGATGCAATTTATTTTTATTTTCCAAATAATACTGAGTTTCCATTCTTCTGATTGCCATTGTGGAAACTTTCTATGTTTCAAATTCTTGGAGATATCTTCCTGTGAAGAAGGCATTTCACGAGCACTGATCACCTGTTTATACATTAGGTTAGAGATTTAACTTCTTGCCAGGTGGTCAGCCATACATATTGAAAACAAGAACATTTCACAAGCACAGGCCTCCTGCAGCCACAGATCAGCTTAAGTTACAGTTTTGGATGGGCGTTACAGCATTGACCTACAGGGCAGGAGAAAAGTTACAGGATTTCCCTTTACATCAGGATACTGTGTCAGCAGGTTCAGGATCTCCAATTATCTTGTCATCTTAATGCTCAGACCCCAGAATCTCATGGACGTTATTCTTGAAGATCAAGTTAAATGGATAAAGCATGGATTACTGTCAAAGATCCTGTCTATCTGGCACAGTATGAACCCTCTGAATGTTATCTCCATGTCTATAAATTCCAAAGGTGACTCTTCAGTGATCTTCTAGGTTTATAGAGGGGCTAAAGAAACCTTGAAAAAGATGACTCATAGATAAGATAATAAATCAAAACATGGATGTAAGATACTTTAGTTAAAATGAGATGTTCAGTTTAAAGACGCAGACTTCTAGCTACTAAAGCAATAATTCTCAAGAAAGGTGGTCCAAGGTCCAACTGTATACCATTAAAACAATGGAATTGGCATAGCAAGAGGCAAAATGACTTCACAATCGTAGACACAGGGAGGGCTCTGAGAGCCAATGATTGAAGGAGAGACTCAGTCAGGTACCAACCAAAGTGAATCTATCAGATTTATCATTCCAAGAGTAAGTATCAGCCCAAGGAAGGTTGGCAGGGATTTAGAAAAGAGTGGAATTCTCCAAGGCACATTGTCAGTCAGTGTATCCTGGGACTATATAGGGGTGATTTAGGGACCTAGATGACTCAGAATCATCTCCTTTCCTTGCTTAGGAGTTTCAATACAACATTCAATGAATTGTTCTAGATATCTGGTTATAATGTTACTTAATATGAACTTTAGAATGTGTACCAGACATGTCAGGAGGAAATTCTGGGAATGTAGAAAAGTGGCTATTATTGAGGAGTCAAAAAATGGTAATTATTGCTGGAGATTACAAAAGAAAATAATTCCTAGAATATATACAAACATAGTAGAACTTAAAACAGAAAAACGTGAGATTTAAATAATTTTACTGAGTGCAGTAATTTTAATGTAACTAATTAGGAAACACATTTGGCATTAGGCATTAAAACAATGCAGGCTATGACTAACGGGGCAGCCTGTGGACTCAGACTGCCAATGACCAAATCTCTGCTCCACTGCTTACAATTACAAAGCTTTAGGGAAGTCATTTTATCTCTTTGACAATGATTTTTAATTAAGGAACTAAAAATAAAGCATTTATGATAGTGCATGGAACATAATAAATGGAAATTTAAAATTAGAAACATATTTGTATTACTTGGTTATAGTTATAATCTAGACTCTATTTTTACTGAGCAGAGGATTTAAGTGAGATAACACAAATAAATATAGGGATTAAAATTAAACATTTTCAAATGATTCAAATGGTTTTGAGTTTTAGTTGCTATTGGCATCATAATTTTGATCAACAAACTAGTCAAAAATCTATTTCTTTCTACTTTGGCAATCATGGTTTGTCTATATCTGTTATTCAATTGCCATTGATAAAGTAGGAGTACAGAAATATTATTTGGTTTGTGGACAACCTAACATCAATATTATTTTTATATCATTAATTTCATCACTTTGTAATTTACTCAAATATTCCAATCTCCCTATGAAGCTTCCTCCACTATCTGGTCATGTGGCTAAACCAGATACCAGGGGCCGTGGGTAAACAATATAATAAACAATATACAAGAACCTTGCCAGAGTAACAAAAATGGGCTGAGGTAACAACTGATCTGTTAGTAATTACTTGAAGAATGCTAAATAGCAATATTTACCTTTTCCCTAATGGGTGGATCACAAAACACCCTGATGCAGCTAACCATAGCAAAGTATTAATGGTAATACATAACCTATTTTATGCACTAGTATGATTCTCAGCCCACTGTATGTACATTTCTGCTTTATAAAACTTATCACAGTATTACAGATGTCAATTTTACTGACTGATGATGGTAGAAAAGTGAAGAAGGTATCTGTAACGTATAAAATATTATTAAAATATAGCATTAAATCTATGCTTACATACTTATTGACTCACCCTTTTTAACATCACTTGTTGAATTTAAATTCATACACATTTGATATGAACTTATGCTCCTTTCATGCAGAACAATCTCTGGACTCTTTTTTGTATCTGTTGAGTCTTTATACTATAAATAACAGGGTTCATCATGGGAGGTAAAATAACATAGATGTTGCCCATGAGGACGTGAACCAACGGTGAGAGGTGTTTCCCAAAGCGATGCACCATGGTCAGACCAATGATTGGGATGTAGAAAACCAAAACAGCACAGATGTGAGACACACAGGTCTGTAAAGACTTGAGTCTCTCCTCCCGGGATGCAATGGCTAAGACTGTATGCAAAATCCTAATGTAGGAGATGAGTATGAGCACTGCATCTAACAACAGATTGATGATCACCAGTGTCAGAGCATAAATGCTGTTGAAGTGGATGTCTGAACAGGCCATTCTGATTAAGTCTTGGTGCAGGCAGAAAGAATGAGAAAGGATGTGAGGACGGCAATAATTTAAGAACTTCAGACGGATGATGACTGGAGGTATTAGTAAAGAACTCCTACATAAGATTGCCACTCCAATTTTTATGATTTTGTCATTAGTTAGGATGGATGAGTAGCGCAACGGGTGGCAAATGGCGATGTAGCGGTCAAAGGCCATAGCGAGGAGGACAGAGGACTCCATGAAAGACAGACCATGGATGAAATAAGACTGGGCAATGCAGGAATCCAGGCTGATCTCTTGAATTAACCCCAACAGGATCCCCAGCACTGTGTACACAGTGGAAAACCCGATGCACAGGTCAGTGAGGGCCAGCATGGCCAGAAAATAGAACATAGGCTGGTGTAGGCTTGACTCAGTCCGGATCACATGGAGCACCATGCAGTTTCCCAGGAACACCAGAGCATAGATGGAGGAGAAAGGAATGCAGAGCCAGGGATAGTGAACTTCTAGGCCAGGAAAACCAGTGAGAACAAATCTGGAACTATTGAAGTTTGAGTTAGACATTAATAACGGATTGAAAATACTTCTAGAAAAATGAAAATTACATAGGTTTGTGATTCCCTAATTTTTAGTAATGTTTTTCTGCTTTTAGGAAGAAAATAAAATACAATACAATTTCTGTAATTGTCATAAATTCAGCAAAATAGAGACCTTATTCCTTACCCTTTAGGGCAAAAAACCTGTTGTCTAGACATGGAATTTCCAGTGCTAGTGACTAGGAATAACAGAAGACTAGGGAGTTTTATGAAGAAACAGTAATGTTACCTGGCACGTGGGAGTTAGGTTTTAGTCTAGACTTCTGGGAGTCTCTGTTCATTCCTAAAGGAAGACAGTGTATGATCACAGTTGTGTACCACTGCTATAGGTGGCATCACCCTCAAGAGAATATGAGATTAGGTCATTTATTCTTAGGTATTGCAGCTGTTTCTTTCACTTTTCCCAAAGGATAAGATCCCAAAAGGTATATACTGGTTAAAATAACCAAACTTTGCAAAACATAAAATAAAAATATAAAAATATAAATATAAATGACTAAAATGAAAATGAAAAATAAAAAAAATTAAACACATTTCAATTATGGTATCTCATACACAAAAGACATAAGTTAATATTGGGAGACACCGGAAAAGACAAAAATCTTGCACAAGATAAAAAGGTGCACAAAAATAGAGAAAAAAAATAAAGTCAAATTTAAATAAGTAAATAATTTGGAGAGGGACTAACATGGAATGTGTAAAAATGTTCTTTCTGATTTCACTTAGTTTGTATAGTTTCTTTTAAATAATCTTTATGTTCTGCAAAGTTAGGTTACTTTAGCTAGTTAACTTCTGTTGAAAACTTATGACACTTTGAGGGTAGTACCCAAGAGACAAATGACTGAAGTATTTCACATTCTCCAGAGGTTGATGCCAGCTATGACAGCAGTACCAGTGATCATACACTCTCTTCCTTTAGGAATGAACAGAGACTCCCAGAAGTCTAACCTAGAATCTAAATCCCATGGGCCCAGTAATATTACTGTTTCTGTATAAAACTCCCTAATCTTCCATAATCTCTAATCACTAGCACTGAAGATTCCATGTCTAGATAACAGGGTTTTGTCCTAAGAGGTAAAGAATAAGGTCATTAATTTGCTGAGTTTATGACAATTACAGAAATTGTATTGTATTTTATTTTTATTTTAGCCATCTGGTTG
Organism: Aotus nancymaae; assembly: GCF_030222135.1. Classification (NCBI taxonomy): domain Eukaryota; kingdom Metazoa; phylum Chordata; class Mammalia; order Primates; family Aotidae; genus Aotus; species Aotus nancymaae. Next base: position 54,608,432 of record NW_026988473.1, on the reverse strand, counting down.
TGTGCAGTAATTTCTCAGTGTGGTTTTAATTTGCACTTTCTTAATGGATAATAGTAATTGGAAAATAATGCGTTCGAATGCAATATGTCATTAAATGTAAATTAGTAAATAATTTGATGTCATAACACTGTAGTTATTGATCTTGCCAAACATCATAAATTTAAGCAGTAATACAGACCTTAGGAGAAAATACAGATTTTTACAGAACATCAGATAGTTTAATAGATGCTTCTCTTAAATTACTTCTTTTTTCCACCTTGTAAGATCATTCATGTATCAGAAAAAATGATATGGGAGACTGATATGCCTTTTAAACTAAAAACTAAAATATTTGATAATATCCATTTTATCTATGAATGTGTTAGCTTTTTACAGGTAACATAAAATCAGTTACTTAAGCATAACACATTTTTGTGATAACCAAATAGTCATAAATATGTCCTTTCTTGGCCAAGCCTCTTATAGCTGTATGTACTACCCAGTACATTCTAAGATTTCAATTACAAATAGAGCTCTATGGAAGCCTAACAAAGTGATTTGTATAATTGGGTAATTAAAAACTATTTTTTAACATGGGATGATTTAATATTTTAAGAATATAATATTTTTTAAATATTTAATTTATATGAGTACCTAGGCATTACCCTCATAATATAACTGAGTATCTGAACAGTATCCTTGGAAAAGGGGAGTTAATAAGTCTGATAAGGATAAAAAATGAGCTTGAAGCATAATTACATTTAAGGTATGCTTTTTTGTTTTAAATAAGGATTCAGTCAAAATAAACAACAGTGACTAATGCAATGAGCATTAATTTACCCATGCTAAGAGAATACAGTGGGTATATATGAACAAAAGGTTGGATAGTACAGGGTACAAGAGAAAATAAATGTCACTATTTTTTTGTAAAGATTAAGCTCTTTATTTTTAGATAATTATAGATGCAAATGCAGTTGTAAGAAATGCTTCAGAGAGATCCTGTATACCATTTACCTAGTTATGTTATATTTGCTTTTTTATTCCAATTTGAATTTACTGAAATGGATCCCTTCACTCTTCATGCACGTGATTATGTTCATGTAACATCATGCTGTACAGCTTCCAAAGAACCAGAAAATTACATGGGTGATAGCTGTCAAAGATGCCCCATTCCAGAGGACAAAACAGAAAGCCTTCACTTGAGTTTCATGCAGTCATCACAGTTCATTACTCGCCTGCCTTAATGACAAATTATACCTTTCTCTGCCTAGAGATTTTAAAAATTTTTATAAATCAGAGTAAAGGAAATATCAAATATGGAAATATATTTGTACTGTGGACTGATAGTATAGCACAAGCTGTGTGGGTCACAGGCACATCATGCTGCCTATCTCTCACAGGGAAAGGAAGTCATCTGGAGATGAAGCCTAGAGAAAAGAACAAATGGAGGCTTAACAAAGAGAAGAGATGAAAGAAACCAGCAGGAAGTGGCCCCAAAGTTAAGGCTCTGCCACAAAAAATAACACATAGTGAAAGATGCTCTGAAAAGTGGCTGAGATGCATGGAGATGAACTAAGAATCCGAGTATGAAATGTTTATTTTTGAAACTCCTGGTGTAAATATGTGATTAGCATGCAAGGGGCCAACCCAAAGACAAAATAGGAACTCCTGTATCTTTTCCTGTGTTCTTTTTGTCTCTGTTTCCTTAGAAACAAATCCATGAGTATCGGAAATTCCCATTCAAGAGAGAACTGCTCAGAAGATGTTCAATTCCAAAGTGTTGTTTTAAAAGTAGATGCCAGCTATACCGAACGGTTTTTTTTTAAACAAATGTTTAATTTAAATTTACTTATAATAATCATATATATTTATGGGGTAAGCAGTGATGTTTTTATACATATATAATGTATATTGTGATTACATCATCAGAGTATCAATCTTCTCAAACATTTATCGTATCTTTGTTTTGGAAACATTCAATATTCTTCTTCTAGCCATTTGAAACTGCATAACACGTTATTGTTAACTATAGTTACTCTAAATGGTGTAGAATAATAGAATGTATTCCTCCTATCTAGCTGTAATTTTGTATTTCTTAAAAAAAATCTCTCCTTGTTTCCCTCTTCCTTTATTAGTCCCAGCCTCTAGTATCCTCTGCTATACTTTTTGCTTCTAAGAAATCAATTTTTTTCAAATTCCACATATGATTGAGAACATGTGGTATTTGTGAAGCCTTTTCTAATCTCCAAGAACACAGTAAATCATTTCCTCCCAAGACGCTTTACCTATCCTCCTAAAAGATTAATTATGAAGGAGTACAACTATTTTTCAATGTGTGCCTCTTCACTATATTGTAAACACCTTGTGATTGAGAGAAATTTTGTGTTTCTATGAATATAAATACAGTACATGATGTAAGTAGATCCTTAATATCTGTTTATTGAACACACATAAATTATTTATAGTAAATTCTCTGGTCTCTTCAATAATACTGTTTTTTAAAGTCATGTTGCACATTCTGGGTTAGAGTCTTCATTAATGTGTAAATCATTACACATCACTTCCATTTTAGAATAATTGAGAGTCTTCATATGTCTCTGGAATCAAGTATGGAGGTTCCTCAAAATACTGAAAATGGAAGTACCACATGACCCAGCAATTCTACTGCTGGATTTATATCTAACATAAATGAAATATGAATTTCAAAGATGTTTGCACTCTCATGTTCATTGCAGCATTATTTGCAATAGCCAAGATATAAATAAACAGCCTAAGTGTCCGCTGACAGATGAATAGATGAATAAATTATAGTATATTTATGCAAGGAAGTATTATTCAGCCTTTAAAAAGAAAGAAATCTTTCCATTTGTGGCAATGTGAATAAAACTGCAGAACATTATGCTAAGTTAAAGAAGCCAGACAAAGAAAGGCAAATGTTGCATGATATCACCTAGGTAAAATGTAAAATGTCAAACTTCGAGAAACAAAGAGGAGAACAGTAGTTGCCAGGGACTGAGGGGTGAAGGAAATGGGAGATGTTGGTCAAAATGTAAGACTTTCAGTTATAAGATGAATACATTTTAAATATGTAAGGTACAGTGAGGAAAGTAAAGTTAATAATTATACATTATATACTAGAAATTTGCTAAATGAGTGGACCTAAAAATTCTCTCTCTCACACACACACACATGCACACACAAACTGTAGTACATGGGATGAAGGATATGTTAATTAGCATAATTTTTGAAATCATTATGCACAGTATGCTTATGACAAAATATCAATTTGTATGCCTTAAACATATAATTATTTTGATTGCCAAGCTTCAATCAAGATTTAAAAAATGCTATAACAATTGGGCATTCATGTGCAAAAAAAAATGTTAATCTAGATACAGACCACATACTGTTTCCAAAGTAGATCATAAATCTATATACAAATCTGTAAGATAGAGAACAAGGGAAATGATATGCACAACTTTCAGCTTGGGTGTTGAATTCAGTTAGGTACATTTTTCTGCAGCAACCAAAAGACTACTATAGTATATGTGTGTGTGTTTGTGTGTATGTGTGTATTTATATGTACATGTGTGTAGTTTTAGTCTCTCTGTATGGTATGTTACATTGACTGACATTTGAATGTTAAAAATAACTGGATTATATTTAATGAACTTTTTGGTATATATATATACACACTAAATATATATGTGTATATACACTAAATATATATTTTTGTTTCATACATAAATATCTGTGTGTATATGCACCATATATATGTGTATATACACTAAATATACATATTTTGTGTGTGTGTATATATATGTGTATATATATGTATATATATATACTAAAATGTTCACCAAATATAATCCAGTTATTTTTAACACTCAAATGTTGGTCATTGTAATATATCACACAGAGAAAGCCATGCACATTCTGCACATGTGTCTCAGAACTTAAAGTCAAATATATACATATATATACACACACACACACACACACACATAGTATTGTGTGTGTATATATATAATGTATATAATATATATATAGTATTGTGTGTGTGTGTGTATATAATACTTTAAGTTCTGAGATACATGTGCACAATGTGCAGGTTTGTTACATAGGTATACATGTGTCAGGGTGATTTGCTGCACCCAACAATCCATCATCTACATTAGGTATTTCTGCTAATGCTGTCGCTTCCCCAGACCCCTAGCCTCCGGCAGACCCCAATGTGTGATGTTGCCCTCCCTGTACCCTTGTGTTCTTGTTGTTCAACTCCCACTTATGAGTGAGAACATGCAGTGTTTGTTTTTCTGTTTCTGTGTTAGATTGCTGAGAATGATGGTTTCCAGCTTCATCCATGTCCCTGCAAAGGATGACCTTTTGTTTAATGATTTTTTCTATTTTCATTGTTTCATTTAATTTCTAACTGCTCTGAATTCATTCTTTTTTATAGCTGCATAGTATTCCATGGTGTATATGTGCCACATTTTCTTTATCCAGTTTATCATTGATGGGCATTTGAGTTGGTTCCAAGTCTTTGCTATTGTGAATAGTGCTGCAATAAACATATGTGTGCATCTGTCTTTATAATAGAATGATGTATAATCCTTTGGGTATAGACCCAGTGTTGGGATTGCTGGTTCAAATGGTATTTCTGGTTCTGGATCCTTGAGGAATTGCCACACTATCTTCCACAATTATTGAACTATTTACACTCCCACCAACAGTATAAAAGTGTTCCTGTTTCTCTACATCCTCTCCAGTATCTGTTGTTTTCTGACTTTTTAATGATTGCCATTCTAACTTTCATAAGATGGTATCTCATTGTGGTTTTGATTGGCATTTCTCCAATGACCAGTGACGATGAGGTTTTTTTCATATGTTTCTTGGCTGCATAAATATCTTCAATTGAAAAGTGTCTTCTTGAGGGATATTCGTGTATAAATTTTATTTGTCTGGCCTTGATGCTGCCCTCATGGAATGAGTTGCAAAGTTTTCCATATACATTATTTTTCTGAAACAGTCTATGTAGAATTGGTATTACTTCCTCCTGCAATTTTGTCAGAAGCACAAAAGAAGCATCTGCACCTGGAGTGTTCTTTGTATGAAGTTCATAATTCGAAATGTAATGATTTTAATAGATTAGTTATTCTCAGACTATCTTTTTCTTCTTGAGTACAAAAGCAGTTTGTGTCTTTCATAAAATTTATCTGTTGCAAGAGTTTTTAAAATTTATTGGTAGAAGATTGCTCAAAATATTCTATTGTTATCTTTTTAACATGAGTGCAATCTATAATAGTGTTACCTATCTAATTTTTATTACATAAAATTTATATATTTTACCTTTTTCCATGATCAATCTTGCAAGGCAAGATCATTTTGACATTTTCAAAATAATGACCTTTTGTTTAATTGATTTTTTCTATTTTCTGTGTTTCATTTAATTTATAACTGCTCTGATACTTGCTGTTAACCTTTCTTCTGTTTATTAAGTGTTTAAGTTGCTCATTTTATCTCTCTGTGTTTCAATTTGGTTCATTTCAATTGTTATGTCTTCAAGTCGACTGATCTTTTCTTCAATATTCTAATCTGTTTTGAATCTTATTTAGTTGTATTTCATCTAAGGCATTTCAGTTTTTATTTCTAAAAGTGTAAATTAAGTGTCTTTATATCTTCCAGCCCTTATTCAAATAAGTACATAAAATATCATCATCATTACTATTTAAATTTTTTTGGTATTTCTGACATTAGTGACAATTCTTGATTGGGCTCAATTGATTGATGTTTCTCATTAAGTATCATATTTACTGCTTCTTTACATTCCTGCTAATCTTTTTATTGGATGTCAGACATTGTGAAAGTTGCTTTTGTAGGTGATGGATGGTTAATTTTACATCCCTGTACACATTTTTGGGAATTGTTCTGGAAGAAAGCCATATTACATGGACATAAATTGATCATTTCTGGTGTTGAAGTCAAGGCTTTTTAGATAGGTCTGGATATTGTTTAGACCAGGGCTAATATGCCTCAAGTAATAAACCTTCGATTATTCCACCAAATGCTCTTTGAGTTGTAATGGTTTCTATTCTGACATACAGAAATATCCTCTATTCATACTCATGAGAGTATTAGCCAAAGTTATTTATGAAAGTCTAGGGTAATATTTTTCCCACCCTCAAATGGTTTTGTCACATGCACATACCAACCAGTACTATGCTGAATAGTTAGGAACTCTCTTCATGTCTTTAAAGTTCTCTTAATATGGAACTCTCTCTTTTTTGGTTTTTTTTTTTCCAAAGTATAAATACTTTGGTCTCCCCAACATTTAGCTCTTTCTCATTATTCAGACAGTTCATGATCAATCAGTTCACTCGTTCTTTAAATTTCATGAAATTAAATTATAAGTCTCTGAATATAATGGAAATGCTTTCCTGGAATTGGTAATTGGTTCTGACTTCTTCCCACCATGAATGCAATCAGTTTTCTCTTTCTCTCTCGTGTGTGATATGATAGGAGGGCATCCCTTGACATGTTTGTTATTAACTCAAGCTTGAAGAAAAACAGAAGACTGAAATTCTTCTGTGAAAATTCTGTGGGATAGGAATAGGAATCACTAATATTCAGAGAGTAGAGACCTAGAAGTTTTAGATTTATTTTTATACACCTTATTCTCATACCGACATTTTTTTAAAGGCAGATGGATTAAATAGTGTTCACCATAGGGAATAAAATTTATCAGTCTTTCATTCCTCAAGAGAATTGTCTCATACTCTTGCACAACTGCTGATGCTATATTTATCTCTTTAAAATTTCATTAGTTATAACTGCATGTATTGTTACATCAACATGAGTAGGTGCAAGCACATGAGAAGGTTGGAAAATTAAACTTGTGAGTATGTGTTCTTCTCGGTGCCTCTGAGATACAGATAGAAAAATGGTTATAAAGGATCTAAGGAGAGTATGATAACTGAATCTTTAATTCTGCATAAAAAGTTACTCTGAGTAAAAATTCTTAAAGGAAAATAATAATCCAGTTGTCAGGATTTGACCTAGGACACCAGTTTCTCTTGGCTTAGTGAACATTTTCAGTTTTTATTTCTTTTCTTGTTTATGGTGTATCTTTTCAGATTTTTTTACTAAAGCGGGTATATGTTCTGACTCCAACTCAGGAAAATATATGAAGATAATGCCAAAATGGAAACAAAGAAAGTTTAAATACCAAGATACTAAGATTCTTAGCATGTTTCTTAGATTGATTCCTCACATTTTCTAATTCCTCACAATCCCTTCTTTGTTCTGATGTATTCCGGGCAATAGAATAAATTAATTTGCAACCATATTACATTTTATGCGTTTTTGTGTAAAATAGATCCAGGAAACGTAACAGGTTAAATTCATTTCTACTAGGATGCACTGAATAGTCATCTTCTTACATTTAAGATCCAAAGGAAGAATTTTTAGCTCTGTTTAAGAATGTCAGGAATGTTTTCACAGAGGAGGTGATTCTTGAACTGAGAGTTGAATGATAAATTGTTATTGGTCAGGTGGCAAGGCCAAGAAAATCTAAAGAAAAAAGGATTACAGAGAAAAGTCTAAATAAATTGTACAACTTAAAAATAGTATTTAAAATTCTAAGATAGTTTTGTTAATACTGAAAATAAGTTTGTTAGCAATGTTAATATAAAGTAAAAACAAATATGTTAATAGTACATACTACATTGAGTCTCCTATATGCTAAGCATTTAATCACTGAGTGTAGACTGGGTTTAAATGAAAAGTAGTTATCCAGTTCTATTTTAGAGAAATAAGATTTTTTCCACATGCAATTACACAAAATCAAACATCTCTTTCAGGAATCTTAAATCTACTGAGCTATGTTGGCTACATGATTAGTGAAGCCATATTAAATCATAGTACTTGAAAATCATGTCCAAATCAGCTATTTCACTACCTCCTGAAGTAGAGTGAGTTCCCCACCCAGCCACAACCATTCCAAAATGAAGTTATGTACTATGTGACAGCAGAAACAGAAAGACATACTGGTCTTGAGTGAATTGGAGAGGTAGAGATAGAGATAGAGATAGATAAAGATGGTAGATAGAGAGATACGCGAGAGAGAGCATGAAGAAGAGAGAGAGAAAGCGAGAACTTAGAGCTAGACCATCAAAAGCAATAAAGTGGCTCCCATGAAATGCACACCTTTCCCAATCTCAACAACAATTTGAGTCACTATTCATCTTCACCTCATTGGAAAAATGAGTGATTAAGTGGAATTAAGAGTAGTTTACCTTCCCAAATTTTTGAATGGAGGCATTTCCTACTTTATTGATCAGAAGGAATTAGGGATAAAAGGGAGAAAATTTCTACTAACAGCAATGTAAAGAGTGAGTTTAATTCAAAGAAACTTTAAATCTGAGATACTTATTTTTCATTCATATTTGAACTTTCTAGCTATAAATAAAATGTAAAACAGAATATTAGAAGGAGGAGATCGCTGCTTATAGTATAACATAATGTGTATGAACATGAATATTTTGTTAGCAGAAGAAAAACAAACATATTTTCAATGCTTATACTACAAGGCTTTAGCAAAAAGATAATAAGCAAGCAAACAGAGAACATAGACAGGAAGACTAGCCTAGAAGTGGAGGAGAGATGTCCTTCCTGCTGGGATTGGGAATAGGAAGAGGAATTTGTATACTTAAAACTAACATTTTATGACGGAGAGAGGAGTTATGGCGGACAATTTGAAGACAGAGGTGAAGTTTAACAGTAGAAATTCTAGAACTTAGCCAGAGAATTCAGAGATGGATAAATTTTAGTGGCAACCTTTTCAGAATTGTAGTTTTCTCTGTACCATTGAGCTTCTCTGTTAGAAAAGCTGAATGTACTGATAAAATGTGAGATTTTCAGGCACAGAGGGAGCACAGATATTGTGTCAGGTGTCAAAGAAGTAACTAATGTGTTTTACCATGAACAAAATGTAAAAGAAGGTGAATTACTAATATGGAGTAGTGGAATCAAAGAAAGAAAAAAATGACATGTGACAATATACTGCATACAAAAATGAGAGATTTGTCAGGATACAAGACTGTAAATGACATGGAATGTCTAATAGGTAATTTTCCAAGGTAAGGTGCAAGTTTATTTTGCAGTTCTGTGAAGCTAATGTGAAGCATGAATGGAAACTTTTGTTTATTTTGTTGGAGGGAGACATGGCTATTGTCCTCGTATTAATGCATAAAGCAGAGTTAGTGTACTAGTGTATCCACCAAGGAAAAAAATAAGATCCAGACACAAAAATATTTATCTCTCTTACCTTTTTGTACGCTAATTATAAAATGTGATGTGCTTTTTTATTTCTTTACTTTTTTAATTATCAAAATTTAGATGTATATGACTTTGAAACCAGGGTGTCTCATTCCCCAAGTTAATTCTACACACCGCCAGAAAATAAAAATTCTGAAGGAGTTTGTTGGGTGATATATCGACACAAATACAGAGGGAGCAAAATATTAAAATAAATGAATTATATAGAAAAACAATGGTTTAGGAACTACACTGAGCTGTGGGTTTCTCTGGGACAAATATAGGATAGGCTGTTTTTAGGCATTGATTGGCAGAAGGTAACTTATCTGGATGTTATTATGCACAGGAGGTTTTGCCTGATTGAATAGGCAACAATGAAAAAGTAATGGAATAATGACTTCACATTAAGGACCCTCATTAGGGTATGGAGAGTTGATCATGAGAATTAATGACAGACGGATACAGGATCAGGGAGACTGGTATATTCCTTAGTCAGCAAGGATAAGTGGTGAATTTAAAAGGCAAATCAAAACAAACAAACAAAAATACCTTTGAGTTTATAGTCCTTAAGAGACTAAGGGAGTTAGTAGATGGCATTTTTGGCTCACTTATAATTCTGACTCCGTGATGCCTCTGAAAAATATTTTGTACAGCCTACTGAAGGAAAAAAAACTATCATCACCCAATATGAATAAAAAGTAAATCTTCACCCTGGGTAATTTAGAGTTCTACTCTCGTTCTAGAAAAATAGTCCTTTAATAGAATTCTCTATAAAATACTTTGTATAAATATAAATTGGATCCACAGATGTTTACCTCTTGGTGGAATTAGTAGCACACAGAGTAGCTAAGAGGTTAAATTGAAGATTCTTATAACGAAACATATAAAGCATTTCTAGTGTTTGAGTCTTTTCCATGTAAGAGATTCTTTGATATTAGGATGGAAGAAATACCCATCAAAGTTGACATCAGCTTTCTCCTAGTTATTAAGCTATCTTCGGAGAAAAGCTCCTTCCTGTGGCTCTGAATTTTGCACAATGTGGTCACAAGTCACACTGTGGCTCCACCACAGCTAATACAAAATATCACAGAAAGTGATCAGGAAGTATGAAAAACTGGATATGATGCAAATGACAGTTTTCTTGGGGAGTAAAACTTTTTCATCTCACATCTCACACTGGAGAGAGAAAAGTATCTATACATACCTATACATATTGTCTTACCTTTAATTAAAATGGATCTGATGGGAAAAATGACATGTGTTTTTTCTGTGTGTGTGTGTGTGTGTGTGTGTGTGTGAAAGAGAGAGAGAGAGAAAGAGAGAGAGAGAATGCTAATGGGATAGTTGTATTTAGGGAGGTAAGATTTTGTAGGAAGAACATAAAGAGCCAGGCAAAGAATACTTAGATCAGCCCAGAAAGTCCACACGTGGCTTCCAGTCATGCACTCAGGAAATATCTGAGAGCTAAACCGATGGGAGGGCTGTTTACCAATATTATAGATTCATCTCAGTCCTAGATTATCCAGCAATCAACTAAACACATGCTTAAGGCATCAGAAGAGTCAGGGTTTTAATTAACTGAATCTTCTTCTAACAGAGATATTATTGGAGGAAACCATGTAATGTGCATATATGCATAACTCATGTATTTTCAAAAGGGAATCAATAAAGAACAACTCCAGGAAAAAATATAATAAATTTTCTATTCAAATTTTTTAATCAGTTCAGAGCAACTTTACTCTCTTCTTCTGCAAGGTTAGACACCCAATCTTGGCATAAAGACATTTTATCCTACCCATTCAGCCAAAGAACAATTAGACTTTACATAAGATATACAAATATTCCAATGAGAAATAAATATCCATACTGCTTTCATTTTTGTGATGACTACGTACATAAAGCTTTTTTTTTTTTTTTTTTTTGAGACGGAGTTTCGCTCTTGATACCCAGGCTGGAGTGCAATGGCGCGATCTCGGCTCACCGCAACCTCCGCCTCCTGGGTTCAGGCAATACTCCTGCCTCAGCCTCCTGAGTAGCTGGGATTACAGGCACGCGCCACCGTGCCCAGCTATTTTTTTTTTTTTGTATTAGTAGAGACAGGGTTTCACCATGTTGACCAGGATGGTCTCGATCTCTTGACCTCGTGATCCACCCGCCTCGGCCTCCCAAAGTGCTGGGATTACAGGCTTGAGCCACCGCGCCCGGCCACATAAAGCTTTATAATCGGCTCTCCTCCGGATGGAACACAGTGAAGATTGACGTGAGTGCAGCCAGGAGAGGTCCTCTTCCAATTGTTCCATTTGGATTAACTGCAAACCACCTTGTTTGCCTTGCAATTAGCTTTAGAAACAACCATAGCTGTTGGGATTTTTTTTTAATCCAGATGAAATTAATTCTCAGAAACAAAACTTCTACTGAATCATGGATTGAAGAGAAGACTAAAGATCTAATTCAATATTATCAGCTAAATGAAGTCTATGTTTTTCCTTATAATATGGTAAGTAGATGGAAGAAGTTTAAACAGGTATTTACATTGGTCAGGGATCCTTGAAGAAGATGGACTTGAGTGGCCAGTAAGAGAAGGCTGTGACCAGTACAGCTTAACAATAGAACAGTAGAAACAAAAAGCAGATAAGAGAGTCAGAAGTAATAGAAGATTATAGTGGTACCTGCTGTCCATTGAATAAAAGAATCAAAACCTTCTTCACAAGCCCTGGACAGAAGGCCCCCAAATACAGCTACAAAAAGGGGAACTCATTCTAGCCACAAAAGGTTTACGATACTGGTTGTATGGAGACAATATTCTTGATGATTCCTTTATAGAAGGTATTTCAAGAATGAGGGGATGGTTCCCTAGAAAATGTGTGGGAAAGTGTCTCTGTGATGCTGAAACAGATCAAGCCTCAGAGGATGAGAAGAAAAATAGATAGCTGCTGTTAAAACAAAATTATCCTTTAAGTCTGCTTAATTACTTGAAAATTGTACATATTAGTAAAGCAGTATGCAATGAGCCTACTCTGGTTAAAATATTCTTTTCCTCAAGTGTGCCCTAATGCAACGATTTAAATATTTTTATTACCATTTTGAAATGGAGAAGCCATTCTGCATTTGCCTTTGAATGCCTGCCCTTCTTTACCACCTCCTCTTCTACCTCAAAAGAAAAACATTTCACCCAAGTAAGTTAATGGCATTTTCTCTAGGCTTGTTTTTATGCACAGTACACTCTGGACCTCACCTGCAGATACAGTAAATATCTGTATTGCCAGGAGCATCTGCATGTGGTGTTTCTCTTTTCCCTCAGCTGATACTTCTTATATGATATTCAAGATACTATAGACCTCAATTTATCAGATTCAGTATAAGCTCAAATTTTGTTATCTGTCTTTTAATAATGCAAATTTTGTCAAATAAAATAAAGATCAACGGATGTTCTGTATATAAAAAATAAATATATAAAAATTGATTATTCTTGTTAACAAATAACATCACAATTAAATTCCATTGAACAAATACATTTATCTTTTCAATGTTTTCTAGATCATTTGAAATACTTGTGTTTATTTGTTTGATGCTTTCAGATTTATTTTACTGATGATTTTGTAATTGCCTTATGTATTTTTAAAAGATACTACTTATTGATATGATATTAACATGAGAAAATGCTTTAAGATAAATAAAATATATTATGATTTAGGCTAGTATTCTTTTAGACTGTTATTTCATCAAGTGCAATTTTGTCAGTACAACATTTTTAGATCTAAAATTTGGTAAGTTTTTTTTTTATATCAAGTTTTAGGTATTTCCATCTGGCTTGTTTACCATTTAACATATAATCAATTTTATTCTGTATTGTTTATCTCTAAGCCTATTGGAAAACCAAACTGATATTCTTTGACTGATAAATACATAGAAATAAATTGTGAGCAGGTCTTCTTTGTATATTGAATAGTGTGCAGTATTCTATGCTTTTGTGTTGAAATAGAGACAAAATGAGATAGAGAAAAAGTAAGGGAGAGAGGCTTTAGGAGGTATTCCTGAATCTATTTAACCAGTACAGGAGTGTGCTCGACAAAACACCCTTAACGCCATATTTAATTTCTGATCATATAAATTTCTATAAATCCAGGTGAGAACCGATAGCACAAGAAAGAAAACAAACAAGCTAACTAAACCGGAAGACTTTCTAAAGCAGCTGTAAGCCAACATGCTCAAGCTCAATGGCACAGTGTTCATGCCTTCAGTGCTGACACTGATTGGGATCCCTGGCTTGGAGCCTGTGCAGTTTTGGATTGGGATTCCTTTCTCTGCCATGTACATCATTGCTGTGTTTGGGAATTCCCTGCTCTTGGTCATCATCAAAGCTGAGCGCAGCCTCCATGAGCCCATGTATATCTTCCTGGCAATGCTTGGAGCAACAGACATTGCTCTCAGTACCTGCATCCTACCTAAAATGCTAGGAATATTCTGGTTTCACCTGCCACAAATATACTTTGATGCCTGTCTCTTGCAGATGTGGCTCATCCACTCATTGCAGTGTATTGAGTCAGGTATTTTGCTGGCCATGGCCCTGGACCGTTATGTGGCAATCTGTGATCCTCTGAGACATGCAGTTATTTTTACCCACCAGTTTCTCACTCAGATCGGGGTTGGGGTGACACTCAGAGCAGCCCTGTTTGTATCTCCATGTGTCATTCTCCTCAAATGCTGGCTGAAATTCTACAGGACCACTGTGGTCTTACATTCATATTGTGAGCACATGGCCATCGTGAAGTTGGCAGCAGATGATGTTCAAATTAATAAGATCTATGGTCTGTTTGTGGCTTTCAGTATACTTGGACTTGATATAATCTTCATCACACTCTCCTACATTCGAATATTTATAACCGTTTTCAATCTGCCTCAAAAGGAAGCAAGATTCAAGGCCTTTAACACCTGCATTGCCCACATTTGTGTCTTCCTTGAGTTTTATCTACTGGGTTTCTTTTCCTTCTTTACACACAGGTTTGGGTTCCATATTCCACCCTATATTCATATTCTTCTGTCCAACCTTTACCTACTCGTCCCTCCTTTGCTCAATCCTATTGTTTATGGGGTAAAGACCAAACAAATTCGAAATGGAGTGTTCAAGATCTTCTACTCCAAAAATCCTTCCTGATTTCTCATTTATCTCATTTTAAATAACAAAAAGTCACTTTGAAGCGGTCCCATTCTTGATGAGAACCTGTGTTTTCTCAAGTTTTTTGTGAGCTGAAATAACTTTACTTTTGCATTCAAAACAGTAAGATTTTGACTCCTACTTAAACAATTTCACTTGTTTTGGTTACAAAATTGATTGAAGAGCACAGAGCTAATGACTTTTAATTAATAGATGGCATAAATGCACAAATTATAAAGTTTACCCAGCTCTTAATAATGGATATTTTTAAAAAGCAACACTAAATGTTAATATTTTTATCTGTTTTAAAAATTTGTTACATTGTCATTACTGCATAAAAAATTTAGTCTAATGTATTATAATTCTAATAAATATGAACAAAATCATTTGTACTGTTTTTATGGTCACACTAATCTATACTAATCACTATATTAATGTGCTGATATATAAAGTTGCAGGTTTGCATTTAAGACAGTAAGGCTCGGATTTTTAGTTAAATGGATTCAGTAGATAGGAATACAGAATCAGTCAATAGATGTCATAAAAAAAACAGAAATCATGAAGATTGTAGTCCAATTAACTCAAGATATTTCTTCAATTATTCAGTGTAAAATTGTCTTAAAAATACCTCAATAAATCTTAAATCAAAAACACCCTTAAATTTCAGTGTTGTTCTCTGGTTAAAAATGTTAAGTGCATGAAGTTATTTAACACCAGAACAAATGTAGTGTTAAAGCTGATAATTCCAATGACAACGAACCAATTCTTCTTCTCAAATTTTGATTGTCATCATCATCATCATCATTACCACTCAAGTCTTAAGTTATTTTGTGTCTTATGATAATCTGCACACTAGAAAGTATCAAATACTTAATTATGCATTGGAGTGCATTATTACTGACTTTATTCTTAGGACTGATTGCTATTTCCAGAAATCTGAGTACATGCATAGTATAAATTATTCCCACTGACTCTACACCTAGTTTGTTCTATTGTTAGCATTGTACATTAGATTGGCATACCTTTTGCAATTAATAAATGAATACTCATATGTTATAATTAAGTAAAGTCTATAGTGTTTTTCACATTTTCTTATTTTTTGTCTAATTTCCCTTTTTCCCCAAGGTTTCCTTCAGGATGCCACATTACATTTAGTTGTCATGTCTGCTCAGGCTCCTTTTGGCTGTGAAAATTTTTGAAACTTTTCTTGATTCTGATGGCCTTGATATTATTCAGGTATTATGCCCTCCTGCTGGAATTTATCTGATGTCATTCTTAGAACTAGAGCTTGCTTATGTGATTTTGGAAGTAAGAACAGAGTTAAAGTGACATTTTGATCATAATATATCAAGGGAACCTATCTTCAACCTAATTTATCACTGTGTATGTTGACCTTGATGACTTGGTTGAGATAATGTTTCCAGGTTTCTCCATTTTAAACTTCTTTTTAAAAAAATATTCCCATACTGTACTCTTTAAAGTAACTATCTGCAATACACATTTAAGGAGTACAGATATAAATTGCTCTTTTATAAAGAGCCTGGAACTCCTGGACACAAGTGATCCTCCTACTTCAGCCTCTAGAGTAGCTGGAAATACAGGTGCGAACCACAACATCAAATTCATTTTGTATTATTGTTGTATAAATGAGGTCTAATTATGGCACTCAGGATGGTCTCAAACTTCTCACCTCAAGCAATTTTCCTGCCTCAGCTTCCCAAAGTGTTGAGATTACAGACATAAGCAACCATGCCTGGCTGGTAACATCATTTTTCAAGAAGAAATCTGACCAAATCAACTGAAATTCTTCAATCATTGTAATACTTATATAGTTATTTCACATTAGTGGATGAAATATAAAATAATAAAATTATCAGTATAAAACTATATATAAAATAAAAATAATTATTAAAATATATTAAATGTCTCCCATGTGGCAAGCTTTGATAATTTCTGATTTGTTTTCATTTCAAACAGATATAAACTGAAAACATAAAACATTGACGAAAGGTAATATTAAATGAAGTGAACGTACAACATCAATTATTTCTCCTACAAGGCATACAAGAAGCAAGAAAGAACAGTTTGGCGACCTGATTTGAGTTATTCAGCAGGGTAGCTATGTCTTTAAGAGTCACAATACCAATTAGGGCTGGCATTTACATGTTTTATTTAGTAGAAATCTTTTTCTTTGAGAAAAGCAGACCCACCACTTGGTCTCTAATCTGCTTGGTCTTAACACCATATACCAGAGGATTTACTGTGGGGGGAACTAGAAGGTACAAACTTGCAAAAATTATGTGGATACTTGGAGGTACCTTCTTGCCAATGCGGTGAGTTAGGAAGCTAAATAGTGCCGGCGTGTAGGAGACAAGAATAGTGCAGACATGAGCAGCACAGGTGCCCAGTGCTTTAGAGCGGGCATTCTGGGAAGAGAGACGAAAGACTGCTTGAAGGATTTTGATATAGGATGTGACTATGAGCCCTAGATCCAATGTCATCACTGAAAGGGCCACAGAGATTCCATATACTCTGTTAATGAAGGTGTTGGCACTGGCCAACTTCACCACAGCCATGTGCTCACAATAGGCATGATTGATGACACATTTAGTATAATATGGTAGTCTCTTAATAAGAAGAGGACAGGGCAAAACCATTAGGATAGCTCGAATTACACCAACTGCACCCATTTTAACAACCACTGGTGTTGTCAGGATGGTTGTATAACGTAGTGGGATGCAAATAGCTACATAGCGGTCAAAGGCCATGGCAACAAGGAGGGCTGACTCAATAATGCAAAACGTGTGGATGAAATACATTTGTGCCAGGCAGATATTAAAGACAACCCTGTGAGCATTAAACCAGAAGATGCCAAGCATTTTGGGTGCTGTGGAAGAGGCAAGTGCCATGTCATTCGCTGCCAGCATGCAAAGGAAAAAATACATAGGCTGGTGGAGGCTTGGTTCTAGCTTGACTATAACAGTGATTACACTGTTCCCCAGCAGGGTCAGGATGAACAGGATGAAGACAGGGATGCCAATCCAGCAGTGAAAATCTTGCAAACCAGGTATACCAATCAGGAAGAAGGATGAGATGTGGTGATGTGTAGCATTGTCTCCCATGTCAAAACTTGAGAGGTTGTATGATAGTTCAAAGTACCCAGGCAAAGCAAGATTTCAAAATGATTTTTCCATGATTCTGCATGTGGGAGAATCCAGACATACTGTGTAACAGCCTACCTGAGGAAATGACTTTATTCCTCAGTATCCATACATTTCCTGTTAAACCATTTCACCATTCTGAGATCCAGCATCTTCTTCTGTAAATGAGAAGATTTGGTGTATTTATTTTTTATTTCTTCTGAGTTTGGCAAGTTTGTTTAATTCTACGACATAATTTTTATTTCCTCTAAGAAAAGCAGTTAGTAACAATGTAACTTCATCCTTGTGCCAAAGCAAGTGTTGAATTCTGTTAGAGTCTTAGAATGTGTTTTCAAGGAAATTGACATAAGATATGAAACAAAGTCACACACATGCACACACTCTCATGCACAAAATAATTAATGGATGTTTCAACATGCATCTACTTTTAAATAATACTGTTATCCTTAGGAAGTACAACTTAATCAGGATTTCAGAATAAGATTTCTTAATGCTAAAGTATAAGAAAAAAAGTCAAAATTAAAGACAATAAATGCTATATTATCCATCAAAAGTAAATGTATACATATTTTAGGCTAACTCCTTAAGAAGATTTAAAGATGAACAGAGTAACACAACCATGTAAAAATAATGAGATATTTTATTTCCTAATTCTAGCAAATCATTTAAAATTACAATAAATAAAAACATCAGTTAGTAAGTCCAGTCCATTTTCTGTAAATTCATAGATTTCATCTATTGACTCAGCTCTGGCTCTGGGTTTCGGATCCATCTGCATAATGACAGTGACGAGCATAGCATCTATAAATCATCCTTTTAAAACAGATACACAGCAAGAATAGCTTCTTATGACTCTTGCTCTGACCATATCCTTTAATTTTGATAACAGCTGTCTATCCTTCTTCCTAGAATCCAGTGTCTACCTCCCACAAAGAATGTAGAATATTTGCTCCACACTTACTTATATTTTCTCGCATTATGGCAATTTCTGGTCCTGAACCTTGTTGATGTAAAAGCTTAAGATATATTGATAAATATGTCCTTATCATATATTTTTATAAATATTAATAGATACTTGTAATGACAATGCTTCCTTGCCTGGATGTCCAAATAATACCTGTATGGGAGAATGTTTTCCTGTTTATGGTATCTGCATTTTACCATTAAAGATACGCTATGCTGGGCCTATGTGAGTGAGTGTTTGAGGTGTTTCATAGTAAAGAATTGAAAAAAGTTAATGTGTCATAAAATATGTTAGAAACAGAGCTTTAACTCTTATTAGAATAACAGAGACATAGAACAGATGAAGCCTGTAACCCCCACAGATAGGAACTTAAGACAAAATCAACAAATATTTAACTTTCAAAGCATGAAAGATTTAAAAGTATTTATTAAACTTGTCCTCTGTGCAACTCCTTAAATGACTGTTTTTCATTTGTAAATGTGGTTTACCAAGTTCCATTCATATATCTGCTTCTGGGAGACTCAGACACACAAAAGAACAGTGGAAAATAATAGGATATAATGTTAAGCATAGAGTTGTACTTATAAGAAACAACTTAACCCACCTAGAAATATATACATAGATTCAAGTGAAGAAACATTGCTTAAGATTACAAACAAGCATAATTGTGCTTGGTAAATACGTATAAACATTTTAAAACCATTATCATTTAGTTTCTAATAAATTTACTTGTAAGATGGCAACATTTCTAATCTACATCAAGAGAAAAGAAGTAAAATGACTTCCTACTAACCCAGAGAAGCTTTCTGTTAAGGCAACAGAAGTGAGACACCAAGAAATTTATGGAGAATACCCCCAAAGTATGATCTGATTATGCAGTCACCCCTCCCTCCTAGAAAGCCTTCTCTGTTTTCTCTCAGGCTTAATTTGAATGAAACTCTGGAGACATCCATTTATTTCAGTAAGTCCATTCTTGACATTATCTTCAACAAACAATCTGTGACGGTAATAGGAATACCTGCCCAAACCTCTGTAACTACATGTTGGCACCATTATTTTGTCTGTTTCTGAACCAAATAAATACCTGATTCCTTCTGAGAGCCTGGGTTTTAATGTTTTGCTTGTTTCTGGATCAGTCCAGAAAGTCCCTTGCTGGAAATTGCTACTTCAGAGTAGGTGGCTTTATTTGAATATCATGGTATTTTCTAGGCAGTCTTTTTTGAAGGTACTACATATTATATATATATACACACACATACACACATATATACATATATATGTATATATATATAGTCAGTGCTTTTTAGCGACATCACATAAATATACCCCAAACTAAATTCAGTAAGTTCTTTCATTCTCCTCTACCTGATTGTATTTTATTGATGGAAACAACAGCCACCCAGCCATTATCTCATTTATTTAACTTTAATACTTGAGTCAAGTAGTCATTAAATGTCTCATAGAACTCTTACCGTATTCTTTGCATTTGTTTATTTTTATGTTAGCCTCCTTCATCAGACTGTGAACACCAATAAGAAGGTACAGAATTCCAGCAAACTCCCAATAAATTTCCAGTGGAGATCAGATGTTCCTGTATATCTTCTCCAGTCTCTTAATAATTTCACAGTAGTTTAATCTTATTACTGAAGCTTCTGACTTTAGAGATGATCAGTCTATTTACAGTTTTTGCCTACCTTTCATTCACTTCAACTGCATTCTTAGAGTATCTTCCTTTAAAATTGTTTTGACCATGAGTTACATAGCCAGAAACCTTGATTAGAAATTTTCAATGTTTTTCCTTAAAAAGTAGCATATTGAGTATAGATATTTGAGTGTGTCTATGTGTGTGTTTTTGTGTTTTGTTTGTGTGCGTGTATGTGTGTGTCCTCTAGGATTATTTACTCTTCTCTGCTAGAAATTCACATTAATTCAAATGTCCACATGTCTTTTAGAAATATATAACATTATTTACATGTTAACACATCTTCCTTTCTCATTTACTTCCACCTTCTTTATCTTGAAAACCATCTTACAATATATAATATGTTGCAGATTAGAATTAAATAACTGTTGTAACATCCTCTGCAAATCTACAAATGATCATTTTTCACTGCAGCATCTAGGGAAAATGCATATGTGGTAACAGTTAAAAACTATGACACCGTTTATCATTGAAGCAGAAAGTTTCTCTGTAAAGTTGGTAGTTATAGTTGCTTTGTAACTGGCTACATAAATGCTCAGGAGGCCCTTCAAGTCTGGAAGAGAAGATGTCATGTCCCTTAGGAGACAGAAAATCAAAATGAAAAGGAAAATAAACATACAGCAAAGTCCCTCTGGCACAGCCATGTTAACATTGCTTGCTCCCGGAGCTTATATGCGCTTAGTGTTCATGTGTTTCCCCTATGAAGAACAGAGAGTCTCCAGAGACTGTCTCATGGTGGCGAGTCAAATGAGAGGCCTGAGGTGCCAATCAAATGTGTAATTAACTAGAGAAATCTAAAAGAAAACTAAGAAGAGCAAATAAACTTAGTGCAGGCAAGCTACCTGAAAATTAAGAAAAACACATTGCAAATGTTTTCTTGTTTTCGTTTGTTTTGTTTTGTTTCGTTTTTTGAGACGGGGTCTTGCTCTGTCACTCAAGCTGGAGTGCTGTGGTTCGATCTTGGCTCACTGCAACCTCCGCCTCCCAGGTTCAAGCAATTCTCCTGCCTCAGCTCCAGAGTAGTTGGGATTACAGGCATCCACCATCACGCCTGGCTAATTTTTGTATTTTCAGTAGAGACGGGGTTTCACCGTCTTGGCCTGTCGTGATCCACTTGTCTCCACCTTCCAAAATGCTGAGATTACAGGGCAAATTCTTCCTTAAGACAATTTTTCTTTATTCTTTCTTCCTGTTCCTCCCAGAGGATAATTTCATTTGACTTATGTTGATATTTATTGATTCTTACTTCTGCTAGCTCAGATCTGCTGTTGAGTCCGACGTAGTCATTTTTAACTTTATTTTTTTTACAAGCTTAGATTTTCTGTTTAATAATTTAATTCTTTTTTGAATTATTGTTGCCATATTTTTAAAAAGATTCCTCAATTATCATTTCCCTTATTCCTTTATGTTTGAAATGATTAAGATGAAATTGTTTCCTTCCTTAGTCAAACATCTGGTACCCCCAGGGAATGTTTCTATTGACCTTTTCATCCTCGGTATGTGAATTATACTATCTTGTGTCCCTGTGAGTCTTCTATGTTTCTGAATATTGAAAACTTTTATGTAACATAGTGCAAAGTTGTAAAAATTGACTTTCTGTCTCTCTGAAGTAATATTTCAGTTGTTATTGTTTTCTTTTGCTACTTTTCGTTGTTGTTGCTATCAGTGACCTTCTTAGATTACTTCCATAAGTTATATAAAGTATTTATTTCTCATATTGTGTGTCTTCACAGTCCATGCTTTGATACTTTAGTGATCCATTAGTGATTATTCCGAGATCTCCTTAAATACCTTGAACAAATGATTTTTCTACTCTTTGCCAAGGGAATCCCTCTATGTGGTATGGCACTCCTTCACCATTTTGGCAGCTTACAACTCTATCTTAGACTTCATGTCCCCATGTGCAGTTCCTCAAGATGACCCAGACATGAGAGGTGGAAATACTTGCAGGTCTTTTCTGGCTATATGCACAGCCCTGAACATACACATTGCCTTGTACATTACAAGGAATATGTCAGAGCTTTTCAGAATTTTCTATGGAGATCTCATTTCTAAAGTCTTCCTTTTATGTTTTTAACCAGGCTCTTGCTTGCCACAAATAGTATTATAACATCAGTAAATATGATGTTAAACAATCAGGCAACTGTGATATTCAGCAATTGCCTCTGATCGTTTTCAATAAATGAATTGGGAATAGGCTTTCCTACAGATAGTGAGCTGAGAGTCAAGTCAAAGGACAATGCATTATGATTGTTTTTTCATTTGTTTAAGGAGCTAAGAGAGGCCAAGTAGTAATAATGCTCAGGATGAGGAGACCTTTCGTGGAGCAACAATGCTGCTCTGTCCCTTTTAGTGGCCACATGCCTATGAGGTTTCTCAGCTACAATGGTTCTGAAATTGATAGTTTTCAAGAAAATTGCAGTGCTTGCTAGAGGGAATTGAAGTAAGCAAAATTAAAATGTTTCAACTACTTCAATTTTTATAAAAATTTAGCGGTTTTCTTTTGAATAAATGGTCCTCAAATTTTTGCTGTTTTTTGGTTAATTACCAGGATTCTGAAAATGTTGGTTTTGGAATTATTAGTGATTTTTAAAATTTATTTTATGATTAGTGGATTAACTGAGATATAATTGCTTTTCCAGAAGTCCTTCTTCTCTCACCTCAATTTGTGAGGATTTTTCTTTTAAAAATATAAAATTATAGACTGGATTTTCATACAAAACCTAAAAACATGTAACTATTATTTATTGGTTTTAAATGTCTCTAATGAAAAATAATCACTAATTCTTATTACAAACCCATGAATATAATTTGCTTTTTTTTCCCTCAGTGCATTAAGAGCGTATTTAGCAATTACTTATTTCATTGTTTTGTTACATTCAGTGATTTCTGATTTCATTTTCATATATGGAAGTGTTGTATTTTTTGTCCATTTATCCTTGTTGTCATTTATTGAGTTTCTTGAACACATGGGTATTATTTATCTAAAATATCAGAAACATAATTATCCTCAAAATAATATTCTACTCAATCTTATTCTTCTTTTACTGATTGTCCAATTATTTTGTTGACAAGTTGTAATTGTCCCAGGGATTCCTGAGGCTTCATTAATTTAAACAATCTTTTATTACATTTTGATTTGGTAGAAAAATTTCTAATTTTTAATCTTCATATTATGATCATGTCATCAGCAAACAGTGACAGTTTGACTTCCTCTTTGCTAATTTGGATGCTATTTATTTCTTTCTTTTGTCTGATTGCTCTGGCTAGGACTTTCAGTACTATGATGAATAGAAGTGGTGAGGGTGGGCATCCTGGTCTTGTTCCAGTTTTCAGAGGGAATGCTTTCAACTTTTCCCCATTCAGTATTATGTTGGCTGTGGGTTTGTCATAGATGGCTTTTATTACATTGAGGTATGTCATTTGCATTGCCAATTTTGCTGAGAGTTTTAATCATAAAGAGATACCAGATTTTGTCAAATGCTTTTTCTGCATTTATTGAGGTGATCATGTGATTTTTGTTTTTAATTCTGTTTAGGTCCATTTGTATCCAAATTTTACAGATAAGAAAATTGCTGCACATTAGCAGTTAAGAATCCACCAAAAAATATATACTAGTAAGTGATGGTGCCAGGTATTAGATTGGGCATTCTGTAGGTAGAGACTGGCCTCTTCCCCACTATGCTGTACTCCTTTTATTTGGGTGTAGTTATTCTTCCTACGAATAATGTGAATATCCTCTGAAATTAAAGAGATATGTATGTTACCTCTTTTATAGATTTGATTGTAATATAAATGTAAGAACCTAATTTTATGCACATGACTCGAATTATTTTGAATAAGGGATATAGAGGGGTTAGTTTTTTGACAGAAATTTAGATATTTTATAGCAATTACCATGTTGATTGAAATAAATTTTTCTCTGATATTAATAAATCACATTTGATTTCACATAAATTCCATGTAATCTACCAGGTTATGTTATGAGCTACAGAGAGCTAGTATTTGTGAAATTTAGACTATAAAAATCTTACCACACTTAGCTCACATAGCCATATTTTAGCAAATAAATAGGGATTAAAGTTTGATTCAAAAGGAGTGTAACTCACCAGATCCGAATACTCTGTTATGTTTACCATGACAGAAAATATCATCTCAATTTTCAAAACTATGTCTTTGCCTAATGACCATTCTGCCACAGGTGAAATTTTCGATATATTGGGGTACAGAGAAAAATCATGGCCTTCTTTCCAAAAATTATTTTCTGAAACTCAATTTAAGCTTATTCCTTGAGAGATCTTGTTGAGAAAGAGTAAATGAAAAACAGAGCTATAAACCCTCATTCAGACAAGATTTAGTGATTTTTTGGGGCAAGTATTTCTGTAACTTACTAAGCCATCTATTGACTTCTCTTTCTTGTTACATTTTGTTATTAGGTAAACATAGAATACATTTAGAACAAAATAAAACATTTCTAAGTTTATCTAATTCAAAAATCTTATAAAATTTGGGAAAATACTATTAAGCAAGCTACTGCTAATGTCCCTTCATGGCATAGCTTTTAAAGTAAAAAGTTCATCTTTAAAAATTAGGGGTCTGGGCCAGGTGCAGTGGCTCATGAGAAAAATCCCAGTTCTTTGGAAATCTTCTGAGGAGGCAGGAGGATTGTTCTAGACTAGGAGTTCGAGATCAGCCTGGGAAATATAGAGAGATTCTGTCTCCACAAGAGACAGAAACATCCATTGAGCTCAGGTGTTCAATGCTGCATTGAGCTATAATTATTACACTACACTTCAGCCTTAAGAGAGAGTGAGACTCTGTCTCTTTAACAAACAAGCAAAAAACCAAAAAACACCGAAAGTATTAAGTCCTAGACTTTACTCTTTTCTTCACTTTTTTATATTTATTATAAATTGCAATTTCATATACATTAATAAAATAAAATGTTCAAGTTTAAACCAACAAAAAAGCAAAAGAAAAGAAGTTTTAATTTTTTTCAACTGATGTCTAATTTGACCAATATCTATCACATTTCTGCCATGTTTCAAAAAATTGCTAGAAACAAAATATACAACAGTGAACAAAATGACACTTTTTCTGTAGGAAACATAGATGAATACAGAAACATATCCATGCAAGTTCTGTATAACATAATAAATCATAAGGCTAAAACTGTAGTTAATTGTTAAGATAATGTAGGAGATGAGTCCATTATTCCAACTCATTAGACTTGTAATGAGTACAGGTAAAAATATATTCTGGTTATACTAGTTCTTAGGATGAGAACCCAAAAGTTTTCGTAGTTACTAAAGATTTTTCATCATTCTGAGACTCTGAGAAGCCATAAAATATTTGTATTATTGCTATAATATTAGTACACAGTAGGGAACAAACTCTAAAGGGATAGAAGCTTTAGAATAATACTCATTTTAACCATCACCCATCTAACCAAAATAAGGGAATTCAGAGTTAATATGTGTGATGTGTTAATATTTGGGTAGCAATGATGTACTTATCTTTAAAAATATTTTGTTAATTTATATACATATTAAAATATACATAAGTGTCTCTGTAGAATTTTACGTCCTCAGGTCTAATAGACATTGATAAGTATATTTATTTTTCTAATTGTAAATAAAATATGTAATAATTTTGACCTATATTTAAAAAGTTTTCGTTGTTTAATTTTAAGTAAAGTTGAACCTCTTTAATATTTATCAACAATTTGAATTTCTTCTCTAAGTACAGTTTAAATCTTGTCTTGTTCCAATGGGTTTATTTTTTCTTTTACCATGTTAATTCATAGACTTCATTCCCTATGTAAACTAATTCTTGTCATTTGTTAAAGTGTAAATATTTTAATAGTTTGATATTCCTCATAACTTGAGTGTATGCAGTCAATGTATTTATTCTGACTTTATAAATTCTTATTTTCTGTCATCATGTAGAAGGCATAGTTTATTCAAAAATACTTTTTCAAAGAACAGTTTTTCTTTAATTTCAAAGTTCAATTTTTATACACATGATATTGATCTAGTTACAGGTTATTTTGGAATTTTGGAATATTTGTATTTCAGTTAACATATTAGGTGTACATTGAGCTTTAAATTTTCCCAGATGGCTATTACATAACCATGTTTTTCCAAATAATATAAAGTATCACTTAATATCACTAAATTTTTCACTATTATTTCTATGTATCTATTGTTATTTCTGTACTTCATGTTCTGTTATATTGAAGTATTTGCAGCTTCTTCTTTCACATACCTTACTATATAAAATAATATTGCTTTGTAATATGTTTTAGTAATCTTAAAATCTAGGCCAAGGTATTACCTACAAAGTATTTTTAAATTTTTTCTTGTTTCTGACTTTTAACCTTCCCCAGGAAGCTATAAACATTTGGTTAGGTTAAACATGTTGTCATTTGTTTAATTACAATGCAGCTGTAGAGTTGTTTTAGGAGAGAAAACATAGTTAGAGTGAGGAAAGTGTTTCTGTTCTCTCGTGTCTGCTCTACCAGCCCCTACGAGGGAGCTAATGATTTCTACATGTGTCACCCATGTTTGTGCACACAGTTGCTAAATTTTTGCATTGGATTTGTTATGTTGTTTTACTTTTAAATAGTGTTTTTTACTGTAAAGGAAAGGCTTATTTTAAAAATGTATTCCTTGCTGGTTGCTTATAATTTTAACAGATTATTAGAAAAAGCGATTAAGTTTTACACATTTATAGCAAGTTTTCAGTAAATAATTGCATAGCTTCCATTGCTTTCTTCTATTATATATTAACATCTTAATTTTCTTCACTTATTTTATTGAGTAATTAGTATAATATAACAGTATTATGCTTTTTTTTACTCTTTACTTACACAAAATAAAAACAAAAATTTATGTAAAAAATGCTTTTTAAACAAAAAATCATTGCTGTTTTAAACTCCATTTCTTTTACTATAAGTTAGACAGATTGAAAACTATTTCCCTAATTAGTTTGTGGATGATGATTCTACACATTTCACAAACTGAAGAAGCATATCAACCATAGGTCTTTGGCCAGTCACATTTATACTGGAGCTTTATTTACACTGTGGAAATGACTTCCAAGTTTTTAATCATTTGACTAATTTTTCTGATTTTCCAAGTTGTTCTGACATCTTTACTTTTTGCTAAACAATTAAATGCATTTTAGTTGGAAGTTGAAAAGGGCTAATATAATGTTGTAACCTGAATGCCATTTTACCCTTGAGGCTAGAAGTTATTAGTCTTGATTTTTTAATCAATCTACTATACAAATTATAATTTCTTCAAGCCTTAAATTTTCAAAATATAAGTGAGGACCCAAGTAATCTACATTTTCCCTGAGTAAAATAGTTCCTAAAACCTTCTTATATCTCCATCTCGTACATTTTCTGATTTATATTGGGATTTAAGAGCTATCAGTTTATGTATTTTTATATTTGTGGCCGGTCAGCTTATCTCATACATATCCTTAATGTGTTTCACATTTATGTCAAACCAGCACTGCCCCTTCAAGATAAGCTATAAAGATTAATAATGAGATAAATGAGTCAAAATATATGTTTTAGAAAAGGGAAGACAAATATAAGTGAGAATATCTGGAACTTTTTTAATCTGGAAATTATTTTTCAGGAGATTTACCAAGTTTATTCTCAAAAATTTATGAGCAGTTCCATGAAGTAATCAAGATTAGCTCTATCTAGTAGCATGTATGTCAATTTTTCTGGGGATTTTTTTGGGGGGTATGAGGATAAGGATGTTGAAGTTTACTTTTTGCTGGAGATAATAGTTTATATTCCTCATTAAAAAATATATTCTAGGAGAAGGTTAACAAAACCTTATGAATGACAATTCCACAAGGTTTTCAGTTTAGACTAGGCTTTATTATTTTCCAAATTACTAGAATTTTTGTTTTCCATGATTATTAAGAAATACAAGAAATTCTCCTACAAAAAAAAGTCTTGCTTGCTGATATTTATCAAATCCAGAAAAAATGAAAAAATGAGCAGTAACACCTAGGCAGATAAGTGGATCATTTATTCTGGACAGTAAAATAATACCAATTTCCATAAGGCTAGAATTAAGATCGTGATGTTAGTGACTATTTATGGTATGTAAAATATGATGATACATTCTCATTTTTATGTGGAGTCTAGTAAGGAAATAATGTCAAATATATAGAGATAGAGAATAAACAGATAGTAACAAAGATCAGGGGGAAGAAGTGGGAAGATGTAAGTCAAAGAATGCAAAGTGGCAAATATGTAGGATGAACAAGATAACATATTCAAAGTATGACATGAGAACTACATTTAATAATAATGTATTGTATTCATGATTTTTGCTGATGTGTAAAGTATAGCTGCTTTGAACATGGGGTTGATGGAGTTGGGCAACTGTATCAGATTATGGGTATATTCATTTGTTCTAATATAGTAATCCTTTACTATATATGTATCTTATAATACCATGTTGTATACCTTAAATATATACAACACAACTTATTTGTGAAACAATGATAATAAAAGGTTCTCTGCAAAGCAAGTAACAGAGTTGTCTATTGACAGATTAGTGAGAAGAGTGATAATATTTTGGAATGACTCATGAGTGAACTATTAAGCCGTCTGATGAGACCCATTTGAGGTAAATTGTGCTTTTTTTGATGAACATAAACTGTGTGCTTAGATGATTTCTTTGTAGATATTAGTTACAAGAAAAATGTATATGGACAATTGAAATATTATCTTTTCTTGGACAGAAATTGTAGGGACATGTGATGTATAACTCTACTATTATAAATTTCAATATTATATGTGAATATAAAAACATGGGAAATAAAACAAGTCTTGATCCATATAATGCTTACAGTCAATGCCATATTATATAAAGTCTTAATGTTTAGTTGTCTTATTTTTACCTTCCTTATATAAACATATTTCTTTCTCTAACCTGCCATAACGTTCTGTATCTGAGACACTTACCCCTATTTGATTTAAAGTATTTTACTTTCTCTTCATGAAGAACCATCTCTGAATCCTGCCACGGATGTGTTGTGTCTTCACACTATAAATGATGGGGTTCATGAGAGGTGGGAAGATGATGTAGATGTTGCCCATGAGGACCTGGACCACAGGAGAGAGGTGCTTCCCAAAGCGATGCACCATGGTGAGGCCAATGACTGGGATGTAGAAGACCAGGACGACACAGATATGAGAAACGCAGGTCTGCAAGGACTTGAGCTGCTCCTCTCGGGATGCAATAGCCATGACAGAATGCAGGATGAGGATGTAGGATATGATAATTAACACAGAATCAAACAAGAGGGTACAAATCACCAGAGCCAAGGCATAGAAGCTGTTGAAGCGAATGTCAGAGCAGGCTAGTCTCAGCAGGTCTTGGTGAAGGCAGAAAGAGTGTGAGAGGACATGAGAATGGCAGTAATGAAAAAACTTAAGGTGGATTATGGGAGCCATGATGAGCGCAAAACTCCTAACTAAAATTCCCAGCCCAATTTTGATGACCCTGATGTTGGTGAGTATAGACGTATACCTTAGAGGGTTGCAGATGGCTGTAAAACGATCGAAGGCCATGGCGAGGAGGACTCCAGACTCCATAACTGATAGACCATGAATGAAGAAAGTTTGAGCAATGCAGGCATCCAGACTAATCTCCTGGCTGAGCCCCCATAGAATCCCCAACACCGTGTGCACTGTGCACAGCCCCATGCACAGATCAGTGAGAGCCAACATGGCCAGGAAGTAGAACATGGGCTCATGCAGACTCCGCTCCGTATGAATTACATGCAGCACCAGGCAGTTCCCTGAAAGTACCATCATGTAAATACAGGAGAAGGGGATAGAGAGCCAGGGATATTCTCGTTCTAGGCCAGGGAAGCCTGTTAGGAGAAAGTTTGAGAAGTTGGTATAATGAGCAGGAAGAGCATGCATTTAGAACATGGACACAGGGAGGGGAGCACTACACACTGGGGTCTGTTGGGGGGAAATAGGGGAGGGACAGTGGGGAGTGGGGAGTTGGGGAGAGATAGCACAGGGAGAAATGCCAGATATAGGTGAAGGGGAGGAAGGCAGCAAATCACACTGCCACGTATGCACCTATGCAACAATCTTGCACGTTCTTCACATGTACCCAAAACCTAAAATGCAATAAAAAAAAAGAATTTGAGGTGTTATTTCTGCGACTCAGAAATTATTTCCATTTGGTACATCACTTTCATACAACTCTTTTTTCTTCTTACAAGACAGATTTGAGCACAGACGAGTGATCATATAATATGAAGTTCTCTAGATTAGTTTACAAAGCCACATTTACTGTTGTTCATATCCTCTACCCAAGGACAGCTCCACATTTAAGAATCTTACTACATTGCTATCTACTAAAAAAAGGAAAGTAAAGAAAGTAAAATGTGATCTAAATAAATTTTTCTTTTTCTCAAATAATTTAAGACTATGATAGAATTTGATATCTGAGATATATATTAGCCTTCTGTCCTCATTGTGAAAAGTAGTTACCTATCACCTTTGCGTATACGCCAAAATTCAGTCTGTTTCTTCTATCTTGCTGAAATCTCAACTCAGTTGCTCAAATATCAACTCAAAGTTATATTGCTTCTCTATTCTCACAAAGATAGATTATATCGTTTTAAGTTCTTGCATCAAAAGAGAGCTATAAGGTTGTGATTTATATTATCAGAGAGGAGACTAATGGGCATAACATTACTCCATATCCCCAGAGACATTCTGTTACTTCTTAAAGAGAAAGATGAAAGTAACCGTTATCCAACTGCAACTGGGGATTATTTACACACAGTTATTTATAATATGTAACATACACGTAACTCATCTGATGTGCTAAGCACATCCAGGCTTTATGGATAGTAATGTCAGTTCAAAACAGGCTTAAGTAGTTTGCCAACGTTATGCAGCTAATAAATAGTCAATATTTGAATTCAGCAAGTCTGGTTCTGTGCCCATGTTTGTAACTACTCTGCTGTCTTAGGTTATTGTCTTTACTGGGACTTCCTGAGCTCACATTTAATTCTTGCATATTGAGCTGCATATTCTTCCAATATTCATTTGAAAGTGGTGTTTTCCTTGCCTGCACCTCAAACACATTCTAACACTTATGTGATACACATATCTGTGGTTGATAACAATGTGGTTAAGGATTATAGACTATAGAATGCTGTAAACAGAATAGTCACTTTATCTAGATAATCATTACTAGATTTGTAACTGTAATGTTATGTCTTATTTCCCTTAATAGAACTGGTATTTTCTCAACCATAAAAGAGAGTAAGGGCTGGGGTGATGACTCATACCTGTAATCCTAGCACTTTGGGGACGCTCTGGTTTGCAGATGGCTTGATTCCGGGAGTTAGACATCAGCCTGGGCAACATAGTGAGACTTTGTCTCTAAAAAAAAAAGTCAGTTGTCGCGGCACATGCCTGTAGTCCCAGCCACTTAGGAGGTTTAGGTGGGAGAATTCCTTGTACCATGGAGTTTGAGGCTGCAGTGAGCGAAAATCGTGTGACTGCACAAAAGAGTGAGACACTGTCTTAAAAAAAAAAAAAAGAAGAGAAAAGGTAATCGTTTTGATTTTTGTCTATACTTATGTCACCCTCAAAAGATGTTCACACCATCAAAGGCACTAAATAACTAAATATAATCTTGTTTGAAAGAAATAGTATACATAGCCCTAATTCAATTATAATCTCCTTCTTCCTTTATTCTATACTCTTAAAACACTAAATAAATATTAACAATTACAATTGCCCATTACCACTTTTATTATTATTAAAATATAATAAAATTTAAGCAAACTATCAGATTCTGAATTCTGTGAATTGGTATAAGCAACAGAGGTAACAATTAATTTTTACCAATTAACAACATTTCCAATAATAAAAATGAACATGATTTTATTTTATTTGTTATGAACAATTTTTAGCACATAAAATTTATCATCTAATTTATACAACAGCTCTGTAATTCATATGTAGTTTATCTTAAGTAAGGTATATAGTATTTCCCCATTATCTACAGTGAATATGTTTCAAAACCTTCAGTGGATACACGGAACTGCTAATAGTATTTAGCCCTGTATATTCTGTATATATATTCTGTTTTTTCCTTTAGCATACTTATTATAAAGTTTAATTTATGTATTAGAAAAAGATTAGCAACAATAACTAGTAATAAAATAGAACACATAACAATATAATAAAAGTTATGTCAATGTTCATTCTCTCTCTCTTAAAATATTAATATCTTCATTGTACTGTATTCACCTATTTTCTGATGATGATTCACCATGGATACCGAAATCATGAAAACAAAGCAACAGATTAAAGGGGACTACCATATATGCTTTATTTTTTGCTATCCTGAAAATTATCTATTACATAACTTCAGTCTCTCCTATTGACACATTCTCAGTAAAAAAAAAAAAAAAAAAAGTTCAAAGTAATAAAACCAGAAAAAATTCCAATATTTATTTTTATAATCATGTATTTCATTTTATTTTTTTAGTTGGGAACATCCTTTACAAATCAATGTCATAATTAAAGAAAAACAAGCAACTAAACATGCACACATCTATGAATCTTTTTAATGAGTGATGTAAAGTTTCCACCTTGAAAATTATGTAATAGTAATATAAGTTTAGAAGACTCAAATAAATGGTAGATATACCACACTTATGATTGAATTTAAAGATACAATATTATAAATAATATGATTTTCCCTGTAAAGATATTTAGATTTAATGCAATCTGAATAAAAATTTTTGAAAGTCATTTTGTGAAAATTTTCAAGTACCATTGAAAATTTATATGAAGATGTAAGGGTCCTGGAATACTCAAGGCTTTCCTGTAAAATGCAAACACTGAGAGATAAACACATCAGATACAAGATTGATACTAAATAGATGTCAGAACCATATATGCTGTAGTTTGACTCAAGGATAAGCAAATAGGCTAATGCATCAAAATATACAATGTAAAATCAAACCACTAGTATAACGCACAGAGACAGTGTACAGTTTTGAGAAAATGATTTTTTTTAAGGAATGGTACTGGAAATAGCTTATGTAAATGAAAAAATGAATGCCAATCTTTAATGGCACTATATACTAAAATTAATCCCAGAAGAATTTTAAATCTTAATATAAAAGATAAAACAGTAAAGTCTTTAGAAAAAATGCTGGAGGGAATGTGGAGAAAAATGAACTCCTATATGCTGTTTTGGGGAAGGTAAACTGGTATTGCCATTATAAAAAACAGAATGGAGGTTTCTGAAAAATCTAAAAATAGAACTACCAGATAAGGCATTAATTTCAGTATGGAGTATATATCCAAAAGAATTAAAATCAGTATGTCAAAGAGATATCTGTACTCCTATGCTCATTGCAGCACTATTCACAATAGCTAAGACGTCAACCTATCCAGAAAGGATAAAGAAAATGTCGTATGCTATGTATACACAATAGAATACTATTCAGCTTTAACTAGGAAGAAAATCTTGTCATTTGATAAAACTGAAGGACATTATGTAAAGTGAAATAAGTCAGGCACACAAAGACAAATACTGCATGATATCACTTATACGTGGAATACAAAAAAAGTTGAACTCATAGGAGTAGATGATAGTAAAATGGTTGTTACCAGAGCTGAGGCAAGTAGGCAGTGATAGAGAGATATTGGCAAAAGGGTAGAATTCTAGTTAGACAAGGGGGCAAGGTTTTTAGATCTATCAAACAGTATGTTGACTATAGTAAATGATAATGTCTTATGTATATCATAACTGCAGAGAATAAATTTCAAATGCTATTACCACAAAAAATAAGTATGTGATGATGTATGTTAACTAGATTGATAAGATATATTAGTTGTGTATTAGAACTTTCATTGACTTAATGCATCTAAAACTTAATGTATCTAGAATTGATTACTAATATATATCTATGTTAGATTAATATGTTAATTACATTGATAATTCCACAATGTATACATATTCAAAAATATCACATTGTACCTTATACATATATACAACTATTATTGTCAAATAAATTAAACGTCAAATAATATACAGAATATGTGTCAGGGACATTTCTAAATGTGTGCATATATTTCTATGTATTCTCCTATCAGACAGGTACTGTTACTACCTCATTTCATGCATAGGGAAAGTAAAGAACATGGAGACCAATTCACCAAAGGTCACTCATATAGAAAAAGGAAAAGGCTGGTGTTTGAGCCCTAATAACATTAGCTCTCACTTTTAAGAGTAATGTAACATGATTAAGAAATGAAATAATAAACAGATTTTTAAAAGATACACGTCAAAACCTAATGAATAAAAATGTACAAGTTAAAAATAAAGACAATGAAGGAGTTTAAAAATTAGACAATGTTAAAAAAATTAGGAAAGAGGAATTGGATCTGAAGAAATCCAGGAGTCAATACAGAAAAATGCAAGGAAGAATAATAAAGTTTTAGGTGCATCGAGATAACAATGAAAAGTAGAGTTCCCTAAGTGGAGGATGTGTCTGATTTCATTCTTGTTATTTTAATGGGCCAAAATCTGTTTTTTGTGTGTTTATTTCTACTGGGATTTGCAGAATTTCCCAAATCTTTGGCTTGGGTTTTATCTTCTATTTTCAGAAATAACTGGATCTTTTTCACAAATAAAGCTTCTATTCCCTCCTCCTTTATTTTTCAGGGAATTCAGTTACGTGGGTTTTAAGTCTTTTCATTTTTCCCTATATTTCTAATATGCTCAATTATGGATTACATCCTTCAGGTTAGGTATTTCGTTGTCTTTTTTCCCAGTTCTTGTGCTATCCCTTGTTATGTTTATTTTGCTGTTAAACAAACATTGGTGTTCTTTTAGATACTGCATTTTTCAGTTCTATAATTTGAATTTCATGGTTTCATATATAAAAATGATCTAGTAAATTTCTCTATCTTTTCAACTGTCTTATTATTTGGGATCATTTAGGGAAATAGAAATATTTTAAATGATACAAAATAAAAAATTTTAATATGAGAATTGAAATTTGGATGAATGTGGAAGGAGCTAAAGAAGAGAAGTTTTAAAAAGCTACATACAGAGAATTAAAAAAACAGATTCAAGCACTGGAAGATACGACTAAATCATAGTTCGGAGAGAATTCAGAGAAGCTAATGTGCCTGGCCACCATGACAACAAATTAAGAAGTCACAGAAAACTCCAGGAAAATTTCATATTCATCCTCAGTGCTGGAAAGTTTGAATTCATTGAGAGATCTGAGAAAATAGAGGCTACAAGGAAATCTGTAATTTTACCACAACTGGCCTCTGTGACCTCCTGTCCAAATACTGGACAAATTATTCATATTGGAAGACTTCAACAAGGAATCAAACAGGTCAAGGTAATCTGAGAAGTAGTCTGGTTTCTTTTTTCATTTTTGTTTTTGTTTATATATATATATTATTCTGCTCTGCAATGCCAAGGAGTCCTTAGAGTCAGGCAATGGTAATGTAGAGTTTAAAAATAAAAATGTAAGAGTTTGAAAATTGAAAAGTAGAAACCTTAAAGTGATTAAACAAAACAAACACCACCTTAAAAAAAGTGATTAAGGTTATCATCAGCTTGAATTATTTAATTTGATATTAGGTGCCCTACATGTAATGTATAGGATGGGCATGTTTCCTCTTTGGCGTTTTCCCCCCAAATAACAGTTTAATCATGAATGCAATCATGAAAAAGTCAGAGAAAAAAACAAACTGAGAAACACTCTACAAAATAGTTTATGAGTAGCATTCAAAAGTGGGAAGATGAAGATGAAAAAAATATATATGTGACAGATTGGAGGAGATGGAGACACCTCCATGAACTGCAGTGTGGTATTCAGGATTAGATACATGATCAAAAAAAGGAAATTAGTGGAAAAACTAGAGAAATCAAAATAAAGTCTATTTCTGTCAATGATATTATACTGATGTTACTGCAGTAAATGCGACATGGTATATTACATTTATGTTGGAGGAATCTTGGTGAAAGGCATTGGAAACACTCTGTACTATCTTCGGAGGTTTTCTTGTAAATCCAAAATATTTTAAAATGGAATGTTTAAAATGCTTCAATTGAGAGAAGAAATAACAACTCAGATATGACCACCCACACATTAAGCTATATTAATTTCTGAATAAACTTACTACATTATGCATATTTCATGCAAATAGCCATTGTACAACTGCAAAACCCTCATTCTCCCAATGAAAGGGGAACACAAAGACTCATGTATCTTTTTGCATTCATTCTTCTTTGAGTTTATCACTTGATGTTCAGTACCTTAAATACTGTGATATTGGGTTACTACTATTATGACATCTCACCTTATATAGTAGTAGATGGAGATAAGACAAGAAAAATAGCTGGTCTACATATAGAAATATGTTTGTATCAAAACTGTTATCAAGTTTCAGTTTCATCTTCAACATGAAAACACATCAAAGTTATCACTCTTTTTCTTTTTAGAGAAAGCTGGACAAACTGAAAATCAAGAACCTGTTTGAACCCATTAGAGAACTGATCTCATGGGAAAATCACAACTTCAAAATCTATAGAGACAGGCACATCCAAAGAGACATAGTTGGTATCTACTTTTCTAGAACACAGGCTTCTGAAACTGCAAACAAAGAGAAATACCAAATAATAAACTTGATGGCTTTCTAGAACCTGAGAGATAGAGACTACTGGAGGTCACATCATGGGGTGGGGTCACACATTTTGTGAGGAATATTTCCAGGAAACCAATCAGATTCTTATCCAGAGTATCTGAGAAAGATTCACTCTTGGCCCTGGAAGGTGGAGGGGAAGAATAATAATTGTTCAGAGGTTTCTCCATAAAAAAGCTCTATTCTGCTGAGTAAAACACTTTGACAAAGACTTCAGCCTCCCTAACTCACCTGAGAGAAAATAAACATCTAGTCAACAGATGTCAAGGTTTCAAGGAAATAGATTAGGAACACTGAAAACAGGAAAGAGAACAGAGGAGAGGGCACTATACGACTGAGAAATATTTGTGAAGGTAAAGACATGAGCCAAAGGGCCACTAGAAGTCTGGGGTTTAATTAAAAGATTACTGAGAGCTTTCCATCTCCCATACCTTACCACCTTGCAAACAGGGTTCCAGTAGAATACTGGATTACAGTTGAAGGAACTGAGAAATAATCTTTAGGATGATGATAGTCACGTGTTGCTTAACGGTGAGGATATGTTCTGAGAAATGCATCTTTAGGCGATTTTGTCATTGTGTGACATCGTAGAGTGTACTGACACAAACTGCGATGGTACGGCCTACTACACATCTGGCTATAGAGTAATGCCTATTACTCCTTGGCTGCGAACCTGTACAGCATGTTACTATCTATGCTGGATACTGCAGGCAGTTTTAACACAATGGTAAGTATTTGTATATCCAAACGCAGAAAAGTTAGAGTAAAAATGCGATATTGTAGCATGACTGCCCTATAATACTGCAGGACTCACCCCCCAACAGGCCCAGGTTTGTGTTGTTCCCCTCCCTGTGTCATGTGTTCTCATTATTCAGCATCCACTTATAAGTCAAAACATACGGTGTTTGGTTTCCTGTCCCTGTGTCAGTTTGATGAAGATAATGGCTTCCAGCTTCATCCATGTCCCTGCAAAGGACATGATCTCATTGCTTTTTATGGCTGCAGAGGATTCTATGGTGTGTGTGTACCGTATTTTCTTTAACCATTCTATCGAGATGGGCATTTAGATTGATTCCATGTCTTTTCTGTTGCGAATAGCGTTGCAATGAATGTACCTGTGCATGTATCTTTGTAATTGAATGATTTATATTCTTATGGGTATATACCCTTTAATGGGATTTATGGGTCAACAGTATTTCTGATTCTATGTCTTAGAGGAATTGACACCCTGTCTTTCACAATGGCTGTCTAATTTACATTACTACCAACAGTGTAAAAGTGTTTCTATTTCTCCACAGCCTCACCAGCATCTGCTGTTTTTTGACTTTTTAATAATCGCCATTCTGACCAGTATGAGTTGGTATCTTGTTATGGTTTTGGTTTGCATTTCTCTAATGAGCATTGATGTTGAGCTTTTTCTTCATGTTTTTTGGCCACATAAATGTCTTCTTTTGTGAAGTGTCTGTTCATGTCTTTGCCCACTTTTTAATCGGGTTGTTTTTGAGTTTTTCTTATAAATTTATTTAAGTTCCTTGTAGATACTGGATATTAGATATTTGTCATAGATTGAAAACATTTTCTTCCATTTTGTAGGTTGTCTCTACACTCTGATAACCATTTCTTTTGTTGTGCAGAAGCTCTTTAGTTTAATTAGATCCCATTTGTCAAGTTTTGCTTTTGTTGCAATTGCTCTTGACAGTTTTGTCATGAAATCGTTGTTCTTGCCTATGTCCTGAATGGTATTGCCTAGATTCTTTCGAGGGTTTTTGTAGTTTTGGATTTTACATTTAAGTCTTTAATTCATCTTGGGTTAATTTGTGTATAAGGTGTAAGGAAGGGGTCCAGTTTCAATTTTCTGCATGTAGCTAGCCAGTTTGCCAGTACCATTTATTAAATAGGGAACCCTTTCCCCATTGCTTGTTTTTGTCATGTTTGTTGAAGATCAGATGCTTGTAGATGTGTGGTCTTGTTCTGAAATCTCTACCCTGTTCCCTTGGTCTATGTGTCTGTTTTTGTGCCAGTACCATGCTGTCTTTGTTACTGTAGCCTTATAGTATAACTTGAAGTTGGGTAGTGTGATGACTCCAGCTTTGTTCTTTTTGCTTAGAATTGTCTCGGCTAAAGGAGTTCTTTTTTGGTCCACATGAATTTTAAAGTAGTATATTTTAATTCTGTGAAGAATGTCAATGGTAGTTTAATGAGAATAGCATTGAATATATACATTACTTTTGGCAGTATGGCCGTTTCTATGATATTGATTCTTCCTATCTATGAGCATGCAATGTTTTTCCATTTGTTTGTGTACTCTCTTGTTTCCTTGAGCACTGTGTAGTTCTCCTTGAAGAGATCCTTTACTTCCCTTGTTAGTTATATTTCTAGATATTTAATTCTCTTCATAGGAATTGTGAATGGGAGTTTATTGTGGCTTGGCTCTCTGCTTGTCTATTGCTGGTATATAGGAATGCTTGTGACTTGACTTCTATTTCCATCTGAATACCCTTTATTTGTTTCTCTTGCTCAAACACCCTGGCCTGAACTTCTTTTTTTTTTTTTTTTTTTTTATTGCATTTTAGGTTTTGGGGTACATGTGAAAAACATGCAAGGTTGTTGCTTAGGTGCATACGTGGCAGTGTGATTTGCTGCCTTCCTCCCCTTCACCCATATCTGGCATTTCTCCCCATGCTATCCCTCCCCAATTCCCCACCCCCCCGCTGTCCCCCCCACTCCCCCACAACAGACCCCCATGTATAGTGCTCCCCTCCCTGTGTCCATGTGTTCTCCTTGTTCAACACCCGCCTATGAGTGAGAACATGCGGTGTTTGATTTTGTGTTCTTGTGTCAGTTTGCTGAGAATGATGGTTTCCAGGTTCATCCATGTCCCTACAAAGGACGCGAACTCCTCGTTTTTAATGGCTGCATAATATTCCATGGTGTATATGTGCCACATTTTTCCTGTCCAGTCTATCATCGATGGGCATTTGGGTTGGTTCCAGGTCTTTGCTATTGTAAACTGTGCTGCAATGAACATTCGTGTGCATGTGTCCTTATAGTAGAACGATTTATAATCCTTTGGATATATGCCCAGTAATGGGATTGCTGGGTCAAATGGAATTTCTATTTCTAGGTCCTTGAGGAATCGCCACACTGTTTTCCACAATGGTTGAACTAATTTACACTCCCACCAACAGTGTAAAAGTGTTCCTATTTCTCCACATCCTCTCCAGCATCTGTTGTCTCCAGATTTTTTAATGATTGCCATTCTAACTGGTGTGAGATGGTATCTCAATGTAGTTTTGATTTGCATTTCTCTAATGGCCAGTGATGATGAGCATTTTTTCATATGCTTGTTGGCCTCATGTATGTCTTCTTTTGTAAAGTATCTGTTCATGTCCTTCGCCCACTTTTGAATGGGCTTGTTTGTTTTTTTCTTGTAAATCTTTTTTAGCTCGTTGTAAATTCTGGATATCAGCCCTTTGTCAGATGGGTAGGCTGCAAAAATTTTTTCCCATTCTGTTGAACTTCTAATACTATGCTGAATAGATGTGGTGAGAGAGGGTATCCTTGTCTTGTGCCAGTTTTCAAGGAGAATCATCCAGGTTTTGCTTATTCAGTATGATATTGACTGTAGGATTGTCGTAAATGACTCATTATTTTGTGATATGCTCCATCAATACCTAATTTCTGAGAGTTTTTAACATGAAGGGATGTTGAATTTTATCCAAGGCCTTTTCTTCATTTATTGAGATAATCATGTGGTTTTTGTCTTTAGTTCTGTTTATATGATGAATTACATTATTGATTTGCCTATGTTGAACCAACCTTGTATCTTAGGGTGAAGCTGACTTGGTCGTGGTGGATAAGCCTTCTGATATGCTGCTGGATTTCATTTTCCAGTATTTTATTGAGAATTTGGCATCAATGTTCATCAGGGATATTGGCCTGAAGTTTCCTTTTTTTGTTGTTGTTGTATATCTGCCAGGTTTTGGTATTAGGATGATGCTGGTCTCATAAAATGAGTTAGGGAGAAATCTGTTCTTTTCAATTGTTTGGAATAGTTTCAGAAGAAATGGTACCAGCTCCTCTTTGTACCTCTGGTATAATTCAGATGCTAATCCATCTGGTCCTGGGCTTTTTTTTTTTCAAGCTATATTTATTACTGTCTCATTCTATTCAGGGATTCAACTTCTTCCTGGTTCAGTCTTGGTGGTGGGGGGTGTGTATGCATCCAGGAATTTATCCATGTCTTCTAGATTTTCTAGTTTATGTGCATAGAGGTGTTTATCTTTGAATGTTGTTTGTATTTCTGTGGGGTCAGTGGTGATATTCCCTTTATCATTTCTGTTTGTGTCTATTTGATTCTTATCTCTTTCTTCTTTATTGGTCTAGCTAGTGGTCTATCTATTTTATCAATTTTTTAAAAAATCAGCTTCTGGATTCATTTACTTTTTGAAGTGTTTTTCATGTCTCCATCAGTTCCACTCTGATTTTGGTTATTTCTTGTCTTCTGCTATCTTTGGGGTTTGTCTGTCCTTGGTTGTCTAGTTTTTTTTTTTTTTTTTTTTTAATCATGATGTTAGGTTGTCGATTTGAGATCTTTGTAGCTTTTTGATGTAGGCATTTAGTACCACATATTTTTCCCTTAACACTGCTGTAGCTGCATCCCAGAAATACTGGTACATTGTCTCTTTGCTCTCATTAGTTTCAAAGAACTTCTTGATTTCTGCCTTAATTTCATGATTTACCCAGGGGTCATTATTCAGGAGCAGATTGTTCAATCTCCATGTAGTTGTGTGGTTTTGCACGAGTTTCTTAATCTTGAGCTCTAATTTGATTATGCTGTGGTCTAGGCAATATGATTTCAGTTCTTTTGCAGTTGCTGAGGAGTGTTTTACATCTATTTACATAATTGCTTTTAGAGTAAGTGCCTTGTGGTGCTGAGAAAAAAATGTGTATTCTAGTGTTTTGGAGCAGAAAATTCTGTAGATATCTATCAGGCCCACTTGATCCAGAGCTGAGTTTAATTCCTGAATATCCTCGGTAATTTTCTGTCTTGATTACCTGTCTAATACTGACAGCAAGCTGTTAAAGTCTCCCACTGTTGTTGTTTGGGAGTCTAAATCTCTTTGTAAGTCTCTAATAATTTGTTTGATGAATCTGGGTGTTCCTGTATTGGGTACATATATATTTAGGATAGTTAGCTCTTCTTGTCAAATTGAACCTTTTACTGTTATTTAATACCCTTGTCTTTTTTGATCTTTGTTGGTTTAAAATCTATTTTGTCAGAAACTAGGATTGCAACCCATGCTTTTTTGTGTTTTCCATTTACTTGGTAAACTTTCCTCTATCCCTTTATTTTGAACCTATGTGTGTCTTTGCACTTGAGATAGGTGTCTTGAATACAGCACACCAATGAGTCTTGACTCTTCATCCAGCTTGCCATTCTGGGTCTTTTAATTGGGGCATTTAGCCCACTTACATTTAAGGTTAATATTGTAATGTGTGAATTTGATCCTGTCATCATGATGCTAGCTGGTTATTTTGCAGACTTGTTAATGTAGTTGCTTCATAGTGTCATTGGTGTGTGCACTTCAGTGTGTTTTTGCAGTGGCTGGTAACAGTTTTTCCTTTCCATATTTAGTGCTTCCTTCAGAGTCTCTTGCAAGGCAGACCTGGCAATGATGAATTCTCATAGCATTTGCTTGTCTGAAAAGGATTTTATTTCTCCTTCGCTCATGAAACTTAGTTTATCTGGATAAGAAATTCTGGGTCAAAAATTATTTTTGTTAAGAATGTTGAATATTGGCCTCCAATCTCTTTTGGCTTGTAGAGTTTCTGGTGAGAGGTCCACTGTTAGTCCGATGGACTTGCCTTTATAGGTGGGCCTTTCTCTATATCTGCCCTTAACATTTTTTTCTTCATTTTGATGCTGGAAAATCTGCTGATTAATGTGTTTTGGGTTTGATATTCTCATGGAGTATCTTACTAGGGTTCTCTGTATTTCCTGAATTTGATTGCTAGTCTATTTTGCTAGGTTGGGAAAGTTCTTCTGGATGATATCCTGAAGTATGTTTTCCTTTTTTCTTTTTTCTTTTTTTATTATACTTTAAGTTCTAGAGTACATGTGCAGATCTTGCAGGAGTGTTTCATAGGTACACACATGCCATGGTGGTTTGCTGCCCCCATTCCCCCCATCACCTACATCAGTCATTTCTCCCAGTGTTACCCCTCAACTTGGTTCCATTTTCTCCATCTCTTCAAAGGGTTTGTTCATTCCTTTTCCTTCAATTTTTTCTAATCTTGTCTGCCTGTCTTATTTCAGCAAGATAGTCTTCAGGCTCTGAAATTCTTTCCTCTGCTTGGTGTATTCTGTTATTGGTAACTGTGGTTGCATTGCAAAGTTGTTGTGTTGTGTTTTCCAGCTCCATTAGGTCATTTATTTTCCTCTCTATACTGGTTATTCTGGTTAGTCACTCCTGTAATGTTTTATCATGGTTCTTAGCTTCTTTGCATTGTATTAGAACATGCTGCTTTAGCTCAGCAAAGTTTGTTATTACCAACCTTTTGAAGCCTACTTCTGTCAATTCAGCCATCTCAGCGTCTGCCCAGTTCTGTGCCCTTGCAAAAGAAGTGTTGCAATCATTTGGAGAAGAAGAGGCACTCCGGTTTTTGAGTTTTCAGCATTTTTTCATTGATTCTTTCTCATCTTTCTGATTCATCTAGCTTCAATTGTTAAGGCTGCTGACATTCAGACGGAGTCTTTTT
This sequence comes from Aotus nancymaae, assembly GCF_030222135.1. Lineage (NCBI taxonomy): Eukaryota > Metazoa > Chordata > Mammalia > Primates > Aotidae > Aotus > Aotus nancymaae. The sequence goes on along the minus strand of NW_026988473.1, from coordinate 54,564,638 downwards.
TGTGGATGTTTTTATTGGTGCTCTTGTTGTTTCTGTTTGTTTGTTTTTCTTTTAATAGTCAGGCCCCTCCTCTATAGGGCTGCTGCAGTTTGCTGGGAGTCCACTCCAGACATTATTCATCTGAGTGGTCTTTTGATACTTAGTAAAATGTTATTGAGTAAAAGGTTATTGAGACATTATATCCAATCATCTGTGTATCTTCAGCAGAACTTATTACAGATCCCACAGCATTATAGCTATTTATCATTATTTATTGAAAATTGTTGGTAAAAAAGTTACTATTAATGAATGAGAACAATATAAATAATAAATTGAACTAGCTCATGAAACATTGTCTATGATGGTAGGGCATAAATTGTGCCAGCATTATTTACAGATCTCTCCTTAGTCTTGCACTTAGAATCTCTACTTTGGTACATTAAATGAATAAATTAACAAAATAAGGAATTTCCTGTGGACCTCAGAATTTTAAGGACACAAAGAGACAGCAAAAAAGGATGGACAAGAGCATAGCATTTATTATCAACCTCTGCTAAATGCTTCATTTCCCATTCATTTGATTTAATTGCCTCAAATGTCCACTACAGAAATAGAGATTCATGGAAATTAGTAACTTTCACACATCAAACTAGTCTGTGAAAGTGCTGACAGTCAAACCTAGGTGTGCTTGACTTCAAAGCTGGTTTGCTTTCTACTGCGATTCTTCCTCTTAGCCAAACATTCTACATTGATGGAGAAACCTCTTTGTTTCTACATCAGTATATACTGTCTTTACTCATCCTGAGTTCTAAACTTTATTGCTTTTCATTGAACAGCATGAATCCTTTTTTCTTATTCTTGTATGCCTTTGCTTGAATTATTTCAGAAATGTCCTTTAGAGAAATATCTTCACTTAAACACACACACATAGACACACACAATCTGTTTTCCAAAAATGTCTCAAATACTTTATCATTAACCACGTCTTTCCCCAAAAACCTTGACCTTAGCATCGAATATGACCTTTCCATTCTTTTAAACTTCTTTGTATTTTGTACATATGGTTCTGATAACATCTATCAAAGTCATATTTTACACTCTTGTTATTTTGATGTGTGGTACATTTTCAAAAGTACCAACATTTCTTTATAATGTATAGTATGTCTTGCTCTTTTTATATTTTATATCAAAAACACTGCACTGTGCAAGAGTCTTTAGCAATGCCCCAGTATGAATCATGTCTGTCCCAGTGATAGATTCCTCTCCACCTCCACCAGCCTATAGCTTAAGCACATCTCACAGTCACTCATCTAGAAACTGCATTTTTCTTTCACTCCTGTCCCTGGTTGTAACTGTGTGGTTGGGTTTAGGCCAAAAGAATGTGAGAAATGATATATATGACTTCTTTGACATAAATAGAAGTGTTTGAATTACATTCACAATGCGATGCCACTGTACACATGCAAGAAAATAAAAGATCGATAATACAAAATACTAGCAAGGGTATGAAGTAAGTCGAACACTTAAAAATTGCTGGTCTAGCAATTTTTGATTGAACTTAGTTGTATGTCATTCTCATTACCCAACCTTTCTTTATCTTGGCATCTTAAGTTCTTATGTTCAATATCACAGTAAGTTAACAATAGTTAATTTACTGCAAACTTAATACAATATGTTGCATACTTAAAAAACAGACAGAAGATAAGATTTGAAATCTTCTCAACACAAAGAAATGGTAAATGTTTTAGGTTGTGAATATCCCAGATACCCTTATTTGATCACTACATATTGTATGCATGTATCAAAATATCTCTACCACATAAATATCTATAAAGATAATTTATCAATAAAAATGCAAAAAAAATCCACTGTAATCTTACAAATTGGTACAATCACTTTTTTGCAAAGTCAGTTTTCAGAAAAAAGTTTATCAATATCTATTCATATCAAGCTTAGGAACATCATATGATCTGGCAATTCTTATTCTATATGTATACTTCTTCAAATACAGCCATATATTATCAATGCTATGTAAAGTAATGCTCACAGCAACACTACTTTTGAAGCAAGTTGTTGTATATTACCTACCCCCCGTAAAAAAGCATATAGTGTGTAAAGAAATTGTAGTGTATTCATAAAATTTAATATCATAACACAATGAGAAGGAATAGCTCATTTTTATGTGCAACCATATAGATAAATCTTACAAACATAAAGTTGAGGCAAACAAATGAGTATTTTCTGCAATATTTCATTTATGTACATTTCTAAAGAAGTCAAAGTTGTCTTGGTAATAGAAATCAGGATAGTGGTTATCCAAGGTGGATAGAAACAAGAAAACAAGTGAAGAGGAATTTCTGCTCTGTTGGTCATGTTATGAAAGTTTCTTGGTCTAGATGCTTTTTTGCCTCAATCTGCCCATTATATGAAAATTCATGACCAGGTGCAGTGGTTCATGACTGTAATACAAGCAGTTTGCAAGGTGGAGGCAGGAGGATGGCTTCAGCCCAGAAGCTCTATACAAGCCTGAACAACACAGAGGGAGCTCCTCTATACAAATAATAATAAAATTAGGTAGGCCTAGTGGCATGTATCTGTAGTTCCAGCTACACCAGAGGCTGAGATGGGAAAATTGCTTGAGCTTGGACAGTTCGGGTTGCTGTGAGACATGACCGCACCACTGCACTCTAGCCTGGGCAATATAGAGAGACCTGAGCTCAAGAAAAAGAAAAAGAAAAGAAAAAAAGAAAAATGTAGTCTTAGGATCAGTGCACTTTTCTAGTTGTATGATATACTTCAATGAAAAGCTTAAAAATAATAATTTGAAATAAGTTAAAAATAAAAGAAAAGGGGATATAAGAGATATAGAGAAATTAGAAGCCAGTAATTACGTGGAAGATTTAAATATTGACATATTATAAAACACTACTTCATTTGGTATGAAATACTTATTTGTTTTATTATCATAGACCCTAAGCATTCAAATGGAAGCTGATTTGATCGAATAATGGGTTTAGATGGAGACATCTCTGAATCATAGTTTGCAGGTTGTAATGTGCTTCCCCTTAACCTCTTTTGGCAGCATCCCCTACACTATTGTAGGTGGCTGTGTCAAATGGTGGATGTTTGTGGAAGGCAAGAGGAAAGAAAAGGTGTAATTTCTATTTTAAGAAAAGAAATTAAAGACTCAAAATAAATTATTAAATTCTGATAGGTAAATGATAATGACAGCCTAAATTTACATCTTTTATTCCAATTGAGTGATTTTTGTGTGTTATGCTGCTGGATAACTTTGAACTGAGTAAAACAAAGTCACATCATGATGGTGTAAGGACATCATTAAAGAAAAGTTTAAAAAGGAGGATAGACTTTTCTTAACAGATGCTTGTTGCAGGAAATTTCACTAAAGTCTGATATGGTTTAAAGTGAGTACTTTATCCCATACATTTGTTTATAAACATTACAAAAGCAAAAGAAACATTTCAGGGAGTACTAATTCCTACTTTATTATCTAGTTTTTCTTCAGGGAAAATTCCAGAAAAATAAGCTATTGGTAAACAAACAATTATGTTCGGCTCCAGAATTAATATCTGCAATCAAAATGTCAGAAAGATGTGTAACACTTGTTCTTTAGGACATCGAACTATTCTATGACTCTTTAATAATTAAACTAGTAAAGCATGGTGGTATAAGAATAGACAGAAAATAAGGATAGGAATAAATATGCAAAGCTATGGCAATATATTAAATGAAAAAGAAACAGAATAAAATGGAAAGATAATAAATTGCTTAATACAAACTCTATTTTGCAAAATAAAATTTTCTTTATTAAGTTTCCTCCGTTAAGCTGTCTAATTCACTTTTTGCACAAAAATGAAATCCTGTATGAATTAAAAATAAACTCGAAATCAAAGCATGTGACTTTAAGTAATAAAACTGGGGACTCATATATTTTTTATATTTAATATAACATGGGGAAACGTGTACTTGAATTTTGCTTATGGAAGTTTGAGTTACTGAAATTTTCTAAAATGAAATGACAATACTTACCAAAAAATTAATATAACAAACTTTTTATACTGCAATTTCATTTCTATAAATGTATCCAGAAAATATGTGTGTGTGTGTGTACAGACACATTAATTTATTCATCAATCATAATGATACCCCAAACCATTGACTGGAACTCATAGGTCTAATAATAGATGAACCATTATATTTATGAAGAAATAATTTCAATCATATTTCAAGTCTTGTCTTTGGAGCAAAACATTTTTGCCACCTTATCCCTAATGTGCTTGGTCTTGACCCCATAGATAAAGGGGTTGAGGAATGGTGGGACCAGTAGGTAAAGACTGGACAAGGTGATGTGTACATGTGATGGGATATAAGATCCAAATCTGTGACTAAAAAATGAAAAAAAGGCAAGAAGATAGAATTGGAAGAAGACACATATGTGGGGAATACATGTATTAAATGCCTTAAGTCGTGCCTCTTTCAGGGGCAAGTGAAAGACAGTGATAAATATTTGAATATAGGAGAGGGTGATGAAAATGAAGTCAAGCCCACCAACAATAAAAGCTCCAAGGATACCATAGAACTTATTAATGTAAACGTCTTCAGTGGCAAGCTTCACAAGGGCCATGTGTTCACAGTAAGTGTGGGATATTAACTTGGTTCGGTAAAGTTTCAGACGACATTTTATAAGCAGTAGGCATGGAATTACCAGAATGGCAGGCCGCAATGTCACTCCAACTACAATACATGTGACTAGTTGTTGAGTGAATACTATAGCATGCCTCAGAGGATAACAGATTGCTACATAGCGGTCCAGAGCCATGGCTAGCAGGACTCCTGATTCAATACCTTGAAATGTGTGGATGAGCCACATCTGAAAGAGGCAAACATCAAAATATATCTCTGGCAAATGGAACCAAAAAATACCAAGCATCTTGGGCACAATGCTGGTGCTAAGTGAAATGTCTGTGGCTCCTAACATGGCCAGGAAGACATACATGGGCTCATGGAGGCTTGGCTCAGAATTGATGATGATCAAAAGTAGAGAATTTCCAATCAAAGCAATGATGTACATAGCACAGAGTGGAATCCCAATCCAGCATTGTACAGATTCCAAACCGGGGATCCCAGTAAATGTCAGTATAGAGGGCATGAACAAGGTACCATTTGTGATAGGCAGGGCCATTCAGGGGTCTTCTTAGAAAGGGAAGAAAGTTTGCCAAGCTGTGATTCTCTGTACTTTTATATACTTTATGCTTATCCAATCACAAAGTTATTGAATAGCAGAATTTAGGAGAGTCAACTCCATCAGCTTACTTATCTTTTTTAAAAGAATGAAAAAAATGCCAATATAGAGACCCACAGAAAGGTTCACCAGTATGCACTTTAGCAAATCATCCACCAACACTCAGTGTGAAGACTTTTGGACATCAGATCTGTGAAGAGACCAATATAATCAACCTGCTTAGTGGTGCTTTCCTTCTTCCCCAACTCCATTTTCTCTTTCATCTTCCAACCTGTTCGTGGAAAGCAGAAATATAAATATGTATATTTGGAATTATATTTTAGACAGAGAAATACAAACATTTATTCTAGCTTTAGCCAGAAGTTTTCAGATATGGCACTGCTGCAAGTTTCAGACTCCATTCAGTAGACAGTGGCAGTCACGTAATTCTGATGTATTACCATACCAGTTATGATACAGGAGACAAGTTGTATACACAAATTCTTGAGTTCATATAAGCACCCTAAACCTCTCACACCAGGATCTTTTTCACACATTGGAGGGTAAAGACAAATTTAAACTGTTTATATGTATATATAAATTTAAAATTAAGGAGATTTAAGAGTACCTGGTTTAGGAGAAGAGGGACCTCAGGTTGTGTCACCAGGGGAACCATGAAGAAGATGTTGAAGTGGTTAGAAGTCAGGTTAAGTAAGTGAGTTTGGAAGCCTGGATCTCCATATGGAGGCAGAGTTAACAGATATAACCCTTATATAGAAATCAGGATACTTACCGCTGAAGGAAAATAGAAAGCTGTATTTTTTTTTTTATCTTCTGGGAAAGTTGACACAAGAAAAATATGATGGGATGAGACTATTTGAGAATTCTCCACGAAATTCCATGGGAAATAATTGAAAAACAAGTTGAGGTGGAAATGCCTTGGGAAGCAGCAGAAATAGAGAAGCATCCAATACAAAATTCTGATTGCAATATAAAGGCTGTGGCTGGGACACTTAACAATTTCTAGTAACGCTATACCAGCAAATAACTATGGTTCAATTGCAGGGCTGATAACACAATATTATGCATCAATTTTTTTTCTTTTATGTGAGTGCAGAGAGGTTATGCAAGTGATTAATTGTCTAGGTCTTAATCAAGGTGATCTATAAGTTTTATAAGTGGTGTGCTAAGCATTTCTAATATTTCTCCATAACTCAAGTCATCACATCCAAATACTATTCTGTGTTCTTTCCTGGCTCCCAGTCACCATAATAATCACAGATTTAAACTCTGGAATGTTTTGGAGATCATTATATTGTTAGAGCCCAGAAAACCAATATCCCTACATACAGCACTTTAACACTGTGAACTAAAGAAGGAACCTCAGGGTTTCTCTGACATCCTCCAACCTTTCCTGTCTTTCACTTCTTTGTCTTTCCTAAAGCATGGGATGAGTTTATTCTCCGAAGTTACCTTATTTACCTAGAAACCAGACCCCTAAAGAGGAACACAATTGCCTTCAATCCCTTCCCTGAAATTAATTAACCAGCAAAGATTAAAATTCATATTACAGAGGAAGACACTGAAAATTAAACACCACACCTGGAGCCCAGATGAACTTCATCTCAAACTATTGTCTCTTCTCAGGTTCCGTTCAATTTCTCCTCTCCTCTATAAAGAAGGATATATAAGCATCTATACTTAATTGAGTTGTTAGGTAATCACTCTTCTTAGATTTCTCCATGCTGATGCATGTTGATAAAAATTCGATGTCTTTTTCCTATTAATTTGTCTTCTGTCAATTCATTTTAACAGTCATAGACTTGAACCTTCAGAGGGATAGTTTGGACTGCCCTACACACTCATGATCCTTCTCTTTTTCAAGTAAAACATCTGCAGATCTAAATTAATTCTCCAATAGTGGGATCCTAACTGCCCTTAACATTTCAAACTTCCAAAGCAGATTCTTCATCATTACAATTCTTTAATTGTAGTTCATAGAATTTCAAAGTCAGACTCTAACAAAAATATACTTATACTCTTCATGTTTGCGATTTGGATTTTTTCTGGAGTCTACATTCATTAACTGTACATGTACTTCAAGATGTACTATTTACCTCCACTTGAACTGTACACATTCCTAACTATAACTTACTCAATTTCCAGAAGCAGCCGTGAGAAGTGACTGGCACAGGGAAAGGTTGCTCTTTGCTGGTCCCAGCTATGAAATATTTGTGGCTTGTAACATAATTTTCCCTGATTACCTCTCTAATTCATTAGCCTCTCTCTAATCCTGAGAGATATTGTCTTTTCCCTGGGGCGAAGATGGAAATTTAAAGCCAGAGGAATAGATGCCATTTCTAAGGGTTATCTTCTTGCTCAATCCCCTGGGGGCCTGGCATATGGCCAGGAGATGGCAGCATTGAAGCATCTTCTGTTAGTAAAACGTGCTCCTGTCTCTCAGAGCTGCAGAGATAGGGTTTATATTGTTCTCACCTATGTGACAGAGAAAAGGGACACTAAAATAAGGCAATCCATCGACTGAGATTCCATTTCATCTCTGAGCAAATTGGACAGCCTTATTGTATGCTTGATAAGGAAAGGGAGTTGAAAACAAAACAAATATTGTATCTTAGATTTACTCTTGACAATCAAAGGACTTCCAGAAGGCATTTCAGTGATCCAAGGAAGAAGGAGTGTGTTTGGAAGTGGTAGGCAGGACAGGGTTTAGAGTACAGTAATCCCTGTAAGGAGTAAGACTTACTAAGAGAAAGGGAAGAAAATCAATTATGCACAGATGATTTTTGTCCTATTTTAAAAGACAGAAAATTAGGAAGACAGGCCTTCCTAGAAAAGTATATCATAGGCTTTTTTTTTTTTTTTTAACAATCTCTTGATCCCAAGAAGTTCCCTACTCTTAAATATCTTTAATATAGAGTTTAGTTTAAAATACGTATATTTTTTCACTTCGTTCTTTTTTCTTATGTAAAATAAATTGATGCAGAAAAACACAAACCAGAGAACCTAAACAAATGGATTAATTCCTGGAAACATACAAGCTCTCAATATTGAGCCAGGAAGAAATTTAAATTCTAAGTAGGCCATTTTGGAACCAATAACAAGTTCCAAAATTGAATCACTAATAAAAAACCTACCCACTAGTAAAAGCCCTGGACCAGATAGATTAACAGCCAAACTCTACAAAGAAGTATAAAAAGAGCTAGTACTCATCCTACTAAAATGATTCCAAAAAATTGAGGAGGAGGGACTAATCACTAACTCATTCTATGATGTTAGATTCATTCTGATACTAAAACCTGGGAGAGACACAAGGAAAAAAGAAACCTTCAGGCCAATATCTCTAATGAACATAGAGGCAAAAGTCCTCAACAAGATACTAGCAAACCAAATCCAGCAGCACATCAAAAAGCTGATCCACCAAGATCAAGTACATCTTATTCCTGAGATGCAAGTTTTGTTCAACATGCACATAACAAGAAATGCAGTTTATTACATAGTCAGAACTATAACAAAACCACATGATTATCTCTATAGGTACAGAAAAGTCTTTTCATAAATTCAACATCTCCTCATGTTAAAAGTCTTCAACAAACTAGGCATTAAAGGAACATACCTCAAAATAATAAAAACTGTCTATTAAAAACCTACACCCACCATCATACTAAACAGACAAAAGCTAGGAGCATTCCCTTTGAGAACTGGAACAAGACAAGGATGCTCACTGTCACCACTCCTATTCAACAAAGTATTGGAAGTCCCAGCCAGAGCAATCCAGCAATAAAAAGAAACAAGAAACAAAAGGGATCCAAATAAGAAGAGGGGAAGTCAAACTATCTCTCTTCACCCACAATATGATTCTATACCTAGAAAACCCCATAGTCTCTGCTCACAAGCTCCTAGAACTGCTAAACAACTTAAATAAAATTTCAGAATACAAAATCAGTGTATACAAAAATGAGTAGAATTTCTTCACATCAACAACGTCCAAGGTGAGAGCCCAATACAGAATGCAATTCCATTCTAACTGCCAGAAAAAGAATAAAATACCTAGAAATACAGCTAACAAGGGAAATGAAAGATATCTACAATGAGAATTAAGAAATACTGCTCAAAGACGTCAGTGATGACAGCAACAAATAATAAAACATTTCATGATCATGGATAGAAAGAGTCAATATTGTGAAATTGCCATATTTCCCAAAGCAGTTTACAGATTCAATGTTATTCCTATCAAATTACCAATGACATTTTTCACATAATTAGAAAAAAATTCTAAAATTCATACGAAACCCAAAAAGAGACTGAATAGCCAAAACAATCTCAAGCAAAAGAACAAAGTCGTGGAGTCACACCATGTGACTTCAAACTATACTCAAAGGTTACAGAAACCTAATACAGGTACAGAATTAGAATCATAGACCAATGGAACAGGTTAGAGAATTCAGAAATAAAGCAGCATGCCTACAACCATCTGATCTTTGATAGAGTTGACAATATGAGTAATTGGTAAAGGATGTTCTATTCAGTAAATAGTGCTGGGATAACTGGCTAGCCATATGCAATCCTCTGCATCTGTTACAGAAGATTGCATATGGCTAGCCAGTTATCATACCACCATTTATTGAATAGGATATCCTTTACCATATATAAAAATCAACTCAAGATGAATTAAAGTCTTAAATGTAAGACCTCAAATCTAGGAAATACTATCTGGACCTCAACCTTGGCAAAGATTTTATGATGAAGGCTCCAAAGGCAATTGCAGCAAAAACAAAAATAGACATAACTATACTAAAAAGCTTCTGCACCACAAGAAAACCATCAACAGAGTAAGTAGAGAAGCTACAGAATAGGAGAAAACATTTGCAAAATATGCATCCAAGACAGGTATAATAATATCCAGAATCCATAAGGAGCTTAAACAAATTGACAAGCAAAAGACCACTCCATTGAAATATAGGCAAAGAACATGAACAGATGTTTCTCAAAAAAAGACATACATGGGGCCATCAAGCATATGAAAAAATGCTCATCACTAATCATTAGGGAAATACTAATCAAAACCACAATGAAGTACTATCTCACAGCAGCCTGAATGGTTATTATTAAAAGGCCAAAAAGTAATAGATGCTGGTGAGGTTGTAGAGGAAAAAAGGATGCTTATACACTGTCAGTGAGAATGTAAATTAGTTTAGCCAATGTAGAAAGCAGTTTGAAGATTTCTCAAAGAACCTGAAACACAACTACCATTCAACCCAGCAAGCCCATCACTGGATATATACCTAAAGGAATATAAATTATTCTACCAAAAAGATGCATATACTTGTATGTATATCACAATGATATTCATAATAGTGATGATATGAAATCAATCTAGATGCCCATCGATAGTGGGCTCCTTTAAAAAAGAAACGTAGTGCATGTACACTATGGAATACTATGCAGGCATAAAAAGAAAGAGACCATATCCTTTGCAGCAACATAGATGGAGCTGGGGGCCATAATTCTAAGTGAATTAATGCAGGAACAGAAAACAAAATAACACATGTTCTCACTTATAAGTGGAAGATAAACTTTGAGTACACATGGCCACAAAGAAGGGAACAATAGACATCAGCATCTACCTACGGTCAGAGGATGGGAAAAGGATGAGGGTTGAAAAACTACTTATTGGATATTACATTCACTATCTGGGTGATGCAATCATTTGTACATCAAATCCCAGTGATATGCAATTTCCTGTGTAAAATACCTACACACATACCACCTGAACCAAAAATAAAGTTTAAAAAAGGAAAAAAAAGAAAAGAAAATATTGATCAATCCCCAAAGGAAAAAAGAAAAATCTACAGGGTAGGAAAATTTAACATAGCTCTCTTTGTAGCTGAAAAAACAAGACAATAATGAAGTTTTAAAAATTCTACAAAGATCGTATTTACACGTAGAATATACACTTGAATGTAAGAAATGGAGCTGTACCTTTTTTTTATTTATTGCATTTTAGGTTTGGGGGTACATGTGAAGAACATGCAAGATTGTTGCATAGGTGCATACGTGGCAGTGTGATTTGCTGCCTTCCTCCCCTTCACCTATATGTGGCATTTCTCCCCATGCTATCTCTCCCCAACTCCCCACCCCACACTGTCCCTGCCCTATTTCCCCCCAGCTGACCCCAGTGTGTAATGCTCCCCTCCCTGTGTCCACGTCTTCTCATTGTTCAACACCCGCCTATGAGTGAGAACATGCGGTGTTTGATTTTGTGTTCTTGTGTCAGTTTGCTGAGAATGATGGCTTCCAGGTTCATCCATGTCCCTACAAAGGACGTGAACTCATCGTTTTTGATAGCTGCATAATATTCCATGGTGTATATGTGCCACATTTTTCCTGTCCAGTCTATCATCGATGTACCTTTATGGTCATTGCCTTCATGAACATTGCCTTATCCTAAATTCTAATCATAGTTCTTAAAGAATGAAATAATAAATATTTGCTAAGGAAACTAAAATACATCAGGAGATATTTTTACTGTGAATATAAAAAAACCTGCTTATCTTCTGTTAAACTGAGTTGTTTGCCAAGTACTACATCAGGAATATATTCACTTATCATTTTTTGCCAAATATATTATACAATTAAAAAATGCACATATAGCATAATAACTAAAAAACTATGTAACCCGTCACACTGTTTCTTGAGGGAAAGTTCAATACAATTGAATCACACTTCTTCTTCACTTCCACAATATTTCCCACCCTCCTTCCAGAGATAATCAATATCCGATGCCTGGTGCAGATTCTCAGAAACTATGTGCACAACTTTATTTTGAGGTGAAGTCTCTTTTATACCTTAAAAAAGGTAATATGAACCCAGATCTTCAGCATGGAACAAATTTGACCTGGAAAGAAGACCAAAAGGCAACTAAGAAGCCATAGAGATCTGTGTGCTGACTGGGACCTATCTGAAATCAGCGGACCAGGTGCTGTTCTCCATGTGGAGAATGCTTCAGCAGACTGACTGGGGTTTCTTTAGCAGATAACACTGGACAGGGTCAACATTGTTATAGAAACTAGTAATATTATGATGAGCCGTAATTGTCCTTTTTATTAATTACAGGTTTAAATGGTTTGAAATGCTAATCCAGTCTAATTATGACATAAATTCATTTAATTTTTTTCCTTTATGTGATGTGCATTTTAAAGATCTTTGTTGTTTGCTTTTCCTCATACTCTGGAGAATGAATAAAACCGTGTATTCATTAGGATATACAATGCAGTTTTTTTCTGATAGACCTATGTTGAAATTTTTCTTTTCAGTTGATTTTTTCTAATATAGGTGTTTTTTCTCTTTTCATTTAAATAATTGGGTGCATTTTTATACCAGATACTTTGAAATGCATTTTTTTCATTCACTCATGATTAATCTATAGTTATCATCATATTCTGCTTGCTTTGGTTTCGGATTTAGGAATATCACATACTATCTTCATTCTTTATCCTTCATGTACACTAATTTTTCTGAAAGAATTCATATATTTGTGAATTTTTTTCTTTTGGGAGAATGACTCCTCATTAATTATACATTCTGCATTATTGATGCCACAACTAGTGAAATATGTAATGCTCTAATTTGGAATTAAAATGATTACTTTAATTATTAAGCTTTGCTTATCTAATTCAACAATTTTTAATATGTCTGTCTATCAGCTAACATGTTGTTTTACCTTTTGTCATTGTATTTTTGATTTTTTTCTAAGTATAGTTAATGTTTACATAAACTTTATTTAAAAAACAAACATTATCACTCAAAGTTATTTCTACATCATTGACAAGATTTTCCCCAAAATTATATGCATCTGTTTGCTCTTGAATTGTATGATTTTTTACATCAGAATGTTTTACTATATTATTTCTTTCTTTGACCATGCATCTTTTCAAAATTAGTGATTCAGATGACTCTGTCAACTTGAGTCTTAAAAAAATAAAAATCATTTGTTTGGTTCTAAGTCTTTACTAGAGCCTCTATTCAGAAGGCGGTTTCTTATGTGCCAGTTCTGTGTTTAGTTAATATATTATTTCAGGTTTGCATAATGATTATTTCAAGTCTTTACCTTTGTTTTACCCTGATAATATTGGAATAAAATCTCTAGCATGCAGGTTTTCTGTAGGGTAAGATTGAATATTACCTTAGATCCTCCAAATGTGTTGCTTTTGAATACCATTAATTGACACAAAGAAAATGTTTATTTTGTTCATTATTCAATGTCATTTTTACTTATATTCTAAGAAATCTCAAGGATTGTCCTCTGTATTGCTGATAAAGGGTAATAAGATACAGTTTTTGTACTCAAGATGCTTTCAGTGGGTAACAGAATGTGTCTGTACGTTCAATTACAAAAGAAACTTACAAATTTGAGTAAAACTCAAATTAGGTAAAAATCTTTAAAATTGTGTGGTTCCAGAAGGATACTTGATATGTAAGTCCAGATCACTGATTTTATTTTCCTAAAAGTGATATTTGTGAATATTCCAAATATTTTTCAATTTTTGTTTGCATTTTCTCCTGTGTAAATTCCTCAGTGTTTATGGTCATTAGTTGCATTACATAAGTTGTATGTTGCAGACATTGGTATTACTGATTTTATATTTTTTATATTGATAAGCATTTCAGAAAAAGTAGATAAATGATTCCAAATTTATCAAAATATACATTCAAAGCAAATATTAAAAAGTGAGGCATAGCTAGAATTACAGGTATGTGTTGAGCTAGTGGTTTGAGAAGCTTATCTGTGACTTTCATTACATTTAGTTTTTACTCAGAACCAATCCTGAATCTCTCTAAGAGTCACTAATGATCAAGTTACTTTTTTGAAGAAAAGCACCCTCAGAACATGGTCACGAATTTGCTTGGTCTTCACTCCATAGACAATAGGGTTGAGAAAAGGTGGGACTAACAGGTAAAGATTTGACAAGAGGATATGCACATATGGTGGTATGTGTGAACCAAACCTGTGTGTAAAGAAAGAGAAGAAGGCAAGAAGGTAGAACTGCAGGAAGACACAAATGTGGGCAATGCATGTATTGAAGGCTTTGAATCGTGCCTCCTTCTGGGGCAGTTGAAAGACAGTGATAAAAATTTGGACATAGGACAAGATGATAAAGATTATGTCAAACCCTAGGATTGCAAAAGCAACAAATAGGCCATATATCTTGTTGACTCGGATATCTTCAGTAGCCAGCTTCACAATGGCCATGTGCTCACAATAAGAGTGAGAGACGACTGTAGTTCGGTAATATTTAAGACAGCATTTGATGAGCCCTATGGAAGGTATTATAAGAATGGCAGCCCTGAATGTCACCCCAAATCCAATATGAGTTAAGAACTGCTGGGAAAAGATGGTGGCATGTCTCAAGGGGTTACAAATGGCCACATAGCGATCTAGGGCCATTGCCAGAAGGATACCTGATTCAATTGCCTGGAATGAGTGAATAAGCCACATTTGCAGAAGACAGGCATCAAAAGATATCTCTGGCAAATGAAACCAGAAGATGCCTAACATTTTGGGAAGAATACATGTGCTAAGTGCAATGTCTGTTGCTGCCAACATGGCCAAAAAAATGTACATAGGTATATGGAGGCTGCTTTCATATTTGATTATAACTAAAATTAGAGAATTTCCAAGCACACCAGTAAGGTACATGGCAGAGAAGGGAATCCCAATCCAACACTGCACTGACTCCAGACCAGGAATCCCAATTAGTGCAAACGCAGAGGGCATGAAGACTGAGCCATTGAATGTCAGCATGATTTGTTCAGCAGAATCAAGTAGTAGATTTGCTGTTTCATCTTCTATTCTCTGTTGAGCCTTGATGAATTAAAAATAAAATATATGTTAATTTATTTTAGGAAAATATATTTTAGTTATATTAGGAGTGTATCATGTTACATTTTCTATTCTAATTAATCCTCTCTAATTTTATGTCTCCTTTTCGAAGTCACTGAAAGATAAACACCAGGTTCTGTTTCTCTATGCCTTAATCATTTTCAATGGGCAAATTTAAATGGATTAAATGGCTTCTTTCTGGTTCATGACTACTAGGTCAACAGTATTTTATATTTGCTACTCATCATATGTGCTTTCTCTGTGACCTAACAATTGAAATTATTAAAAAAAAAAATTAATGCAGAGCAAAGAACTTTAAAACTAGACTTTATCTTTATTAGCCATAAAGAAAAGATCCACAGTGCTGGTAGATACACAGTGATTATGTCTTCTGATCATAATCAAAAGACAAGTTTGACTGAAATGTCTTTTACTTTTGCAATTCACTGGCTGTTTTTTTTTTTTTTCAGGTTAGTTTTTTCATAGTCTGATTCTTCTCATATAGACTGTGAAAATTCTTTCCACCTAATTTTCCAAACTTTCAATGTCTTCTCAAAACCCAATCATATATCTTATACCTTGTCCTGTGGGTTCACCAACAAAATTAATTCCTTATTTTTGATTTGTGGATCTTTACTTCAGCAATTCCTATCAAAGCTTGTTTTCTTCTACCATGCTCTGCCATGTGCACATCTCTTGTATTTAATATCAAGTGCCAACCTATGCCCTCTAATTTTTCATTACCTGGAAATAGGCATCGTTATCTCTATAAGCCTGAACAATCATCTCTTCTTAACAACTTGAAATCACACGAAACTCTCTAAGAAATGTTATTTCTTTTTCTTTACTTAAAGCTTTATACATCTATACATCTTCTAACCACTAAAATACAATGATTTCTGTAGAGGTGAAGAATTTCTTTGCCACATTATTTTGCATAGGACTATTTCTATCCTCTTTTCTGTCTCTGTCCTTCACTGGTAACGCCAACATGTAACACTCCAGGCTTCCAGAGCCTCCTATCTCTGTTATTACCAGGGGACAAGTTTCAGTGTAGAGTGACTTTGCCATTTCATCATCCAAACTTAAAGCGCTTTTTATTGTCTGAATTAATCTCTGCTTCAAGAAATATTTCCACCACAAAAAATGTAAAATATTGAATAATTTGCATATTATCTGTATTTTCTTTTAGTAATTGCAAAACTCACTTTCTGAAATCATGTAGGTAGACTGTGAAATAGATAAAGACAGTAGAGGGACTAACAACAACAAAAAACATCTCACCATCCTACTGGCCTCATCACCTTTCAATTGTCTATTTGTTTAATTTTTTTTCTTTTTCCCCTGATATACTTAGATTGTTTCTGGGACACTAAAGAGAACGTATAACTTATCTCCTGTAATTGCAAAAATATCTCTTTCTTTCAATAAACTTATCCAAGAGACAAATTAGATGTTTATTATTTAATGATTTTTAGTAACAAAGATTTATTAAGTATCCACTATGATCCAAATATTGTTTGAAGCAATTGAGAAACAAAGATAAATTTATTTATTTCATATTTATTAGTTATCTACATTTTGCTGAATGTTCGGACTTCAAAAAGTAGCATGTACCATTTATTAAATATGTGTTAAATATCATTTACTCAGTTAAGAACTTTTAATATTTTACATTGTTTTATCATTCTTAACTTATGAGATTAACATAATAAGTTGATTATGTTAATGAAAGCCTAAAACTTCTTGTTATAAGTAAATATACTTGGATCAAAATTTCATGCTGTATTTACCCAGAAATAACAAAATAAGCAAATCTGTATCCTCTAAGGTTTTATAAATATAATTCAATAAATAAGGATTATGAGAAATATACATCAGAGTGCAATTACATCAGGCTGGGTGATGTAAAAATATACAAAATATTTTCGTCAGTGAGATTGTTAAGATTCTGGTAGGCATTACTCCCCTATCACTTTAATTTACTACACAGGTATAGGACACACATTACAGAACACATTTATTATATGCTACCTGTTTAATGTATGTCCACTTTTTGAACAACATACCATCCAAATGTAAATCAAAAATAAAAGTTTATGTCGCTTCAACCATTTAAATGGAATTTCCCCTGATCCAGGGCACTCTAAAATTTGACCTGAAAGCCTGGTTGAGGCCATGAAGAGGAGTGGGGGTCTATGGGCATGCCTCATTATATCTCTCCAGCATTGACATCAGCACAGATCTTAAGTCTAATAAGAAATATTTACAATCTGTTCTCTCTCAAGCCTGCTTGCTACCCAGAGGCTTCATCTGCATGATAAAACTTTGATCTTTATAACCTCTTACTACAACCTAGATGTTCTTTCTAATTGCCAATTAGAAAAATTTTAAATATACCTATAACCTGGAACCAGCCCCCATTTCTGGACCTAACCAATGTATTTCTTAAATGTATTTTATTGAAGTCTCATGTCTCCCTAAAATGTTTAGAACCAAACTGCACCCAGACTACATTGAGCACATGTTTCTCAGGACCTCCTGAGTACTGTATCCCAGGCCATGGTCACTCATATTTGACTCAGAATAAATCTCTTCAAATATTTTACAGAGTTTGACTCTTTTTGTTGACACATATTCTGGATAACAATCTCTGATTTGGCTCAAAAATATATATTATTGCCTTTATCAGAAATATTGTTTTAATTTAACAGGGCCACATGAGTAATAGTTGAGCTGGAGACTCCTTGAAAGGTAGCATACAAATTCAAGCTCTGACAAAGTATATACTGAGTAGTCAGAGAAAAGACAGCAAAAAGAGATGATGAAGCAAGTGAACAAAATAGCAAGTAAATAAAATAGAAAATCATGCATTCAGTCAAAAAGCCCACAGATCCTGTCCAGAAAATAATGACCTTTCTTCTGGATAGTTTTTCATTTCCATTTCTATTTCCACCTCCACTTCCACCTTCTATTAGCCCTAATTCATTTTTCTAGGGCAGGTTTTCTCAATCCCAGGACTGACATTTTAAGCCAAATAAATTATTTGTTGTGGGAGACATCATCTGTACTGTAAAAGGTTTAGCAGCATCTCTGGCTCCTATCCATTGAATGCCAGTAGCACTTCCTTGTAGCAACAATAAAAAGTGCCTTCGGGCATTGCCAAACGTCCCTTGGATGCATGGAGAGGGACATATCTCTGGTTGCTAATGGTTATAATGTAAGATTTCACATTAGAGGGGAAAATAAGCCCTTAATTAAATGAAGATTGATGAATTTATATATCTTTAATCAAACTGGGCAGAATAAAACTGGTTATCGAAGGAAATAATTCTCCAGTAGATATTGGCCAGATAAAGGAGATAGAGAAGGACATTCCTTAAAGACAAAATAGTTTGTATAAAATCACAGAAGTACGAAACATATGCTGGGAATACATATCAATAATTATTTTACTAGGTAAATTAGTTCATAAGCAGAAATAGTAGTTGGGCAAATGTAAAAGGAAATAATCAAATATAAAGTTACTATTTTAAGCCAAGTAATTTAAAGTTTGTAGGTGGTAGGGCAGAACTTTGGCCTTTTAAAACTCATATCTGCTAGCAGGTTAGCAAATGACTTTAAGGGAATGAAAGCTAGGGCATAGTCAGATCTTGTTAGAAAGGTGTCTGTGATAGTCCGGATGGGATATTATAAAGTAATGTGACAATAGTGAAGGATTTACAACAAAGCAAAATCTGTGAGCACTCACTGCCATGATGTAAGGGTAAAATTGAGAGATGAAGCAAAAAACGTTCTTGGACTGAGAATTACTGGACTGGCTAAGAAAAGGCAGCCTGGGGAACAACTTTGTTTGCACAAATACGCATATGTTTAAAGGAAGAAGAAAGCTTTCTGAAGCCCTTGAAATTCATGACCCAAAGTAAACACTCTAGAAACTTCATCTTGGCTGTGTGAATAAACCCTGAATAACTACCACTTTGATACAAGCTAATTCCCAGGATCTAAAAATACTAAAGGATTTAGGAATATAAATTTATACTCCTTGCTAGAGTTAATCCACACTATCTATAATATCAAAAATCTCATCTCTTTATGTCATCTTTAAAGTTGAACTCTGCCTGAAACCCACCCATGACAGAAAACTCTCTCTCTCTTTTTTTTTTTTCTGAGATAGTGTGCCACATGGCAGGACTGCTTCCAGTGTCAACTAGGTCTTCTTTATATAAAGCCCCAAACTGCCTCCCCCTTAATTTCTCATAAAGGTCTGAAATCTACATTTTAATAATAGACACCAGTCATAGATAATGGCAGTGAATTCTACAGAACCTGAAGTCAGTCAAGAGAGGTCAACTCCTAGACCTGCTATTGCTTGGCTTTATATGCCCTTGAGCCAGTTGTGAAATTCTAAGTACCTCAGTTTCCTCATTGGTAAAGTAGAAAGAGACACATTGCAGAGTGATTATAAAAATTATATGACATAATCCATTTCAAATATTTAGAAATAAACAAAAATGTGTTGATGGTATCAGCTATTATTCTATGAGACTTCATCCTTCTCATCCCTTGAAATAACTTCACATATTTGATGACAACAGTGAGCAGTTCTGCTAAATCTTCCCCAGTCTAGGCATGTAAAATTTTCTTGGCTTTTAGCAAGTAAGATTTCCATTTGTTTATCAGCCCAGATAATCATTCTGTATATGTCCTTCCATTAGTAACTCTCACTTTAAAATTCGTTGCCCAGCATTTCATCAACTGATCCATAAATATTCTGAAAAGCATGAGATATCTGAGACATCATTTTAGAGTTTGAATACTCAACTATTTTAAGATTCTGTTGCATTTGTATCATCCTGGCCTATTGAATCACAGGAGATATATGTTCTCTTTAGACTGAATTCTCCATTTTCCCAAATACAATGCAGAATTTCAAGGTCAAAGACTTACCAGTGATATCAATGGCCATATAAGCAGAAGCCATAGAGTATAGTTTTTTTTTTAATTGATGTTTCAGGCAGTGAACCCTGAGCATTTTGTACTATAAAAGATCCCTTTGGGATTGGGTCTCACAAATCTCTGGTCAGCTTTGAGGACCACTTGGGATAAGAGTGAAACAAGAGGCAGAATATGGTTAAGAACTCAGAAGATTCATTATCTAATTGGGCTCTGTATCTAAAAATCCAAAACGGAAGCAAAAAGACTCTATTTCTTCAGGACTTGAAACCAAAATGAATTCCCTTTTACAAATCCATAAGAGATGTCAGTATCCCATGATGACAATGTCATCACAGCACTTATTTAGAAAAATAATTATTCAATAAAGGGAAATGAAAACATCTTGAAATATTCAAACTAATCAGTGTAGAGGAATGCTGGCAGACACTTACATAAATATTTTTGTAATTTAATTGCAATATGGTAAGTAATTATTTCTCATTAGGTTCTTGAAAGAGGCTGACTTTGAAAAGTGTACCTAGGGCCCCAATCACATTCACTCTCTGAGCCTCTCATGCATCGACTTTGTTGACACAAATCTTTCTTATATCCAAACCAGCCCTCCTCAGATTGTCCCAGTCATGTAAGAATTCTGACACAATGATATGTATTTTTCAAAAATTTTAGTACAGTCATAATGAGGAGGAAAAATAAAGATTAGAATAGAATAGAAATTAATTTAGAATAAATAATAAGCTTTAAGACTAGGCCCCCAAAAAAATTATAAAGAGAAGAGGGGCAAGAAACCTACTCCTCCAGCCTAAATTGCCTGCAGTTAGCTAAAGCAGACCCAGCATAGCCTCCTCCTTCCGAGATAAGGCACCTAAGCATAACTTTGTACCCACAGCCCACAGGCCTATTTCTGCAAAACCTGTTTTCTTCCCCAGTTGCAAGTCATGGGAACAAGATAACCATGGAGAAAGTGTATGTTTTCTGAAGGTTGTAAAATTTGTCTCAAATCGATGTCACTGTCTTTATTCAAACTTTTTTTTCCTGCCTTGTCTTCCTGCGCCAAAAATTACATAGTTAGAAAAGTTTAATTGAGCAATTTGCAAATCTGGCATCTCCCCTCCCACCGTCACCCTATTCCCCACCCCCCAACCCCACTGAGCCAGGGTAGGCTCTGAGACTCCAGCGCACTCACGTGGTGGAACATTTACGGACAGCAAAAGGAAACTGAGGTAACAGAAAAGAGAAGTGAGGTACCGAAACAACTGAATTGATTACAGGTTGACGTTTGCCTTATTTGAACATGGTTCAAGCAGTTGTCTACTTTTGATTGGCCAAAACTCAGTGATTGGCACCAGTTTAGGCTACAGTCTGTTTATACCGCCGGTTGTTATAGTTCACAATATATAGAGAAACCCTTAGACCAAAATTAAAATATGTAAACAGGCAGTTTTAGGCTAAACTTGATTTAACAGTTGAAAAAATAATTCGTGCCTTACAAAATGGACTTTGCAAGTTGAACTCACAAATACAAATAGTAAAGTGATGGTTACCAGACTTTTAGGAGATGTGAGGATTGGGGAAATGTTGGTAAAATGACAAAAAATTTCAGTTAGATGGAGAAAATCAGCTCAAGAGATATATTGTACATCATGGTGACTATAATTAATCAACATATCTCATTATATATACTTGAAAATTGCTAAGAGAGCAGATTGCTAAGTGTTCTCACAACCACAAAAAAGATAAATATGTGAGATACACATATCACTAGTAAATAGCTCTATTTAATCATTCCACAATGTACACATTTATCAGAACATCATGTTGTATACCATAGATTTATATAATTTCCACTCATCAATTAAAAAAGAAAGGAAAAAGGGTTGACAGCTTTGACCTAAAGAAGAGAGAGGGAAAACATTCCCATTCTCTGTATAGAACAAGAAGAAGTCTAGAAGACTGGATTTCTTGCATCTACCTGAGAGATACGCTCTTACCAGGAGTCATATAGCTTTTCTCCTGTGTTTTTGGATCTGGATTTATTCAGGAGACCTGTTCTTTTTACATGTAAAGAGCCAGTGACTCCATCTTGTCAGTAACCTCCCATAAAATTATATCCAGCCTAGAAAGACCAGTGGTATAGAATTGAGAGTAGTTATGTACTAGAACTAGCTCATACTATGCCTATAAGAGCCGGTTTCAAGCATCTCTTACCAGATTTGCTTTCACTGACTTCATGTTGGTAGCCTGAAATCAGCTATAGCCAGAGTATTTACATCAGGAAAATGAACGAACAATGCAAATAAGGATGCCAGTCCCCAGAACAAATAACAACACATGAACCCCAAATAAAATGAAATATTTTCAGGAAAAGTAAGATAAATACTTTTCAGATACATATGAAGTAGGCTCAGGTAAAATCTGAACACTTCTGAAATCTGAACACTACTTAATTACTTATAGAGTAACTAACAAATATAGACCTACTGAATAACTCCCAAGATATTTTTGGAAACATGCAAAAAATGTGTGAACCTCAGGGAATGCTAGAGACAAAAATATTACTAGATATCATTTAGTTAAAACCCATTGGAACAATAGGAAAAACATCTGTTTTAGATGCAATGTGATTCACTACTTTGGTGACTGATATGGATCCCTAGTACTCATGCTAATAAATAATTGTTCGCATAAGCATTTTAATGGAAATGTATACCTCTGAAAAATGTAACAGAAATGTTTGTTTTTAATACCACAATAATATAGGCTTTCTCTGTTCATATCATTAATCATATGATGATGATATGTTCTAATGTTAATGTGGTTAGCTTCAGTCACTTGGTTAATAGGATGTCACTCTGGATTCATGGTAAGTTGCTATTTTTTTCTTTGTAATTCATAGAAATCTGTGAAAAGATATATTTATTGAGACTATTTAAATGATCCTCTCCTCATAACACTTTCACTCATGAGTTTTATTATTCTGTTTGTGAATTTTTCTATTCATTTATTTATTGGCATTACACTATAAGGAAGAGCATTCCGTTTTCCCAAATTTGTATTGCTTTACTTCTATCTGTACAGATTCACAGAATCTGATTTTATTCAATGGGCTATAATCCTCTGCAATAATTATTTATTTTGATGCTCAAAATTTTCTAAATTTTGCCATAAGGAGCTCCTTCCAACTAGATCTTGGGTCCTTTCCACATGTTCCAATCATGCTTTGAGTTCTTCTTTACTTTCTTTCTCTGCATTATGATTTCAAATTACTTTATACTTTTTCAGCTCAAGCCACAGAAACAGATATTTTTCCGAAAAGCTCTGGTCTCTTTCTGTGAACAAAGTTATTAAGAAAATCAAGATCTTGAAACAAGGATTGTTTATTCATTGCTATTGTTTGTTTATTGCTTTTGGTTCCTATAGGTGAACAGAGGAAATATGTGCACACACACAATTATATAATAATGTTTGTATGTATGTTTGTATCTCTCCTTATTAAAAATGATGAATCCAAACCTTCGAGATTCATTCTAGTCTCAATACCTTCCATATAAGTAATTATTTTCTTGTAAAGCCTTAAGCAATAAAGCCCTTGGGAATAATTCAATATTTACTCATCAAATTCTTAACTCAAGAAGAAAATAAATGGGCACAAATTAGAAAAATGAACAAAGGAAACAATGAAGACCTTCACATAAAGAATGTACAAATGGAAAAGAAGATAGCAGCACAAATATTTCTTTGTTAAATGCTAGTTATAAAGAGAATCATATTTTACCTACCAAACTGTCAAAGGTTAAAAATGTAAGTAATAACTAGTGTTTTGAGAATTTAGGCAAGCATTATTTTAGTGATTGCTGAAATTGATATAATCTCTTGGAAGTTGTGATTTCTAGAAATGTTTCTTGGAAATTATCCTTACAAAAATATTATTCTCTTTCAAGCAATTTTATGTTTAAGATTTTTTTCAATTATTGTCCTGGTCCAAGTGTGTGAAAAGTTTATATTTTTTCCTTGTAGTGATTCATTTATTTTTTCTGTTTTCTCTTAGTAA
This sequence comes from Aotus nancymaae, assembly GCF_030222135.1. NCBI lineage: Eukaryota > Metazoa > Chordata > Mammalia > Primates > Aotidae > Aotus > Aotus nancymaae. Next base: position 54,540,509 of record NW_026988473.1, on the reverse strand, counting down.
GTCTCAGCTTGGAACTGACCCTGAAATTTGAAGACTACAATAATTAAACTATGAACTCTGGGCTACATATTTTATGAGATATTAAAATTCGAAGATGGTGCAAATATGTTGTAGTTTCACATTATGTCTCTATGTTGGTCCTATATTACCACATAATTTCCGTGGTGCTGGTAAAATTAGTAATTGTTTAACATCCCAAACCTGGTCTGCTTCCTGTTTCTCTAAAGCCCGTTAGTTAAGAATGATTTTTACAGATGAACATTTGCAATCAATTTGGTAATAGGAAAATTCTAACTTTCAGCTACACTTTATTACACTGAAGAAGAAAATGAATTCTATTATTTTAATTAGTAGACCTGCTTTAATTAAAGACAAACAATGTAATTATTATTATTGCTAATATAGTTTGAATTTCATAAAAATTATTTGTGGACATACATTTTTCTCTCTTGTTATATTAATGCCTATGTGATATTCTAGAATTTGTTTCTTTTTCCATAAAGCCTAAGCTATATATTACTTGGCCATTTATGTAAAAGTTTGCTGAATTCTGGCTAAAATATTAAGAAAGAACTTCAGGGGCTATTTTATTTTTTAAGAAAATAATGTTACTTAAGAAAAACATCCCTATTGGTAATCCAATAAAATTAGCTCTAGTAAATATTGAAACTTGAAATAGTCTCAAAAGATCCCTTAAGAAAGCCTCTATAATCATTCTCAATAGCCATGGGTATCTACTAAATCCTAATCCCTGAAACCAGAGGATCCACCAGGTAAGTGTATGACAAGCAATCCAATATTTCTTATATTTGTGGTGGTTTTAATCTGGTAAACCAAAGTATAGACATCTGCACATATGTGAATATTTTCATAACTTTGAAAAAATTGATCTATGACCTGAGGTTTTTCAAGAACAATTAACCAGCCATAAATTCGTATGCCACTAATTTCAGACAACATATTCCATCTCTTTGCTAACACAATAGCCTTGACTTATTTATATTTGCTGTTAGTGGTATGTTGCCATATGTCCAACCAGGCATGCATGCACATGCATGAGTGTGCACACACACACACACATGTCTTTCTTGTAGAAAACAAGCAAACAAATGAACACTCTCCAATGGCACACTATAGCTTTTGGAATAAAGTCCAGCAACTCTGCACAGCATCAATAGTCATTTTTGATATTCATGTTTTCTTTGTTTCCCCAAGTTCTACCTTACATTTATACCATATTGAAAAAACTATAGTTACCTTAAACTACATTATCTAGTTTAAATCTGCTGTATTATCTACCTGGCATGATGCGTTCTTACTTCCTTGGCCACTCATCCTTCATTCCTCAAGAATTGAAGGTAACTACCTAACTGAAAAACAAAATAAAGTAAATGAAACTCCTCTGCTTTAATTAGATTTCAATGCTTCATTCTCTCTCAACCCCACATCCCATGTGTACAATTGTTATTTCTCTCTTCTTTCCCCTGCCCGTCCATCCCTTCCTTTCAGTCTCTCTTTTCCAGAATTACATAGGTACAAACACATGAGGATTAATCACTGTGCCAAATTTACTTTTATGTCACTATTCTCTAGTACAATAATTGTAATATTGTAGGTTTTTGACAAAACTTGGTGAATTAATAAAGTGTTAGCAAAAATAAAAAAACAAAACAAACAAAAAAATTAATGTGTAAAATTACATCTGGTTCTTATTTTTGTGCCTGTAATTCCCTGTATAACTCTGAAAATGTATTTAAATTTTTAGACTTTGTTGTCTCTTGATATTCATAAGATTTTTTTTAACAAAAACACAGTTAACATGTACTTCCTTTGTGTTTTTTTTTTTTAATGTTGAGGATGATTGAGAAAATGATAGTCAACAACTTGTTTTCATTGAGTACCTGGACATTTCAGAATGACGAGCCTTAGGTGCATTTAAATTCAGTGACAAACACATAATTAATAAATCCTCCTGGAGAAATATTCTTTGAGGAATAACTCAACCCAGGGGCTAAAGAATAAAAGAGAAAAAATATAAATGGTATATATTTACTACTTATACTCTTTTCACACTTCTCACTTTCATTAGTCAAATAGAATTCACAACTCTGTTGACTGATAACTTTCATGAGCTATGATGATCTAAAACCAGCTATTATGCTGGCAGATTTCACAAACCAAGCATCTCAAATAATATTCGTTTTTGTTTTGTTTCTATGGGGTTACTATTACAAAAGAAGGAAGCATGTAGGCATTAATTAAGGTGGATTTTATGAACAGAACATTTTTACCACATGAATGCTAATCTGTGTGGTCTTTGCACCATACACAAGTGGATTGAGAAATGGGGGGACCAGTAAGTAAATGCTGGAAAAAAGAATGTGGATATAAGGGGGGATGTGAGACCCAAATCTATGTGTGAAGAAGGAGAAGAAGGCCAGGAGGTAGAGCTGGAGGAAGACACAGATGTGAGCAATGCAGGTATTGAATGCTTTAAACCTAGCCTCTTTTTGGGGCAAACGAAAAACTGTAATAAATATCTGGACGTAGGACAATGTGATGAATGTGAGGTCAAACCCTGCAACAGTGAAGGCCACAAACAAACCATAGATTTTGTTGACTTGAGCATTTGCTGCAGCTAGTTTCACAATGGCCATATGCTCACAGTAGGAGTGGGAGATGACTGTTGTGTGATAAAATTGAAATCGGCACTTTATCAGTACTAGGCATGGGGCTACAAGAATAGCAGCCCTGAGTACGACCATAGTTCCTATCTGAATGACAAGCTGATGGGTGAAGATGGTGGCATGTCTTAGTGGATAACAGATGGCCACATAACGGTCCAGGGCCATGGCCATCAGGATTCCTGACTCTATACACTGAAATGTGTGGATTAACCACATTTGAAGTAAGCAGGAATCAAAATAGATTTCAGGCACATTAAACCAGAATATTCCAAGCATCTTGGGCATAATGGTGCTAGCAAGTGCAATATCTGTGGCTCCTAGCATGCCTAAGAAAATGTACATGGGCTCATGGAGACTACGCTCAGATTTGATGATGATCAGAAGCAAGGAATTTCCAATCATAGCAATGAGATAAATGGCACAGAATGGAATCCCAATCCAGCACTGCACAGATTCTAGGCCTGGAATCCCTATTAGTGTCAACACAGAGGGCATGTAGACTGTGATGTTGGAAATGGACATAGTGTCCTTGGGTCTCCTGACGCAAACAAAAGAAATTTCTCAGTCAGTGTTACTGTTCCTCTTCTGCTTTCTGATTTTATCCAAAGTCATTATATTGAGTCTGTCTGATTTTGACAGAACTCTGTAATCATCCATCTTATTCACAATTTTGAAAGGAAAAGATGGATTGATGGAGATATATCACTGTTTTCAGATAAGGCATTCACAGGCAGTGTGCCATAATAGGACGTTATGCACATGGCAATCCAAATCCACTAGAACCAGCAAGATCTCCTGGACAAGGAATTAGACCTCTGGCCTGTCAGTTCTTTCCAGACCTGCAGACAAAAAAATAAAAAATAAAAAATAAAAATAAAAGTTTATTTTTAGTGGATATTGCATTTTAATCAGAGTTTAATAATTCTCTCCATATTCCACATTTGAGCTATTCCTCTAGTATTTAATTATTTCTAATTTTCTTTAAGTTAGAAACATTTTAGTCCAGCAAATTATCAGACTCTGATCAGTATATTGGTGTAAAAGATTCCCAGTGAAAGAGAATAGAGGTAGAAATAATTGACACCCAAGAACATAATATATTTCTTTTTATATTCAGAAGAATGTAAAGAAAGTACTTTAGAAAAAATTGAAATTCTTATAATTTTGACTAATCTGGGGCAAAGCTCCTTGTTGCTTTTTAAATTTCTTTAAAGTTAAAGGAAATTATATTTTTTCTATATATTTTAACAGCTGAAATTCTTGAAATGTTGTGTGTTTAAAAATTCTGTTATACACTTTATAGAATACCTAGAGAGAAGCAACTGCTAAGCAACAAGAGCAGCAGCAATGTAGACAGCAAGAGGACTTGCTCTTGATATACCACGGATACTGAATAATGGGCAAATGAATCATTTAGCCAGAATAGAGTCTAGTTTCCTGGTTTTAAACTGTTCAGAGCTATAATTAGCATAATATAGGCCAAGAAAGGCTAATTAGTTCTTAATGAAATATAGGTAATTAAGATGCTTATATAACTTTATGAACTCTGACATAAGAAATTAGTAAAAATAAAAGAGTTAAAAAACGGATTTCTTAGAAGATCAAATGTAGAATTAGACAGGGAAGACAGGACGAACCTGGGGATACCAAAAATGAGAAAAGGGCTATAAATAGCTGAAGAAAATTTCATCACTTTTCAATCTCACTGATGATGAATTATCTCAAAATCTGCGCTCTTATGCTTTATATGAAAGTTCTCTGATTAAAATAGTCATTTTCTAAAAATTATATATTTTGAATCAGTACATTTTAAGCTATACATTAGAGAAATGTTTGTGATTCAGTAAAAAGTAGAGTTAGGTTATTTCATCTCTTCCTAGACATTTCAATAAAGTTGCTTTATGTCAGCAAGCTTATGAATCATCTAATGGTATACTCAATGTCACCAATATGCTGAAAATTTAGGAAGCAGCTGTGTTTTGAAAGAAAAAGAACGAAGGAAAGTAACAAGGAAGAAAGAGAGAAAAAAGGAAATGGAATCAAGTTTACTCAAATATTCAACAACAAATGTTAAACTGCTGCTAAACTTCAAATGAAGAAACTAAATCAGCAAAGGACATTTGATGACAGGGAAGCTGTATCAGCTAAAATATATTTATATAAAAATATAAAATATCTCTAATGTTGGCATAAACTAAACAAATTAATCAATTAAATACTATGATTTCCATAGGTTTGATCCCCAATGCTTAGTTTTTGACACTCCCATCCATAGGTCACTGACTTTTTCTAATAGGCACAAATTTTTCCTTCTCCAAAGATGGTCACAGTTAGAATAGGAATCCTGTAAGGGCAATCACAGTGTCTGACTTATTCAAGATTAAAGAGCTGACAAGTGAGTACTACCTGACAGGCACAAATAGCAGGATTGCAAATGGTGGTTTATGTAAGTTCCTGGTTAGTCGGATAGAGTGATTGTTATTGGAGAAGCTGATAATTCAATTATGGGGGGAAACTTGGGATTCATGAGACTTACTCCCCAATTATTATTGAAAGCTGGTTTGCTCTTACCAGATACCTGAAGAAAATTGTCCATTTTTCATAAAACTTTCATTCATCACTCGCCAATTTTTCTTCTCCAAGGATTCCAGTGTCATTCCCTTAAGCTATGGTTCTGCAATGGCTTTACTTTCAGTTTGCACTCTGTGTAACGTCATCCAGCTAATGTCATACGTTTTACTCTGCTTGGTGCCAGGATATGTGCCAGTATAGCATACAGTGGACATTTTGTAGATAACTTTTTACACTTTTTATTTATCTCTAATACAGACACTCTTCTGGAAGTCTGTCTGAGACCATCTTCATGTGCTCATCCTCCAATAAAGCTCATAGCAAGGTCTGTAGCATTCTGAAACACAGGATAAATTTATTGAGATCAAATTGGAGAAAAAAATGTGGCTAGCCACCAATTTTAATGTTGCTTTATGAATGTGTGGAGAAGTAGGAGGAGTTATGAACATGAAATGAGAGATTTCCTAGTTGGTAGCCAAAACCATGAGGGACCCAGCAAGTTTTAAGTCAGCCCCCTTGGGTTCATTGGCACCTAATATCCCTGTAATTATTTCTACACTTGCAGAAATCTCTTTCTCTCTTTTTCTCTTTCCCCACAGGCTAAATGCAGAATAATTGATATGCATTTTTTTTTTTTTACAAGCTAGGTTCCTATAGTGCCATTTCTATTTGCAAAAATCGAAACCCCTTTTAAATACAAACATGTTTCTATGCCAATTCCATTCTACTTAAATATATATGTTGGTGACACTTTCTTTCACAAAGGCAAAGTTTTTCTCTTTTTTTCAAAAAAGAAAAATCTGTATTCATAACTACTTTTTATCACACATTTACCTCCTAGTCTTCTTCAGTCTTGTTCTTTCCATTTTATTTTATTGAAGTTTTTTTATCTTTTAGTAAATTAAGTAACATTCTTATGGTGACAAATTATAATGGACATTTCTAAGGCCTACAAATGTAAAGCTGGAAGCAAGTTGTTGAACATTTGAGTAAACTTGTATTCATTTCCTCTTTTCTCTCTTCCCTGTTACTTTACCTTCCTTCTTTTTCTTTCAAAAAACAGTTATTATATTTCTACTCTTTATGAGGGAGATAATGTTATATCCTCTGAATGAAATGAAAAAAAAACTATAAATGGTCTTACCTTTAAATTATTAGTAAAATGGGATTATGCATTAAAACTTCATTTATTACATGAGTATCTGGTAAATTCTAAGCAAGATTTTGCCCATGACATTATTCTCCTTGACATTTTTCACCTGGTTTCTAGACTTTCTTGAATAAAGCTAGCTAAAAGACACTTTATATAATGTTTAGACATTGGCAAATTTAGGAAGCATACTAATAATGGATAGTGTTTACAATGGATTTCCAGGAGAGTTAGGAATACAAATGAAAAGGCAAGGAGCCCTATGTGCTCTTTCCAGAATTTCCTCTGTGAAGGAGTATAGAACAATGATACTGCTGCATGTTGGATGAAATTGATTTAGAGCTCATATAAGCAGCTAAGCTAGTATTCAGTTTATTCTTTTGCCACTAACGAACAATTTAGAGTAGTGTACCATTTGGTTTCTTTCTCTTCTCCTATGCTGATCTTATTTGAATTTCGGGGCTATCCAAAGTTCTATCCTGGGTCATCTCATTCTTAAACTATGCATATGTGCTAGTAACTCCATCTACTCCAAATAACTTAGTTGTCAACTTCATGTGCTGACACCTATAACAGTATTTCCAGCCCAGATTTTCTCCCTCTGTTCCAGGTACATAGGACTAGCGTGGATTGTCCAAATTTTAGTTCATCCCTCACATCCTTTGAAACATTGTCAGTGGGTTATACATTTAACTCAAGGGTATTTTTTTTTCATTTTACTCATAAATATTGGGAAACATCTACACATGAATCAATACCTAACCCTCTGAAACATTTATTTTTATTAAGGTAAAATATACCTATATAATTTACCATCTTTACCATTTTTAAACAGTTCAGTGGTAATACAAATATACATATATATGCAAACATATATGTACAGTTATACATACATACACATATATGCATAAATATATATGTATAGGTGATATATACATATATGCATACATATATATGTATAGTTCAGTGTAATACATAAATATATGAAAATTTATATATACATACCTACATATACACAAACACACATACAGACAGACACACACACACACACACACACACACACAGATTTTTTTTTCTTCATTTGTCCTTTCTCTCCTCTCTCCAGCCTCTGGTAACTACCAATCTACTCTCTGTCTTCATAAGACCCACATTTTTAGCTTTCACACATAAGTTAGAACATGTGATATTTGTCTGTCTGTGCTTGGCTTATTTCACTTAGCATAGTTGCTTTCAGTCCCATTTATGTTACTGTAATTGATAAGATTAATATTCTATTGTGTGTGTGTGCGTGTGTGTGTGTGTATATATATATACATATTTCTTTATCCATTTATCTGTTGAAATACATAGGTTGAATTCAAATCTTGGCATTTGTGAATATAGTGGTATAATAATGGGAGTACTGATATATCTTTGATATACTAATTTCCTCTCTTTTGAGCATATACCTAGGAGTAAGATTGCTGGATTATATGGTAGTCCTACTTTAAGTTTTTGATAATCTCCATACTCTCCTTCATAATTGCTGTACTAATTTATATTCCCACCAACAGTGTAAGAGGGTTTCCCTTTGACCACATCCACACAAGCATGTGTTATTGCCTGTTGTTTTGTTGTAAGTTATTTTAATTAGGGTGAGATGATATCACATTGTGGTTTTGATTTGCATTTATCCAGTGATTAGTGATATTGAACATTTTTCCAATATCTGTGGGCCATTTGTCTGGCTTCTTTTGAGAAATATCTATTCAGGTCTTTTGGCTATTTTTTATTTATTAATTTTTTTCTGTTAAGGTGCTTGAGCTTTTTGCATATTCTGATTATTAATCCTTTGTAAAATAGATAGCTTGCAAGTATTTTCTCCCATTCTGTGGGTTGTCTTTTCACTTTGTTGATTATTTTCTTTGCCGTGCAGAGCTGGATAGAATCCCTATTGTCTATTTTTGTTTTGGTTACTTGTGCTTTTGAAGTCTCATAGAGACTGTATTTGCCCAGATCAATAAATGTTCTGGGGAGTTTTCCCACTGTTTTCTTCCAGTAGTTTCATAATTGCAGGTCTTAGATTCAAGTCTTTAACCCGTTTTGATTTTTCTGCATGGTGAGCAATAGGGGTTCGATTTTACTCTACTGCATATAGATATCCAGTTTTCCTAGCACAGTTTCTTAAAGAGACTGTTTGTTCCTTTTTTTTTTCTTTTTCTTTTTTTTCTTTTTTGAGATGGAGTCTCCCTCTGTCGCCCAGGCTGGAGTGCAGTGGTACCATCTCGGCTCACTGCAACCGCCTTTTCCTTGGTTCAAGGGATTCTCCTGCCTCAGCCACCTGAGTATCTGGTATTACAGGCACGCGCCACCCCGCCCAGCTAAGTTTTGTATTTTTAATAGAGATGGGTTTTCACCGTGTTGGTCAGGCTGGTCTTGAACTCCTGACCTCATGATCCGCCTGCCTCAGACTCCCAAAGTGCTGGGATTACAGGCGTGAGCCACCTGACCAGTCCCGTTTTTCCATTTTTATGTTCTTGACTCCTTTGTCGAACATGAGTTAGTTGCTAAGTGCCTGGATTTGTATCTGGGTTCTCTATGCTGTTCCACTGGGCTGTGTGTCTGTCTTTATGCAGTATTATGCTGTTTTGGTTACTGTAGCTTTGTAGTAGGCTTTGAAGTCATACAGTTTGATAGCTTTGGTTTTGTTCTTTTTGCTCAGGATTGCTTTAGCTATTTGGGATCTTTTATGGTTCCATACAAATATTAGAATTGTTTTTCTATTTCTCTGAATGCCACTGGTATTTTGACAGAAATTGCATTGAATCTGTAAATTGTTTTGGGTAGTATTGTCATTTTAATATTAATTCTTCGAGTTCATGAGCATGGAGTATCTTTCCATTTGGTTTGTGCCCTCTTCTATTTCTTTCACCCGAGTTTTATAATTTTTCTTGTAGAGACCTTTCACTTCTTTGGTTAGATTGACTGGTAGGTATTTTATATTTTTATTGCTATTATAAATGAGATTGTTTTATTGATTTTTTCAGAATGTTTAATTTCTATATATAAAAATTCTACAGATTTTGTATTTTTATTTCATATTCTGTAACTTTATTGATTTTTTAAATAGGTTCTAATAGTATTTAGTGGAGTCTAGGTTTTTTCTAAGTATAACATCATGTTATCTACAAAATAGGCTAATTTAACTTCTTCCTTTCCAATTTGGATACCCCTCATTTCTTTCTCTTGCTGAATCTCTCTGTCCAAGACTTCCAATATTATGTTACATAATGGTAATGAAAGTGAGTATTCTTGACTGACTTAGTCTTTGGAGGAAAGGCCTTCAGTGTTTCCCTATTCAGTATGATGTTAGCCATTGGTTTTTCTTACATGGACTTTATTATTTTGAGGTACGTTCCTTCTGTACCTCCTTTGAGCTGCTTTTGTTGTTGTTGTGTCCTGGTCTGGTTTGGGTATATCAGAGGATAAGTTTGGAAGTAGGCCCTCCTTGTCAGATTTTTGTTTGTTTGTTTTGAGGAATTGGAGTAGGATAAGTATTAGTTCTACTTTAAATGTTTGGTAGCCTATCAAGTCCTGGGCTTTTCTTTAATAGGAAACTTTATATTCAACTTTAATCTTGTTATTCATTATTGTTGTGTTGAAGTTTTCTATTTCTTCATGCTTCCCTCTTGCTAGGCTGTATGTGTACAGAGATTTATTCATTTCTTCTAGATTTTCCCGTTTTTTGAAATATAGTTGTTCACATTAATCTCTAATGAGTCTTTGTATTTCTGAGGTGTCAATTGTTATATCCCCTTTTTCATTTCTAATTTTATTTATTTGAGTCTCTTTTCTGAAAGTTTTGTTGATTTTGTTTACCTTTCCAAGTAAATAGCTGTTTTATTGGTTTTCTGTATTTTTTTGGTCTCTGATCTTTATTATTTCTTCCCTTCTACTACTTCTGCATTTGCTTTGTTCTTGCTTTCCTATTTCCTCGAGATGCATTGTTTGGTTGCTTATTTGAAGTCTTTCTACTTTTCTGGATGTAGGTGTTTATTGCTATAAACTTCCTCTAAGTACTGCTTTTGCCATATCCTATAGATTTTGTTATGTTGTATTTCCATTTTCACTTGTTTCAAGAATTTTTAAAATTTCCTTCTTCTTTATTGACTCATTGGTTATTCAGCAGCTTACTGTTTAATTGCCATGTTTCTGTATTTTCTGATGATCCCCTTGTTATTGATTTCTAGTTTTGTTCCACTGTGGTCAGAAAATATATTTGGTAACATTTCTACTTTTAAACAATTTGTACAAACTTACTTTGTAGCCTAGCATATGGACTTATTTGAGAAAATATTGTACATGCTGCTTTAAAAAAATGTATCTTCTGCAGCAGTTGGGTGGCATGTTTTGTCCATGTCAGTTAGGTCTATTAGATACAGTGGTACATTAACTCTGTTGTTTATTTGTTGATTTTTGTCTGGCTGATCTGTTCATTACTGAGAGTGAAGTGTTTAAAAATCCTGCTATTATTGTATTGCAGTCTATCTCAGCTTTTAGGTCTATTAATGTTTGCCTTATATACCTGGGAGCTTTGATGTTGGATACATAAATATTTATAATTATATCCTCTTCCTGAATTGACCCCTTTGTTGTTATACAGTGACCCTCTTTGTCTTTTCTTACAGTTTTTAAATTTGTAGTCTATTTTATCTGATTTAAGTAAAATTTCTACTGCTCTTTTTTCCAACCCTACACTTTTATTTACATATGCCTTTATAGATGAAGTGTGTTTCTTGAAGACAGCATGTGGTTGGATATTGTTTCTTTATCTGTTTACCATTCTATGATTTTTAATTGGGGAACTAAGACTATTTACACTCAGTGTTATTATTAAGTAAGGATTTCCTCTTGTTTTTTTTGCTTATTTTTGGTGGTTGGGAGACTCCTCTCTTCCTTTTATCCTTTGTGGTTATGTGATTATCTCTGGTAGTATATTTTAATTTGTTGCTTTCTATTTTTAGTAAATATATTACAGGTTTTGTGCTGTGATTACATGGGACTTATAAAAAAATCTTATAAATATAGCAAGCTATTTTAGAGAGATGATAAATCATCTTAGATCACAAATAAAGGAATATAAGCAAGGACAAAAACAGGAAAAAAAAAGTCTACACTTTGATTCCACTCCACCCCCACATTTTGACTTTTAGTTTTCTCAGTTTACATATTTTATATTACCTGCATCTTAAAAGGTTGCTATAGCTATCACTGTTCTTGAAAGATTTATTTTTTTGGTTTCATACTAGAGTTACACATGGATTGCACACCACAAATATAGTAATGTAGTATTCTAGGTTTGTCTGTGTACTTAACTTTACTAATGGGGTTTCATACTTTGAAAAGTTTTCTTTTGCATGTTAATGTCTTTTTTCTTTCATATTTGGTAACTCCCTTTAGTATTTTTTGCAAGATAGGTCTGGTGTTGGTGGACTTTTTCAACTCTTGTTTGTCTGTGCAAGACTTTATATATTGTTTATATTTGAATGACATTTTTCTGTGTACAATCTTCTTGAATGTCAGTTTTCTTTTATCCAGGAGCGCTTTGAAAATTTCATTCTACTCTCTCTTGAACTGCATGATTTCTCTGTTGAGAAGTTTGTTGTCACAGGATTTAGACCTCCTTTATATGCCATTTATTTCTCAACTCTTCTGCTTTTAGGATGGTCTCTTTGCCCTTGGCCCAATGTCTTGGGGTAGTACACTACTATATTTAGGACTACACTTAGAATGAATGATACATAGTAAAATGTAATAAGTGAGGTTAAGTTGCTGGCTTTAAAAAAGTAGTTCTTTATTGTAGGCATAAGAAAATTTAATGAATGTGATCTTATATAATATTTCTAAAGGTGTGGGTTGAGGAAGTAGAAGAGAATCGGTACCTAAGCAGTTAAACTAATGCGGGTGGAGGCCTATTTTATAAAGATCCTCTTGAGAAAACATTTATACATTATCAATAAATTACCATAATTAGAGGAAACAGAAGTGAGTGAATTTTGTCCTCTTGAATCTCAAAGGCGAAAATGGTTTACGTAATTGCTCGGTGTTTTTCAGATTCCAATTTTAAAGTTGAATTTGAATCTTAAGTTATGGGACCACTGATAATATGGTGGGCTAAAGAATCAGGTGCTTAGTTGGACAGTCTGGGTTTGAACTGTGATTCTGCCACTTACTAACTCTTTGACTTGTGGCATGATAACTTGACTCCTCTATGTTTCTGTTTCTACAACTGTAACATGTAGACAACCTGATAATTTCTTCATATATTTGCTCTGTGGGTTAAATGAGCTAATCTATGTAAATCACTTAGTATGGTACACTATAGTTCATGTCAGAAAAATTTGCAACTTTAATATTTATATAATTGAACTTAAAACTAGAATGTAGAGAGACTGTCAGGCATTGTGAAATTTGGTTGTGTATTCACATATTTTAGTCAGATTTGGTGAAAAAGTAATTACTTAATAAAATATAATTACCTATCAAGCAAATTTTACTAGGAACTATGCTAATTGCTTTATATGCATCATTTCATTTGATCTTTAGGACCGTAAAAGCTGGGTTGTATTTTATTATCCATTTATAAATGAAGAAATTAAATTCAAACAGGTCATACTGCTAGCAACATCCCACAATTATTAATAGCACGATAGCTAAGATTCAAACCTAGGTACATCTGGTTCAAGTGTATAACATCATTCTGAGGACTTGGTTCTTGGAGACACAACTTTTCCACTGTGTGAACTTGATAAAGTTATATAAATTATCTCTTTTCATGTGTACCATAAAAATAACAACACTGTCTAATTTACAGGACTGTATTAGAGGTTATAAATAATTATTGTTAAGGAAGCGTTTCTAAATTACTATGAAATTTTGAGAATTTTTTAAATATCCCATCTCATTTTTATTATTTTACCACATTGGAACACTTTCAAAGGTGTTTTATACGTTGAAATGTTTTTTAAGTCCATGAATTAAGTAAATTAGGTGAAAACAGAAAAAAAATACATATATAAATGATGCCACTCATTACCTTATACATATTTTTATTTGACCAAACCTTTTATTAATTACTTGGTTGACTGAAAATCACCCAACACTGTTTGGTTTATTAAGATATTCATTGTGGTTCATGAAAATTCAAAATTATCTGAAGAAAATAAAATGCTGGGCTCTGCAGTCCCTGTCTGAGAGATTTTCTGGAATTCTTTTTGTCCTCCCGACCTTTCTGTTTGTCAGAAGCATATCTACTACTGAGTGATCCATGCCAATGAAGACTATTACAGGAGTAGGCCTTACTTTTTCTCTTTCTTTTTTTTTTAGTTATTTTCTTCTAGAACAGTATTTTCAAATAGTTGTGTTTCTTTCTTTCTAGTGTTTAACTCATTAAACATAAAACGGCTTTCTAAAGCCAAACAGATCAGTTTAAAGTTATCTCTGCTTCATGGTGCGTGTTCAACTAAGATTTAACATTAGCACATTGAGTTTAACTTTTTAAGAATCTTTTTATTACAGAAATTGTAAACTGTACAAAGTAAACCGAATATTATAATGAATTTTCAGGTGCCCATGACACAACTTGAACAATTATCAACATTACAACAATCTTGTATTCTCTACACTTCTATTCACTATGCAATCTAATCATCTGTATTGTTATTATTTTCCTTCTCCTTATTATTATCATTCAGAATCTTTGAGGTAAAACTGATGTAACTTGAAATGTGAAAATCTTAGCTGTACCATTTTGATAAATTGACAAACCACCTCACCTACATCCCTAATGCCACAAAGTATTTCCATCTCCCCAGAAATTGCCTCATGACTCTCTCCATTCTTCCATCTTTACACCCATCAAAGGTAAGCAGTGCTCTCAGTTTTTGACATTAAATTAGATGTACATGTTCTAAATCTATATAAATAGAATAATATCATATGCACTCTTTTGTGTCCTGATTATTTTCCTTCACAAATATGTATCACTAATTTTAGCATACCCAGAAACATAAACTTTCCCAAGACTCTTTCTACATATTCCCAGAAGCATATGTCACTGAAATGTATTCAAGGATTCACCACGCAAAGTTTGTCCTCACCAGGACAAAGCCCAGGTCCTATGCTTCCTTCCAATAGTCAGAGTAATGTCATTTTTTTTGTTCTCACATGGAAATATGTAAAATTGTTTTTTTTAATCTACAAAATGTTAAAGCTCATTAATAAGCAATAATAAGCCATGGAATTTTTCATATTTGCAAAGCTAATATTCGGGTAATAGGACCTGATCCAAGCTCTTGTGCTGTCAGAGTATCATCTGTCTCCCTTAGAACTCACCCCTCTTCCTGGATAGTGTGTGGACAATGCTGTTGCGAATTTCTTTGGTTTTGATGCTATAGACAATGGGGTTGACCACAGGGGGAAAGAAGAGGTAAGCATTGGCCATGACAGTCTGGAGAAGTGGAGGTAAATGCCGTCCAAAGCGATGCATCAGGGAGAGGCTGATCATGGGCACATAGTACACAAGCACAGCACAAATGTGTGACACGCATGTGTTTAGTGCCCGCCACCGCCCTGCTCCAGAAGCTATTTTCAGTACTGTATGAAGAATCAGCACATAAGAAACCACAATGAGCAATGAGTCTAGTCCAAATGTGAAGGTAATGACAAATAGACCCAGGATGCTATTGGGGCGTGTGTCTCCACAGGGCAATTTGATCAGATCTGAGTGAAGGCAATAAGAGTGTGTGAGGGTATTGTGGCCACAGAAAGGCAGATGCTTCAGGAGAAAGAGCAGTGGGAGCATGAGCATTATACTTCGCAAGGCAATGGCAGCACCCATCCCAGTAATGCGGGCAATTGTCAGGATGGTTGTGTAGCGCAGTGGGCTGTAGATGGCCACAAAACGGTCCACTGACATTGCCAGAAGGACACCTGACTCCATGAGAGTGAAAGAGTGCATAGAAAACATCTGAAACAGACAACCACTAAAACTGATATCATTAATGCCGAAGAGGAAGATGCTTAATACAGTGGGCATGGTGGAAGCAGAGACACCAAATTCCACAAAGGCTAGCATGGCCAGAAAGTAGTACATGGGTTGGTGCAAGGAAGAGTCAGTTCGGATGATGTGAAGAATTAGGCCATTTCCCAGAAGGATGATGGTGTATATCAGGCAGAAGGGGATGGATATCCATATATGTTCTGCCTCCAGCCCTGGTATGCCAACAAGAGTGAATGTTGAAGGTGCGAATTTTATAGAACCATTGAAAATGTCATGGTGATACTTTCTCTGAAGATATTGAGAAGCACATGGAGACTGGAATATATACGTTTCTATTCAGTTATTGCACATCAAAATCTAAGCTTCTAACAGTCACATCTAAGACATTTCCTCAGAACAGTGGGTGAAAAATTGATTTCTGGGAAAAGGGCACAGGTAAGCCACGGTGAGTGGAAGACAAACCTAAACGGTCATGCAGAAAAGTATTCCAACACAGGCTATATGCCAAATACAGAAGGCATTAATAGATATCTCAAGTTGGGTCATCCACGGCAGTGAAAAACAGTTAAAGAAGCATGGAGATGACAAGTTCACGTGAAAATTATGACTGAAGACACGGGCAACTTGTAGTGTTTATAAAGGGAGTAAATGAATAGCCAAAGTAGTAGAACACTAATAAAGAACATCCATAGTTCTAACTTTTAATTGACTTGTAATCTTGGGATTATATTAAAATTAATTTATATTACAAGTTATCTGAGACCCAGATATTTGCTATAAACACAATAATAGTAATTTAAAATAATATTAATATATTGTTTATCATTATATGTGGAATATATTAAATATTAAATGTATAGAATAAAAAGAACTATTTAATATATTAGAACACAGAGATAGTTTCTCCTAGAATAAAGTATTTTCCATTTTTTCTTTAACTTACCAGTTCACTCTTTCTCCACCTGCTGTCCATAGAAGGTTAGGAAAGCTCCTCTATATTTTGCAGAAGGGTCAGAGTCTTCTGCTGGAATCTGGGGTCAGAGAGGCATCAGTATCTCACAAGTCACATGTGATGGTGGGGCTAAGGTGCAGGCTTAGAGATATTTATCTGGGAATAAGATTATTAACACTAAAGTTCCACTTGTATGTAGCAGAGCCTTAGGTATTAAGGTTGGAGGCCAGAAATGGAATTCAGGATGGGGCTCAGGGATAAGAATGTGACTAGGGCTGAACTCTCTTTCCCATGTTGGGCCAAGGCTCTTGGTTAGACATAATTCATGAGATACTAATAAATATTTCCAAATAAAAATGTCCTGATTTTTACCATATCAATTTCTGTGTTTTAATTACTCCTATCATGATTAACTTCAGACTACCAATGAGATACTATTAAATGCAGAGCTGAAATGCACATAATCGGCTTTCCTAAGCTGGTGCAAGCCAGCACATTATGCCATTAGGCACAACTATAGTTGGTTCTAGACCCTAGATACTTACCTAGGTAGAACTGAGAGCTACCACCATCAATCCGCGCGTACTGTTTGTTACTGTTTACTTTCAACTGGACTATAGGCATAGTTGCTACCTCTCCATATATGTGCCTAGTTAACTGGAGAACACAGAAACAGAATGAGTCAGAATCCCTCAAGAAGCAATTAACCAAGAATAATTATTTCCAGAAACTTTGGGTTTATTAGAGAGAAAAAGAGAGAATAATTCCCACTGAGAGGAATGTCTGAGACTATACG
Source organism: Aotus nancymaae (assembly GCF_030222135.1). Taxonomy (NCBI): domain Eukaryota; kingdom Metazoa; phylum Chordata; class Mammalia; order Primates; family Aotidae; genus Aotus; species Aotus nancymaae. Next base: position 54,523,313 of record NW_026988473.1, on the reverse strand, counting down.
TAAGAACATGCCAATATCAATGCAAAACCCAAATAAATATAAAATCGTTATATAATATCATTAATTATAATTTAAATATAAGACATTGGTTTATATTTCTTATATATTTTCCCTGCATCTTTTAACTTTGTTGATTTTATCATATACAATCATTTATAAAACTTTTCTGTAGTCAGGTTAACATACTTTTTATTTATATTGTATACTTTTCATTCCATACAGAAAGTGAAAACTAGAGAAATTCAGAGTTGGATCTAGAGCTAGAGACAGAACTGCAGGTAGGGATAGCGGTGTAGATAGAGATAAAGAGAGATAGAGACAGTAATCGTGCTAGACAGGTAATAATAGTGTTAGAGAGAGAGACTTGAGTCCATCTAAATTTGTTTTGGGGACTTGAGCACTTAGGGATTTTACTTAATTATTCTTAAATGTATAAACAATTTTTCTAATACCATGATGGATGTTTGGTCTCCAAACATATTGAGGGATTACATACATTTTATTTTAAATTGTCATATAAATATGGATCCATTTCTTGACTATTATCTGTTCTTTGACCTGTGTCTTTTTTGTTATTCTGTTTTTATATATGAGTTCATATTCAATTGGTCACGCTATGTTTTTAAGTTGTAATGCTAATTTTTTGTATCTGTGATTTCAAATAAGAATTAAAAGCCAACATGTATGAAAATAGAGCAATAACCAACATGCAGCTAAAGCCATAACACTCTCAGAAGGAAACACGGGTAAATCTTCATGAACTTTGATTTTACAATAGATTCTTAGATATGACACTAAAAGGATGAGTAACAAAAAATAAATACATAAATTGGATTTCATTAAAACAAAAACATTTGTGCAACAAAGGACTTTATTAAGAAAGTAAAAAGACAGCCTATAGGATGAGGTAACATTTTTGCAAGTGATATATTTGATAAGTGTAATATCCAGAATGTATGAAGAAAGTCCTACAACTCAAAAACAAAAAGACCAACAACTCAATTTAAAAATATGCAAATGACTTGAGTGAGTACTTTCTCCAAAGAAGATATACAAATGACCATTGGCACATAAAATACAAACCAAAACCACAATAAGTTACTACTTCAAACTTACTAGAATGTCTATTATTTAAGAGAAACAAACAAAATGAAGAGTAACAAATGTTGACAAAGATATAAGAAAATTGGAATCCTCATATATAGCTGCTAAAAATGTGAAGTGGTGCAACTTCTGTAGAAAATATTTTGATGGTTCTTCAAAAAATTAGACATTGAATTGTCATATAAACCCCAAAATTCCTCTCCTGGGTATATATTAAAAATATACATAAAGATTTAAACAGGTGCTTATACTGAAATGTTCATTGTAGCATTATTCACAACAGCCAAAAGGTGGAAACAACCAGAATGTACATAAACAGATGAATGAATAAACAAATGTGATATATACACACAGTGGAATATTATGTAGCAATTAAAAAGAATGAAGTACAGATGCAGTAAGTCTTCATTTAATGTTATGAATAGGTTTTTGGAAACTACGACTTTAAGTGAAATGATGTACAACAGATCCTCAAACAGCACTGTTTTATCCAAAGTTGTGTTAGATGAGAAAAAAAATGATATCATTGTATGTCATTTGGCTTAAAGTTTCAATTTCCAAGAATGTATGAAGGGACAACATTAAGCAAAGACTACTATGCATGTTATAGCATAGATGGACTTTGAAACATTAGGTTGAGTAAAATAAGCCAGACACAAAACAACAAATATTGTAAGATATCTATTTATATAAATTATCTAAAATAGGCTGATTTATAGAAACATATAGTAGACTAGAGGTTACTATGGGGCTGTGGAGTTATTGCCCAACAGGTATAGCATTTCTGATTGGATTATGAAAAAGTTTTGGAATGACATCATGATGATGGTGGCACAATACTGTGATTATAATTAATGACACAGATTTACACTGAAAAATGGTTAATATGGTGAACTTTATCATATATGGTATACAGTATCACATATAGTATATTTATATACTTTATCACAATAAAAATTGAAAGAAATACAAAACACAATACGAATTATTACTTTGATTGAATTGAATTTATTATGGGTTGTTTTGGAGAAAATTGTTATTATAATAAATGATGTACAATAAACAATTCTTTCATTTATCTTAGGCACATGTACATTTCTGTTATCATTTTAGTGGTTTTTTTTTCCTTTTTTGAGATGAAGTCTCTCCCTGTTGCCCAGGCTGGAGGGCAGTAGCAGGATCTTGGCTCACTGCAGCCTCCACATATTCAAACCATTCTCCTGCTTCAGCCTCCCATGTATCTGGGATTAGAGGTGTGTGCCACCACTCCCGGCCTCTATCATCATTTTGAATGTGACTTTGTTCATATTCTATTTTCCCACTGGTTCTTGCCATTGTATAAAACATTATTGATTTTTATGTTGTCCTTGTATAACTCTGTTTACTTTCCTGTGATTTATATTTAAGTGATCGTATCATATACAAAAGACATTTTAAAAAATAAATAAAAAGATGTAAATAAATACACCACAGATTCCAAATTTGTCTTTTTTTCCCCCTAATGCCTGTACCTTTTTGATTTATAATAACTAAGACCTCAGTTATAACATGATAGTTCGTGGTAGTATTGGTCTTGGATCTCTTGTTCACATGAAATACAACTCTAACCTTATCAATCACTTATCACCCTATAATTTTTTATTTTTTGATTTTGTTAATTCTGTCTAGAACAACATATCAGTTTTAGCTAAGTACTTCCAAAATTCCCTTCTTTAAATTTTGTGGTATTCTGTTTTGGTTCCTCTCCTCTTCCCTCCCCTCCCCTCCCCTTCCCTTTCCTATTTTTACTAGCTGAAGGGTTAGTGGTTAAGGAGACAATAGCACACGAAAAGTTCTCATTTCCAGGCTTGGCTCAGTAATGTTTCATTCAGCAGCTACACAGCAACAGCCATTTCCTAAATCCTTTCAGAATATGAGTGCAGAACTGAAAGTTTATTTAAAGATTGTAAATTCAATCAGTTTTATCTCTACCATTTTAACTGTCAAAATGACATCTATATAACTGTGTAACTATATACGTACATATGACTATATATATTCATATACCTATTTAAGATAACATGTTTCATGCATTCTGTATGTGAAATTCACATGTTCTTAGCTCCCCACTGCCAAAATCAAGTATACAAAATCTTCATGCCTTTCATTCATTTCCTCTGTCTTCATACTGCAATCTATTCCCTCATTTTCCTTCATGTTATTACTTTAATGGAGAAATACAACACTGAGTGTATATTTCACAGTAGAAGGTTCAGAATATTCTGCAGAGTAGAAAAAACTATGTGAAGTTTAACAGATGTGCTGTGAAATGCAAATATTTTGGAGATAATTCAAAACAGCACCTAAATATTTAGTGTAGTACTAGTAGGAACAAATTAATTGGATTTTTTAGAATGTCTTATGTCTTCTTCCTTCCCAATAATGGAAATTATATAGGAAGTTTATTTCTGACTTTCTTAATCTTTGGTGCACAAACGTGTGTGTGTGTGTGCATACATGTATTTATGTGTGTGTGTAGATACACATATATGAAGGTATATACACATATAAATGTAGATAGGTTTGTGTGTGTATATGTAAATGTGTGTTAATGCATCAATGTATTTCTATAAAAATCAGAGAAAAAGCTAAGCATAAGCCAAGCATGAACAGGTTGCAAGTGTTTAAGACGGCACCTCAAATTTCGCAAAGTTTTTTTTTTCTTTCTTTTACGTGTAAATAAGGTCATTTTTCTTTTTTTTACTTTCTCATGGCATTGCTCTAGGCTTTTAAGAGGGAGAGATTGTGAAAATGTGTATTGATGTGAAGAAATTAACAGTCTGTAGGTAATATAGATAATTACATTTGGTGTGATTACATTCTTTTTTATACGTGTTTCTTAGAAAATGTTCTCCTTAATCTTCTTTAGCTTTTAAAAAAATTGTTTATTTAAAAAATGTTTCACCCAGGTATAGAAATTTTCAGTGATTTTACATCTTCAGTGATGTCTCTGTTGATGCAATGATGCTCTATTGATGACTTGGGTCTAAAATCTCCACTATAGGGAGAAAATATGTATCAGCTTTTAAATCATCTAGGTAATCTCATATGTGTTAACTTAGTATTGGTTATTATTTGCTTTAATTCACTATTATTCACTCATTCAATATATATGTATTATGTGTCTATTCCACACAATAGACTTTTTTGAGATGTCAGTGAGTTAGAAAATATTTTAGGGATAACATTTTGACTTAGAAAATAGGTGTTGATGGGGCCGGGCACGGTGGCTCACGCCTGTAATCCCAGCACTTTGGGAGGCCGGGGCAGGTGGATCATGAGGTCAAGAGATCAAGAAAATAGGTGTTGACAAAACTAACTGTAATATTATGGTTTCATGTTATTGGTTCCAGTCTCTGCAGAGTACAGTGGGAGTGTTGTACATTTCAGCGGAATTTCAGACTGACTATAAAACGCCCAGTGACTGATTCAAAACCCCACCCTCTAGCGCTATGTAGGAAGTCAATCTGGATTAAACCTAAAATATATTTTTCTTTCCTCTATTATCTTTATGTATTTTTAAGTTAAAATTCATGAAAATAGGATGTCTGAAAAAATGGAGAATTTCATTGTTTTAAAGTGTTTTTTTCAATATCTTTGAGTGCCTTAGCCAAATGCAGTGGACACTGATAGAGATCATCCTTTCAAGTGTATGTGAGTGTTTCTATGGATTTCCTTTATTCCTATTCCCTAAAACAGACTTTTTTATTTTAACAGCATTCACTGATAGGAGAGAAAAGTAAAATCACTCTATCTTTAATTTGTTTGGTCTTTACCCCATAAATGATGGGGTTTAGCATAGGGGGCACCACCACATAGAGATTGGCCACGAGGATGTGAATGTGGTGAGGGATGGTTTTACCTCCAAAGCGATGGGCAAGAAATGAGAAGAATGCTGGGGTGTAGAACATAAGTATGACACAGATGTGACAGCCGCATGTACTAAGGGCCTTGAATCTGGCAGCCCAGGAAGGTATCTGAAACACTGCCTGAAGGATCATTGTGTAGGATATAATGATAAGCACTATATCCAGTCCCGTAGAAAGTAAGGCCACAATGAGACCATAAATGATGTTGACGTTGATATTGTCACATGCCAATCTGGCAATGCCCATGTGCTCACAGTAAGAATGGGGAATGATGTTTCTTCCACAGTATGTAAGTCGGTATACCAGGAAGATGAATGGATAGCAGATGAAAAAGCTCCTGAACACAGCTGCTATGCCGATCTTCCTGATGGCTGATGAGGTTAAAATGGTGGTGTATCTCAGTGGGTAACAAATGGCCACATAGCGGTCAAATGCCATAGCCAGGAGAATAGCAGATTCTGCCACAAAGATGAAATGTATGAAGAACATCTGCAACACACAGCTACCAAAGGATATATCCGTGGAGTGGAACCAGAAGATAGCCAGCATCTTAGGAGCTGCAGCTGTGGAGAGCAGGATGTCTGCTGAGGCCAGCATGGATAGGAAGAGATACATGGGCTCATGGAGACTGCGCTCAGTCATGATCAAGAAAATCAAGAAGAGATTGCCTGCAACAGCCACAACGTACATACAAGAAAAAGGGATGGAGATCCAGATATGCAAGCCTTCCAGCCCTGGGATTCCCACCAGGACATACCACACATCCTGAGGATTAGTGTGATTATGACAGAAAGGAGCCATGTGTATACTTTATTCCAGGCCTAGTGCCATTAATGAAAGACCACAAGCCTGAGGATTTAGGAGCATCATCTTAAGCCAAATGAGATCTGATGAGATTTGTTTTCTTTCCTGTGTTTTCTTCTCTGGGAAATGTGAGTAAAATGGGTTAATAAGCCTAATATTTAAGTCCTACCAAATAATTTAATTTTGTGCCTTGAAAACATTAATAGATATCATTTAACAACTGCTTAATATGTGTCATACTACTTTAAAACATTAACATTAAGTCTTAACAATAACCTATTGCAAAGTCCTTTAAATAACCATGATATAAATGATATTTTTTTACAGATATTAAAAAAAACCCATAGACTTTCAGCCTCTTATTCTAGGCTTCTGGATTTAAAGTAAGGAAGGGTAAATCTGAAAGCTCTGATCTTTACTACCATCCAATACTGCCTATCAAGATAAAACTAGATACAAAACGCTGCATCAAATTTTTGACTAATCACATCCCTAAGGAAAATAGAGAGTTATGAACTTGAGTTGCACTGCTTAAGGAAATGGGATGGAATTAAGTCGGACAAAATAGATTTCAAGCAATATAGCATATATGCTTTCCTCTACATTTATTGGCCTTAACTTATTGTTAAGCCGAATGCTAGCCATTGAAGACACACAGCAAATTAAATTGACCTGCCAATTAATCTATTCCTCAAAAATATAAGATAAGTTATTCTAAATTTTGGCTCTTTGCAGTGCCAAATTGAGCTGGGTTTTAAAATGTATACACCTAATAGGTTTTAAAGAATAAAATATTTTGTTTTTTCTCATTTCAGTCACTGATTGAAAATAAGACAATACACTTTGTTTTTGTTTTTGTTTTTGTTGAGATGGAGTTTCGCTCTTGTTACCCAGGCTGGAGTGCAATGGCGCGATCTCGGCTCACTGCAACCTCCGCCTCCTGGGTTCAGGCAACTCTCCTGCCTCAGCCTCCTGAGTAGCTGGGATTACAGGCATGCGCCACCATGCCCAGCTAATTTTTTGTGTTTTTAGTAGAGACGGGGTTTCACCATGTTGACCAGGATGGTCTCGATCTCTTGACCTCGTGATCCACCCACCTTGGCCTCCCAAAGTGCTGGGATTACAGGCTTGAGCCACCGCGCCCGGCTTCACTTTGTATTTTTAAATACCACCACAGCAGCAAATAATTTAATGTTTTCACATTATATAACAGGAGTCTATATTACTTCAATCAATTACTAGTTATTACTAATTACTAGTTCCAAAAAAATGTGGATAGAAGAAAGTGTGATATTGGGTGAAAAGGCAGATTAGGTGATGCAACACTGGGGTAGGTGATATATATATAGATTAGATAGGTAGACAGATAGATTAGAGGAGATAGAATAGAATAGAATAGAATAGAACAGGACAGGACAGGACAGAACAGAACAGAACAGAATAGAATGGGTATAAACATAGATAATGATATGTGAATGATAGGTGGCTTCTATGCTCCCTCAGTCCCCTTTCTCAAATATAAGCTGGCTAAAGTTCTTGTTTTTTGAAATGGCACAGGGCCTTAAGAAATGACTGCTCCTCCATCTCTAGATTCCATTACATTTCAGTATACTATTCATTGTATAACACAGTTTGCTACCTGTACTTTTATTTTTTGTTAAGTGCTAAATATTCTGGTCTCAAATTTTATATGATGGAAATGTTTGGACCTCATTTTTTGAGTTGCAATTTAGAATATAAAATACCCACACAGTTGGCCAATTTAGCCTTGCTTTAAGTTGGCATGAGGTTCCTTAAATATTAAGATAAAATTTGAAGTTATTTAACTCTGTGGATCTACTTTATTTACATATTTGTTTTACTACTTAACATATGTTTCACATTGTTAGAATATTTTAAATAAACTCTTGATGTTTCAGAGAAAGAAAAGATTAATTTTGAAGCATCCTGACGCAGATCTAGGCCAGAGTCTTGCATGTGAGTGAAGTATAGTTATAGAAGGGAGGATTACAGTGATTGGGGCTTCATCAGGAAATTAGGGATGGGAGAGAAGAATCTAAGTGAAAATACATACAGGAATGAAGATGGGAGGAAAAGAAAAAAGGCTTTTCAGGCCTTTAAAATTTTTTTTCTGGTGATCTTTTGTGATACCAATGTTTTGTTTTGTTTTTCCTATAATATTGTCACCTGTGATTACCCAAATTATAGGCCTGAGTTCCTTGCAGCATTATTCTAGGGTATTTCTGATGGCATATTCTCACTGAATCATGAATGTATTCACAGAGTGAAGACAGTGTGGTATAATAGAAACAGTATAGCTCTAGGGACATATATAATTGTATTTAAATACTGGCTAAATCTTATTCTGACTCTATGACCCTGGGAACGTTATTTAATTTAAATTTTAGTTCTCTTGATTGTAAAACACCTAAAAATAAGCATACATTTAAAATGTGAGTCATTTCTGAAGTCAGTATTTTAGGATGGTAGCTACATAAGTCAGTTATATCTCTATCCCAACAATAGATGACATTAGGACACTAACAAAATTGTGGCAATTAAGACTAAAATTATTATCAATTTGAAAAAGTTGAATTTTTGGGACTTCAAATTGAGGTTGAATTGATTTAGGGTATCCATAAAGACCAGGAATAATTTTCTTATACTGGGCACATGATATCAATTGATAATCTTTACCCTGAATCTGTCATTTAGTTTCATAAGGTGCAAATAGTTCAGCATAGTGACGGACACGTGAATTTCGAAATGGAGTTTTATTTTTGCCCCATCACCGGTATAATATCTTTGTTACACAGGAAGGAGAGTTAAAAATTTTGGAGCACCAACTTCTTAATTCATAATCTGTGCTAGGCCATCACCTGATGCATAACAGTTAATAAACTTTACAGAACAATGCACACACTTACACACACACACAATAAACTACCGAAATTTTTGATTACCAAGCCTTGTTTTAACTACTAGAATATAAATTCATTGAATCTTTGTACAACATTCAAATCTGCATATCAAAGAAAATGAGCATCATATAAACATTCTAAGATAAAAATAAAATATTCTTTTTGAAAATTACCCACTTGATAAAAGAGCACAAAAATACTACAATTGCAAATCAACTCCAGCTAAAGCCAAGTCCAGGATTTTTGATCCATGGATCAAAAATTAAGGAAAATGCGAGATGAGTAAGTTGTTGGAAGAATGAATAGCTTCTGCAGTTTCTTGACTTTGTTTTTCTGGTGTCACTTTCTACATGTTTTCATTGAGCATAACTCAGTTTACTTACTTGTTTTTCTAGAATCCTGAAGGTATTTAGTAGGTTGAGAGGAGACAAAGCAAGGAGATATCAAAACACAGGTAGGAAATCTGGAACTATTTATACTTCTTTCAAAGCATCTCCTGGGCCCAAGGTTTTCAGCTCCAGAGGACTGAATTTTACTCCTCCCAAGGAAGGAGATGACCCAGAGCTGGTTCTGGTACATGGTCCACAGGGAGAAGCATATTGCATTCTCTTCCATCATAATTTGTGCATTGTTTTTTCTTTAGCCAGCACTCTCTGACACCTAAGTTAACACGTACATCTATATATCCAGGTCTTCCGTCCCTGTAATATCTTGTTCCCAATAAACCAATGGCAAATATAGGTTGCCAAGGACACATGTGAAAGAAGGACTTTACACTTCTTAGATAGCACCTTAAAGTTAATTTTCTCATTTTATTTCCCTTTAATTTTAAAGCTCTATTCCTTTTCCTCTTTTTTCTTAGTCACGTGGTAAGATGGGTCAGAATCAGAAGGTCAAGAAATTGTTAGCTACTGTAGAGATCCCAGTTCATCGAAGGATACTTTAATGAGAAACACAGAAGAAGGTAAAAAGATAGAAACAAATACTATGATATTCATGTGATTAAAAACTGGCTTCACACAGATAAACCAGATTTATGGAGAGAGATTTTTTTTATTAACTTCTCTCAAGTGGAAACTTCCAAATACCTGTGATTTTCTGATTTTTTCAAGGAATTCTTAAAAGTTTTTTTCACCTATATTAGTAAAACTTAGTAAAAAAAAAATGTAAAGCTTTCCTATAAATATGATGTTTGACATCAGCTGACCCTGATTGCATGACCTTGATTGGATTGTAGGCAAGTGCCCAGATCCTCCAATCGGTCATCTAGACATCTTAGTTCTCACTGACTGAGAGAGGTCGTGTTTTATTACGTAAGTGTGAGTGCTATATGGAGAGAGACAGACAAGAATTATCACATGCATTTAAAGTGCTTTCATTCAAACGTCTTGAAACCATAGTGATGGTTAACCTTGCTTTTTTAGACATTAACAAAAAAGGATAGTACTTATCTTCCCACCTATCCTTGGAAAACAAATTAAAAGAATCAAAGAATATTAGAGAAAATAAGATGCAGAAAGGACAAGGAGAGTTTAGGGAAAAACAGAAATTGATATCTGCACCTGACAGCCTTGTAGTGACCAGAACAAAGAGTAGAATCCACAGGGTATACTCTGCTGATAACTTAGGGTATTTTTAGATTTGGCGACTCTAAAGCTTTAACTCCTCCAACCCCTTGAAGAATCTTTTTTTATTCAGCAGATGTTTTCAGTAAATAATTATTTCTGATACATACAATAAGCAAGAGGGCAGTGATCCAAACTACAACTACTGTGACACAAATACTTTGTTACTACTTTAAAACACACCTCCAGCAACATTCTACGCAGATGGAATCATCATTATTCATAACCTTCAATATGTTTAGTTTTCTTATAGAGGTCTACAGTCTTTGAACCACATGCTTTAGACAAATAATTTTCCAAATTTTATAAATTTGGAAATTTTATATTCTTGACATCAAGTAACAATATCATTGGAGTCTTGATATGCCCTTAATAATCATATATCTATATGATTATCTAATATACCTAGATATGTTTACAGGGAATATGTAAATATTTATTATGTAGAATAAAGATTATAAAAATTCTCAGATAAGTTCATGTCAGAAATTGCCATCACTTTAGGGCAGATTGTGCTGTTAAAAGATTCAGTTTTCGTCTGGGCACAGTGGCTCATGCCTGTAATTCCAGCCTGTTGTGATGCCGAGGTGGGCGGGTCACAAGGTCATGAGTTTAAGACCAGCCTGGCCAATATGGTCTCTCCTAAAAATACAAAAATTAGTTGGGTGTGGTGGTGGGTGCCTGTAGTCCCAACTACTTGGGAGGCTGAGGCAGGGGAATCACTTGAACCCAGGAGGCAGAGGTTGCAATGAACCAAGATTGTGCCACTGCACTCCAGCCTGGACGACAGAGCAAGATTTTGTCTCAAAAAAAAAAAAAAAAAAAAGATTCAGTTCTCAAATTTCTGTGATGAAAAAATGCATAAGTGATTGTGGCCCTATTATCCAAAATAGCATTAAAAATGGCTTTGGCTACTGATTTAATTTCTGTAAATTAAGGATGTTGAACCGCTTGAGATTTTAACTCTAACTCTGCTTCAATATGTAAGACACTTCTAACTAAGTCTAAATAATTGTTCTATAGGCAAATTAGAGTCCTGGTTGCCAGTGCGTCAACGAAAAAACGTAAAATGCAATCAAATGAAAGCCTTCATCTTACTATAGGACCTGAAATCCAAGAGGAGAATTCTAGATGTCCTTTCTTTGAACAAGTAATTTGGCATAATTGGACACCTGGTTTCTTCTCAGTGAGTTAGAAAAGCTGGGAGTTGGTGCCAGAAAAGAGAGCAGAATTACTAATTTATTTCTTCCTTGTTTGTAGGCTGTAGAGCAAGCTTGTCCAACTTTTGGCCTGTGGGCTGCATGTGGCCCAAGATGGCTTTGAGTGCTGTCCAACACAACTTTCTTACAACATTATGAGATTTTATGAGACATTTTGTGATTTTTTTTTTTAGCTCATCAGCTGTCATTAGCATTAGTGTGTTTTATGTGTGGGCCAGGGAAGCCAAAAGATCGGACATCCCTACTGTAGAGTTTCTCAGTGGTTGGAAGCAGTATTTGTGAAGCTTTTTCAAGGTTTTTTGCCCTGCCACATTGAAGAACAGCTTGAGCAATAGCCACTCTTCTTTCCAGGTGGAGTTTGTGAACTACTTTAGGGAAGATCTTTATCTGAGAAGAATCATTATTACAGTATCTCTTAGTTTAGCTAATTAGGTGCTTTTTTTTAAAGAAAGGATACACCAGAATTTACCTTAAGGCTTGGTGAGGTTTGTCTTCCTTCTAATGCATCAGAATATGTGTGTTGTGCAGAGACAAACTTCTATAGAAGCCAAGGTGGCTGCTTGTATTAAACAAAGTTCAATTATTTGTGCTTCTCCAAGTACATTTTCTTTATTAAAATTTATTCTAAGGCTGGGTGTGGTGGCTCACGCCTTTAATCCCAGCACTTTGGGAGGCTGAGGCAATCAGATCACCTGAGGTCAGGAGTTCGAGATCAGCCTTGCCAATGTGATAAAATTTATTCTAGGCATGTAATTTTTGTTTTGGCGGATTTAATCGCATTCCTGATCATCTTTGGCTGTCCTTCCATATTTTATGGTGAGGAACTAAGAATGTAGTGGGGATTTCTATGAACACGGTGCGATTAGTTATCTGGCCAGTTACTTTGAAGGCTGATTAGAAAGAAGCCTAGCTAATCCAGTAAGTGAATACTCAAATGCTAGTTTCTATTAGTCTTTTCTCTTGAGACAGTTTATCAGCATTCAATGTGTACTCTTTTGCATAATCTCTCTGTTTCATATATTACACATTAGTTCCTAGCATCCTTTGCACTGAATTTCCCAGTGTCTGGATTATCATTGATTTGGTTACTACAAACACTAATCATTTTGCCAGAACTAAAGAGAAATGAGCACTTGGCTATCTTTTAGGCAAACTTAAACAAGTAATTCACCTTTTCTGCCATTTTCGGCCCTACCCCTTGCATATACTTTATAAGTAATTCCTGTGCTTTTCCAGAAAATGTTCTTTGCAGATACTGTTTCTTCTCATTGATATCCTTTTATGTAGACATATAGGTTTCTGTTCTGTTTTTTAAAAACTAATATTTAAATGTGTATATTTATCAATTTGTTTATATAGACACTACTACTATTTTCTTCACAATGTCTCTGTGTGTTTATCTATAGTTCTAGTGGATTAGAGAGAGTAGCAGAAATGAACACATATTCAGGCTGCCAGGTTTATACGTAAATTGATACTTTCACTCATATTCCTTACATTTATATGTTATTATTCAGTACATAAAAATACATAAATAAAAATAGTTTGATAAATTGACAAAAAATTAGCAAACGTTTTTAACAAACAAACAGACCAAGAAAGAGAACATGACCAGCATCGCAAAAGCTAAACACTGATCCTGATTCAGCAGTACCGGCTGGAGCCTGAAAGCCTGCATTTCCTATGTGCTAGTACATGGTGCCGAGACTGCAGGGGCAGAAACTGCACTTTTACTGGAAAAACTTTAGGACATAAACTCCTACCGCAGAGAAGCAGAAAAGTTCTTGACTGAGTTGGCATTATTTTTTTAAATTTTTGCAAGAGACTTCCTAGAAAATGGACTATTTTTATTTCCTTCATCTAAAGGCCTCTATTCACTACTCTAGCAATTCTCTTCTGCAAGTAATGGTCACAAATATCCTACGGAATGGAGACACAGTCTCAGGTAGAACATCTCTTAAGTCTATTTAACAATAAGATTTTGATAGGCCTAGGAAAATAGGGAGGTGTAGTATAGAGCAGCCCCGGGCATTTACCAGTACTGGTTCGCCAGTGGCCTGTTAGGAACCTGGTCTCAGAGCAGAGGCGTGAGCAAGCATTACTGCCTGAGCTCCACCTCCTGTCAGACTGGCAGTGACGGCATTAAATTCTCACAGAAGCGTGAATTCTATTGTGAATTGCCCATGCAAGAGATTTGGGTTGCACACTTCTTATGAGGATCTAATGCGTAATGCTCTGAAGTGGAACAGTTTCATCCCAAAACCATCCCCTCCCTGACCTTGTCTTCCACAAAACCAGTCCCTGGTACCAAAAACATTGAGGACCGCTGGTGTACAGTGAACATCTGCCTGTGGATTTATTATTAGCAGATCATTTTTACTAAAAACACATTTCTAATCCCGAACCATGTCCTCTCACTTCTAGGAAATGCTGATCTCTCCCACTGGACCTTAGCTTTTTCATGTAAGAGTTCAATGATTACAAACTGAATAAACTAGACTTTCTGATTTTCTGAATCCTACCTTGTCACCTCGTTCTCAGCAATATCTTTTTGTTTTCTCATTATAATAGCTGTGACTTCATTTAAGGGAGAAATGTACAATGATATGACAGTCTACCTATTAAAAGAAGAGAGCTGTGCTTCCCTAACATCACTATGGCTGTTTTAGTAATGTTTCTTGGTGAAGCTAGATAGTAGCCATGCAGGCCTTACAAAGGAATCTGGTAAGTGCTTCTCACTGGCTCTGCAGGCTGCCACATCAACAACAGTTTCAGCTGTTATTGCCTAATTAATGGAAAACCACTTTCTTTAGAAGTTAGTGATATATGGGAAAATGTCTCTACCTGGCTTCTTAAAAAGCTACATAGTACCAGACAGTGTTTTGTTGCTGTTGTTTGTTGTTTCTTTGTTGTTTGTTTTGAGACAGAGTCTTGCTCTGTTACCAGGCTGGAGTGCAGTGGTGCAATCTTGGCTCACTGCAATCTCCACCTCCTGGGTTCAAGCGATTCTCCTGCCTCAGCCTCCCGAGTAGCTGGGACTACAGGTGCCCACCACCATGCCAGGCTAATTTTTTATATTTTAGTAGAGGCAGGCTTTCACCATGTTGGCCAGAATGGTCTTGATCTCCTGACCTCGTGATCCACCCACCTCGGTCTCCCAAAGTGGTGGGATTACAGGCGTGAGCTGTGCCCAGCCCAGACAGCGTTTTAGACACTTGTGATATTTCATCTGGTCTTCATTTCAGAACCTGAGCTGATGTCTCTGAAATTGCCTTTTCTTCCCCAGGAGAGGTTTAGTTTTTTGTTTTTGTTTTTAAGTAATTGGTTCCGGATAGAGGCCTTTGCAAAACAAACAATCTAAATTACTAGTATTCTAAACCTGTTTCTTTCTGCATAAAACCCGGTAATCGTATAAAGTTTACTTTTATTGGCTCTTTTATTATTTTTTTTAACTAATATTCTTCCTTTTGGCTGAATTTTAAAGATTCTGACATTCTTCATAAATCTTATCATCATGGTATGATTATGCAGCTCTAAAATAAGCAATGATTTCTGAGTATACTCTTAGTTTTTTAATCTTTTTTTAATGACCTTTATTATAAACTATTTTGGTTCATATTCTGTTGGTTGCCATAATCTGAACACAGATACTCATAGTATGAAGTCCTCAAATGAGCCTTCCTACTCTTCCGTTAAACATAACTCTCAAACCAACAACTCAGTTGTGTCAAATGTGTAATATTGTTCAAATAATAAATATAAGCTAATTTTGATGCTTCCATATGACTGGCTGGTGGGAAACATGTTGTCAATTATTGAAGAGTTCTCTGCTTCCCCAGTGTTGTGTCAGCTCTGTCGTGTATGGGGAATAGATGCTTATTCACTGCCAAAGCATTATAGGGAAGCTTCTTTGGCCATTGAGAAACCTATGAGACATTCACATGACCTCTACAGATTCAGCAGCTAACTTCTGTTTTTATTATAAAACTGGGGCAAAGGAATCTTGGCAAATTGGCCACATTGCAGTCTGCCAGGGGAGACCATGCAGACATTTATTATCATTAGGGAACCTGGAGCAGTACTAGCACCTGACATTGATCTCAACTTAATGAATGACAGCTATTATTATTATATAGCAAAAAAACAAAAAAAAATTTTCATTGAAATTTCCTCCTCTATAACCTACCTCACAGTTTTCAGCTCTGACAGCTATAGCAGAAGGTAGATTAGATCCTCTTTGACATCAGGAAATTTACTCCTTTATCCTTCAAATTAACCCTACGTTCTAGCCCAGAAGAGCTAATTTATTTTTCTAGGAATAATTTTACACTTGTCTTTCGAACCAGATACTTTCCTCTGTCCCGAAACCATTTCCCCATTTTGAGGCTTAAGCTATTAGAAACCAAAGCCCATATTTTTGTTTCCTTCTGAGTCAAAAAGTAGACAGAGACTATTTTATTGAATGAAGTCCAAAATGAAAAGAAAGGAAGGCATAACTACCGGAAGACAAATCTAGTTAAGTTTCAGTTTCTTCACTAGATTTGTATTTAAAAATACAAAGAAATATTTGCATTTTGGTGTAAAATGACTCTTACATATTATTTTGTCCAGTTTTAACACTTACCTCCTTAGATCCCTAACAGAATATAGGAAGAGTAAAACAATCATTTTCTTTTTAGCCATGCATAGATCTGTACCTGATTTCCTTCCAGTCTTTCCTTCTCTGGAAAGCAGTGCTAGCTTACTTAGAGGAGAACTTCTTCATGTTCTTGTATCTTTTTTCTTTTAAACTCAGAATAAGTCAATAGCAGTCTCATCTGTTTTGAAGATCCTGCCCCTTTAGATATAAAAACCAAAAAATCAGAGCAAAATCTACTTTCAGCCTTGTAACAGTGGAGTCCACATAAAATATCTAAAAAATAAGGCTTCTGATTTAAATTAGACCTGGTAGAAGTTAAATCCAAAATCATATTTCTGTGTGTCCTCTTTATAAACGGTAGCTGCACTGTCCAATACAGTGGCCGCCGAACTGAACTGTCCAATACAATGACATTCATCATTAAATATAAATTAACTCAAAGTAACTGAAATTGTAAATGCAGTTATTCAATTACACTACTATCATTTCAAGTGCACAGGTGCCACATATTCCACTTAGGTCATTTTATGGTATTTTATAGACCATCTCCATCAGTTTAGAAAAGTTTCCTTGGACAATTCTGGTCTACACAGGTACCACAACATTCCTGTGAGTTGGCTGTTTTCCATTTTGAAGATTAATTAAGTAAACCTAAGAGAATGAAAGAAACTTCAAGTTGTCTACTTTGAAACTTGAAAACCTAGGCTTTTAGTCCATCTCTGTTTTACAGCAAAGGAAATGTTCAAAAGTACATTTGAAGCAAATAAACAGTTTTTTCCTCTCTCTTAAATATGGTTAAACTGATAGAGTGACCTACATGTGTCCAAGTTGACACAATGGAACTTGTTTGTTGATTCTTTGACTACATTTAAA
Organism: Aotus nancymaae; assembly: GCF_030222135.1. Taxonomy (NCBI): domain Eukaryota; kingdom Metazoa; phylum Chordata; class Mammalia; order Primates; family Aotidae; genus Aotus; species Aotus nancymaae. The sequence goes on along the minus strand of NW_026988473.1, from coordinate 54,506,219 downwards.
TATTTTTAAAGTGAGTTATCATGGACTCAGGGTAAAGCCCTAATTTTAATAATTGTTTTATTTTTCTGTTGCACTGATTTTTGTTTATTATTGTTGCTGCTTTTCTTCCTTTTTTTAAAGCAATAAATCTTCATCTCTCTCAATATCTTTTCAGAGAAAAGAGTCTAAGCATTCTGGCACGAATCTGTTGGGTCTTGACACTGTAGATGATGGGATTCATTAAAGGTGGGAAAAGGATGTAGATGTTGCCAATGAGAACATGGGCCACGGGGGAAAGGTGCTTGCCAAAACGGTGCACCATTGTGAGGCTAATGATGGGGATGTAAAATATAAGGACAGCACAGATGTGGGAGATGCAGGTGTGAAATAATTTATGCCTCTCTTCCTGAGAGGCAACTGCCAGGACTGACTTAAGAATCAGAATGTAGGAGAAAAGGATGAGTATAGCATCCAACAACAGTGTGCAAATAACCAGCATCAGGGCATAGTAACTATTGAATCAGATGTCTGAACAGGCTAAGCGGAGAAGATCCTGGTGCAGGCAGAAAGAGTGAGAAAGGATGTGAAAACGACAGTAATGAAAAAATTTCAGATGGACGATGGGGGGTGTAATAAAGAAAAAACTCCTACCTATGATAGTGAGCCCAATTTTAATAATTCTGGAATTAGTCAGGATGGAGGAATAACGCAGTGGATTGCAAATTGCAATATACCGGTCAAAGGCCATAGTGAGGAGGACGGAGGACTCCATGAAGGACAGACCATGGATGAAATAGGATTGGGCAATGCAAGAATCCAGGCTGATCTCTTGAATCAGCCCCCACAGGATCCCCAGCACTGTGTACACAGTGGACAGCCCCATGCACAGGTCGGTGAGGGCCAGCATGGCCAGGAAGTAGAACATGGGCTGGTGCAGGCTTGGCTCAGTCCAGATCACATGGAGAATCATGCAATTGCCCAAAAGCACCATGGCATAGATAGAGGAGAAGGGGATGGAAAACCAAGGATATTGCTGCTCCATGCCAGAAAATCCAGTGAGAAGGAATGAAGAATTCGTGCTGGGGCTTACTGAAGTAATCATTCTGGAACTGAGATACATGTGAGAATATTTTTCAAAGGAAATGTTTCAATTTCAGCTGAATAAAATGAAACTGCTAAGTAAACAAAATGCCCTAAAAATTAATAACTTAAAAAAATACAGCTGAGCAATTCTATTTCTTTAGTGGTATAGGATCCATTGTCTTTGAGAAAATGGTCTTCTTTTGATGTCATTTAAAAGTCATTATTTTGTCACTGTCTGGATGTGACTATATCCTTAGAAGCCATATGCAAAAACAAATAAGAAATGTATTAGTGACAGAAGAAAGAAAGTTTTTAAAAAATATGTTGCCTAAGATATTTTCCCAGGGATAGTGGCGAAATTTTTATACCAGTAAAGAGCGGAAGTTCTCAAAATATTATTCTCTTCTCTCCAATTCATTAAACATTTGAAGTGAAGAGTAATCTTTTGGCTTTAAATATCATTAGTCTGTTAAAGTAGTCACTTTGTATCCATCATTTTCCATTTCATGCTGTCTCCAAGTGTATTTTTTTCTCCAAAAAGTATTTAGTGAAGATACTCCTGTTTTCTCCTCCTCCAGATGACATAGCCAGCAATTACTTTCTCTTCCTTGGTGATAAGCAGACAGGAATATTTATGCATGAGACCTTTGGTAAATGATTTCTCACTGGAGTTCTGGCCACTTGAGATGCTCAACTCATTTGTGCCTTTGTGATGTAGAGAATTAGATTGAAGACACATAGCAGCTCAGTGCTTCCCATTCCTTTGTTCATTCAGTTAATGAGTCAATTAACTATTTATTTAATATGTATTTATTCAATGTATTGGCCAGTTGTGTTTTCTTTCTTAGAACCTGCAATTCTACATATCACAAAACCAGGGTCAAACAGCTAAGCTTATAATTTCAAAAGCCTCATGACAGCAGAATCAATTAGCTTCTTCTTTGCATTGTTTGCATGCTTTAAGTTCCAGCCCTGAGAATCAATATAATTTTTTTAAAGCTCTAATAATGTAAACAAGTGTTCAAAAGTCCATACTTACTTTGATGTTTGATTGAGTAATTTCAAGATGTTAAAGTAATTTCAGATTTGGGCTACCTTTTATGTTCTACTTTTCAGCTTTGTCTTACTCACCTCACAACATAATTCCACAGACTTCTTCTCAATGTACTCTGTATACTAGACTGACATCTTCTGGCAGTCTAACCATTGTTTTTTCTTGTCCTGACTCCTTCTCAGCATTAAACAACTTAGTCCACTATTTTTAATACTTTTTTTTCCCATGCAATGCTTGAAGTTTCTTTGTTTCTTGCAGAGGATTTCTCAGTCTTTTGAATACATGTCTTCTTTCATTTCTCCAAATCCAATTTTTTTCTTTTGTAAGATTTTTCTCCAGATGTTCTATTTGCCTAAAATATTCATCATCTTTTCCTCAACTTCTTTCTGTCCTTTTAAAAGCAATACTGTATTGTTTCTTTGCAATTCAACAATCACTTTTCAAGAAGTCACTTAAGACAAATTTCTCCATATATCTATTATTTTGGCATCATGTTTTAATTTTAAATAAAACATAATTTGATATTTATTAGCTAAATATTTTACTAATATCTCTGTTACAAACTAAATTCTAAGTTCCTTAAAGTGTGGACTATGTCAACTTTTTCTTACTCTTTGAGACTAATGTTTGCACCTCTAATTTCTGACTATTTCTGAGGGCTCAAATTTGTGAATACAACTGCCTATTTGATATCTTCATCTGAGTGTTTAATCTTAAAATAAGAATGATGTCAATCAACTACTTGATTTCCTCCCAAAGTCTATTTTCTGTCCCTTTTCTCCTAATATTATAAAATGACTCCACCAATAATACAATTGTATAAAACAAGTCTTGAGTCATTTTTAAAATTTTTTATTTCTCTCTTTTCCTTTCCTCTCTCCATCAAATCTTTCATCAATTTCTGTCATTTCCACCGAAAAACATCCCTGATATGCCCACTTTTACATATTGCCACAGTCTTGGCTTATAATATCATTGTTTCCCTAGTTACTATAATAATTTATTAAATTAATAATAATTTAATGTTATTACTAGTGAATATCATGATTTATCCGATTGTCCTCTAAAAAAAAATGTATTATTTCCGGAGAAACCAAATTGCTTTCTACAAACATCTACTAAATCACAATCACACAAGGCCTTTGTTGAAAAAATACTCTGATGGTCACTCATCCATTGCTCTGAAGGTAAAATACAAATTCTTTATCATAGTCAAAAAGCCTTGTGTAACCTGGCCCACCTGACTCTCCTATTACATCTTAGACCACTGCAGCCTGCACTCCTTAATATTTAGGTATCTTTATCTTCCTCAAAACAAATTAAGTACATTCTTGTCTTGGCATCTTTGCCCGTGGTCTTTTCTCTGGTCCGAATTATCTACCCCAAGTATTTGCATGGCAACTCTTCACCATTAACTTTTGAGTTACAATAATTACTCCCTCAGGCAGATTTTTCTAATACTGTTCCCCATCTAGGTTGTCTCATTTATTCAACCCCCTCAACTAAGATATTTTCATCATAGTATGCTGGTTTATATTTATACCACTTATTATATACTGAATATACATTAGATTCATTAGAAGCTCTAGAAGATTAGGAGCCATATCTGCTTTTTAGCTCAAGGATAGGAAAAATAAGGTTTAGCATAGAGTGGACATTTATCAAATAATTTTTAATTAATTAATTATTCCATGAAATAAGAGCTGTATAATCACAGAGATATAAAGATAATATGATTGTGAACATGCCTATCAAAGTGTGTGTAAAATGATCTGTGTACACTTGGTCTTTTCTGACCTTGGGACACCAATTGAGTCATCATATAACAGGCTTGAATGGTTTATAAAACAGATGCTGCGCCAGGGATCTTGCTGACCGTGGATACCACACTCAAATTTCAAACATGATTTCTCTCACTTCCATGACTGACTCAGACATACAGTTAAGGAGCTGGGATTGATCACAAAATATTTAAGTATTATGTGATTGTAGGTATGTGTTAAAAGTATCTACTTTCATGCAGGCTTCTTCAGACTAGCTATAAAAGTTATTGTCGCCACCATGGAAAATATCTGCCTTTTAGGATTAAAAGAGCAAAATACATGTTGGAGGATCTTTTTTGTAAAATATATTTTGAGAGATAAGATGAAAGAGCATAGTTTTGATGAAGTAAATAAATGAAGAGTTAAGGAAAAAAGTGGTCAATATGTCAAGTGTGCCAAATACTCCACTTGTTTTTAAAAAAACAAAAGATTTACAGTTTTCCAAGACATCATGTTGTGTTATGCTATCTGAGAGTCAGTGTATAGTATCTCTCTCTGAGTTTCCAGCAACCAGAACAGTGCCTAGAATAAAATAAATAGAGAAGACAAATAGCAGCGAATTTGAGTCTGGAGCAATAAAAGGGTTTCGACATCCCCTCTGAGCGCTGTCTGGAAGGTTGACTTGGAAAGCAACTCTGTAATTATGATAACCAGGTCATTCTTTCAGGAGTCTTTTTTGATGCCCTCTAATTAAAACTGAACTCTGTGTGCAGAAACTCTTTTTTTCCCTGTCTTTTGAGAATAATTCCCTACATGATTACTCACTTACTTTAAGATAGGGTAATGACCAATGGTCATCATTAACCCCAAAGAAATTAAAAAAGCATATTGTGTTTGAAAGATAGTTTTTTAAATATAATTATACAGAACTAAAACATTCCTACTTGCCCAGGCAGTGGAGTTTTTGCTTGTTCTTAGAACATAATTGCTGAAAGACACCCACATGTGTCCTGCCTTCGACAAAAAAAATTGTTTGTCCATCCTTTCAAGGTCATTCCACTAATGGTCCTTTCTAGACACCACTAGGGGTCAGAAGTGGTCCATTAAACTTCCTTCGCTTCCTACTTCAGTGAATGCATAAGGCAGATCTGCTTTAGTATAAGCGAGGTCAGGCCTTCAAGAGTCTTGGCATGGCTGAAGAGATAAGAACATTCTATAAGACTTGTCCAAAGAACTGGGTGTTTAGAGATTCTGAATATGCTAGTTCAGAGAGAACCTATTTACCACAAACCTGAAGTAGGCTTAAATTTCCAGTTTACCTGAATGGTTATGACCTATATGCGTTTATTGCACAGGCCTTGTGCCTCCTAGGAAAATCCACCTCGCAGCATGTTAGCTTACAGACCTCTAGAAGCACAGGGAAAGACATAGGTGTGCTCATTTCTGCCTAACAGAAATGCCTGGACACTCAGTCACAGAATACACAAGCCCAGCATCCCAGAGCTCCCGGCGTTAACACGGAAGCACGGGACGTATGAGAGCACCATCTTTTCATGTTGCTTTTCTGGGCTTTTTATTTCCCTCCTCTAGGTATTGCTGTTATTTTCTTTTTTGTTGTTTTTATTTTTATTTTTTGTTATTTCTTCCCTCTTTTTCATGAAGTTAAGGCAGTCTACCTAGATTTAGGTGCAAATGTTTATATAGTAGTGAAATCTGGAGCTTGATTGACTAAAGCTATTTAAGAATGTGTTAATATCTCAGTTAGTATGCACTTCTTGAAATCCAAAGAAATGGTCTGACATTTTTCCAATGTTTAGTTTATAAATTTAGTTTTTATTTTAATATTTTAAGCACAATATGCATATATAAAAGTACACAAATTATACATGCACAGCTGAATTCACTTTTGGAAAGTGAACACACTCATGTAACAACTAAGACAGAAAATTAAAGAGTAAACATATGCTCATTTTTTATCATTCTCTTAATTGTCTCCAAAGTTAATAATTATCCTGATATAATTCATTTCTATCACGACTGATTCATGTCAATTTTTTAAGTGTGTATACACTGAATTATACTGTTATGTCTGACTTTATTCAATATTATGTTTGTGAATTCCCTTCATGCTAGTGTATGACTGTAGTTGATTTTTCATTGCTGAATGTCATCCTATTTTATGTATATACCACAATGTATTTATTGACTCCATAGTGGATAGATATTTGGGTCCTTTCTAGCTCTTGGCTGTCATATATATTGCTGCTATGAAGATTCTCATACATTTTTTTTTCTGTAAATTGCTAGGTCATAAAATATGCATATGTCCAACTTTGACATACACTTCCAATCTGTTTACCCCCCACAATAATTTAATGTCATTTGGTCAACCTTTAAGACAGTAGATGCTTTCTCTCGTAGAAGCCTACATGTGCTCAGATTTTGAACTTATCCTTTTGTATACCTTATTACATTCTGTTCTTATAAAAGACTGGTGAAGATAGTTATTATTGTTCTCATTTGTAGTTGAAAAAATTGCACTCCAGCAAGTTTAAATTGCTCCTGGTATATCCTAGAAAAACAACAATAAGTGAAAATATTTTATGCTCCTACTTGACTTAAGAATTGTATATGGAGAACAATTATCCTTCTAGTGGGAGGCAAGTTGGCCTCAATAGGAACAGAATGAGAGAAATGCAAGACATCTAATAATCGAACAGTCTCACACCCCACTAAATGTAGTTTTTCCTTTTCCCCATGGAGTCAAGGCTACCTAAACTTGTTTTAAGTGCACAAAGTAATATGATAAGGAAATATAAAGCCAAATTCTGCCATCCAGAATGAGCAAGTAGATGAGGAAAAGGAAAGGGAAAAAGGAAGAGAACCTGCCAAGTCTGACCTAAGGCCCCCTGTTTGTCCCACTTGCTCTGCAGGGTGGCTTAGCAGCTCCCAGCTCAGGACCTATCAAAGGTATTTTATTCCTCCGCTAACAAAGCGAAGCGAGCTTTGCTTCTACCCTCTCCTCTATGGACTCTCTTGGGGGTACTTCCTAATCTCTTCAGTGCCTTCCAAGCTAGTTTTCAAGGTATGACTTGAGTTCCTCTTAAGATTAGAAAATAACGATAACAATTCAGGCTGTCTGGTCCAAGCACCGTGGCTCACACACGTAATCCCAGCCAAGACTGGAGGGGGAATCACTTGAGCTCAGGAGTTGGAGACCAGCCTGGGCAACATGGAGAAACCCTATCTCTATAAAAATTTTTTTTAAAAAGTGGCCAGACATGGTGGTACATGCCTGTAGTCCCAGCTGCTTGGGAGGCTAAGGTGGGAGGATGGCTTGAGCCAGGGAGAGGGAGGTTGCAGGGAGCAAAGATTATACCACTGCACTCCAGCTTGGGCAACACAGTGAGATCCTATCTCAAAAAAAAATAAAACAGAGCGAGAGAGAAAGAAATTAACAATTCAGGTTGTCAGGTTGTCAGTGGACCAAGAAGGAATTGTAAATTTGTGAAGAAATCTCCTAAAAGTTATGTGCATCTAAGAGAGATAAAATAAAGAAGTAACTGAATGTTTTTAGCAAATATGTACCATAGGACTAAATTGTTCACATAATTTTGAGGGCAAAAATTACATCGTCATTATTTTTTACTTCCAACATCTATACAGTTTTTCTATTTACTATATAAGAACACAATAAATGCTTGTTGCATAAAATTAAATCATAAAGAAGAGAAGGACAGAGAATCATTAAACTACTTTCATAATGCGCATATAAAACTTAACATTTTGATAGACTTAAAAACAAGCTGATTATAACTCTATTAAAGACATGTGAATAATAGGTGGAAAGAGGAGCAAGGAAGAATAAAATGGGAGGAGAAGATCTGCTAAAGACTCATGATGGTTTGTTATATAGGTAAACACATGTCATGGGTTTGTTGCACAGATTATTTCATTACCCAGTACTCAACAGTTACTTTTTTGGCTCCTCTCCCTCCTCCCACCCTCTAAACTCAAGTAGGCTACAGTGTCTTTTGTTCCCCTTATGTGTGCATGTGTTCTTATCATTTAACTCCCACTTATAACTGATAAAATGCAGTGTTTCGTTTTCCGTTCTGAGTTTGTTAAAGATAACAGTGTCCAGCTCCATCCATGTTCCTGTAAAGGACATGATCTCATTCTTTATCATGGCAACATAGTATTCCATGGTGTGTATGTACCACATTTTCTTTATCAGTATACCCCTGCTGGGCCTTCAGGTTGATTCCATGTCTTCGCTAATGTGAATATGCTTCAATGGAGACGTGTGCATGTGTCTTTGTAACAGAATGGTTTATATTCCTTTAGGTATATAACCAGTAATAGGATTGCTGGATTAAATGGTATTTCTGTTTTCAGAAGTCTTTTAAGGAATTGCCACACTGCTTTACATAATGTCTGAACAAATTTATACTCCCATCAATGGTATATAAGCATTCTTTTTCTGCACAACTTTGCCAGCATCTGTTATTTTTTGACTTTTTAATCATAGATATTTTAAGTGATGTGAGATGGTATGTCATTGTGGTTTTGATTTGCATTTCTATAATGATCAGCGACATTGAGCTTTTTTCATATGCTTGGCGGCCACATATGTGTCTTCTTTTGAATAGTGTCTGTTCATGTCTTTTACCTGCTTTTTGTGGCATTGTTTGTTTTGTTCTTGTAGATTCATTTAAGTTCCTTATAGATTCTGAATATTAGACGTTTGTTTGATGCGTAGTTTTCAAAAATTTTCTCCCATTCTGTAGGTTGTTTGTTTACTCTGTTGATAGTTTATTTTACTGTGCAGAATATTTTTAGTTTAATTAGATCCCATTTGTCAATTTTTGCTTTTGCTGCAGCGGCTTTTGACATCTTTGTCATGAAATCTTTGCCCCTGCCTATGTCCTGAATGGTATTGCCTAGACTGTCTTCCAGCATTTTTATATTTTGGGTTTGCATTTAAGTCTTTAATCCACCTTTAGTTTATTTTTGTATATGATGTAGAATGGGGTCCAGTTACAATCTTCGACATATGGTTAGCCAGTTATTCCAATGACATTTGTTTAATAGGGTATCTTTTCCCCATTGCTTGTTTTTATCAGCATTGCCAAAGATCACATTGTTGTAGGCATGTGGTCTTATTTCTGGACTATTTTGTTCCATTTGTTTATGAGTCTTTTTTGAACCAGTACCACACTGTTTGGTTACTGTATCCCTGTGGTATGGTTTCAAGTTGGGCAATGTGATAGCTCCAACTTTGTTTTTTTTTTTTTAATTAGGATTTCTTAGGCTATTTTGGCTTTTTTTGTTGTTTGTTCCACATGAATTTTTAAAATAGTTTTATCTAATTCTGTGAAGAATGTCATTGGTAGCTTCACAGGAATAGCATTGAAGCTGTAAATTACTCTAGTCAATACGGCCATTTTGTTTTTTGTCCATGAGCATGGAATGTATTTCCATCTTTTTATAGCAGCTCTTATTTCTTTGGGCAGTGTTTTGTAATTCTCATTGTAGAGATCTTCCAACTCCTTGGTTAACTGTATTCCTAGGTATTTTATTCTTTTTGTGGCAATTGTAAATGGAATTGACTTCCTGATTTGGCTCTTGGCTTGGTCATTGTTAATGTATAGAAAGGCTGGTGATTTTTATACATTGATTTTGTATCCTGAAACTGCTGAAATTGTTTATCAACTGAAGGAGCTTTTAAGAGTTGACTATGGTGTTTTCTAGATATAGAAAACAGGAATACTTTGATTTTTTTCTCTTCCTATTTGAATGCCCTTTATTTCTTTCTCTTACCTGATTGCTCTGGCCAGGATTATCAATACTATATTGAATAGGAGTGGTAAGAGAGGGCATCCTTGCCTCATGCTGGTGTTCAAGAAGAATGCTTCCAGGTTTTGCCCATTCATCCGCAGTATGATGTTGACTGTGGATTTGTCGTAGATGACTCATATTATTTTGAGGCAGTGTCCTTAAATAGCTAGTTTGTTGAGAGGTTTTAACATGAAGTGATGTTGAATTTTATCAAAAAAATTTTTGCACATATTGAAATAATCATGCAGTTTCTGTCTTTAGTGCTGTATATGTGATGAATCACATTTATCGATTTGCATATGTTGAACCAACCTTGTATCTCAGGGATAAAGACCACTTGATCGAGCTGAATTAGCTTTGTGATACATTGCTGGATTTGGTTTGCTAGTATTCTGTTGAAAATTTTTGCATCAATGTTCAAGGATATTTGCCTGAAGTTTTCTTTTTTTGTTGTTGTATATCTAACAAGTTTTGGTTTCGGGATGATGCTGGCCTCATAAAATGAGCTGGGGTTGAGTCCCTCCTCAATTTTTTGAAGTAGCTTCAGTAGGAGTGGTACCAGCTCTTCTTTGTGCATCTGATAGAATCATCTGTTCCAGGGCTTTTCTTGTTTGAGAGGCTTCTTATTACTGGATCATTTTTGAGCTCATCCCTAATCTCTTCAGGAAATCAGTTTTTTTCCTAGTTCAGTCTTGGGAGGGCATAAAACAATTTTCGGCAAATGCAGAAGAACAAAATTATATCTATCACTCTCAGACCACAAAGGATTAGAAATAGATTTCAAGACTAAGAAAATAGCTGAAAATCATGGAATTAGATGCAAATTAAACAACTTGTTCCTGAATGACTTTTGGGCAAATAATGAAATTAAAGGCAAAAATAAAGTAGTTCTTGGAAAACAGAGATACAATATACCAGAATCTCTCAGACGCAGCTAAGACAGTGCAAAGAGAGAAATTTATACACTAAATGCCTACATCAAACAGTTTGAAAGATCTCAAATTAACAACCTAACATCACAACTAAAAGAACCAGAGAACCAAGAGCAAACCAACCGCAAATCTAGAGGAAGACAAGAAATAACCAAGATCAGAGCTAACCAAAGGATATTAAGACAAAATATCATTCAAAAGATTAATGAATCCAAGAGCTGGTTTTGTGAAAAAATTAATAAGGTAGACCACTAGCTAGACAAATGAAGAAGACAAGAGAGAAGATCCAAATAAGCAGTTAGAAACAACAAAGGGGATATTATCACTCACTGCACAGAAATATAAACAATTATCAAAAACTACTGTGAACGCCTCTATGCACACAAACTAGAAAATCTAAAGGAAATGGCTAACTTCCTGGACTGCCCATTGTCTTAGGCAAAGTAGAGTAGTCGTACTTTATTTGAGGGCTCTTTGAGCAGAATCCTATAAATCCCTGTATTTCTCTCAACTCTGTGTCTCCCTTCCCAGAATACAAAGCCCCTTCTGTGATGCCTCCTTTGCTTCTTTTGGTTGTATGTGTGTTATATTTGAACCTATGGCTCTAGAGAATCCCAAGAAATATAAAAAGCTAATCCAAGGTCTGAAGAAGACAGATAAGACCTTTGGATAAATATCTTTTCACAAGTTGAGAAGCTATGAAGAACCCAAAAATCCACTGGAGAAGCAGCCCCTAAGCATTGCGAGGGGTTCAGACCTCTATTGGAGTATATCAGCAGCAAAATTTCTATGTTCTTAATCTCTCTCTCTCTCTCTCTGTCTCTGTGCGTGTGTGTGTGTGTGCGTGTGTGTGTGTGTGTGTGCATGTGTGCTCTACAGAGCAGTGGTGTCATTATTGTTCACTGCAGGCTTGAACTCATGGACTCAAGTTATCCTCTCACTTCAGCCTCCTGAGTTACTGGGACTAGAGATGCAAGCCTCTGTGTCCAGCTTGCCTCTTTATTTGTATTTTAATTGGTCAATTTGGTTTTGGGCCTCCTGTTGTCTTTAATTATTTTTCACCTCTGACTTGACCTCCAAGTTGTCAAATATTTGACTTAATGGGAGACTTTCTCCTATGCCATTTAATTTTTATAAACAAATAAGAAAGAAGACTCCCAGAAATATGTGGAGAGACTGAGGTTAGAATTGAGCAAGGCCTGAAATTTTGTCACAACTAATCTAGTTGAAGGAATGTTGACTGACTGAGAAACTATGAAGCGAATAAAACACCTGCATTTTTTTATAGTAAACTTTGTAATTGTTCAAAATTCTTTGATTTCCCTTTTTGTAATATAGTTATACATTTTTTGCCTGGTGTCTTAGAATGTTTCCTGTGGGAGAAATATGTGTATACATCTCATCGACCTAGTTTGGACATGTGATTTTCTTGAGTCAGACAAATATGACTTCATGTGGCATATGCAACATTCCAGCAAAAACTCTACCAGCCAAAGAGTGTTTCTCCAAGCTCTCTTGGTGTTATGAAAAAGTTATATCTCAAGTAGGAGTTCCACCTTAGCTTGGTTATAAACCAGTAAGACAGTTATTGCACACTTGAAACCAACTTTAAGCTAAAATTGTCAGTGGAAGCTAGAAATGAGCCGTTATTTTTGAGGCCTAAATCATGAGGAATTTAAGATTTTTAATTTTCTCAAACCTGCCAGCAACGTTCACCATTCTAACTTTTTAGAAATCTTAGGAATCAATCTTCCAGTATTCTAGTGTATTTTTTCTATCTTATTAATGTGATATATTTTAGCTTAAAAATATAAAGTGTATGTGTATATACAAATAAAATGTGTGTGTATGCGTGTGTATGTGGATATATGATGTATACATATACACATATATTCATATAATTTACATGCTTTTATAACCTGTTTTTCATTTTATTTTCATACCCCATATGTCCATAAGTAAAATATACTTCAAAAATGCTATTGCTAATAGTAGTACACAGTTTCAGAAAAGTTCCATAAAATTTTGTTTTATAGTCCTTTGATATTTAGGTTGTTTTAAGGACTTCACTCATTTTAAATAATGCTGTCATACACATATTTTTATAAGTTTCCTTACAGTAAATGTCTATAAATAGAATTACTTGATAAGAAAATGTTAACAGCATGTAGTAAATGTGCTCAAGAAATGCATCTTACTTTAGAATACCAGCAGCAATATATGAGAGTGATTAATACCCTCATTAATGCATCATCATCTTTGAAAATATGGAGTATTGATGTGTCTAAAACAATAATATAAGCCAGAACATATATTCCTTTACATTTTGAAGTAATAGATGAAGTTAAAAATTTTGAAGTTTACTAGCAGTTACTGTTTCTTATTTAGTACATTGTATGCTTTTATTTCTTTTTGTAGTTTTTGTGTATTTTTTCTTTTTTAAAATTTGAATGACAGATTTGCATATTGGGATATTAATTATTTCTAACACACATCTTGTGAGTGTATTTTGTTTGACCATTTACTTCTTACTTTTATTCATGAGATTTGTTTTAATAGAAAAACTTTCTCTTTTCATTTTTATTTGAAACAGAATCTCATGCTGTCACCCAAGCTGGAGTGCAGTGGTGTGATCTCAGGTCACTGCAATCTCTGACTCTTGCTATCAAGCGATTCTCCTGCTTCAGCCTCATGAGTAACTGAGATTACAGGTGTCTGCCATGAAGCCCGGCTAATTTTTTATATTTTTAGTAGAGACAGGGTTTCACTATGTTGGCCAGGCTGGTCTTGAACTCCTGACCTCGTGATCTGCCCACCCAAGTTTCCCAAAGTGCTGGAATGACAGGTGTAAGCCACTACGCCAGGCCTAGAATAACTTCTTAAATGTTTTTATTGTCGACTGAATTTATTTCTCCGTTGGTAGTTTCTATTTTGGGTTGATAATTAAAACTACTTGTATCTCTAAGATTATACAAGTCTTCCCATATTTTTATTCTAGTTTTTTCATCACTGGATTTTACTTTGACACTTAATTGTTCAGTCGATTGTGGTGTATGCAGTTAAGAATTTCCCTTTACTCTTTCTGAAGAGTGTAGTTGTTCAATTACTATTTGTTTTTAATTTCCAAGCTAAATTTGAAAGCTATATTTTTATATATCAGATTATTATATTTTACTGAGATTTAGATTTTGGATTTCTATTTATTCCACTATCTAACTTACACATGAGTGCTATTAATTTCTTTTAGAATGAAGAAAATGAAGATGTTTTTAGATAAACCAAAAATAACGAGGTATTTCCAGCCGAAAGAGATAATATTAAGGATACTCAGGAAAAAATAAAATAGAGAGAAGGTTAGAAATGAAGAAAAGCATGTAGAACATTTTGTAAATAAGTGTAAACATTTCTTCATTTAATAATAATAGGAAATCTAGGAAGTAAAATTATACAAAATATCTAAAATGTATATATAAAATTATAGATTGGGAAGAGGAAAATGAAGATAAAGTATTAAAACTTATTGTATTGTTTTAGTCAAATGGATATTTGTGTCTGAAAAATAAAGAATACAACTCTAATCATTAAGATGCATTTTTTTATCTTCCAGTTTTTTATTTGTGTGATATATATTTTTTCCTTTATTATTCTTCAACTTTGTTAAGGTATGACTCACAAATAAAAATTCTATATAATTATAGTATACAAGATGTTTTCATATATGTATACCTTGTGAAATGATTACCACAATCAAGCTAATTAACGTACTCATTATCTCACATAGTTACCTTTTTCTTGTGTGAGCACCTTTAAGATCTCTCTTTGCAAATTGTAAATATACATACAGTACAATTAACTACAGTCATGATGCTATACATTAGATGTCTGGAATTTATTCACCCCACATAAGTGAAATTTTATACCCTTTGAATAATATCTTCCTGGTTCTCCCACTCCCAGCTCCTGGAAACCACACCTCTACTATCAGTTTCCATGAGTTTGACTTTTTTAGATCTAACATATGAGCAGGATTGTGCAGTATTTTCTTTTTCTGTTACGCATATTTTCTTTAATGTAGTGTCCTCCAGGTTCATCAATTCTGTCATAAATGGCAGGATTATATTCTTTTTAATTTTCTTCTTTTCCAATTTTTAATTTTTTGTTTTCCGTTGAATCATATGAGTTTCTTCTATATTTTGGATATTAGATATATGGTTTGCAAATAGGCCACTTCATGGGCCACCTTTCATTTTGATTGCTTTCTTTTCTGTGTGGATAGAGTTTGATGTAGCCTCACTTCTTTATTTTTCCTTTCGTTGTCTTTGCTTCTCATATCAAATTCAAAAAATGATTACAACATGAATATTAGAGTTTTCCTCTTATGATTTCTTTAAAAACTTTTATGGTTTTAGGTCTTAGTTTAAATCTTTAACCCATCTTGAATTTACTTTTGTTTATGGTGTAATACAAGGGTCTGATTTTATTTCATTTTGATGGTTCTACCCTCTCATATCATAAAATTCTTCTATACACCCTTCTATCATCACTGACTATATGCCTTGATTTCAGAATCTTGCCAACTAGATTCAGAATTTGAGTAGGAGAGGGGACAAGGACCTCTTGAGACTCATATTTTATTTCTAGAATCTAGCATCTACCTACCTGGCTATTGAATAAGTAAATGAAGTTAAGGTTGTTGATGGTAGCACTATGCTAATAACTGCAGAGTCAGAAGCACCATAAGGGGCAAGATAAGGGAGCCAACAGACCTCTAATCACTTCCTGAATGCCAATCTTAAACATCCTGAGGAAGAACAGGACTTCTTTTTGAGGTGGGCCCATGACAGGGTAATAAGACAGCAGTGAACATTAAGCTACAAAAAGCCCCCTTTCACAGTCTTCTCAGTCCTATGTTTTCTTCTTTTCCTTTCTTTTCTTTTCTTTCTTTCTTTCTTTCTTTTTTTTTTTTTTTTTTTGAGATGGAGTTTCAGTCTTTTTTCCCAGACTGGAGTGCCATGGCATGATCTCGACTCATTGCAACCTCCACCTCTTGGATTCAAGCAATTATCCTGCCTCAGCCTCCCGAGTAGCTGAGATTAGAGGCATGTGCCACTGTGCCCGGCTAATTTTGTATTTTTAGTACAGACGAGCTTTCTTCATGTTGGTCAGGCTGGTCTCGAACTCCCAACCTCAGGTGATCCGCCTGCCTCAGTCTCCCAAAGTGCTGGGATTACAGGTGTGAGCCACTGCTCCTGGTTAGTCCTACATTTTCTTTTCTTTCTTTTTTTTAAATTGTACTTTAGGTTCTGGGGTACATGTGCTGATCATGCAGGATCATAGGATAGGTACATACTTGACCAGGTGGTTTGCTTCCTCTATCCCCCCATCACCTGCAACTGGCATTTCTCCCCATGTTATCCCTTCCAACCTCCCCCTCCATGCTGTCCCTCCCTTAGCTCCCCCCACCCCACAATGACCCCAGTGTGTAATGCTCCCCTCCCCGTGTTCATGTGTTCTTATCGTTCAACACCAGAGCTGTCTCTCTTAGACTATCTTGTCCTAGTTCTACATTTTCACACTAAGCTCAGTCCTTCCAAAGCAGACTGTGAAATAGTGAAAGTTCCTGGAGATCAGCACTGCGGATTCTGGGTCTATGTTAGTGGTGGAGGCAGGGAACAAGGACTCACAGACAGCAGAGTCAAATCGTGACTGTTTTTCCTTCTTCAAGTAGATCTCTGTAAGACAACAGAGACAAGCAAGACTGAGTGGCCAAGCGAGGAGGGAACTTGAAGGGAACACTTTAGGGGAAAAGTAATCTCTTTAATCAAGAGAACTGAGTGGAGTCAAGGCCAAGAGACGCAGGATAAGCAAACGGATAGTGAAAAGACATTCACAAGGAAAGCTAAAACAATAAGTAATGTAAAATAAAATACAGCCAAATTTTAACTTCCAAATCCAGCCTCCACTTGAATCCTTTTCCGAGGGATGAATAAGGCATAGGCATCAGGGGCTGCTGTCAAGGTGCATTAGCTGTTTGCAGCCTCACCTTCTTTCATGGAGTTAAAGATATAGTGTATTTTCCCAAGGTTTGCACTAGTTCATTTCTTTATGTTTTAAATGCATTGACTTCCCACATGCCCTTTTGAGTAAAATATTCAGAAATAATTTAAATACACCATTGCAATGAAAATAAATGTTTTTTATTAGGCAGAATCCAGATGATCAAGGCCCTCCATAATATCCCCAAGTTTAATAGTTGGACTTTGGGAACAAAGGAACCTTTAATAGAAATTGGACAGCAAGAAAGGGAGCTTAGTGGTACTTGTGAGCCAGGGCATTAGCCACACCAGCCACCACTTTCTGATAGGCAGCCTGCACTTGCGGGGTGAATTCTTTGCCGAAGTGATGGGCCAGCACACACACCAGCACGTTGCCCAGGAGCTGTGGGAGAGAGACAAGAGGTATGAAGATGATGAGCAAAAGGGCCTAGCTTGGACTCGGAATACTACAGCCTTATCTCAACCATAAAGTAAAAGCAGAATGATAGCTTGATTTTAGCTGCTATTAGCAATAAGAAACCTCTTACATCAGCTACCATTTATATGCAGAAATATTCTTTGCTATTGTCTTAACCCAGGAATTATCGCTGCTATTCTTTAGAATGGTGTAAAAAAAAGCATGATACAGTGTATGATTCTTGCCTTGAAAGAAAGAGATTAGGGAAAGTATTAGAAATAAGATAAACAAATGTGTATTAAAAGAAGAAAGCATTCTTAAACATTGCAAATGCAAAATTACCCTGATTTGGTCAATACACAATGTATACACATATTAAAACATCATGCTTTAACCCATAAATATGTATAATGATTGTGGATCATTAAAAATAAAAGCAAATAAAGTAGGTAGATTATGAATATGTAAATAAATACACATATATGCCAAAGAGTAATGTACTAGGCAGACTGTATTTTTGTTTGTTTTAAGTTGCTTAATGTATCTTGGAGGTATTTCCTTTTGTTATACACAAAGTTAAGGCACTAAGTATAACAGTAAAAATTACAGAGAAGAAAAAAGAAAGCAAGAATTAAGCAAGAGAAAACAATTGTTATGAACAGCAAACAAAAGAAACTAAATGATCCTGAGAGCTCCATACTGACGTGACCAGTTGTCTATTTCCCATTCTCAACTGGACCCTAATATTTATCCCCTTCCTATAACATGAACTTAACTATAGAGAGGAAAGGTAAAGAAAACATCAAGTGTCCCATAGACTCACCCTGAAATTCTCAGGATCCACGTGCAGCTTGTCACAGTGCAGCTCACTCAGCTGGGCAAAGGTGCCCTTGAGGTTGTCCAGGTGAGCCAGGCCATCACTAAAGGCACCTAGCACCTTCTTGCCATGAGCCTTCACCTTAGGGTTGTTCATAACAGCATCAGGAGAGGACAGATCCCCAAAGGAGTCAAAGAACCTCTGGGTCCAAGGGTAGACCACCAGCAGCCTAAGGGTAGAAAAACAGCCTGAGACAGAGAGAGTCGGTGACTTTCAGAACCCCAAGAGACTTCTCTGTCTCCACATGCCCAGCTTCCATTCTCCTCCTTAAGCCTGCCTTGTAATCTTGATACCAACCTGCCCAGGGCCTCACCACCAACTTCATCCACGTTCACCTTGCCCCACAGGGCGGTAACGGCAGCTTTCTCTTCACCAGTCAGATGCACCATGGTGTCTGTTTGAGGTTGCTAGTGAACACAGTTGTGTCAGAAGCAAGTGTAAGCAATAGATGGCTCTGCTCTGACTTTTATGCCCAGCCCTGGCTCCTGCCCTCCCTGCTCCTGGGAGTAGATTGGCCAACCCTAGGGTGTGGCTCTGTAGGGTGAGGTCTAAATGATGACAGCCATACCTGTCCTTGGTTCTTCTCGCACTGGCTTAGGAGTTTGGCTTCAAACCCTCAGCCCTCCCTCTATGACATATCTCTTGACCCCATACCATCAGTACAAATTACTACTAAAAATATTCTCCTTTATAAATGTATTTACATAATATTTGGAGTCACAGCTTGGTAAGCATATTGAAGATTGTTTCCCCAATTTTGTTATTACACAAATAAGAAATTGATGCACAAAAAGTGGAAGAGTTTTGCCTACTATAATTCAGCTTAGGAATAAGTAAATGAATCTCTTCCTGTGTCTCCAGAATATGCAAAATAATTACAGGACAGAATGGATGAAAATTCTACCTCAGTTCTAAGTATATCTTCTCCTGATTTGGATTAAAACCTTCTGGTAAGAAAATATATATATATATGCATTCATTCATTTGTTGTTGTTTAGTTTTTCTTAATTTGCTCATGTAACTAATAAATTATATCTAAAAACAGAATAAATACAAATAAGTGTGTTCTGTGTAACAGTTACTAGATTTTGGGAAACCAGAGATGAAAAACTAGAGACCTCTTACTGCAGTAAAAAATACAAATAAGTAAAAAGTCACTCACAACCCAAAATGTGACCAACAATGGGCTGATGAGTGGTATTAAATGGGAGGTTAACTGGGGACATCTAACTGCTTCTGCCTGGACTCATCTGAAAAAGTGTCTGGGAAAACAGAGAAGCTTCTATGACTTAAAAAGTAGGGGTAGGAAAGGAAAAGGTCTTCCAGACTTGGCTCAGATTATTTTTTTCCCCCTAGTCCACTAAGAATACTGTGTTTCTATTTCTCTCTGTATTTTGTTTGTTTGTTTGTTTAAACCTCCTTTACTAAAATTTACTGTTTTATCTCTATAGCTTTTCAACATTAACTCCTTTCTCCCATCCCCCTGCCCTTTCTTCCCTCTTGTACTGAATTAACTCCTCAAGTGAGGAAAAACTTTTGAAGTGTAGAGTTCTGCTTCGTGCTATTAAAAGATGTAATGAAAACAGCAAGGGTGGCGAGCATTTCTGAGGTCAGTGTAGGGTCTCAGCGTTCCCTAAGGCCCTGTCAGTCATTCTGAATTCTGCACCTACCTGGAAGTCCATGTCCTTTTAGTAAGAAAAGTGTTATATTTTTACTTTCCATGTTTCTCCTACTTCTTCCTTTCAGCTCTAACACTGAAACTACAATTACAAAAAATAAAATAAAATTTAGGTTAACCAAAAGAAACTGGATTTTCTATTTCTAGCTATTGCAAGAAAATTTATAAATTTATTATTTCCATTGTTCTATTCTCTTAAATACTTTCTCTATTATTGCTAAATAAATAAAGATTTCTCACTTTTTCTACCTGTCTCAACCCACATCAGGTACTTGTGAACAAATTTAATTCTGATTATTCTCGCACATGCAGAAAATGTTTGCTCTTCTATGGCTATCTGGGGCCTAGGTTAAAAAATTATGCCTATATATGATTATAGGGGTAAACAAGATGAAGTTTAAGTATTTTCTTTTATATTCATTCTTCTGTAAAAACCTAAAGCAATGAAGATCTAAGAATATACATATCCCTGAGAAAATATTTCACATGTTGCATTCTAGGAAAAGAGGTCTTCAAAATGTTTTAAATGTTAAAACATATAGATTTGACTTGACTTTTAGATTTTGGATTTTATTTTATTAAATTTAAACCTGCGTTAGCATTGTTTTAGATTCAGACTATTTTTGAGACCCTATTTCACATCCCTGATAGAAGAGCCATGTATATGTGAAATTGAGTGTTCTAGGGAAGTTTGAATATGTCTTTTGCAAGTATCCCATGTCAAAGAAAATCCACAGACCTTATACAATTATAGGATAAGATATATTTATATTATTCTGAAAGAGCAAAATTGTCAAGTCAACAGCTTTGAAATCCTGATTAGCAGAAATTGTTACCTTCTTAAAGACTTACTCTACAATTTTGTATGCTCAGAAACAGTTTTCCTAAGTTTTTCTATTTTGTTTTCTTTTCTTAATGATGAACTATGGATCCTTCTCTTGTGTTGGCAACCGCTGCAGATACCGTCATCCTGGCTTCAAGGCAGGCACTGGTTTTCTAACGGTTGCTACTTAGTGTGACTAGAGTGTGACACAGACTTTTCTTTCTATTACCCATAACCCTGCAGGGACACGGCTGTAAGTTATACTAAGACCATCAAAAGCCCAGGCATGCCAAGCAAAAATAAGTTTTAAGAAGTGACAAATAGTGAAAATGTGTTTATGTTCAGAGCCTCAGGCTCAAATCTAAATCAACATTCAAAGGTCCTGAAAAACTACTCAAGCTCACTGACATCTTCACAGTTGTGAGCTTGCTTCTACTCTGTGAATGGGTCCCACAGCATGTGCGGGTCTATTCTGTTTTTATTCCAGCCCCACTGACACACACACACACACACACACACACACACACACACGTCCTCAAAAAAGAGACAGTGCGAGAGACAGAGGTTCATTTCCTTTACTCCAGTCTGTTAATCTTCCTTAAGTCTAATGTTTTATACTAGAATGGCGCTAGTCTTATACTTAAGACTATACTTAAGAGAATGAATATTAACTTTCTGTGTGAAAATCATGACACTCATCTATGGGAGTGTGGTTTTATCATTTGTTTCAAAAACAGCACTTGACTAGAGTATTTTTATATATGCTCTACTGTTTAACCTAAAATTCCCCAAGTGAGACATTTAAGCAATCTAGTGTATATGTTCCTAGGTCAAGCACAGTCTAGCCACTTGCTACAGACTTCTCTCCCAGATTCACAATCTCTCAGTAACCACAACTTAGTATCTTCTCAGAATTAGTTAATTAAAATGAAATTAAAATGCTCCAAGAAAACCGGAACCCATAGAAACAAACCACATACACACAAAATAGTTTTGATATAGGATAGTTTAGTTCACTTTAAAAAGTTGTATTTCTTACCAAAAAGCAATGAAGCTGACATAGACATAATTTTGCTAAAGTACATATGTAATTATTACAGAGAAATTTATATTTCAGTCTGTAATTTGTTCATTAATATCTTCCCCAAAACGCCCTGAGTAGCTCTGCTTCTGATATGTAAACCAGTGGTTCCTAAATATCTTATTCAGATACAGAGTTCTCAGTGCCTACTACGTATAATGACTCAAGGAAAACACGTGGATATAAAAGAGCTTCTGCTGCCAGTCAATTCAAAATAATGTGATGAAAACAGTTAACTATAATGCATTGTCAACATATTCTGGCAGTACAGACAGAGTTACTATGAAAGCACTTTTAAACACAAGGAAGCAACAGATTCTGTTTAGGTATTCAAGTAGGTTTAAAATTAATCAACAGGTATGTAATAGTGATTTTTTTAAATGTATACAAGTGAAAAAGTTCTAAAAGCCCCTCTAATTTTACCTATAGCAAAAACGGTGCTCAAAGAAAAAAATTACTACCTATAATCCGAAAGAAAACTACTGTTTGGTTGTTTACCGCATGCTTCCTCTTTGTATGTTGTAGCATTAACACCAAAGGAACACCGTGCAATGGTATTATTCATATTATCCTCTAATTCCTGAAGTTCTAAAGCAAGGAGCAATCATTCCTTCATTTACTCATTCATTCATTCATTCATTCTTTTCTTGAATATTTACTTGCTGCCCATTGAAGAATTTCATATAAGGCACAGTAGGCATGTAAGAAGGTACAGAACAGGCAGAAATGTTTATAAAGCATGGAGTGAGTGAGTGTGTGTGTGTGTGTGTGTGTGTGCACGTGTTCATGCGTAAGAAAAATATAGAAAATGGGTGTAGGGAGAGGGTTTGGAAAGATTTTTTTGGGTAGTATCAAAAAGTTTATTGAGGCTGGGGTCAAGAGAACTCACAAGTAATATGTGAGCAATGAATCTTGCCTGAAATATGGGAGGATAAGATGAAATTCTTTACAGAGATGTTCTGGGGCCAGTAAGAAAAGAAAACTATTTCCTAGAGCAGGAAGACTTAATGGACTATAGTATTATAGGCTACAATGCGCAGGCAGAGGAAGTAGGAAGAAAGACAACATAACATTGTCTTGAGAAATCATTGTGCCTTTAATTGAGGACATTACTTTCTCAGTAATTGTTGGAGTTTAATCACAGCATTAGCCTTGAGGCTATGTCTGAGGGTTGAGGTCTTCCCTAGAGCCTCTACAGTACCAGTGTCATCTCTATATCAAGAGTTCTCGATAATTTCTGTTTTTTGGAAATGGAAGTGTCATCCATTAATGCTTTGTACAGTTCCCTTGCTTTTCTAATTTCCCACACCCTGTTTGTAAAAGACACAAGTGCTCCCTATCTGTAGACCCTCAGGAACCTTCTTACATACCTGGACAAAAAAAAAAATGAAACAAGGGAAATTAATCAGCTGAAAGTTCTTTATTAGGCAGAAGCCATACCCTTGAAGTAAACATTGTCTTCCCAAGTTCAGAAAATAGAATCTAGAGAAATAGGATCTTCTCGTGGTTATCAAGAAACAGTCCAGGATCTCAATGGTACTTGTGAGCCAGAGCAGTGGCCACACCAGCCACCACCTTCTGAAAGGCAGCCTGAGCCAGTGGGGTGAATTCCTTGCCAAAGTTGCGGGCCAGTACACACACCAGCACATTGCCCAGGAGCTGTGAGAAGAGGTAGGCAGATACATGCATATGGTTAACAGAGAAATAGTTTGGTTTCTGAGAAACTGGGCCAACACCCATTTTTTTCTGTCCAAATCTTAGACAAAACTTATCCCCAGGTTATTCTCATCAGGATAAATAAGTAAATATATGAATGCATACATATGATATATACATATACACACACACACCCCCTCTATGTACTTAACTAGCATGTAGTCTACATATGTACACATATGCTACATGTGCTGTATAATGCTATATGCAAATTAATTTCAAATTAGTTTTAATTTTGTATTTGTATATAGCATATACAAATCAATTATTATAAACAGATTAATAGATACAAATTAATTAATTAATCAATGTGATGATGGGCTGTCTCCTAGTAATGACGTCTGACCCACCTCCAGTGTAATGTTCTAATCTTTCATAATCAAATATTCCCTTTCCTTTCCATCCCATTTACCACCTAATTTATAAAGTTTCAATTATTCCTCATTGTAAATCATTTATAGCCTCTAAAACAGCATTCTATGCCTCTCCTTTTTGAGTTGGAGCCTCTCCCATCCCCACATGGAGAAACGAAAGGATTATTCCAAGTGCAGAATTTGCAGATGAGAGCTGGTATGCATAAAATGAGTTATAGTTAGAGAAGAAAAAATGAAAGGAGTGGTTTGGGAGAGAAAGGTAGGATATTAAATAAGTAAATTTTTAAAATAGCAAGATCGTGAGAAAGGAAAAAAGCAGAATATTAAAATAAAAAATTATCAAAAATTTAGAAGCATTAAATGATAAAATATAGTAAAATAGATAAAAATGTGTAAAAAAACAAAAGGTAAGATTAGAAAGTAAAAGGAGAAAAGTGGAGCATCTCCCGGACTCACCCTGAAGTTCTCGGGATCCACATGCAGCTTGTCACAGTGCAGCTCACTCAGCTGGGCAAAGGTGCCCTTGAGGTTGTCCAGGTGAGCCAGGCCATCACTAAAGGCACCTAGCACCTTCTTGCCATGAGCCTTCACCTTAGGGTTGCCCATAACAGCAGCAGGAGAGGACAGATCCCCAAAGGAGTCAAAGAACCTCTGGGTCCAAGGGTAGACCACTAGCAGCCTAAGGGTGGAAAAACAGCCTGAGACAGAGAGAATCAGTGACTTTCAGAACCTCAAGAGTCTTCTCTGTCTCCACATGCCCAGCTTCCATTCACCTCCTTAAACCTGCCTTGTAACCTTGATACCAACCTGCCCAGGGCCTCACCACCAACTTCTTCCACGTTCACCTTGCCCCACAGGGCGGCAACAGCAGACTTCTCATCACCAGTCAGATGCACCATGGTGTCTGATAGAGGTTGCTATTGAACACGGTTATGTCAGAAGCAAGTGAAAGCAACAGTTAGCCCTGCCCTGCCTTTTATGCTGGTCCTGTTCTCCATGCTCCTGTGAGCAGGTTGGTTTAAGATAAGCAGAGTTTTACTGGTTTGTGAGAATGCAAAATGCACCTTCATTTCACTGTTTCCTTCAACTGGCCCTGAGATTGGCTGTTCTGTCATGTGTGTCTTGACTCAGAAACTCTGTTCTCCTCTACATATCTCCCAACCACATCTCTTTCAGTGGTTTTTTCTAAAAATATGCTCCCAGTTTCATTTATGCAGAAATGTTTTAGTCTGATATATGGAATATAGTGGAATGTATCTTAGAGTTTAACTTTTTGTTTCTGTCACTTTATACTAAGAAAACATGAAGAAAACTAGAAGCAGATGCTTTAGCAAGTTAACTCTATATAAAGTTCCTCTTTGTCTCTAGGGATTTTTGTCTCCAAGGGAATTTTAAGAGGTTGGAATGGACAAATCTATTGTTTCAGTTTAAACTTGCTTACTTCCTTCTTCTTTTGGTAAATTCTTCCTATAAAAAACTCTCATTTTTTTTACTATATTGAAATAAATATCCATTACAAGAATATTTTAAAAATGAATATGGTTTATTTGCCAGTTACTGAAATAGGTATTGGAAACATGAATTTTAAGGGTAACATTTTAATGACATATAAAATCAAATACTGCATATAAATATTATGATTGTTTAAAATTATGATATGACTAAAGAAAGAATGCAGAGAAAGTACTAAGTAGATTTACCATATTCAGCCAGATTAAATTTAATGAAGTTTCTGGGGAAATGCTAATACAGAAGATTTTTCAATTGTGTTCTTAAAAAAAATGTGAAAAAAG
The DNA here is from genome assembly GCF_030222135.1 of Aotus nancymaae. Lineage (NCBI taxonomy): Eukaryota > Metazoa > Chordata > Mammalia > Primates > Aotidae > Aotus > Aotus nancymaae. Next base: position 54,480,772 of record NW_026988473.1, on the reverse strand, counting down.
ACCCAGGAATGAAGATCCCAATAGTTTTTCACTCTTTTCTGAATTCAAATAATGCCACAATGGCAGACAAATACACACCCATGAGCATATCCAAAAGGAAGTATTGAGGGAAAGAGAGGAGGAGGAAGAAATAAAGAAAGGAAGGAAGGAAGAGGGGGAGAGAGGGGATGGAATGGGTGAAGGAGAAGAAGGAAAAATGCATAATGGAGAGAAGAAAAAAGGAGAGAGGAGAGGAGAGGAGAAGGGAGGGAAGGGGAGAGGAGGGGATAAGGAAGGAAAAGAGAAAGGGAAGGAAGAGAGGAAAGAAGAGAAGAGGAGAGAAAAGAAGAGGAAAGGGTAGGGAAGGGAAGCTAAGGGAGGGAAGCGAAGGGAAGCGAAGGGAAAAAAGAGAAAAGTGAAGAGATAAGCCTGCCAGTTCAAATTTTGTTAATAATATAGATCAACAGAAACTCTCAAACTCTGTTGGTGAAAGTGTACAATAGCATAACCCCTTTGGAAAACATTTAATAGTATCTACCAAACCTGGATACATGATAAATCTATTACCATGTAATTACATTTGTAGACATTCAGAAACACATGCATATGTGTATCGAAAGACATGTATAGAAATGCTTATGACAGCAATATTCATAAAAACCTCAGACTGATAGCAATTTAAATGTTTATCAATAGTAGAATTGATAAATTATGATATAGTCAAAGTATAAAATATTACACAGAAATGAAAAGAATCAACTACTGTTTAACATGTAGCAACACAAATGCATCTTATAGCATTTGGTTGATTAAAGGTAACCAGAGGAGAGTTCAAACTATATGATTTTATTTATGTATAGAAAGATGGACAGTGTGACTGAGGTTTTGATCACAAGGAGGAATGTTATCATATAGGTTAGAGAGAAGTCATGAATGACCTTTCAACTTTGTTACAAATTATGTTCCTGTAACCTGGAAGACAAAGAAAGGCTGAATAATTCAAGAAAGATGGTGGCATGGTTTGATTTGTGTCTTTAAAAGATTACTCTCACTTAGTGAATAAATGTATTTTAGAGTAGAGTAAATGGGAGACAAATAGCTGGGCTTTTGTTGCAGCAGGGAGGGAAGTGACAATGCCATTTCTACTCTCAGGCTTGGGTCATGATGGTGAGATCAGTCACTGAGATTGTGAACACTAGAATAGGGCCACATTTGTGAGTTTAATGGTGTGATGAGATCAGAAATTGAATCTTGGATACAGTCTATTTTATGTACTTTTGTAAAATATAAAAGGAAGTACTTAGATATATGGATCTGGAGCTCAGAAAGACTATGACCAGGTCAAGAACAAGGAATGGAACAGAACATACCAGAACAAATCACAATGTGCTATGTAAATCACGACCACTACCTGTTAAAAATGACAGATGCTGTACTTTGTCTCCTTCTTAGAATGTGTTTGTGAGGTAGGAATTATGTTTCCATTTCATAAGTAAAGAAATTGATTCTAAAAAAAGTTAAGTAAATTCTTAAGGCTACAAGGACTGTTATTTGATGTCTGATAATTCCAAACACTTGGCTTTTCTCTTTAATTCTGTTCCACCTGATATGATTTTACACATTGGGGAAATCTGGTTACATATTTATTATATATAGATTGCATTGAGAATATTTATATAATAGGATAATATCTTTCTTTTCTTTTCTTTTCTTTTCTTTTTTTGAGATGGAGTTTCACTCTTGTTGCCCAGTGGAGTACGATAGCACGATCTAAGCTCACTGAGACCTCCGCCTCCTGGGTTCAAGCAATTCTCCTGCCTCAGCCTCCTGAGTAGCTGGGATTGCAGGCATGTGCCACCACACCCAGCTAATTTTCTATTTTTAGTAGGGACAGGGTTTCATCATGTTGGTCAGGCTGCTCTCAAATTCCTGACCTCAAGTGATCTGCCCGCCTCAGCAGGATAAGGTATAAAGTGGAGAGAATAGTGTCTACTCTTGTCTGGGAAACAATGAGGACCTGACTGTGGGCAGTAAAAGTGATGATTAATACATAGGGACAAAGTCAAGCAGAACTGAACTATTGATTAGAGGTAAGGAAATGGTTTTAAGTCTCTGACTTTGGTGAATGGGCAAGTAGATAAAATGGATTAAAATGGAAAACACCGGAAGAGAAACAGTTTTAGTATGAAACGTGAAATACCCATGCTGAGTCTGGGGTGCCTATAGGACATCTATATAAATAAGCCTAGGACACAGTTTGATGTATGGGGTTTGGTACTGAGTTAGAGGTCAGAGCTGGAAATCAGACTTGGGAATTGGAATTATACAGGCTACATTTAAGAGTTGAGATATAATTGTGAATCCAAGAGTGTGATGAGTACAAAGTTAAATGAAGGACCTTTAATGAACACCAATATTTAATGTGAAATCTCAAGGAAGTATGGAGTAAGACGGAGTCTCAAAAATGCCTAATGATTTTAGAACTCAGTATCAATTTTAATTAGTGTAATGCCAATGTTGGTTAGAATGGAAGTCAACTTGCTGTTGGTTTCAGAGTAGGGAGGAGATAAGGTTCTAGATTTTGACAGAGAGTGAAAACCTGAAATGAAAAGGAAAAGACAGGATGAAAGATGGGAGAGCTATGTAAAGAGGATGAGCCACACGGTATGGGAGGAATACTAAGGACTCTAGGGTCAGAGAAATATGGGTTATATCCTTCTACAAAATTCACATTCTTGGCAGGGTGCAGTGGCTCACGCCTGTAATCCCAGCACTTTCAGAGGCTGAGATCATCGGATGTCAGGAGTTGGAGATCAGCTTGGTGAAACCCCATCTCCATTAAAAATACAAAATTAGCTGGGTGTGGTGGCACATGCCTGTAATCCCAGCTACTTGGGAGGCTGAGGCAGGAGGATTGCTTGAACCGGGGAGGCGGAGGTTGTAGTGAGCCTTGATCTTGCCATTGCACTCCAGCCTGGGCAACAAGAGTGAAACTCCATCTCAAAAAAAAAAAAAAAAAATTACATTCTTGCTAACCTGAAAAAATAAATTATTTGAGCTTTGTACCTAATTTATAATTTTCAGATAATGAATATTGAGATGATATATTCTATGCACAGAACAATGCATAGGAGACGCATTATAAGTGTAAGTGGAATTATTTTTATTGTTATTTGTGTCTTAAATGCCAGTGCTCTCCATGATTCTAATCTTAGTTCACTGCTCTTTGAATTCTGTGTTTTCATATTATCTTATTAATACAGTAATCATTGCAATAATCATTACACACTAAAATTATTCATTTACTGGACACATCTTAGTTTCCTTCTCTAAATTACCATTCTGCTTTCAGATTTATTCCTCATCCTTCCCCCAGTCTTCTCTGCATTTGAGGAATTGACATTTCCCAGGTTTCCTCACCATTTGGGTCCCATGTACATTCTGCAGTGGTAAACACTGGGTGAGGGAAAGCATAAGCAAGATTATTTCTGGCCTCCTCTCTGTCTCTCGCTCTCTCTGAAGGGATCTCCTACAGCAGACAATCTTTTTTATGGTTGATATTTTGATGCCCCCATTAGACAGTCCTGGCTCTCTCCAAAGAGCCCCCAGTATCTCACTGAATCCAGTAGACCTCCTGTTTTGAACTCTGATGGTATAAACATTTTCTCCTTCTGTCCTTCTAGGCCTAATGGTAGAAGAAGCTTTCTGATGCTAACATCCAGATTTCTGTGCTGTCCTTTATTTGAAATTTCAGCTCTTCCAATACAAGCATAACCAACTATTAAAAGCTGTTTTAGGTTTTTCTTTTTTCTTTTTTTTTTGAGACAGAGTCTTGTCTGTCGCCTAGGCTGGAGTGCAGTGGCCCAATCTTGGCTCACTGCAACCTCTGCCATTCATGTTCAAGCAATTCTCCTGCCTCAGTCTCCTGAGTAGCTGGGACTACAGGCGCACACCACCACACCCAGCTAATGCTTTGTATTTTTAGTAGAGACGAAGTTTCACTGTATTAGCCAGCATGGTCTTGATCTTCTGACATCGTGATCCATCCACCTCAGCCTGATTAGACAAAGCCTAACTTGGATATAGTTAGAGGAGCTTGCTGTGATTATATTGGGGTGATGGATAAAGAACTGAAGTTGATGGAAACAATGAAGTTAAGTAAAAAATTGAGTAAGAGACCATTGTGGCAGTGATTCCGCAGAACTGGAAAACATTGTGAAACAGAGTCAGAGATGGCAGCTAAAATCCCTGTCTGTGAATGAAAAGAAGGAAATCTATCGACGCAATGAACATAGCCATTCTGTGGCAATCATGTCAAACTCCCGTACCTAAATCCTTAGGTAGTATGTAGCAACCTCAAACTGACTCAAGAAATAGGTTTTAGAGGACATAATATCGTTTCTTCTCCAATTTCAGTAATCCTAAAACCTCTTTCTCAAAGTATTTCCTATATGTGTCCAACCCAAAGAGCTCACCTCACCTTACCTCTTGAGTGGGAGCACATTGATAGGCAGTGCTACCATCTAACAGCTTCTGAATTTCCTTTGTCATGTTTTTGAGTCCCCACTAATAACCCACAAAGCAGAATAAATAAGAGTTGCTCATGCACAATAACCACTCAGTTACTGTCTTGCAGCATACATAAATTAAGCACATTCTTTGAATAATTACTGTGTTCAAGCAACCACACTTGAAACTCTCACACTTGTGCTATCCCCTGCCCTTCTAAATCTCACTCTGTATTTTAAATTAAGAGAAGAGGGTTCAATTTTCTGTGAATCAATTTTCCTAAATTTCTCTATTTATTATGTCACTCTCATATGCCAGAAACTTTAGTGATCTTTTGCTCCAAACAATAGCTATTTTTCTTGCTTCATCTGGTCTCTGCATCCAATTTCCCTAATTATATATCACCCTGCCTCCTTTAAACATCCATATTCTCTTCTATTAATTTAACCTAACATGTTGATTCCTAAATCTCAGCCTTTTAATCTGCTTTTACTCACATAAACAGACTTTTGTCTTCACTAAAAATCAGTCGTTTTCAATATCGATTGCTAATAATTTTTTTTAAAAAATTATAAAAATTGTACATATTTATGAATGCACACATGTATACAGATAAATAGAAAGAATAAAATCACTATCACTAAAAACAATAAAACTTATATATATTTATAAAAACAGAGAGCTGAACAAAGAGATTGATTATTTACTGGGTAGTGTAATAATGACTTTATAGGTATCAATTAAATTAGTTTTTTCAAAAATCCTTTAAGGAAAATAAATACGATATATCTAATATATTTACAGCGTAATGGAATTATAATTCTGTTTCAGGTCACAGAAGTAGCAGATGAAGTACTGATGAAAACCAAGACAGCTAGTTCACACGGCTTAGAGATAATTCTCTATTAATACCATTGAAGACACTAAGAAAAAATTCAAGGTTTGGCCCTTGATTGATCTCTAGGAAGCCCCATCCCACTGCATTATAAATGATAAAAATATGTTGTTTAAAATAAGTAGAAGTGAACCACAGTCACCAAATGAGCTATATCCTGAGTTCATACAAATAATAACATGTACGGAATTTTTAATTTGAGTCCTAACATATCTTTACACACTATCAACAATCCTCTTATATCTTTCAAGAGTACCTCCATTCCCCTCCCTTTCTTTAAAGACATTGTATTATTCTAGAGATGACCTCCCCTTCGCAGGAGTAGCTACCCCACTAAATCCACCCACAAGATCTCTCTTATCTTTCAGGATTGCAAGAAAGTCTCTTCTCTATTCTTAAACTCTCATTCTCCAGTGTTCCCATTTCCATCAGAAATGGTGCATCCTTTTGGCTGAATCAACGTAAAACATAAAGACAGAAAAAATATATAATGATAATTCTTAAACAGCACATTTCTTTATTTGATTTTTATCATGCAGGAGCTGAATCTGCAGGCAGGATATTGCTCTTCTCCCCAACATCCTCCATCTAAAGGAGATGAGCTTTTAGGATATGGGTACAAACATGGCGGACCAGTAGGTACACACACAGTGGACCGGGAGCTCAGTGATAATTGTGGGCCATGGCATTTATTGGTCTTTGCCCGGAAGCCTGTATCTGTAGGGTAAACTCCTCGCTGAAGTGGGTTGCCAAAACCATCAATATCACATTGCCTAAGAGCTGGGGAGGGAGTGAAGATAAAAAGGAAATGGTACATAGTGAATAGCAGGCCTCAAGCTGGACTTGCAATAAATAAATACAGCACTTATTTTCTTTTTGACAAGAGTTTGAGCAACTCTCAGAGTCTTATTCTCACAAAGGTAAGTACACCATTATGGGCTAGACATCAGCTTCAATATGACTGCCAGCCCTGCACCTTCCATTGTGTCCTATCCTTCTCTTACTTGCTATGCCAACTCATTACCACAGCACATTGTGACTAATTGTTTCACCTTTTTAAAGACTCCATCCTTTTAAAAAGTAGGATAATAGTACTTCAAGGAACAGTAAGGGATAGGATAAGTCCCCAGTTATCACACACATACAATTTTTGCAAACACTCATAACAAAAAATCCTGTAACATGTGTACAAAAGCATATCATCATCATTCAGAGGGAAACAATCTTCTTTTTAAAAGCTTCCCATTACTCTGTTCTAGGTTATCTTTTTCTAACCTCCAGGACTAGGCAGAAAAGTGTCTATTAATTTTCACAGAAAATTTCAGTGACCAAAGGCAAGATGTTATTTTCTCTACCTCAACTTTTGTTCCCTCATCCACAAACACTCATTTCAATTCTGGCCAGAATTTTTTATAAGATGTGTTTTTCAGAGCTATCAAACGGTAAGTGGCCTTCCACTATTCGTAGTCCTTACTCTACCAAATTTTAGGCATGCTATTTGGACCAACATAACTCTCAAAATCTATCCCAACACTGAAATATCATATCCCACAGCTGACTCATAGCACAAGAGAAAGCCACCTCTGCTTTCAAAAGTAGCCATCGTGCAAATATTTAAGGGGAAGAAAGAAAGCATGAGTGTGCTTAGAATTCTCAAGGAAGTTCTCAGGGTCCATGTGTAGCTTGTCACAGTGCAGGTCACTCAGCATAGCAAAGGTGCCTTTACTATGAACATCCATGAGCATAACAGCTTTTCTGAAGGAGATCAGCACCTTCTTGCATGTGCCTTGACTTTGGGGTTGCCATTATTACACAGTCAGAGCCCAGATTGCCAAGACTTTCAAGTACTTCTGGATCCATGGGTAGACAACCAGGAGACTGTGGGATAATCATAATCAAAGAGCAGATGCAAAGTCAGAATATGTAAGACAACTGGCTAATCCCTCTTTCAGGAACACTTTCTGCCTTTCTGCACCTTGCTCTGGCTTCTAGTAGCTACCTGCCCAGAATCTCACCTCCAGCCTTCTCACATCAACCTTGCTCCATAGGCTAGTGGCAGCAGCCCTTTCGTCGGCAGTGAAATGCACCACGGTGTCAGGTCTGGGAGTTTCCTGGTGATCACAGATGAGCCAGAAGCATGTCTGCACTGCTGCTTCATGTGTGGCTTTTTACTTCTCCTCTTTGATCCCCAGCCCTTTGCCTCTCCCAGTGAAATGAATCTATTGGTCAAGGGTGGGTTGTGACTCCAAAGGTGGGGTTTAGGCAAGAGAAGTTTTGCAAGATGGACATTCGAGTTTCTGATAGCATCTGGGTTCCCTCTCAAGGGGACTTTGCTGTTCAGGCTTAATTTGAAACTTCTCTTCTTTCCCATCCATTTTTCTCCACTACCTCCACCATGTACAGTTTATATCTCAAGGTCTTCATCACCACTGACCCCTAATAACCTGAATGCTGACAAATAGGAGTAAGTTAGAACTGAAAAGGATAAGAATCATGAATACGTTAGCCATCAATTCCTGGGTCAGGAATTGTGACAATATGACAGCGTGTTATTCATCCAGGCTTTATGTGGCAGAAGCCATACCCTTTCTTGGTTTTTAATTCTCTTAAGACTACATTGAGTACACAAGTTCATTCCTTTTTAGAACGGGAATAAACACCTCTATCCAGCATCCATTTGGAATAAAGCAGAATAAGAAACAAACTAGGGAAGTAAGGGGGAAAACTGGGTTTTATTTCAGTGTTTTTTAATCCATTTAGTAGTCAGTGTACTTATCTGAGCAAAGGAGATTTCCTCTGAATCACTGAACAATAATTCGTGTCAAATTCTATGTATCTACAAAACTATGCCAGCGCATATAGGTGTTTTAGTGTTGGGGGTTTTAGAAGGGTGATACTCTGTTCAGTCAAGAGGCTAGAGGAAGAATCCATGGCCAGTGCTGGACATCAAGTCATTTGTGTCTGGCACATGTTTGATCTACAGTCTAATGCTGTGTTTGACTTGTCTTTATATCTAATCAGACAGAGACATTCTTCACTGACAATATTCCACAGGCTACTGCCTGTGTCTCACGTGCTGCACGTCTCATGCATCTCAAACAAGCCGTTTCAAGAATAGACAGTGCAGACTTCCACCAGGAGAGAGAATAACAGTTTATTTTATATTCTTACCTTAAAGCTCATTGTCCTCCTACTTACAGGTTCAGGATGCTAGTTTGTGTGTTCCCCCTGACATAAATCCTTACAAGAAATAAAGTTTAGGAAATCATCCCCATGTGTACTTCAAGGAGACTCTAAATTTCAAAGAGTTCAACTCAATATATTCAAGCTGAATTTCTGATATTAGAGACACAATATTTTAGTCTACTTGATATAGTTGAGAGGCAGTTATCTGTTTTACTTAGGAACACGGGGGAAGTTTGTAGTGACAAACAGAGTTTAACGCAAAACCAGGAAGAATATCTTTAAGAGCAGAGATCAATGATATGAAGAAAAAGAAGTGGCAACTTTGACTATATGCAGGAAACACATTTATACTGAGTTGTGGGGACTGGCCTGAGAGAACACCTTAGGTCATGTCCTTTAATGGCCCTAAAACTAATTCCCAACAGAATGGTTCATTGCCATACCTTATATCCTTAGGTACATACATCTAAAACCCTGCATGTCAGTGAATAGCTGCCCCATCTTTCCATCGGCCAAACAGGGACTCAACAGCCACTGCTAACTTCCGCTTTCCTCTCATCCACTCCAGGAAAGTGACCTGGAAGTACTGATTCTTGTTCGTGCCTGTTCCCCATTTCCAATTGTTTTTCATAATTATTCCTTTTACTGCGATCTATAAACTCTTATAACATCAATACTAGGTCATCATCGCAGTCGTCAACTTCTCCCTGTGAATCTTCATGCGTTAATTCAACAAATACTTATTAGGTTTCATCTGTCATCTATTAAGTTTCATATGACATCCATTTATTTGTTTCTGAGACTCTTACATGAACTAGACAGGCAGATTCTCTGTCTAATGGTGCCCTTATTGTAGTGAGCAGAGAGGACCAGCGTACATACTAAAAGACATGAATGAGTAAGAGATTTCAGACGGTACTATGTCACTTGAAAAAACTGTGTATTGTATCCATAACCGTCTGATCTTTGAGAAACCCGACAAAAAGAAGCAATGGGGAAAGGATTTTCAATTTAATAAATGGTGTGGGAGAACTGGCTAGCCATGTGCTAAAAAATGAAACTGGATCCCTTCCTTATACCTTATCCAAAAATTAACTCAAGATGGATTAGAGACTTAAATGCAAAACCCCAAACTATAAAAACTCTAGAAAAACACAATATCAAGGCAATACCATTCATGATATAAGCACAGCAAAGATTTCATGATGAAAACACGAGAAGCAATTGCAGCAAAAGCAAAAATTGACAAGTGGAATCTAATTAAACTAAAGAGCTTCTGCACATCAAAAGAAACTATCATCAGAGTGAACAGACAACTTATAGAATGGGAAAAAAATTGCAATCTGTTCTTCTGACATAGATCTAATATCCAGAGTCAACAAGAAACTTAAACAAATTTATGAGAAAAAACCGCATTAAAACCATGATACATTTTTACCTGTAAAACAAGCCTGCATATCCAGCACACATACTCTGGAATTTAAGGTGAAATAAAATTGAATTAAAGGAAAAAATAATTGTCATGACAACATTAGGAAGTTATTCTATATGGCCCAAAAAGAGAAGGCATAAATAATGCAACCCTTGTTTAACATACCATGAAGAAATAACCATAAAAATGAACAACCAGCAGCCCTTGGGGGCTGCTCTCTGCCTATGTGGTAGCCATTCTTTTGTTTCTTTACTTTATTAAGAAACTTGCTTTGACTTAAGAAAAAAACGAAAAGAAAGTGCATATTGTGCAGTGGTAGTGAGTGATTGCATTTCAAGTGAGAAATTTATGATATGATGGAGCCAGGCAGAAGATGTTTGGAGAAAGACGTTCCTGAAAGAAGGAAGGGCATGTGTAAAACTCAGAGGCTGGGGAAAAAAAGAAAGAAAGAGAAAAAGAAGAATAAAGAATTTGACATTTCACTGTATATAAAGACATTAGAAGGTTAAAGTATGTTGAAGAACAAATAGGAGAAATCAAAGTTAGAGAGAAGGGCACAGTCTTACTATTAGAGTCTTACAGATGAGAGCAGTAGAGTAGGTATTTCACATGGAAACATAGGGAACCAGAGGAGATTGGTAAACCTGAGATATACATAGTCTCTAATCCACTCAACACCCAAGCTTATTTTCTTCTCCTTCTCCATCTGCCTTACTCAGTGCAAAGTGCTGTAACAAAATACCATACACTGGATGGCTTCAACAACAGAATTTTTTCTCACATTTCTGAAGGCTGATTCGTGGTCAGGGTTCTCTTCCTGGATTTCAGACGACTGACTTCTCACTGTGTCCTCCTAGGGAGGAAGGAGAAACAGCAGAGAGAAAAGTGTCTCTGCTTCTGATGAGGAAAATAATTGTATGATGGGGATCTGCTCTCATGAGCTCATCTAAAACTAATTAATTTTAAAAAGCCTCCCCTACAAATAAGGTCAATTTGGAATCGGTGCATCAGCATGTGAATATTGAGGGGACACAAATATTAAGTCCATAACAGCACCACAGTGAACTCTTACCTAGAAACATGCACTAACATTCAACTATACAAAAACTCCATTGAGAATGCCTTCCAATCAATGTTGTACAAATTCTTCCCACTACATTTTGATCTCACAGTGCCGGTCTGTTGCTCAGACATGACACGCTGATGCTGACTTGTGAGCATCTGCGGATTCATTTATTTCACCTAAGCCCCCACCCCCTGAAGCTTACAATGAGGTCTCTTCTTTGAAATGCTGTGACCAGTCTGCACACTTAAGGGCATGGAATTAATTTCACTTTCTTAGGCATGCACAGGGACTGTGTAAAGCCAGATGTCATTAGAAACAATATTGCCCCTATAAAATAAAACTGCTATCCCTGCCTAAACAGTGACCTCCTGAAGCTTGGAACACTTTCCATTCATTAAGAATCATCCTTACTACTCTGCTGCAATCCAGCACCCAGGTCTTCACTGAACGTTTCCCCATCTCTCCCAAACCATCTGTTTCTGAAGAGTCCTGTTCTATAAAGGTCTTTCTTCCCACCAGATTTCTCCTACACCTTTTCCTCCCACTTGCAGAACTCCCATGTACAAGTTTCTGTATTGCTTAGTTGTTTTATTTGCTCATCAAAACCCATATCTCATGTAAAAATAAATAAGGAGCATGCACATACCACAAACATACATAAGGATGCAGAAATACATGTACACACATCCATCAACGTAAACTCTTTGTGGCTCGTATATTTTAAAGGACAAGGAAAAAAACTGAAGACAATCGTGTGATCTCTAAGCAGAATAGTTTTATTATTTTTATTGCTTGCAGAATAAAGCCTCTCCTTGAAAGCTCTGCATCATGGTCAGGGGCCTCAGTGGTATCTGGAGCCCAGGGCACTGGCCACTCCAGCCACCATCTTCTGCCAGGAAGCCTGCACCTCAGGGGTGAATTCTTTGCCATGAAGGACTGCCAAAACAGTCACCAGCACATTTCCCAGGAGCTGTTGAGATGAAAGGAGACAACAAATATAAACCCATAGTGAGCAGAAAGCTCCAGCCTGGCCTCCGGAAAACCACACACCCACCTTCCACCCAGAATCAAGCCTATGTTAACTTATCTCAAAGTCTGGATTTTGCCTACCCATTAAATGCAGGTAGCTGTTCCCCTTGCAGCATTGGTCACTGGCATAATTTAAATCTAGCTATCTTCTTGCCACCACAAACCCTGTATTCTGTAGGCTGAAAAGAAACACATGCTCACACACACACACACTCTCTCTCTCTCTCACACACACACACACACACAGCTGACTTAAAAAATCTACTCCAGGACAAATGTTTCTATTCTTTCTCACCCCTGGACACACTTTTGCCCCATCTGGAATTATAGGATGTAAGTTTGTAATGAAGCATTTGCAGCATTTTATATGTGTCTAGCTAATTATATGAACAGCCTTAGCAATATATGTTTGGCCACCAAAGTTCTCCACTTCGACTGAGCCAATATATGCCTTCTGCCTGCATCTTTTTAATGGCCATACCTGTCCTGCTTCCTGGTAAATACTATAAAACAAATAATCAAAATGAGGGAAAGATAAAGTTCTTTCTACCAGAATCTAATAAAGAAAAGTCATTGTCCTCATTTCCACAAGTCTTTCTCAAAGTCAAAGTTGTCCCTCTCGATTTTTAGAGGCATTCCGCAGGCCCTAAAACATTACCACTGGGTCGCAGTCCAGGCAGTCCTCTGGAGTTTCTTAACTCCCAACCCTAATATCTTCAAATAGTTCACACCCTGCAGGTAGCTTCAGTGCTGCTCAGATCAATTCTTACTTGTCTAAGTTACCTTGAGACTAAAGGCAACAGAGCTGTAACATCTCCTGGACTCACCCTGAAGTTCTCAGGATCCACATGCAGCTTGTCACAGTGCAGCTCACTCAGCTGGCCAAAGGTGCCCTTGAGATCATCAAGGTTCTTTATGGCTTCTCCCAAGGAAGTCAGCACCTTCACGCCATGCGCCTTGACTTTGGGGTTGCCCATGATGGCAGAGGGAGACGACAGGCTGCCAAAGCTGTCGAAGAACCTCTGGGTCCATGGGTACACAACCAGGAGCCTGTGAGATTGAACAATAGCAGTTTGAAAGTCAGAAGGTGCCACAAATCCTGAGAGGCAGCCTGGACTTTTGCCAGGCACAGGTTCCTTCCTTCCCTCCCTTGTCCTGGTCACCAGAGCCTACCTTCCCAGGGTCTCTCCCCCAGCATCTTCCACATTCACCTTGGCCCACAGGCTAGTGATAGCAGCCTTGTCCTCAGCTGTGAAATTACTCATGGCGTCTGGACTAGGAGCTTATTGATAATCTCAGATGTTTCAGAAACGAGTATGTGGAACTGTTAGAGGGTGCTTCCTTTTATTCTTCAACCCTAGGCCCCTGCCGGCCCCTGGGCCTCACCCGATACTCTAAGACTATTTGTCAAGTTTGCCTTGTAAAGGCTATTGGTCAAGGCAAGGCTGGCCAACCCATGGGTGGAGTTTAGCCAGGGACAGTTTCAGGCAGATATTTGCACTGAGATAGTATGGGGAAGGGGCCCCTAAGAGGATACTGCAGCTTAATTTTTTTTTAGAGCCTTGGCCCTATTTTGGTTCAATCATTCAAATTTTTCTCTATTCTTCCCTTTTGCTAGTTTCTTTCTCCCACCATAGAATATACCAGGAATTCTTTTGTCAGCCTGTTTTACCTTCTTCTTCTCTAGTTCCAGTGAGGCCTGAAGATTAAAATTAAAGCATGTTCTAACTTTTGTAAAGTTTGGGGATTGTGAAATGTGTTTTAGGCATAGGTCCAGGATTTTTGACGGGACAAGTTTTAGTCTCTTTTAGTAAGCATTGGTTTTTAAAGAAGTGCTATACTTATCTTTGAATATCCTCTCTGTGGGTTTGGCCATTATCTCTTGAGTTCTCAATAGTGCAGTGAAAACAATTCTTATAAAGCAACAGTTTCAGTGCAGGAACAGATTAATGTTCTTTAATGTAATATAGACTGAATCCTTGCCTCTATATCTACTTATCTGTACCTATTTGAAATAAAGCATGTCTTCCTCATCTCAGCAAAAGTATTTGTTTTCATGTTCAGGTATGCACGTATACACCAGATGATGTGTATTTATCACTGGATAAGTGTATGTGGTGGCTGATGACCCAGGATTTTGGTATAGCTCTTCTGTGGTTTGTAAAGATGATGGTAGAATGTTCTTTGGCAGGTGCTGTGGATTAGAATTAATTATCATGTATAAATGCTAGGTTCACTTCTCAAGGAATGGTATTCTAAAACATAAGATGTGTTTGCATGAAAAACAACTCTAAAGAGGCAGGGATGTTTTTATTGACTAATAGTTTACACATAATGACAGCTGGAATATCACTGTACTTTAGACATTTGTCTCTCTAACTCAGTGCTATTTCTGACATATTGGCCACTTAACATGGCAGGAGGTATTCATGTTATTTTTTTGTTTGTTTTTTGTTTTGCGTTTTTATTTTTTGATGGGATTGGTTTGCTTTTTTATTTTTTTCTCTGAAAGCGATCCATGACCTTGCTAGATTACGATGCCAGAAGCTCTGGAAATCTGGATTATTGGAGGGGACCTCTATCTTCCCCAGCCTATCAGGTTGATAGAAACTATAATAATATTGGCAAAATCCTTCCAGCTTTCATAATCTTGTGTAAAGCATATATGTGCTCAAAGTTGGAGATGGCTAAAAGAACAGAAAGGTACATGTTGACCCATGCAACAAAGTTGCACATGCTACACTTGTTCTTTGGAAGTTAGAATAAAAGTTGAAGAAGAAAGAAAAAAAAGGTTCCTCAAAATATCAGTAGCTTCCAGTTACTGACATAATAATAAGGGACTTCTCTCAATCTAAGGGTGGTGGTAAAGACTTAGTACTGATTACAGGGACTGAGGGGAACCCAAATTAGGGTCTCCTTAAGATAGGGGATCTGTGAGATGCCTGTGTACAGATGTTTGACCATATCTGGCAATATGATTGGGTACCACTTGTAGAGCCTGACCTTGGAGGATGTCTCAGAGACCAAGCCCTTTAAGGCCTAAACAAATGAATCTTTTTTTTTTTTTTTTCTGAGATGGAGTCTTATTCTGTTGCCCAGGCTGGAGTGCAGTGGTGTGCTCAGTTCACTGCAACTCCCGCCTTCCGAGTGCAAGCAATTCTTCTGCCTCAGCCTCTGGAGTAGCTGGGATTACAGGCACTTGCCATCATGCTTGACTAATTTTTGTATTTCTGTAGAGATGTTGTTTCAGCATGTTGGCCAGGTTGGTCTTGAGCTCCAAAAAAAAACAAAGATAAATAAAATAAAAAGCTCATTTTTTGAAAAGATAAATAATAAATAAATGTGATACACCACATAAAAAGAATTAGAAACAAAAATCACATGATTATCTCAATAGCCACAGAAACTGCATTCAACAAAATTCAACATCCCTTTATGACTCAAACTCTCAGAAAAATCAGTGTACAAAGGACATACCTCACTGTAATAAAAGCCAGCTATGGCAAACACACAGCCAACATTATATTGAATGGGAAAAAGTTAAAAGTATTCCCTCTGAGAACTGGAACAAGACAAGGACACCCACTCTCATTACTTCTCTTTAACATATTACCAGAAGTCCCAGCCAGGGCAATCAGACAAGAGTAGGAAATAAAGTGCACCCAAATCATGAAAAAAGAAATCAAACTGTCATTGTTTGCTGATGATATGATTATGTACCTAGAAAACCCTAAAGACTCCTCCAAAACCTACCAGAATTGATAAAAGAATTCAGCAAAGATTTTGGATACAAAATTAATGTACACCAATCAGTTGCTCTCTTATATACCAAAAATGATCAAGCTGAGAATAAAACCAAGAACTCGACTCCTTTTACAATAGCTGCAAAAACAAAGCAAAACAAACAAGCAAACAAGAAACTTAGGAACATATACCTAACCAAGGAGGTGAAAAACATCTACAAGCAAAACTACAAAACACTGCTGAAAGTGCTCATATAAGACACAAATAAATGGAAACAAACGTCATTCTCATGGATGGGTAGAATAAATATTATAAAATTGATCATAATGTCAAATGCAATCTACAAATTCATTGCAATTCCCATCAAAATACCATGATTATTTTTCACAGAACTAGAAAAAAAAAATCCCAAAATTCTTATGGAACCAAAAAAGAGCCTGCATAGACAAAGCAAGACTAAACAAAAAGAACAAATCTTGAGGCATCACATTAGCTGATTTCAAACTATACTGTAAGGCCATAGTCATCGAAACAGCATGATACTGGTATAAAAATAGGCACATAGACCAACGGAACAAAATGGAGAACTCAGAAATAAACCCAAATACTTACAGCCAACTGAACTTAGACAAAACAGACAAAAACATAAAGTAGGGAAAGTGACCCTATTCAACAAATGGTGCTAGGATAACTGGAAAGCCACATGTAGGGTAATAAAACCGGATCCTCCTCTCTCACCTTATACAAAAATCAACTCAAGATGGATCAAGGACTTAAATCTAAGCCCTGAAACTGTAAAAATTCTAGAAGATAACATCAGAAAAATTCTTCTAGACATTGGCTTAGGTAAGGATTTCATGACCAAGAACCCAAATGCAAATACAATACAATACAATAAAAACAAAGATAAATATCTGGGACTGAATTAAACTAAAAAGCTTTTACACAGCAAAAGAAAAGGTAGCAGAATAAACAGACAACCCACAGAGTGGGAGAAAATCTTCACAATCTATACATCTGACAAAAGAATAATATCCAGACTCTACAATGAACTCAAACAAATAAGCAAGAAAAAAACAAACAAACAAACAAACAATCCCATTAAAAAGTAGCCTAAGGACATGAATAGGCAATTCTCAAAAATAGATAAAAGGACCAACAAACATACGAAAAAATTCTCAACATCACTAATGATTAGGGCAAATCAAAACCACAATGCAATACCACCTTATTCCTGAAAGAATGGCCATAATCAAAAAATAGTTTTAAAAAATAGATGTTTGCGTGGATGTGGTGAAAAGGGAGCACTTCTACACTGCTGGTGGGAATGTAAACTAGTACAACCACTATGGAAAACAGTGCAGAGATTCCTTAAAGAACTAAAAGTATAACTACTACTATTTGATCCAACAATCCCACTACTGGGTATTTATTTACCCAGAGGAAAAGAAGGCCTTATATGAAAAAGATGCTTGCAGACACTTGTTTATAGCAGCACAATTCGCAATTGTGGAAACCACCCAAATGATGATTAATCAATTAGTGGATAAAGAAACTGTGATGTGTGTGTATGTGTGTGTGTGGTGTGTATATGTGTATATATGTGGTATAAGAAACTATGATATATATATGATTATATATATGTAAATATATTTATAAATATGTATATATTTATAAAACATATATATACACCACAGTATATAACTCAGGAATGGAAACCAAAGATTGTTTGTTTTCATTTACAAATGGGAGCTAGGCTACGAAGATGCAAAGTCATAAGAATGACACAATGGACTTTGGGGACTCAGGGGGTAAGGGAGTGAAGGGAATGAGGGATAAAGGACTACAAATTGGGTTCAGGGTATACTGCTTGGGTGACGGGTGCACCCATATCTCACAAGTCACCACTAACTTATATAACCAAACACCACCTGTTCCCCCAAATAACCTATGGAAATAATTTTTTTAATGCATATTGCTCTTATGTTTTTATTTTATTTTTCGCTCTTGAGTTGTTTAAGTTCTTTGCATTTTCTGGATATCAGACCCTTGTCAGATGAGTAGTTTGCAAATATTTTTTTCCTATTCAACAGATTGTCTCTTCACTCTAGTGACGGTTTTCTTTGTTGTGCACAAGCTTTATAATATATTCCCATTTGTCTATTTTTGTTTTTGCTGCCTGTGCTTTTGGGGTTCTAGCTATAAAGTCTTTGCCTACTCCTGAGCAAAGATTGGCTCTGAATAAACATTTCTCAAAAGAAGACGTGCAAATGGCCAACAGGTATATGAAAAAAAAATTCTCAACATCCCAATCATTAGGGAAATATGAATCAAAACTACAATGAGATATCTACTTACCCTAGTAAGATGGCTATTACCAAAAAGACAAAAAATAACAGATGCTTGTGAGGATAAAAAGAAAAGGGAACTCTTTCTTACACTGTTGGTGGGAATGTAAAATAGTACAACCGTTATGGAAAACAGTAGGAAGATTTGTCAATAAACTAAAAATAGAACTATCATGCAAACCAGCAATCTCACTAGTTAATATTTATCCAAAAGAAAGGAAATCAATATATCCAATGGATACATTACACCCATGTTGATTGAACACTATTCACAATAGTTAAGGTTTGATATCAATTTAAGTGTCTATCAACAGATGAATGGATAAAAAAGTTGATATCTTTGCACAGTACTATTTTGCCATGAAAAAGAAAGAAATTCTGACATTTTTTGCAAGATTGATGAAACTAGAGGTCATTATGTTAATTCAAACTCTGAAGCAGAGCAAAAACAAACTCTTGGTATGCCAAGGGGATAGATAATAAAATAAACCAGACATAGAAAGTCAAATATCGCATGTTTTTATTCATCTGTGGGAGCTAAAAAAGTGAGTCTCATGGTGGTAGAACGATAGTTATCAGAGGCTGGAAAAAGTATGAGTGTGTATAGCAGGGGATTTAAGAGATGTTGGTTAACAGGTACAAACACAGTTAATAGAAGGAGTAAGCCTAATGTCCAATATTTGAGTAGGGTGACTATAATTACTATTTATTATATATTTCAAAATGGCTAGAAATGAGGATTTGAAATTTTCTCAACACAGAAATAATAAATGCTCAAAGCAATGGATATTCTAAATATCTAATCATTACACATTCTATGCATGTATCACATGTACCCCATAAATATGTACAAATATTATATATCAAAAAATGCACATTGCTCTCATTCGTTAACTGACTGATGAGGTGAAAATATTTAGTGTCATGAATAATCCCTGTTTACTCTGTTTATGGGCATATTGAAAGGTTTGTAGAGCTCAGAAAGACCCGTGTTGCTGATAGCCTGCAACTTCAATAATTATTTTTCTCTCTTCCATATTCTGGATATACATAGCCAAATTAAAAAGTAATTCACAGGGCAAAGTCTGACAGATATGTGGGGACAATAAAATGACTAATAAAATTATATTTTCCAAAAAACGACACTCTAACTTGGAAAATGTAAAGGTTTCAAGCCTTGGTAAGAAAAACAAAAGATCTGAAGGTCAAGACTCCCTGAGCAATCTAGCACTTCCTCAAAAGTGAATCAGTTAATACCCCTCTGCCCTTCATACATGAGGGTCCCCAGGTTAGTGCATGATTTCCTCCTGTTATCTTCACACAGCTGGGAGCTTTCAGTCATTTATCACCTCCTTCTTCCTTCTCATCCCCCACAGTCAATTGAATACCATGTCTTCCTCACTCCAACTTTGTCCATCCTTCACATTCCACAGACCTCACTGCTCCTCTTGGGTTTGAACCATTGCATCTGTTCCCTTGAAACATCATCCATATATTACTTTATTTGCAAACTTGAATCCATTTTGTGCACATAAGCAGATTACTTTTTCCCAAAATCTTATTTCCTGAGTCACTTAACATCCTAACACTTACTGTTTAGTATTGCAATAGCATAGTAAAAGATTGTATTTTTGTAGCCAGGCCCTGTACTATCTGGTCTTTCCTAGTCCTCTACCTATGTCTTACTCTCCCTTCTACTTCCAGAGAGCCAATTTCATGCAAGTCACCAAGCCCTAGCTTGCTGATTTTAGAATTTAAGCCTTTATTAGCATTGTATCTCATACATAAAGTTTTCATCACACCCTCAAAAAAGTTCCCACTTAGGTGCTAACTCTAACTTTATTTTAGTGCATGTTACATTCTATCAGAAGATAGTGCACAATGATATTGTGTGTCTTAGCCTCGGCTAACCCTTGAGACAATGGAATCCTTCAGGAAAGAGCAGGCTATTGCTGATACACACTCATCTCCAAATCGATTTCATAAAACATGTGACAAGCTAGGTGTTTCAAAATGTAAATAAGAGTAAATTAAAATAGTAATTCTAGCTTACATCTTGGATAACTATAAATTTTTTTTTTTTTAATGAAAAGTGACACGTACCACAAATCTGCTTTCTCGGGTACCACTAACACCTCCTTCTTTACCCTGTGCACTGAAAACTGCCTAGGAGTCTCTGCCCACTTAACCAACCATTTTCCCACCCCTATAAAGATTTTTCCCATCATGTCATCATCCTTGGAATCCTGGAATTCTCCCATAACATCCACATTAATTTTACAAGGCCTTGTACATTTCTAAAGGAAGTTTTGATTCTTCCTATGTTTCTCCCCATTCCTCAGCCCATGAACACTTTTCCTCTAACACAAGAGTACAAGATGGAGAAGATAAAGTTGCAATTTTTGATTACTGAAGAAAATGTACTTTATTAAATGGAAGCCTTCCTCTCAAGGCCAAGCCCAGTATTCATGTGCAGAAGGAGGGTGTCAGGGTCACAGGAACACTGGCAAACTGGAAGATAACTCAGTGGTACTTGTGGCCCAGGGCAATGGCCACAGCAGACACCAGCTTCTGCCAGGCAGCCTGCACCTCAGGAGTGAACTCCTTGCCAAAGTGAGTAGCCAGAATAATCACCATCACGTTACCCAGGAGCTGTTAGGCAAAAGACAAAATAACACATAAGCATGTTGAATAGAAGTTTCCAAAAACAATTTGCTGAAAAAGAGGCTTTATACCTACATTCCTTGACAACCCTGACCTCAAACTGTTCCAAGATTTGTGCCTACCCAAAAAATTCAGATGAGCTTGGGTTCAATTTTATTTTTATGAGCCCTACATTCAACATTCTACCTACCTATACCCTCACCCTCTCTCCCCATTTCACTGGCATTTTTCTGTAACCAGTTATCTAAATTCTGTGAACTTAGAATGTTAGTGCTGCAGAGTTCTCAGTGGGAATTTAAAATCTGTAACAAATACAGAAATAAACCTTCACTTGGTCACAATACTGATGGGAAATTTAATATATTTTAGAAAATTTGTCTTACTTCCCTTTGAGAAAATCTTTCAATTTTTTTTTCAAACATCTCTTCCTAAACCTCAGTTATCATGACCCACTTAAATAAGGCATTTCTATTTCCTTGAAACAGGCTTTTATCTACCAAAAGTTTCATTCTCCTTGCACAAGTCTACAATTTTATAATATGATTCTCCAGGATAAAAACATCAAGTTCTGGCAAGATTTCCTGAAAAGTTAAGCCAATTCAGGCTGCTAGTAGCCCTTTACTGTCACTAGCTCTGAATCAAGTTAGCCTTGGTTATGCCCACTAGAAGTCTGCTGTTCTAAAATCAAGCTAGACCCATGATTTCTGAGATCTTTGTTCATGTTTCCAATAAGATTTTCAGCCTCAATTAACGTCAATATATAAAGCCAAAAAAATCACATCACCTGTGCCTGAACTCACCCTGAAGTTCTCAGGATCCACATGCAGCTTGTCACAGTGCAGCTCACTTAGCTTAGCAAAGGTGGTCTTGAGGTTGTCCATGTTTTTAATAGCATCTCCAAAGGAAGTCAGCACCTTCTTGCCATGGGCCTTGACCTTGGGGTTGCCCAGGATGGCAGAGGGAGAGGACAGGTTTCCAAAGTTGTCGAAAAATCTCTGGGTCCAGGGGTAAACAACGAGGAGTCTATGAAATGACACCATACCATATCAGATACAAAATTAGATATGCTAACAAATCTTGAGGACTTTCCCAATCAACTTGCAAAGGTAATATTCACCCTTCATTCCCATGCATTGAGAACCAGTGCTTACCTGCCCAAGGCTTCACCTCCAGCCTCTTCCACATTCATCTTGCCCCACAGGCTAGTGATGGCAGCCTTCTCCTCAGCAGTAAAATGCACCATGATGTCAGGTCTGAGAGCTTGCTGGTGATTGTAGCTGTGTCGGAAGCAGATATGTGCAGCTGCTTCTCTGTGTGGCCTTTTATTCTTTACTGCTGAAGTTCTGCCCCTTTATTCTCCGTGGTACTTAAAAGTCATTGGTCAAGGTTGACCTGTGTCCCTCAGGGGTGGAGTCAGGTCCGGAAAGGGTCAGCAGTGGTGGATGGACACTAAGTTTGAGATAACGTGTGCCAGATCCTGAGACCCTTTTTTGTTGGTTCCTCATCTATCTGCAACACAAATTTCCATTTGTCCCCTTTTTAACACTCTTCATCATCTTCTGAAATGATAACCATCTCTCCCATTCTCCTTTTCCAAGAAAGCCCATCGAAAGGAGCAAAGCTCAAAATAGAAAAAAAAAGTTTCAGTCAAAGCATGTTTAATATTTGTATTAAAGATGGTGACAGTGACAAGAACAGGGCCAATAAAAAAAAAATAAAGCCGTTAGAATCTCAGCCAGTTCTAACTCTCTTAAGGAGTGCATTGTAAACAAAACTTCTGTACCTTAAGTTTTCTAGGGAGACAAAAACCATACATAGTTTCATCTCTAAACCGAACAGAATAGCAGGTAGTCCACAGTGGGACTGAAGCCTTAACCCCAAAGTACAGTACCTTGGGGTGATTCCCTAGAGAGGACAGACAGAAAAAATTACATCCGGGGCTTCCAGGGACTCCTCTCTCATTTCTCTGTGACCATGGGGGACATTGGCTACTTTGGGGGTATTGCCTGGGGCTCTCTTCTTGCTCGCCTGTCTGTCCTACTTATACTTCTCATCGGAAAGGCAGCTTAAAGGCCTAAAATCCTAAAATTATTTAAAACAAGAATTTGTCATCAAACAGAGAAAAAGTGAATCAATGTATCAATTAGGCTAGGAGTCAGGATGTATTTTAGTGTTTGTAGCCACAGATAGCAGAGACTTCAAATTCCTCTAGTGTACTTTTTTTTTTTTTTTTTTAATGTCCCTGTTGTGATGACTTGCTAGCTCTTTATCTGGTATAGCTGAAACTGGAAGTTGGGATTTATAGTGTATTCAATTCGATCCATGTGCCTGAAGAATATAGCCTATGGTATATTGCTTAATCTGCCCTTATAATACCATTGTCATTATCCTCATTTTTTTTAGAATCAAGAAATAAAGTCACAGAAGTTATTTAACTATCAGTGTGACAGAAGCAATGATTGGGGAAATAATAGAAGCAGAGTTGCAAAAATTCTAGCATTGTTAATTCTAGAAAAGTCCCTTACATCACCATAATCTCATTGTCCCAGCCCAGTTCCTTCTTCTGGCTCATTCTCCATCCATTTCTATCATTTCTTTCCCCAATGGCTTCCCTTGCCCTGCCAGATCTGGGAATTTCTCTTCCTACAATTCCCTGCATTTTCATTCCATAGAGGTTCTTGGTCTTTTTTACTTAGCAGTATGACTTTTGTCTCCCAAGACAAGTGCCTTTGGGGATTCCATATTCAAAGCTTCCTAAGAGTGATTCTCTCTTCTATAACCTCACCTTGTTATTAATTATGTTTTCTTATGTTTGCGATTACAAAAAAAAAAAAAAAAAAAAAAAACTTGTGGCAATAAGAATGTTTTCCTTACCTTTCTCCCATGGTTCCAGAAGTCTTCACCCGACTTAATGACTGCCCAAACGGTTATTATTCCAGTCCACTGAATTTCTGCTCCATTTTCTTTTAGCTATTAACCAACAGTATCTTTCTGGGTATATATTCTAATCTTTGGTTACTACAGACATAACTAGGAATTCCTAAACTTTTTTTGTGTCACAGACTAGTTTGGCAGACTATAAGTACTAAAAAGTATGTTTTTATTGAATAAAATAATATACATAGGATTGCTAAGAAGATTAATTATACTGAAATACAGTTATCAAACATCCAAAGATCACATTTGTCATATTGTATTTATTATATTTGCTTCTTTATGAAAGCATTGGATCTAGGATTGGGTCTACAGCTTATTTTAGATACAAGTAGTGATGCAGATAAATGTTAATTAAAAATAGCTGCAATGAGCCGGGCACAGTGGCTCATGACTATAATCCCAGCACTTTGGGAGGCTGAGGTGAGTGGATCACCTGAGGTCAGTAGTTCGAGACCAGTGTGGTCAACCTGCTGAAACCCCATATCTACTAAAAATACAAAAATTAGATGGGCATTGTGGTGGATGCCTGTAATCTCAACTACTTGGAAGGCTGAGGCAGGAGAATCACTTGAACACAGGAGGAGGAGGAGGTTGCAGCGAGCCGAGATCGTGCCACTGTACTCCAGCCTAGGTGACAATAGTGAAACTCCATCTCAAACAAAAACAAAAAATATCTGCAATGAATATGATGTGGTATGAAAAAATATTTGTGGTTTCTCTTTATAACCATACAGTAGGTACTAATGATATTACTCTAGTTTGTTCTTTGCATTCGAAGTAGAAACAAATGCTAAATTTCAATTACATGTAAGTAAAAACACAGATTTTTTTTTTCCATAAAACTTCACTAACCCCCTAGTGTACACAAAAAGAAGCTCAGCTGCTTGTAGCTTGAACCAAGCCGAGCTTGGCTATGCAGGGAAGAACAGTCCTTGAGATAATAAATTTTTTTAACCAATGAAGATATAGCTCTAGGTTTTCAGGAAAAATTTTCTACAGATCCACAGTGTGAAGGCAGTTGCCCTTCCTCAGAACTTGCCAAAGTCCAAGGAATAAGGACCACGTCTCTCAGGGCCAAGAGTTTGTAGAACAGGTTTCTCCCTAAAACAAACCACATGGGTAATCCCATTGTTATTCCCTTTCAGAGTGTGGACACCAGTCTTCTCTTAGATTCAGTGTATGGGATTGATCCTCTCCTCCTCCCTCAGAACCAGTTGCAGGGCCCACATTTTCTCCTCTCCTTACTGCCTATGGTCCCAGACCTGGCTTGCAACCAGGGATCTGGCCCATTCCATGCTTCCTTTGGCTAAAGGTTGTAGGGACGAGCTTCAAGAAAGGTTATAGCATTGAAAGGCCCCATTTTGTGTCTCAGTAACAAGGCTTACAAATTCTGACTCAGAAGTCAGGTAGGCTGCAGCCAGTCTCATTATTGCTCTGACGCTTTGGTTCAAGATAAATTGCTTCAGCTGCTCATTTTTAAGCATTTTATTTATCATATGAGAAGCCATAAAAGAGGGGATTATTGCCTTTCTTTCCTATATTAAAAGCACAAAGTTTAGAGAGATAAATGGCGTGGCCATCCAGGATAGATGAAGGATTAGATGGTGAGGAAAAAGTAGTCAGGAAGAATATTTATTTATTGTCTACATAATTAAAAATTAGCAAAATAAAATCTATGCATGTATTAAGACATTTAAGAGTAAAGGACTTTTAGAAAGAAACACCCAAATTTGATGAAGATGAATTCCTGCCTCTTAGGGTTTGCTTTAGCATTTATGATTTCATAAGTTCTATGCAGGATTCTGAAAAATGTAAGATGCCTAATTTAAACAGGAAAACATCCAATATTTTCTTAAATCTTTCTGGCTAATTTATGACACGTATTTATTCTAAAAAGTCAAATATTGGATTGTTCTGAGATTCTATTAGTATGCAAAATTATATAAATTAGATTATTGTTAGGTAAAGTAGACCACTTCACTGAATGTTTTTCATGGTATTATCTAAAAAAAAATTACTTTAATGAATATTCTTTACCACAAATAAGTTACTTTATTTTTAATTTTAAAATAGTAAAATTATGAACAAGGCTTGTAAACCGCTGAAGGGAAAAGGGCTGCTTAGGGTTCTTAATTAGTGAGATTATAAATTATTCTGCTTCTATTATGTATCTAACTTTATATTCTCAGAACAGAAATAGATGTAACCAACTGATTCTACTAGATTTTGTATTAGATTTTGCATTAGCCACGAATGACGTAGATATCACAAGTAGTAAATTCTGTGGCTGCCTTGCAGGAAGCCTGTGGTTATTTTCTAGAGTGATTGTAAAGAATGAGAAAATAGACCATAACAAGTGTTCAAACTGTTGCTTTCTTTTTTAATAACTTTTATTTTAAGTTCAGGGGTACATGTAGAGGATGTGCAGATTTGTTACGCAGATAAATGAGTGTCATGGGGGTTTGTTGTATAGATTATCTCATCACCCAGATATTAAGCTTAGCATCCATTAGACACTTTTTTCTGATCCTCTCCTCTCACACTCCATGCACTGATAGGCCCCAATGTGCATTGTTTCCCTACATATGTCCATGTGTTTTCATCATTTAGCTCCTGTTGCTTTCATACCGTGCCTCTGCCTCATTTCTCACAAAATTTGCAGGTGAGTCTGAGCCAGAGCTGGGGCTCATTCTCAAGAATGATCCCTCTGCCTGGCAACTTGCAGCACAGACATACTGTTTGACTGACCTCTGGAGCTACTGTGCCTCAAGTACAGCCTGAGATACTTGTGAATGTTAATTAAGCAGAAGGGATCTTTAATGGCCAGTTATGCCACACTTTCCTGCATGATGGGACTTGAAGGTTAAAACTTGAGTCTGTCATCTTAGAAATTTTCCTCTGAAATACATTTTCCTCTGAAATACAGCTTTACTTTCCTGGTTTCTTTGACCTTTTGGGACCTTGAGTAAATAAACTTGTCTTCATTTATTCTCATGATTAAAATTCTAAGAGATAACTGAGGTTTTATTAATTAAATTGCATTGCCTAATGTATTCTATGAACTAAGAGTAACGTAGATTAAAAATACTCTGAAGTTGTTCAGAATGTGCTTTTACAGCTTCCTTCCCTTTAGCTTCCTGCACCACCTTAAGTTATTGGGCCAAATAACATTGCTCTTACTCAAAGCTTAAGTAATAATTTACAAATTGCATTCAAATCCTCTGAAACATACATAAACTCAATATTTCCATAATTTATATAAACTGTTAATTTGGATGAGACTATTTTAAGGGCAGGGCTTTGAATCCTATGTCTAGAAATTTTGAAAAACATCTGATTATATGCTACGAGTCCACCTCTAGGGCTAGAACTGAGAAGTCCTCGACTTGGTGATATTTTAAATTCTGAAACAACAACAACATGACTTTTTCTTGCCTATGCATGCTATATTCAGTACTTTGGTTATTTAGTGCTAAAACTATAGCGTAGTATGTTTCCTGAATAAAAAATGTGTATTTCTCTAGAGAAGGTTAAAACCGAGGATTGGCAAGTGAGCAGGGCTTAATTGGAAAAAGCAATGATTTTGTTAGACCACCTTCATTAACAAGATTATCCACCATGAGGAATTATGACAAACCAGTCCCCTTTGTTTTATGTCCCTGAGAGTGAGGATGCTTAATGATTTTTTCCTCTCCCCAAACTTCTTCTAGCCATCGGTAATTCTAGCCCCACAGGAGCTTGTTCTGAAAGTAAATTCCTGCAACCCCGAACTTATTGAGGCTGAAGCATCTGTGAAGGAAAGAAACATCTTCTCTAAACCACTATGCTGCCAGAGCCTTTTTCTGTACTCAAGCCTCATTCAGACCCCAAGGTCACCAGTCTCTTCCCGCACCTATTTTTTGCTGCTTCTTCTTCTTGCTTGTTTAGTCATGTTTTGTGGGAGTTTAGGGGCTTATTTTATTTTGTTTCGTTTTTTTTAATCAACAGAGATGGGCAAACCCAATTTTTTTTTCTTTAGACTTGGGATGGTGATAGCTGGGCAGCATCAGAAACTGTGTGTGGATGTAGATAAGAGCTCAGGACTATGCTGAGCTGTGGTGAGGGAGGGGTCTGGCTAAAGGTGGTGAGAGTCAGAATGCTCCTGCTATTGCCTTCTCAGTTCCCATGCTTGGTTTCTACACAAGTAGATAAATGGAAAACGCTGTAGTTTAGTGTTTGAGAGTCTTCCATGATTAGTTGCTCAGAAATGCCTGATAAATATGTTATGGGTGTGGGAGTGTGTGTGTGTGTGTGTGCTGTGTTGTGTTAACAAATTTGTGACTATCATCAAAATGTGAGGGCTAAAGTGACCAGATAACTCGCAAGTCCTAGGAAAATAAATTACATTCCAAAAATTTAACTGAGACTTAAAACAGTGATCATAAAAGAGGCTCAAAGTTAGCTAAAAGAGACAGAATTACTCCCAGGCCAGAAATTCTTAACTATAATCTTATAGGATATCCTCACGTATAAAGAGAAGTATGTTTATCGTTAGAGATTTGGCCAGCCAGGAAAGCATAGGGGGGAAAATAAGGAGCTCTGTTGCCTTATAGTCCAGAGGCATTTTGAACTTCACATAACACTGAGATCCAGGACAAGGCCACCCTTCCCATGAAGATAGATGAATAAGCCATATCTGACACCTATGAAATAATGTTTACTTTAGTGGCATGATTGCGTTAGGCTACCTGCTGCCTTGGCACAGTTTTTCTTTACTTTTACCTAATTGCTGAAAGGAAACAATTAATTGCTTACATAAACATGGGTGCTCCAGTTATAAATCTCAGTGTAAATAAACACCCTGGTTTCCATATTCATCTTTTGAGCCTTTAATTTTGGTCAAAACAAGTTTCCAAGAGCAAATTTCAGCCTACAAAACAAATGGGTCCAATTCTAGAACTCAGTAATCCCATCAAGGCTCTGCCTGCTGAGGGCTACCTAGCTCTACTCAGGCTTCGCACTTCCAGCACCACCCCACTGATTCCTCTGTGTGTGCATAGCAGTGGATGGGTCAGTATATATTCTTTTACTTATAGTTGTATATGTGTTTGACTGCTCATTTATTCATTCAACATTCTAAAATTGCTAAGAATACAGCACAAAAATAGAATAGAGGAATAAAGTCCCTGTTTTCATGGACTTGATAGTGGAAAGAGCTTGACAGTAAATGAGCAAATAAAATATGTTATATGCCAATGAGTTTAGTACTATGGAGGAAAAAGAAACTGAAATGAAGGCGAGTATGATTAGGACAGGGTGGAAGGGTATTACTACTTTAAGTAACTTTGCAAGAAAGTCCTTACTATAAAGTTAAGACCTGCGAGGGTACTCATAGACCATAAGGAACCTATTTATATGCAACTGTGGTTAAATATTTAAGGCATGAGGAATGGTAAATATAAACATCCTGAAGAAGAAGGATGCTTAGAATTTTCAAGGAATATCAGTCAGGTCAATGTAGGATTACATTAAGAGAAAGAGAGAGTAAAAGATGAGATCACAGAAGTCCTGAATTTTAAAATTTGGGACACTAATAATACCTACATCACAGAGTTGTAAGAAAAAAAAATCTACACACACATATGTATTTATTTATATGAGAGCTCTACATATACACATATATATACATACATACACATATACACACACACACATACACACACACATATATATATACACATGCCAGTATCTGGTGCATAATAAACACGATATATGCATGAATAATTATTGTAGAGAATTGTAAAGATTTGGCTTTATTATAAGTTGTAAGTGATATAGGAAACTATCAGAAGGCTTTGAACAAAGAAGTGACCGTATATGACTTACATTTTGAAAAGATTAATTCGGATGCTGTATTGGTAAGAGACTGTAGTGGGGCAGTGGTAGAAGCAGGACCATTGTTATAAGTCAACAGCTATAATTTAGGCGACTTAAACCAGAGTGGTAGCATTGGAGGTGAAGGCAAGGGGTCAACTCTGAACACATCCTTTAAGGTAAAACCAACAGGATTTTCTGACAGAGAATATGGAATTGGTGTGTGTGTGTGTGTATTTGTGTGTGTGCGCACTCATGCACGCTCTAGTGCATGCTAATTTCTGGTTATGAATATGTCTCAGCCTAAGGATTTTGAAGCTAGGCAAAGTGAGTCTTTGAGTTGAATTTTGTCAAGGTCTTTGTTCATCACAGTCTCTACGTCAGAACTGACTTTAAAGTTGGAAAGCTGGGTGGGTATACAGAGAAATGAGAAACCATCTCTGGAGCTTGTCTACACATCATACCTTTAGCCAAAGTGACATCAACAAATATTTCTTGGTTGCTGACCAGAGGCTTATGAGCCATGCCCCTCTAGCTGAAGGAAGTTCACAGTTTCTTTAAGGCAGGAAAATGGTAAGATAAGTCAAAGAACAATCAGACAGAATTTTGTTCAGTCAGGGAATTTGATGGTTTTCTTTCTTTCTTTCTTTTTTTCTTGAGACAGTCTCACCCTGGAGACTGGAGTGCAATGGCACTATCTCTGCTCAATGCAACCTCCACCTCCCTGGTTCAAGTAATTCTCCTGCCTCAGCTTCCTGAGTAGCTGGATCACAGACTCCTGCCACCACACCCAGCTAATTTTTGTATTTTTTAGCAGAGATGGGGTTTCACCATGTTGGCCAGGCTGGTCTCAAACTCCTGACCTCAGGTGATCTGCCCGCTTGGCCTCCCAAAGTACTGGGATTACAGGTGTGAGCCACCACACCTGGAGGAAATTGATGTTTAGGCTGTGACCTCTACACTAGGAAAGGAAGGTTAGCCACCCCCACCCCACCCTTCTTCCTCTAAATACCCACACTGCAAAGCATCAGGCACCTTCCCTAGAGGCATTCCTCCATCCCTGATGAGTTATTCCTCCATGTGTAGAATGGAATAAGAAGGATATAATTCAATATAACAAGCTTTGAGTATGCTGACAACTATGTTGGAGAGAGAAATAGACAAGACATAAACTTTTCCTCAGGACCATCTACATAATTTCTAGGCCCAATATAACATGAAAATGAATAGCTCATTTGTCAGAAATTATTAAGGATTTTGCCAGGCGTGGTGACTCACGCCTGTAATCCCAGCACTTTGGGAGGCCGAGGCGGGTGGATCACGAGGTCAAGAGATCGAGACCATCCTGGTCAACATGGTGAAACCCCGTCTCTACTAAAAATACAAAAAATTAGCTGGGCATGGTGGTGCGTGCCTGTAATCCCAGCTACTCAGGAGGCTGAGGCAGGAGAATTGCCTGAACCCAGGAGGCGGAGGTTGCGGTGAGCCGAGATCGCGCCATTGCACTCCAGCCTGGGTAACAAGGGCGAAACTCCATCTCAAAAAAAAAAAAAAAAAAAAAAAAGGATTTTATGTCAGCAACAGCAGGGATGTTAAACCAAGCATGGTGTCATCAGGCTATATCTGCTATTAATGCTATAAAAAAATAAACAGTATTCTAGTTATGTAGTCACCCTCTCAAGTTTAATCTGATATCACCCTTTAAGCACCTCCACTCAACCTAAACCATGCTAGTCTTTCTAGACCCATCCCTGGAAATTTTTCCATACTGTTTTCTTCCTAATTAATTTGTGATTCAAATGGCTCATAGTCCAGCCTATGCCACAGTTATTGCACATTTAACTCACTCTCTGTATTCTGTTCTCTGTTTAAATATTCTTCAGGTTGATTTCCTTCCTTAATGTTTGCATTTATGTTAGACATGCATCATGTAGCCTGTCTTTATTCCTATAACAGGCATATACTTGAACCAAAAAGGAAGTTTTTTTTGTTTTGTTTTTTTTTTTTTGAGACAGAGTTTCGCTCATTACCCAGGCTGGAGTGCAATGGCGCGATCTCGGCTCACCGCAACCTCCGCCTCCTGGGTTCAGGCAATTCTCCTGCCTCAGCCTCCTGAGTAGCTGGGATTACAGGCTCGTGCCACCATGACCAGCTAATTTTTTGTATTAGTAGAGACGGGGTTTCACCATGTTGACCAGGATGGTCTCGATCTCTTGACTTCGTGATCCACCCGCCTCGGCCTCCCAAAGTACCGGGATTACAGGCTTGAGCCACCGCGCCTGGCCCCAAAAAGGAAGTTTTAACATAGCATCACTGAATCTTTGCTCTGTGCTCTTAGCAAAACCAAGTAGACTGTAAGAGATCATTCATTCACCAACGAATACAAAAGAAAACTATGTTAAGTACATGTCAGGTCCTGTAATGGGTCCTGGGCCTGCAAAACCATCATAGCTGCTGACCTCAAGAAGCTCAGCGGAGACAAATCATCTGAAAATTCCTCACGGGTCTGTTGAAATAATTTGTCTGCCTCTCTTTAAATTTGTTCCTTTTTGTATAGTTCCTCAAGTCATGTCACGTTTCTGAAACATCTTTGCCACCATGAACTCCTATGGAAGCCAGCTTCAAAGCCATTCTTCCGGAGGCCTTCTTTTGACTTCCTGTTTTTTCTCCCCTCAAGCATTATCTCTGCCTGTCATTGTTTTCCATCCTTTTGTAGTCCTTCGCAGTTACCCACACAAGTGAACCCTTTTAGACCTCCTGGAGGAATGTTTTTTTTTTCTCTCAGGATCAGAGTTGCCTACATCTTCCCAATAGTACCAAGACTGGCTGAAATGTGTCCTTAAGGTGAAACCTTCCCAGTAGTACTGCCAGTCGGATCTGACCCTGTATATGCTCATGTGTCCTCTAAGAGCACAGGCCTTTTGTCACTTAGCTGTCCAGACGTGCCTTAGAATGGCAAATAATGTTTGTTTTCTTTTCCTGTTTTTATGCCTTCCTCTTCCATACCCTTGTCTTAATCCAAGTCTCTAGGACTCTGTGCAATGTAGATATTCAGTATGTGAATCCTAGAAAGGTGAGAGCCGAAAAGATCCTTTAGCCATCCAGCCCTTCACCTAGTTATACACAGGAGAAAACCCGTATATAAGATTTTGCCCTGGATTATAGGATGCATGAGAACGTGTCAGGGAATTCACTAGCATAGGTTG
This sequence comes from Aotus nancymaae, assembly GCF_030222135.1. Classification (NCBI taxonomy): domain Eukaryota; kingdom Metazoa; phylum Chordata; class Mammalia; order Primates; family Aotidae; genus Aotus; species Aotus nancymaae. Next base: position 54,447,924 of record NW_026988473.1, on the reverse strand, counting down.
TATGCTTCAAATGACTCCAATAGCATTGATTAATGACTATATAGTTTATGAACAAAAACTCTATGCACATGTGCTAACAAAGTCTGATTCTGCCACTTTTAGGTATAGAGACCACCCGTAAGATAAATATTTTATTCACAATGACTGATCATTCTATGGTCATTGATAACAACATATATATATATATATATATATATATATATATATATGTATATATGTGTGTGTGTGTATCTATATATTCAGGAAATAATATATATATTATAGATAATATATATTACATATGTTAATATATATATTATATATATATATTCAGGAAATAATATATTCCAGAATATGTCACATTCTGTCTCAGGCATCCATTTTCTTTATGATGCTGTTTGAGATGGAGTTTTAGTCAGGTGGTCAACTTCTCCTTTTTTTTGCCATCTGTCCTATAAGCATCCTGCTGGGGACACAGATAGGAGTCATCACTCTAGGCTGAGAACATCTGGCCACACACCCTAAGCCTCAGCATGACTCAGCATGATTCAGCATTGCTGTGCTGGAGCCAGATGCTTGCCTAGAAGGTTACACAGAACCAGAAGGCAGTGGGTAGGGCACTGACTCCAACTGGGGCCCGACCAGAATTGCTCAAGCTTGGGCTATGGGTGTCAGCAATGGAGACTCACAGAAATGTAACAGGAACTAAGGAAAAACTGGAGCTCATTTAATCAGAGATGAGGAGGCCTGAGGGAACAGAGGGAGCTTGACTTGTAAAAAGTGTACTAATCATTCAGCAAATGGTTTTGAAGCACCTGCTGGGTGCTAAACACAATTTTCAGTGCTTGAATTATAAATAAGAATAAAGCGGCCGGGCGCGGTGGCTCAAGCCTGTAATCCCAGCACTTTGGGAGGCCGAGGCGGGTGGATCACTAGGTCAAGAGATCGAGACCATCCTGGTCAACATGGTGAAACCCCGTCTCTACTAATACAAAAAAATTAGCTGGGCATGGTGGCGCGTGCCTGTAATCCCAGCTACTCAGGAGGCTGAGGCAGGAGAATTGCCTGAACCCGGGAGGCGGAGGTTGCGGTGAGCCGAGATCGCGCCATTGCACTCCAGCCTGGGTAACGAGCGAAACTCTATCTCAAAAAAAAAAAAAAAAAAAAAAAAAAAAAAAAAAGAATAAAGCATGTATCTTACTCCCTTGAAAGAGTTCAAGTAAAAAATAATAGTTAATTATAACACATGCTCTGTCGCCCAGGCTGGAGTGCAGTGGTACAATCTCGGCTCACTGCAACCTCTGCCTCCTCAGTTCAAGCAATTCTCCTGCCTCAGCCACCTGAATAGCTGGAATTTACAGGCACATGCCACCATGCCAGGCTAATTTTTGTACTTTTTGTAGAGATGGGATATTGCCATATTGTCCAGGATGGTCTCCTGAGCTCCAAGCAATGCACCCACCTCAGCCTCCCAAAGTGCTGGGATTACAGGTATGAGACACCACATCCTGATTTTCCATATTTAATAGAGGTATTTATGGGATGGAGGAAAAGAACGTTTCACTATGAATTAGTTTTAGAGAGTGGAGAATAATCAAGCTTTTTATTTAAATTAAGAAAACATAAGTTAGACCTTGAGAGATTATAATTTATTTTTTGATGGACAGTACACATTTTCTATCTCCCATCAGGGCAAGGTATAAGGAACTGGCTAAGACACAGTGACACAGAGGGGCTTAGTCTTAAGGGCCCTACTGGTACCCAGATGAGGAGGCATCTTCATCACTCAACACAATCAGCTCTGCCTTTCTCCTCTCTTCTATATCAGAAGTTTCATAAGCCTACTAGGGTCAGGCAGATCACATAAGGAAAGAGGATGCCAGGTAAGGTCTGCAATGAGTATGAGCCCATTCCTGATGAATTAAGGCAATCAACACTTTAGCCAGCCAAATGTTGCCATTGAGAGATTGGGAGGGCCCAATGAGCCCAGAAATACCACCTACTTCTTAAATGATCATGAGCAAGTTGCTTAACTTCTTTAAGTCTCTGAAATATAGGAGGTATTTCTTGACTCTAAATGTTGGCAGCAGATTCAGCTTATTTATTTATTTTTGAGATGGCGTCTCACTCTGTCACCCAGGCTGTGCAGTGGCATAATCTCGGCTCACTGCAATCTCCACCTCCCAAGTTTAAGCAATTCTCCTGCCTCAGCCTCCCGAGTAGCTGGGACTACAGTCCCCCACCACGCCCGGCTAATTGTTGAGTTTTTAGTAGAGACAGGGTTTTGCCATATTGGCCAGGCTGGTCTCGAACTCCTGACCTTGTGATCTGCCTGCCTCAGCCCTTCAAAGTGCTGGGATTACAGGCATGAGCCACTGCACCTGGTCTCAGTTTATTTTAAAACATTCTTCAGACCTCCCAAAATAATTCCATAGGAGATATTTAGACAATAAGCCATCATGTTGTAACTTCTCATCTGTCTTCTCTCCATTTCTTACCCTGTCATTCACTCACCTTTTTTGCTGTCTGTCCTGTGAAAGTGTCATTCTTTTTAACCTGCTTTTGACCAATGAGCATGTCACTTGGCAATATAAGACCACTGAGCTTTGGTTTAGAAGAAAATACAATAATGGCTAATTTTTGAGAAAGAGGAACTCTAACCCATCACCAATGACACAGGAACTTCTATAGGACTGAGTTCTTCATTCTTTTTACGGATGAGAAAGACAATGTGAAGCTCAAAATGACTTTAAAGTAGTTAGAATATGGAGCAAGGGCTTGCACTGGTAAAATTTGGGGAAACTTTGCTGTCAGATCCTGCAAAGGGAGGTACAGAGAATTCTGTTTCTTCTCATTTTTTGTAGACCTATCACAGCACCACAGCACTATTCCTAGCATAGTTTAGGGCCCTCAGTTCTTGAACCTAGTTAGAATTCCACACAAACTTAAACTAGACAAATATATGTATGTTTCTGAGATAGTGAGATTACTACAGGATGAAGACAGAGCCAGTGGGTTAGACCAGAAGACTAAATGAAGAATATAACATTTAAACACTCCCTTTAACCAAAGTTGCAACTTGACCAAGGGGTCAAAGGGTAATTTGGGCAGGCATGAGCCTTCAGTTTTCTCAAGTATCTGCTTATAATTTGTCATATGACAATCTCTGTAACCCAAGAGAGAGTCTCTTTAGTCTGAACTTGTTTATAAATTTTTCTGTACCTCTTTCTCCCTTGAACTTTCCTGAGGAGATGAAATCATGGTTGAGGAGGTATGGCCTGCAATTGTGGTTTGAACCATAACTTCCAATCTTTAAGAAGTAAAAATGAGAGGCAAGGGCCAGAGGGCAGGAATATCTACTTCTAATTTCTCGGGTCCACAGTATTTGTGTTGGTGTTTTGCTCTGGAAAGAACATTGTCTTCAGTGGCAGTAGAACTGAGCCTACATCCTAGCCTCACTATTTGGTGGCTCTGTAAGCTTCAACACATGATTTCATCTCTTTGATCTTGAGTCCCCAGTTAATAAGAACTAATGTAATGTAGACAGTAGGACAGCCCAGATCACCTGGCTTCTAATCCCTAATTGTCTGCCTATTAGCTTGTGCTTTCAATAAGTTGATGTATACTACAAGTACATTGGGTTCCTCATCAATAAATGAGGTAATATTCTACTTCTGAGTATTGGTGTGAGGATAAACTAAGTTAATTCATATAATAAACTTTTTTTAAGATGGAGTCTCCCTTTGTCACCCAGGCTGGAGTACAGTGGCACAATCTTGGCTCACTGCAACCACTGTCTCCTGGGTTCAAGAGATTCTCCTGCCTCAGCCTCCCAAGTAGCGTAGCTGGGATTATAGGCATGTGCCACCATGCCAGGCTAATTTTTTTGTATTTTTTAGTAGAGACAGGGTTTCGCCCTGTTGGCCACGCTAGCCTGGAATCCCTCACCTCCGGTAATCCACTTGCCTCGGCCTCCCAAAGTGCTGGGATTACAGGCATGAGCCACTGAGCCCGGTCTCATATAATAAATTTGATTCTAGCATATACTAAGCACTCAAGAAGTGGTACTTATCATCAGTATTAATTACAGTATGTTCAATAATACATCATACCTCACAGAACTACCATATGTAATGAGATTATTAAATATAAAATGGCACCTGACGTATAGAAAGATTTCAGTAAGGATTAACTCCCATTTCTCTTTCATTTACCTCCAGCCTAAATCTACATTATTTCCTTGTTTCCCTCATGTGGTTTCTAGTCCCTTCAACATCTTGTTTCTCTCTCAACCTCTGTACAGATTCCTAAAAATTTTTCATGCGTCAGAATCTTAGGCTTCCATGTTTCCAGTGAAGTGAGTTTTTTTAGACGGCAAAGTTGCCGTTAGCCAATTTCAAGTGTGCCCTGTGGCCTTAGGAGCTTAATCTTTAATGAAAGCTAAGCTTGGACTTTGACTGCAGCATCTGGTTAGATGGTTCTACTAGAGGAGGGTCCCAGCCAATTGCAAAATTAACATCCGGCTCTGAGGCTGGCACTCTATCTCTAACAGTGGTTGGTACATTGAGATCACTGATCCATAGGGAGCCTATAGCTCTGTCTTGAATTGTTAGGCCACTGGTCCAGAGTATGTGCATCTCCTTTGATAACAATCCCATGAGATAGAGACAATTATTACCCTTACTTTATAAATGATGAGCCTGAAAACACAGGAGTCAAGCACTTGCCCCTAGCTGGGGGGATAGGGAAGCAGTCCCATGTGGTAGTAGAATGCAAAATGCTGCTATGCTGTGCCTCCCCCACCTTTCCCATGCCTACTGTATACTCATGGCCTATCTCTCCTGGCTTCTGGAAGTCATGGACTCCACCCAGAGCCAGCAACCTGACCTAACCACCTATCTAAGCCTGCCAGCCTATAACCCATCTGGGCCGTGATAGCTGGTGACCAGCCCAGGCCCCACCCTCCCTGGAACCTCTGATAGACACATCTTGCACACCAGATCCCAAAGTCACTATGAGGGTCTTGGGTTTGCTGAGTCAAAATTCCTTGAAATCCAAGTCCTTAGAGACTCCTGTTCCCAAATTTACAGTCATAGACTTCTTTATGGCTACTTCCTTTATCCACAGAATGATTCCTTTGCTTCATCACCCCATCCATCTGGTCCTCCTCATCAGTGTAGCACAGGGCCCATGAGCAGCAGCTACAGAGTCTCACATGGGTCTGGCGCTGCCTCTGACATGTCTGACCTTAGGCAAATGTTGGAATATTCTGTCAGTCCTGTCATCCCAAAATAAAGATAATAAAAGTGTTTATTTATGGAGTTAGTATATGAGGATGAAAAAACTTTAGACTATAAAAAGTCTCAATAAATAGTAGTAGATGTTATCATCTATTAATCCTTTCCCTCTCCTCTCTTACTCATCCCATCACCTATTCCCCTTAATTTTCCCTTACCTACAGTGATTCTTCTTATTATATTCTTCATTTAATGAGGAAGATGTTTCTCAAAGAAGCCATTCTCCCCACATAGATCATCTCAGCAGGGTTCAGGAAGATAAGGGAGGATCAAGGTCAAAGGTAGGAGCTAAGGAAGAACGCTGGGCAAGTGGATCCAGAATGTCCAATGCTGAAAGTAAGAATCTGAGCACTAGTCTCTGGATGCGGTGAGGGCCTCCACATGGATAGCTCTTTCGACTAGCCAGGGCCTGGACTGTGGAGAAACCATTTCCAGACAGAAGTGAGGAGATTCGAGCAGGAAAGACTTAAGAGAGGGTCCCTGGAAGTCTGGGGCAAGAGGCTCCCTGTCACATGAAGGAAACCTGCTCAGCATAGGCTCTGAGTTCTTTCCTACTCTTATCCTATGGGGCTTCTTATTTTAAGCCAGGCTTCACAAAGCCACAGATTTCTACCTGCTGGAGCCCTGAATGGAGGAGAGGAAGCATTGTGATTTCCATGTCACTCAGAACTCTTTCTTGCCTTGCTTCCCTGTAGTTTGTCTCAACATTTCTGTTGACAATCTGATTAATGCAGCCAAGAATTATGAAAGAGACCTCAATCATGCCTAGGCCTGTGCTCATTTATGTGCATATCATGGGGGAGCAGACAAGAGAACGTGATGGTGTAGACCTTGAGTTTGGGAATTAATCAAGACCAGCCTTTTGCTTAGGGTAAGAATCCCCTATGGGGATTTATTCAATCATCGGTGCAAAGCTTTCTATATGGTGAGGGGCTCACGGACTTTCCAAGCCCTTGCTTTTGCTAGATAACTTAATGTTTAGAAAGTTCTTACATATGTAAGAATCCTGTAATCCTAGGTCACATACTATAACTTGATTCCTCATTTCAGAAGATAATATTCCCATGTTTTGAAGTATTCATGCATTTGTTAAACACAAATAATAGGCACAGTGACAAGTGTCAGAACTCTAACAGTAAACCAGAAAGCCACAGTCTTCAACTTCACAAAGTTAACCCTCTAACTGAAGATGGTTAAATCAAAACCAGCACCCCTTCTCCACTTGGTGTAGTCTTTCCTGATGTCAGGGATGTTATGCTCAGGTTAGGAAAGCCAGACTATCATCCCAGAGCAGGCCACAGAGGAATAAAGTGCAATTTTTCAGTCATTTAGGAAAAACAGTAGACTCCAGAGAGTGAAAAATGCTTTCTGGATGAATAACTTGACCTGCGAGCCCTTTGGAATCAGAGACTGGAGCTTAAATTTAAACATCTTTGAATCCCCAGCATCTAGCATAGAGACTGCCAAGAAGTACATTGGATAATGAGCAAAGAGACAAGTAGGACCAAATCTCAGTTCTGCCATTTGCTAGTAGTTTATGTTTGTGTGTGTGTGAGTGTGAGGGTGCATGTATGCTTGAGCAAGTTGAGAGAGAGTTTTTTTTAACTGTAGTAAAATGGGGATAATAATAGTATCTACTTGAAAGAATTCAAGACTATTAAATATAATAAGTTATGCAAAGCACCTATTACAGTCTCTGATAGTTTTCAATAAATGTCAGTTATTTTTATTATTACTGTTAAAGATGAACTGGCATAAAGTACAGAACAATAGTTTTCAGCTGCAGCAAGAATAATCGCAGTTAAACACAAGAATACTAGCAAACATTTCGAGAGTAGTTAGCATGTATAAGGCACTGCTTTAAACTCTTTGCATGTATTAACTCACCCGGGCTGCATAACAGTCTTATAAGCCTGTTAAAACTTGTGTAATCATGGTTATAATCCCAGCACTTTGGAAGGCCAAGGCGGGCAGATTTCTTGAGCTCAGGAGTTTGAGACCAGCCTGTGTAACATGTGAAACCCCATCTCTATGAAAAATACAAAAAAATAGCCAGGTGTGATGGTGTGTACCTGTGGTTCCAGCTACTCGGGAGGTTGGGGTGGGAGGATGGCCTGAGAGATGGAAGTTGCAGTGAGCTGAGACCGTGCCACTGCACTCCAACCTGGGTGACAGAGTGAGACCCTGTCTCAAAAACAAACAAACAAACAAACAAAAAACCCTCCATTTTACAGATGAAGAAACTGAGTCATTCACCTACTAAGAGAAACAGTCACTAACCACTCAGGCAGTCTGGCTCCAGAGTCTATACTCTTAACCTTCGCTCTATACTGCCCAAGACTTTTAGAAAGCCAAGGGTTGAATCACTGAAATGAGTTATTGGGATGACTATGTGGGAAGGGTGCTAAGTTCTTTCCTAGAAGTGTGTGAGAATAGGAAAGGAGCATCCTCTTTTTCACACATGTGAACTAGCACATGCACATCTGATAGTGGATCTGGTTGAAGATGAGAATTTTATTGCTGAATGAGAGCATCTGGGGGCATCTTGCCAGTCAAGGAGTCTCAGGTTCAGTTTCCTTCTCAGTCTCAGAGTTAAGGGAGCTCATGAATTTAATCAACAGAAATTTTGTATTGAAATAAGAGCCACTGGAAATCATTTGCTCCAGACTCCTACTTATAAAAGGGGAAACTGAGGCTCAGAAAAGGGTGGGGGCTTTCTCAGTATGATGTAATTTGTTATGGAAATGCCCAGGCTAGGATTCAAATCTCCTGACTTGCTGTCTAGTGTATGTACAGTGAGCCCCTTTGCCTCTAACTGAGAGAAGGTTAAAAAAATGGAACCTAAAACATTCTATATAGTTTCCATGTCACAGCCAGGGCTGGGAAGACTCCTGTTATTTCTTTAAAAATAAATAAATCATTTAAATGCATAAATAAGCAAACCATGCTCCAGGATGGGAGGGAGAGGTTCTGAAGCCCACCCCTTCTGGGTCCTGGATCTGCAGATAGTGCTATCAAAGCCCTGACAGAGCCCTGCCCTTTGCTGGGCCTTGGAGTGAGTCAGCCTTGTACAGGGGCAGGGCAAGCCATCTCATAGCTGCTAAGTGGGAGAGAGGAAATGGCTCATAGTCTATAAACTCAGGTCGTGACTATTATTCTCACACTAAGAAAAAGAATGATGTAAGATGCCTACATATACCCTGCATCCCCTCTTGTGTACTGGGGCCCCAAAGAGCTCTCTAAAAGTGATGGCAAAGTCATTGCACTAGATGTCGTCCCATCTATTATAAATCCGCATTTGTCTCCACATACCAGTCATGGATAATTACCCTCCTCCCAGGTCCACCTGCTTGTCTTTGTACAATACCCAAGGAAATTTCAGAAATATTTATTCTTTCAAGCTCGTTCTGTTATTCCTGCTTCAATGGCTCAGTTGAAAAAGCACATTCTTGTTTTCCCATAAATTGACAATAAACAATTTCACAACATCTATATGGGTCGTTGTGTTTGTTGTGTTTGTGAAAATTTACAATAACTTTATATTGTTACTGCTCTAAGAAAGTTACAATTTGGTGAGTAAAAGAGAAAGCTATTACAAGTCCAGAAAATAAAAGTTATCATCTTGAGGCCACGGCTTTTGAAGAATAATATCAATATTACACAATTAATCTAACAACTGTGAACAGTAATGAGATAATGTGTATAGAACCCAGACCTCTGCCCAAAATATGGTAGAGTATCAAGGAGGTGCATTGTAGAGTATTTTTTTGTTTTTGGTTTTTGGTTTTGCATTTTGTTTTGTAAGACAAGGTTTCACTCTGCCGTCCAGGCTGGAGTGCAGTGGCAGATCATGTCTCACTGCTGCCTCGACCTCCTGAGCTCAAGTGATCCTTCCAATTCAGCCTCCTGAGTAGCTGGGACTATAGGTATGCATCACCATGCCCGGCTAATTTTTTTTTTCTTTTTTAGTAGAGATGAGGTCTTGCTATGTTGTCCAGGATAGTATCAAACTTCTGAACTCAAGCAGTCCTCCCACATCTACCTCTCAAAGTGCTGGGGTTACAGACATGAGCCACCACTCCTTGCTTGCAGACTATTTAAACGACTAATTCCTGACACTACCTAAGGGATACTAGACAGTAGACACATCTTTAATATACCAAACGGGTGACTGTAGGGTTGAGAGACAGATTATAATTCAATCTTTTATGACCAAAAAAGACTTGAATCAGGCACAAGCTTAGGTCTTTTCAACTGTGGGGACCGGGTTGAAAGTGTGCAGTTCAAGGCCCTATAGTTGCTGTTTAACTGTTCCCAGGTGGAAGTCTCTTCAAATAACTACTGGTGCAAGCTACCTGGGGATAAATATTTCCTCCAGAAAGGGGAAAAGTGGAAGCTCCCCTAGAAAAAGGACCAGGCAAGTCCTTGTCTACTTTCCCTGAAGTTGTCAAAAAAGATGAGACCCTTGTTTACCTTCAAGATTAGGGAAGTCTTGAGAAGTTTGAGCTCTGCCTTTGGAAGCCAACATACTTTTCTCCTTTATTGACCAAGTTCAGCTCTCCTGAATATTTCCAAGATCTGTTGCATCAAGAGTCAGACTTCAAGGCCCTAGAAGCTGGAATCTCAGATACAGGGAAAAGAGATTTCCTGTTCACTCACTGTTAACATGTGGCTGAAACCTTTTGATCTAGTCATCTACAAAGCACGAGTTGTGGGTCAGAAATTGTTTTTCGCATCTTTTTATTTCCTTTGACGTCAGAATATAACCTAGGAATTGATGACTTAAGTGAATGCAAGGTACTTTGGTCTGGACAGGAGCATTTTGAACCAGGTAGGGAGACAGCTATGAAGGCAAGAATTTATTCTATGTATCTATGTATCTATCTATGTATCCATCTATCTATCTAATCTATTTTTCTATCCACTTATTTATACATATAAACAAAAAGCGTAGAGTGTAGTATAATATGTAAGTGGTCAGGACTATGTGTTTATGGATTGTTTGAAATGAAACTAAAGTGGGAGTATAATTCTACTGCCCCCACAACCCTGTGGTCCCTACACTACCCTGCAAGACTCATTTAACTGCTTAGCTTAATTGTGAGGCTGTTATGGGGGATAGCACCTTGTCGTCTCTGTCTTTCAACATCCCCATAACTAGGGAATAACTTTATAAAATGGCACAATAGGGTCATGTTTAGTTGGGTGATATATAAAATTGGACAAGCCACAGTTTGAGTTTACTCTTTTGAATAAATATATGACAAAAGGAAATTTAATTATTTTTAAGAGTCTGGAGGTATCCAGCATGAAATTTGGATAATACTTGCCTTCTAGTGCTGAAATTAGAACTTAATAATATAATACATCAATGAACTTATTATAGTTCTTAGCACAAAGTAAGAACCCTTTCAATGTGTGTGCGTGTGTGTGTGTGTATATATGTATATATGATACTGATATGAAATTTAAGTGCACTAGCTCACTTAATCCTTATAAATAACTATGAAGTAGGCATTTGAATTTTCCAAGTGAGTTATGTATAGCTTATCATACATAAGGAAAATCCACAGATTACATACCTAGTATATAACTGAGAAATAAATTTATTTATATTATAAAACATTCTAACAATACAGATTCATATAAACTGAAAGCTGAAAGGGCTTATGCAACCCTACCTTCTCAATCTCACTTCTCTACTTTGAGAAAACCAGCCTTAGCTGTCTGCTATGCATCCTTTCAAAACATATTTCTGAGAGATGAGAGAGAGAAATAGGGATGGTGGAAGGAAGGAAGATAGAGTGAGAGAGAGAGAGAGAGAAGGAGGTGTGGGGAAAGAAATTAAATTATTCTTTTCTCTATCTCTTGAAAGAGCTCTTTCCATTACATTGAATCAAAGGTAATGTTGCCATTTCTGGATTCTTAGAATAAGGAAAGACTGATACATGAAATCATTTTGAAAGTCTATGGCATTTTCAAAATGCAAGGTGATATCTTACTAACTAGCCTTTGCTTTATTAGAAACAGGGGAGTGAGTATGGGAAACAGGAGAAACTGGGAAGAGCATCCACATGTCCTGTCCCTATAAGGTGGAGGCACCCACCTTCAATCAAAAGGGCTCCTTAACACTTACTTTCCTTGCTTGTAGCTCCACTGTCCTGGACCATTAGCTCCACAGGTATCTACTTCCCTCTAGTGGTCATAACAGCAGCTTCGGCTACTTCTCTGAAGAGTCCTGCCAGATATATGTCAGGGAATATAATCCACTAATAAAAATTAAAAAGACATTTTAACTGTAGTTGTTTGTTTTTTATTATTGTGACTAGCAATAAAACTCTCACTCTTTCATCACTGATCACTCAGGTTGTTCTGTGACCTGAGGGAAAAATCAGAGAAGGCATCCATGTGCTTACTGGCCTAAACTGAAATGGCCACAGCAGAGTGAACCAGAGGGTTTACAGATATCTTCCACAAAGAGTAAAAGGATTGAAGACTTCTTCAGGTCAATGCATGGGAAATAACCATGGATCATATATCCCATATCATGATGAGCAACATTAGGATAAGACCATACCAATTTTTAGTCAAGACACAAGCACAGACTACATGAAGCATGTCCAAGTGGAGGCAGGAAAAATGAGAGAAATGATAGGAGCAAGAAAAGAGGAGCCATTTGATCAAGAAAAGTAGAAAAAGGAAATAATTCTGTATCTAATACAGATTAGGCATTTAATGAGTTTTGGTGAATAGGTAAATACCAAATTTTTTCTTAAACATTTATCAGATATTCACTATGATACATACTTATTAAAAATCAAGTAAATAGAGATTTTCAAACACATTGTGGAGAAGTATATACTTACAAATTCAAAGTATTTGGCACCCCAGGCCATAAAACCCTAAGAGTATACAGCACACTTTTATATACACATTATTCATAAACATAGCCGATGGATGCAGAAAGAAGTTTAATGTGTATTTTACATATAATTTCATTAACATAGCCTTACCAACCTCCTTCCCCTTTCTGTTAGACTTACCTGCCTTCATGGGTCCCTTGATCTGATACCTTGAGTTATCCCCACACCCAAATCTTCAGCAGAAATATAAAGTCCCATTTAGCATGTGATAGATGAACTAAATATTCTATCTCAGCATTCATTTAACAGCATAGGAAGGAGAAAAAACCCTCTGCCTCGCTTACACCACAGATTCTATTTCTGTGGCTAAATTAGCTTAGGTACTACATTGTATAGCCAGTTAGAATGGCGGTCATTAAAAAGTCAGGAAACAACAGATGCTGGAGAGGATGTGGAAAAATAGGAATTATTTTACACTGTTGGTGGGAGTGTAAATAAGTTCAACCATTATGGAAGACAGTGTGGTGATTCCTCAAGGATCTAGAACTAGAAATAACATTTGACCCAGCAATCCCATTATTGGGTATATACCCAAAGGATTATAAATCATTCTACCATAAAGACACATGCACACGTATGTTTACTGCATCACTGCTCACAATAGCAAAGACTTGGAACCAACTCAAATGCCCATCAATGATACAGTGGATAAAGAAAATGTGGCACATATACACTATGGAATACTATGTAGTCATAAAAAGGATGAGTTCATGTCCTTTGAAGGGACATGGATGAAGCTGGAAACCATCATTCTCAGCAAATTAATACAAAAACAGAAAATCAAATACCTCATGTTCTCACTCATAAGTGGGAGTTGTTCAATGAGAACACATGGACACAAGGAGGGGAGCATCACACACCAGGGCCTGTTGCAGGGTGAGGGGCAAGGGAAGGGATAGCATTAGGAGAAATACCTAATGTAGATGACGGGTTGATGGGTGCAGCAATCCACCACGGCATATACCTATGTAACAAACCTGCACATTCTGCACATGTACCCTAGAACTTAAAGTAAAATAAAAAATAAAAATAAAATACACTTTAAAATGTAAAAAAATAAGTAAATAAATTGAATATACAAAAATGAAAATATCAAGTTTAATTTCATATTCCAGACATACTAAAATGCTTTTATCCAGCATTTAGAGAGAACACAGGATAACAGGAAACAAATCAACTCGACAAATAGCAAATTCATGATTTCAGACAGATTCTACTGTAGAGATTTTAAATGACTCTGTATCATTTGGAATGAAACCTCCAACCTCATGACCCTCAATCCACACGCTGTTATGTATTTTTATATAGCCAGAACTGGATCTTTTCTTTCCAAAGTCAATAATATTCCACTTTCCTAGTATCTTTCAATGAATAGATGTTAGATAGATAGATAGATGATAGATGTCTGTCTCTATACAGCTTTATATCTATATATGAATGTATTTATAACTATCTGCATATTAAAAGATCAATTAGATGAATACATTCATTGCATTATGGTTCAATGTAGCTTTTCACTTTACATAATAATTAAAACCTATCTAACACTGATACAAGAGATATTAGGTATAAGTCTGAGGTCTCCTTCAATTATAAAAAAGTCCCAGAAATCATGAAGCTCACAAAATTCTGGAAGGAAGCGTCAGGCCCTTCTGTGTCCTGAAAACAGATGAATAATGCTTCCTTGAATCCGCTTGGTCTTGATGCTGTAAATAACGGGGTTCATGAAGGGAGGGAAGAGAAAGTGGACGCAGGTCATGGTTATGTGAGCCACATGTGGTGCATGTTTTCCAAACCTGTGAATGAAGGTCAGGCTGATCACAGTGATGTAAAACACCAGGACACAGCTAATATGAGAGACACAAGTGCCGAGAGCTTTGGTTTGTTCCCCTCTGGAGGCAATGCCTATAACTGCTTTAACGATTAGAACATAAGAAAAGAAAATGATCAGAGCATCTAGAAAGAATGTCAAAGCAACCAGAATAACTGGGTAAAAGCGATTAAATGTAGTATCAGCACAGGCGAGTTTCATGACATCTTGGTGGAGGCAAAATGTGTGCAAGAGAACACGGGAATGACAATATGGGTAGCAGTAGAGTGAAAGAATTAGGGGCACAATGGACACAAAGCCTCTCATCACAACCCCTAGTCCTACATTCATCACTTGTGAATTGGTAAGAGTAGAGCTGTACCTCAGTGGTGTGCAGATGGCAATGAAACGGTCATAGGCCATGGCAAGCAAAACACCCGATTCTACAATTGCCAGTGAATGAATGAGGAAGGACTGAGTGAAACAGGCAGCCTGTGCAATCTCCCTCTGGTCTAGCAGCAGGACACCCAGGACTGTGGGCATTGTAGTGAGTGTCATCCCAAGGTCCGTGCCCACCAGCATAGCCAGGAAGTAGTACATTGGCTCATGAAGGCTGTGGTCATTCCAAATGAGGACAAGAAGTGTGCCATTCCCAAAAAGGATGGAGAAGTAGATGACAAAGAAGGGAATAGAGATCCAACGGTGAATTGTCTCTGAGCCCAGGAAGCCAGTCAGCAAGAAGAGGGCAGCACTGTTGTTAGACAACATGGTAGGTTTTGCAGATGGAGGAGGTCTACTTTAGGGGTGATGACCTCGAAATATGCAGTATTCTTTCTTTCTCTCACAGTCTTCTTTTAACACATCATCAGGTCATTTTTCACATCAAAACTTAAATATTTTGTGAATTGTCTCAAAATTAATTGTAAGCCTGTATTCACAAGGCCTTTTCCTACAATAACAAATAACAGTAATCATAGTCAGAATAATTATTCTAATTCACTATGAAGCACACGATTTTTTTTTTTCAATCACACATCATATGTCTGAGTTCCTAGCCCTGAATCTTGGTCCCAAATGGGACTCCTTTGTTCCCTTTTATTCTCTTCACTCTTTTATTCCTTCTTCTATTATTTATCATACGAGCCCTTACTGTGTTTCTATCTAATTTGAGTCAGGTCAAATTTTTTCTCTTGGAATTAATGGGACAGCTGTTTTTAGGGTTAACCACTGAGGAAAATGCTTATTCAATAGAAATGAGCCCATCACCATGAAATTACTGAGAAATATTGTAATCAATATTGCTGTCTCAAGTGGACTGTGAATAAGAAGAGAACTCAGCCTGGGCAACATAGCAAGATCCTGCCTCAAAAAAAAAAAAGAAGGAAGGAAGGAGGGAGGGAAGGAAGGAAGGAAGGAAGGAATTAGGTTGGCATGGTGGCACACACTTGTAACCCAAGCCACTAAAGAGACTGAGGCAGAAGGATCACCTGAGCCCAGGACTGTGAAGCTGCAGAGAGCTATGATTGCAGCACTACTCTTCAGCTTGGGTGACAGAATCAGATTCTGTCTCTTTAAAAAAATAAAATAAAATAAATTGAAAGAAAATAATTCATCTCATGTGAGTTTCCACAGAAATCTGAAAACCTGAACAAGTGGGTAAAGTTTGCAAACTCATTTTAGAAAGTCCTCAGTGGACTTGGGACTCACCAAGTTCTCTGTGCTACAAACAGTCAAAAAGTCTGAGTTTTGACACATTAGAGACAAACATGAAAATAGGAGGAGACTCACATTGGAAGCTCATAACAGAAATATTTTAAGGACAGACCTCTATAATGAGGACGTCCACAAAATGTTAATACTTATTAGAGTCATAAATTTGTAAATACGTTGGTCTGAAGGGCAATAATAACATCGGAAGTTGGTAATTGAGTTAATAAACTTCACACAACCAGATTTAGGGAAAAGATAAACACTCTCAGAGAGAAAATATGGCAACTACGTTGCTGATGGAGACAATCTTATAGACCCTCTAATCATTATGAATCTATAAGGCTCCTACTGAGAAAAATTCATAAGGATCTTCATAGGGAACTTTGAAATACAGCCTATTTATAATTACACTTTTACAAAATCAAGATTTTTGTTGTCATGTTACCAAGAAATTTTGTAGCCGGTTTATTACAAAACAAAGAAAACTACAAGGGAAACATCAGTTTCTCCCAAATTCAATTGATTCTATATGCGTCCAGAATCTTTTAGAATATCATTTTATATTATAAATATTACTACTGACACCTTTGAATGGTAATTCAGTAAAAATGAAGTGATAACAATCTTTGCACCTTTTTTATTTTATAAAAACCTATAGAAACAATAATAATTATATGTTTCAGAATTTTGGCACATAGTAACATCTCTAATATAAGCAATTATTTGTGGAGAGGGATGGATAGAGGAAAAGTGAAAGGACTTTGGAAGTGGCTGCTACTTCATGGGACACTGCTGTAACAAAAATGTCAGTCTAGGCATTGAAGTAGCAGATACTATATTCATATGGATACTAAAAACACTGCTAACTTGAGCCATGAATTATGACCTGTGTGGTGCTCAACTTGGCAAAACTCATCTACTCCACAGGAGTGATGTGTATATCATTATAAGTCCCCTTAACTTTCCAACATTGCCTTACAAGAGAATGGACAAATGCCAAAATTTGTTGTACAGGATAAAAGCTAACCAATTATCTGAATCTATGATCACCCAGAAAGTGGCCCAGATTGAGCAAGCAGGAGAAGACCTAATTATTCTTAAACTATAGTCGTGTTTTCAAAATCTTAGCTAAGTTTTGGACATTCAGATGCACAGGGTTATACTAAAACTGTGTGGTAATTACTTGGAAAATAGTTAATACAATTTATAAGTATATTTTTATTGACCTAAAGATAGCCCACTATTTAATATCTGCAGGCTCTAGCAGCAGCTATGCTGGCATTTAATTGTGGCAAATTTGGTGGTACCAGAAACTGTCCACATACCCAAATATTCCAGGGAGAATAGTTTCCCTAATAGTTTAGGGAATCTCCTAGAATGTGATACATGACAATTGTGACAGTCATAACTTTGGTGGAATTTATCACTCTCAGGCAAGCATAGAGGCCCCATGAGGGATGCAAACATGACCGAAGCTCACTACTCTCTTGCCCCTTTCTGAATGCCTTTGCACTGATTCTTTGGAAGCAACTATCCCAGAGTCCTCAAGAGTTTCTGAGATTAACATGGATCCATTATCCAGAGCTTCTTCAGCTTGCCATGCTGACGAGAGGATTAGGAACTGCTCAGGAAACCATTTATAAAGACATAAACTAAAATGAGAAGGAGAAAAGAGAATATTAAGATCATGTTAAAAAAAAAAGAAAAAGGCTTCCGTTTAGTTCCAGATAATCCATAAGCACCCTGTACAATCAGTGTCCCCTGAATTCACTTTTTCATCTCCACATATTGCCCCAAAATTGGGTTCCTATAGAAGAAATTAATAAAGATATCGAAATAAACATTTAAAGTTAACTGACGATGGGAAGTCATAGGATGAAGACAAACTTTCTGAAAAATCTCAACTTTTAAGTGAGTTTTTTATATCTTACCTGAAGTATAAATTAAAATGGAAGAGGTGGCTGGGCGCGGTGGTTCCCACCTGTAATCTCAGCACTTTGGGAGGCCAAGGCAGGCGGATCATGAGGTCAGCAGTTCGAGACCAGCCTAGCCAACATGGTGAAACCCTGTCTCTACTAAAAATACAAAAGTTAACCAAGTGTGGTGGCAAGTGCCTGTTTTTCCAGATACTCCAAAGGCAGAGGCAGGAGAATTGGTTTAAAAAACCCAGCGGGAGGAGGTTGCCGTGAATCGAGATTGAACCACTGCACATCAGCCTGGGTAACAGAGCAAGACTCCGTCTCAGGAAAAAAAAAAAAATGGAAGAGGTTTGGAGGGAAACACTGGGAACCTAGGAAAAACTTTACTCTCAGTAAAAATAAAGAAGATCTCAAAGGAGATAGACCCCTAAGTAGGCAGAGATATAAGAGGGTAGCAAAGTTGATCTGTACTTAAAAAAAACAATGAAAAGGGACGTTTATAGATGTGGATACTTATGGTAGTTTAATATTGAAAAATACAGAATTATCAACTAAGATAAAGATAGAGAATGTTCATTGTTTTGGACAACTAGGTCTTTGGTAATATTGACAATTTCAATATAACGGCAGAAATAAACATCTAATGACTGTGAGATTAAAAGTGAATAAAAAACAGCTGGGCATGGTGGCTCATGCTTGTAATCCCAGCACTTTGTGAGGTTGAGAAGGGCGGATCACTTGAGCCCAGGAGTTTGAGACCAGACAGACCAACATGGCAAAACACCATCTCTGCTAAAAATTACAAAAATAAGCCGGCTATGGTGGCACATGACTGTAATCCCAGATACTCCGGAGGCTGAGGCATGAGAATCCTTTGAACCCTGGAGGAGGAGGTTGCAGAGAGCCAAGATCACACTACTGCACTCCAGCATAGGCAACAGAGAAAAATCTGTTTAAAAAAAAAGAGAAAGAAAAAAAAGTGAATAAAAAACAAGAAAGTGAAGACAGTATATTATTTTATTTATATTGTTATGGTGAGAAAATTGAGCCTTATACAAGTTAAGGAATTAGCTTAAGATCACACAACTCATACGTGTCATAAAGGAATTCAAACACCTGTTTATCTAACCCAGAACCCAAGCTCATATTCTCAACCAATGTCCATCAAATGGAAATGGTTAAACTTCCTTGCTGCATTGGAATCCTTGACTTGCCTTACTTGAGCCACAGTTTTCTCTTCGTGGTTTCTGAGCATGACCTGAATATTGGTTGTTTTCTGTATCCTCAGATACAGAAATTCTTTTTCAGAATTCTGATGAGAGATATATTTGTTAAAGAAACAACTCCCAAGGGGTAATTCTAGCTCATTTCCACATAGGATATTTGGGAATAGTGTACAAATAATTATTTTTCGTCCTTCACCTGGAAGATCTGGGCCATTGAAATTGGTCCTCATGGCTTTTATTTCTTCTTTGGAAGGACAGTCTCTAAGAGGAGTTGTGTCTCTAACATCAGATGAGGCATGAACTAAATGAGTCACTCTCAAGTGTTCCATTGACCTTAGAGGGGGAAGATCAGTCACTTTGTCTTTGTAAATGTTAACATTTGAAGAACATTGCCCCTTTTCAAACTGTGTATTATATTCTCTAATCCAACGTTTTACAAAATCCTTGAGCCACCACCTAACCATTTTGTCTTGATGGTTATTCATCAGACATTTATTTATTCTTTCTATTGATTCAAACCTCACTACCCTACAATGAGTTAACTCATTCATATATATATGTGTATGTTTCATTTAATTATTTAGCATAAATATATGATATTTACTATCAATACATGTATGCATGTGTGTGTGTGTGTATTCACACAGAGAGAAATAGAATTCTCTGAAAAATATAATATCTACTCCTTATATTTAGATCCGATCTCCAGAATAAACACAATCATATATTAGCCATTACATTCACACATAATTTTTTTCTAGATGTATAAACATATCTGCATTAAAAATCCTCAGACTCCTTTCCTGACGGGTGAACAATAGCAGCAATCTTTTAAATGTTTATCATGTAATTATTCCTAATCCTGATTTATTTCCTATGATGCTCCACCTTATTGAACGTAATAATCTGGGTGTGTCATATTAGTCCCATTCTGAAATCACTTCTGCAGTTGGATCATGTGCCGAGTTTCTGTTTAAGCAGTCTAAGGTTGTGCAGATCCACAACTCTACCCTAAACTCTTATCTCAAGATACATGTCAAATTTAGTCTTTCAGATTTAAGACCGTGAAAAAATGTATATTTTACATAATACACGTGACACTTGCAGCAAGTTACACTCTGTTAACTATCACCTGTTTATACGTAGGGGAAAAATCTAAATATTCTCTCATATGTTCAGGTAAGATTTTGCCAAAATGTGATTTTAGGTCATGCATTCCAGAATTCATTTTGCAGAGGCTGTTGAATCTAGACTTGTAGCTAAGACATGACAGCTTTTTAAATAACCGTATCATAAAGTCAATTCTCATTGCACTCACAGTAAACAAAACTTCTGAAAGAGTTTAACAAGTGATATTTTCAGTGCTTAACATGAAGCTTAAGATATAGTGGTTGCTCAGTAAGTACTAGTTAAGTAAATGAATGGTGTTCATGTAACCAAGACATTGGTTTTGTAACCAAATTGAAGACCTTTACAACCTTTACATTTGTTTGTAATAAAATTACAAGTTCTAGCATGCCAAAAAATGCTAAATCATTTTCTTTGTTGCTTAGTACTTTCATGTCTCCAGTTTTTATATCAATCATAATACAGAGAAAAATCCATAACATCAAGAAGACTTTTTAAAGTTTCTTTTTTTCTTCCTTTCCTTCTTCCTTCCTTTTCTTTCTTTTTTTTTCTCCCTTCCTTCCTCCCACCCTCCCTCCCTTCTTTCTTTCTTTCTTCTTTCTTTCCTTTCTTTTCTTTCTCTTTCTTTCCTCACTCCCTTTTTCTTTCCTTCCTTCCTTTCTCTCTTTCTTTCCTTCTGTCTTCTTTCCTTTTTTTTGAGACAACATCTCACTCTGTCACCCAGGATGGGTACAGTGGTGAGATCATAGTTTACTGCAGCCTCAAACTTTTACGCTCAAGCAATTTTTCCACCTCAGCCTTCCAAGTAGCTGTGACCATATGAGAAGAGACACTTATGTGTCTTTTTCTTTCTTAGTACTTTGGCTGCGAGTGAGTCTCAAGGTAAGATGTCTTAAGCATTTATGGAACTTATATTCTCTCATCAATGAAAAGACTACTTTGAAAATGTTGTGTTGATGTCTAAATACACGAAATCTACCTTTTCCTGTGATCTAACTATACTACTAACTAGCTAGACCAATGCATGAAAAGAGACTCTTATTCTCAAAAAAGAACTATACACCAACAATAATATATCAGACATTATATTTCATTTTTTCTTCTTTACGTTGTATCAGTTATGTTACCATATAGAAAGAGAAAGAAAGTCATAATTGAAATCACTGTGTACCATGTCATATCTATGCAAGACAATTACGCCTAATAGTCCAGGGACAAGACTGAAAGGAGACATTTTAGTGTGTTGAAGGTATGCAGAAAAGCTTGTTCTCTGAAGATTATGTTGAAAGAAGTTACAGTCAGTCAATCTAATGAGGTTATGGAAGATGAAACAACTAACCTAGTACTCCTGGTAATGAATGACTTGATACCTGGGAAGTGTCTAAATATGTATAAAGGAGTTGATAATATAGACCACTTGCACTTTGGGACCCTGCTGAGTAAAAATTAGTGTCAACTAAACAAAATGATACGAAATTGTATTTCCCCAAAGTCATTTTGGAAAAGTTCTCCTTTAGCATCAAGGGTAGCACATGGAGCTCGGCACTCAACTTCCAAGCCAAAGTTTGGGACAACTTCACCCACAAATCTATATTCCTCCAATCTGTTTCCTCCATCATGGAAACAACCCTGCATATTCAAAAGTGAGTGTCCGTCTCTCATACCTCTTCAGAGGTATTCAAATATTGTCATATTCACAATCCGCAACAGGCCCAGATAACCGTTCAGTGATACTGGTCATCACTGAAGATAGATTAAATCTCCCTTTCTTCTCGGACATAAATTACAGGTTATTGAAAAAAACTATAACTTGAAGTCACATGGCAGAAAGATGGGATCTTTCTCACAAAGCATGAGAAAAACAAATGAGTGTTAATTTTAAGGGCCTTAGCCAACTTAGCTAAAGTCCCTTCCACCTAACATAAAGCTGTAAAAGAGGAGCCTAGATATATAATTTAGATATTGGAGTAGCATACAGTATAAAAATATCCCATGAGCACCAAAGAAACCATACATTTTTCACAGTTTCTATTCTTCCAAAATAACTTACAAAGACAGTCTTTCCTCTGCCATAAGAACCTGCACCCAGGTCAGCAAATCAAGATGGAAATGATCTGGATTGAAATTTTCTACTAACACAGTAATAAACCTTAGGAACTTACTGGGCACATTATGAGAAACAGAGGAAGTCTTTGGGGGATAACCGGATTTTAAGATTTTGTCTATACTCACCATCTATAGCTTAAACATTGTACTCAACAGCATATAAAATGTGTGAATAAATAATTGGTTTTACATTTGAATCAATATGAAAAAGTTTTAACAAGGACATAAAGAAAACTTGCTCCTACACCTATTTTTTAAGCATTCCATAGATTACATCTCATTTCTCTCCACATTTTTCTGTCTTCCCAATATTAAACTTTACTCAGTGAAGTCCAGAGCAAAGATTTGTTGCAAACAAATCACCAGCTCTGATCTTTCTTCCTGAAAATGTACCTGTAAAATGTGGATGCCATACATTTTTAGGTCTGGGAGGATTGTATTATCTTTTCTCTGTGTTGCACTACCATAAAATCTCTAGTTGAGTGAAACATTTATTTAAGCAATTATAACTGAAAACTTCCTTCCTCCAGAAGGAAGAACGTTTTCTTCTTCCATGGAATATTTGAAGGATTATTCTTTGAAAAGCAGAATATTCAGAGTGGGAGGAGGTAGACAGGTATATTTAGGTAGAATCTGGGGTGTATTGAAGGGAAGTCATCAATAATTCACTAACTAGTATAAGAAATTATCCATTGTGAGGGATTTAAGACTTTTTATTAGGAAAACATGAAACGCAATTTAAAGGTTCAAGGAGTCTCCCAACTCAGACTAGAGGAATATCTGAAAGAACATCTGCAAAGACTAATTTCAAAACAAGTCAGTATACATTTCTCCAATGAAGACATACAAATGGTCAATGAGCACATTAAAAGAAGTTTAAGATTCTCAGTCAATAGAGAAAAGCAAATTAAAGCCACAGTGACACACTACTACACACCTTCTAAGATGGCTGCAATCAAAATAAT
The DNA here is from genome assembly GCF_030222135.1 of Aotus nancymaae. NCBI lineage: Eukaryota > Metazoa > Chordata > Mammalia > Primates > Aotidae > Aotus > Aotus nancymaae. The sequence goes on along the minus strand of NW_026988473.1, from coordinate 54,424,861 downwards.
GGAAAATAACAAGTGTTGGTGAGTACGGGGGGAAATCTGAACCCTCGTGCATTGCTGGTGAGAATGTGAAATATGGCAACAGCTGTGGGAAACAGATTTTTCAAAAAGTTGAACATAAAATTGTCATATGATCTAGCAAATCCATTCCTAGGTATAAATCCAAAAGAATTGAAAACAAGGACTCAAACAGACACTTTTAAGTCAATGTTTATTGCAGCATTATTCACAGTAGGCAAGAAATAGAAAGAACACAAGTGTTTATCAACATGGATATATAAACAAAATGTTGTATATATAGGATAGAATATTATTGATCTATGAAAAGTAGGTCTGACACATGCTACAACATGGATAAACCTTCCGAACTATCCTAAGAGCAATAAGTCACGCTCAAAAGAACAAACATTGTGTTATTTCACTTACACAAACTACCTAGAATAAGCAAATTCATAGAGACAAAAAGTAGATTAGAAGTTACCAGAGTGTAGGAGAAACATGGATTGGGGAGTAACTGATAAATCAATACAGAGTTTTTGTTTGGTGTAATACAAAATTTTAGAAATAGGGGTGGTGACTGCACAACATGGCAAATGTAATGTGTGCCACTGAATTATACAATGTAAAAAGGCTATAGTGTCAAATTATATATAATACCACTATAAAAATAATACAATAAATGTATTACAATTCATTAAATTTATTGTTAAAGGTTTAAAAACAAGAGTTTGAGGTTAGAAATTATATCTAAGATAAAATATTGATTTATTCCACACGTGCAGGTGTCCACACACACATGCAAACACAATTATACATGTACATACTAGTATAAAGTATCTTAAATCTTAAAGACCATTTATTTGATTTTAATAAATAGAATAGGATGGTTGATTCAACAGTTTCACCTGAAAGAAAGAATCAAGCATAGATTATTTTCAATTTTATATGAGCCTCCTCAAAGATCTATGGAAAAAAGTACGTTAAAATCATCTGAGGAGCAAACATACTCTTACAAACTCACTTCTTCCTTTTTGTAAGCTGGCAAGAAGCTTGTCTAGGTTTTTCCTTCTAAGATTTTGTTTGGGCAAAAGAATATTTATAGAAGAATAAGGTAAAGAGATATATTTTTTAAAAATCCAGACATACTGTAATAAATGTATTGAAAATTTAAAAGGTCTTATTGAAACACTCTGTAAGTGATTTATGACTGTATTAAAAATATTAAATGCAAATCATGGCCCTAGAAAGTACTCTAACTCAGGGTAGAGGACATTTAAAAGATAACCAACACTTACTTATTTAAAAGTAAATTTAAAATGTTAATTGCTTTGCACTATATTTGCCATGAGAATAATGCAAATTTTAAGAATTTATTTCTAGAGAATGATGATCAAAACTTTTTTACACGTGGGTGCACTAGCCTATGCAAACATATAAACACGTATGCACAAGTGTGCACACTGATGCAAAAGTTTTTCAAAGAGATTATATGTTCTGTCTTTTTTTCAAATTTCACCGAGGTGGTTAATTTCAGGTGCATTGGAAAGAGGAATTTAAATATGGAGTTTTTCAGTTCCATGTAGTCTACTCAGTATTCTGTCACCAGGCATCTCCTAGGCTATGCCTCAACTCTATGGTAAAGTCCTTAAGCCCTTCTGAGTGAAACATTGTCTTCCAATATATTCTTGCTCTTGGCTAAGAAAAAAGTCCAGGCTTTAGTTTTTCATTCCGTCTTCATTTTTGTATCTGTGTCTGATTCTCCAGACCCCAGTTTAACTACTAAACTTATGTTTCAATAAAAGGCGGATAATACCACATTGTATTTGTTTTGTCTTGATGCTATAGATGATAGGATTCATTAAAGGAGGAAAGAGGAAGTAGATATAACTCATGATAATGTGGACAACCTCTGGCACATTCCTTCCAAATCTGTAGATGAATGTCAAACCCATCACGGTAACATAGAAAATAAGAACACAACTAATGTGGGAGATACAAGTATTGAGGGCTTTGGCTCTCTCTTCACTGGAGGCAATGCCTATAACAGTCTTAAGAATCAGAATATAGGAGAAGAGAATGATCAGAGAGTCTAGGAAAATTGTTAAAGAGATCAAAATTACAGGGTAAATTCTATTGAAAGTTATATCAGCACAAGCCAGTCTCATGATTTCTTGGTGAAGGCAGAAAGCACGTGTGACAACATGAGATTTGCAATATGAAAATGAAAAAAGACGCAAGATTACAGGCAGGATGGATACAAAACCCCTTAGAAACACTCCCACTCCTAATGCTATAACTCTAGTATTGGTGAGAATAGAAGCATATCTCAAAGGATTGCAGATGGCAATGAAACGATCATATGCCATTGTCAGGAGGGAACCTGATTCCACAACAGAAAGGGAGTGAATAAAGTAGGCCTGCAGGAAGCAGCCCACACTACTAATCTCCCTGTGATTCACCCATAGAACACCCATTACAGTAGGCATCGTGGTTAATGTCACCATGAGGTCTGTGCCTGCCAGCATGGTGAGGAAGTAGTACATGGGTTCATGAAGACTGTGGTCATGCTTGATGAGGTAGAGGAGCATGCCATTGCCCAGAAGGATGCACACATAAATGACAAAGAAGGGGATGGAGATCCAGTGATGAGCTGCCTCCAGCCCTGGAAAGCCAGTCAGCAAAAAAGGGGCTGCAGTAATATTTGGCCACATCATGTGTCCACAGGTCAAGATCAATTTCTTGAAACCTCGAAACCAGGAGCCCCCAATCTTCCTGCGTGGGGATAGTTAATTGGTGTGATAAATTTGACTCCGCAACTATTTCTTGAAGAAGAATAGTCATGTAGAGACTATGGTATTTTCCTAATTAGAGAAAATACAGAGTAAATTGTTCAATTTTTCTCAAATTAAAAGATTTTTCATTAATTTTAAGTATGTTATCCCCAACTATTTTGAGGTTACTTATAAATATTTGCAAAAACAGTGATAACAAAAACAAATAAGATAAATATACACAAATGGATAATAATCTGGCTTAGTTGTTTTCTTGCTGTGATCACTAACCTTTTGGAAATGATTGTGTTTTATTTTCATTTTTTATTTCACAATTATCATAAAGACAGTTTTTTCAGTTAATACAATTTTTCTCAGTTTTTGAATTTGAATGTCAGTGTTTATGCAATATAACATGCATCACCATCACTTCCAATGGATTGCTTTGTCACTCCAATAGTTACTTGAACTTGGCCACCAGAGTTGTGGGTCACAGACTAGACACATCTAACAAGCAGAGGACTTGTTAGACACGCGTCCTCAGATTCTGCCACTTCCAACATTCTGAATCAAATTTGCTTTTTTCAGGATCCTCAGATGATTCCAATGCAAAACAATGTCTGGGAATCACTGCTATAAGCATTTCATACTTAATCCATCTTTTGAGATAGAAACCTTTTGATTCTTTCATCTCGCTGATATTCTCCAAATACCTTCATAAAATTATATTTTTTTATTCTTTCACCATTTACTGGCTTTCTTTCTACCACTTGCGCTTTCCAACATTATTTCCCATAATCAAATACTTAGTTGGTTTTCTGTCTCTTCTTATCTCTCTCTGCTTTTCCATTAATTCTAAACTCCTGAGGTGCTGTTGCAGTACTGTAACAGGTAAAATTCTAATGTTTCCACAGCTTAAGGATGCTGGCCATCACCACTGTTTCTGCTTTCTTGGTTGTCACACACCAAGGCGGGGAAAAAAAGAAAAGAAACTTATTACCTGCTCTGCTGCGGTCTTAGGTAACCATAAATTCAGAATCCTAAAGGCAAGTATTCAGCACTTAGCAGTTTTCTTTATAAAATGACCTCAGTATCAAAAATAAATCAGAATCAGAGGAAATCACAAAGCATCTAACTACTGTATAAGGAAATGTTCTGATGCTACATCTGTACCAACTTGGTGCTTACTGAGATTGAAATAACCAACATTAGGAATCCCTAAAATTAAATAACATTGAATTCATATAGAAGACTGAACTATAATTATTACACAAATGTTGTTGCACCTTTGAAAGCTCCTTATTGCTTACAAACACAGATTGAGGAATAAGAGGACGTACGTAATGAGTTACAGGAGTAAGAGAATGGCAGTTTAGAGAGAGGACAAATGGTGATACATATTCTGAAGGGTAAACGTAGAAGAAAGTCATATTAACAAACATTTTAAAATGTAAACAAATAAAACAGTTAAAAAATTTTTTGAATTAAACAAATAATTAAAAAAAGAAAGCCATAAAATCTGGGATTCATTTAAGAAAAAAAAATTATGAGAGTCAAACTAGATTTCCAGAATACAGATGTTTTTTAAAATGCCTGTGAGCTTTTCCTTAAAAAACAATAACGTCTTGGGAGAAATTGATCATAAAGCACTTGAAACCAAAAAAGAGAGTGTTTTTATTATATTTATGAGCAGAAAGATGTTTACAGTTCTATCTCCCTCCATATCTAAGCTTGGTTCATTAAAAGTAATACAGGGAATTAATAGCCTAACAACCAAAAAAAGTCCAGGTTCAGAAGGGTTCACAGCCGAATTCTACCAGAGGTACAAAGAAGAGCAAGTATCATTCTTTCTGAAACTATTCCAAACAATACAAAAAGAGGGAATCCTCCCTAACTCATTTTATGAAACCAACATCATCCTGATACCAAAACCTGACAGAGACACGACTAAAAAAGAAAACTTCAAGCCAATATCCATGATGAACATAGATGCGAAAATCTTCAACAATATACTGGCAAACCGAATGCAACAGCATATCCAAAAGCTTATCCATCACGATCAAGTAGGCTTCATCCTGGGGATGCAAGGCTGATTCAATATACACAGACCTATAAATGCAATCCATCACATAAACAGAACCAAAGACAAAAACCACATGATCATCTCAATAGATGCAGAGAAAGCCTTCAACAAAATTCAACAGCCCTTTATGCTAAAAACTCTCAATAAAGTAGATATCGATGGAACATATCTCAAAATAATTAAAGCTATTTACAACAAACCCACAGCCAAACTTCCAACACTATATTGAATATTCCTATTCAATATAGTGTTGGAAGTTCTAGCCAGAGCAATCAGATAAGAAAAAGAAATAAAGGATATTCAATTAGGAAAAGAGGAAGTCAGATTGTCTCTATTTACAGATGACATGATTGTATATTTAGAAGATCCCATTATTCTTCCTTCCATCATTTTCGCATTTTCTACTCTGTCTTCCTTCTGAATTGGATGGGAGATATGCCCCCACAGGCCCTAGGGAGATGGCCCATGTCTCTAGAATTTTTCTAGTGAGTCCCATCGACTACCTCATGCCATCTCTCAGAGTAGTTCTTCAAACAAACACACAGACACACATGCATTTGTGTGTTTCAAGGTCTGTCGTTTGGATCTTATATGTTAAATTGTTATATGCTAAAATGGTGACTTTTCTTTCTATAAATTTATGGATCCTAGCACAGTGTGGAAGCTCAGCCTGTTTAGGTTTAGCACACTGTGCTCTCATCCATTGTCTTAATCTTCAAAACAGAGTCCTCCATTTGGCCTCAGTCCTGAGGACCTATGAGTTGGGACTACCCAACCCTCAGACTTCTATTTTCCCCAAGTTAAATTCTTCCTGCCTTCTCCAACCCAGTCCAATATATCGTCTCCCATCAATATGATTTCATTTTCAATCCAATTTTCTTTCTTAGATCTTAATTTGGTTGTCCTTTTCTAAGACTTTTAACTGTATTTAAATTTTTTTGTCTACTCTTCAGAGAAAAACTATCAACAAAGAATCCTCTGAACAGGAACATTCTTGATAAAAATTAAAGGCAAAATAAATCCTTTACAGACAAACAAAAACTGAGCTTATTTCAACTAAGTTGAACTCAAATGACCAAAGATGACCATTTGAATCTACATAAATGACAAAAGCACCAGTAAAGATAATCATGTCATTATAAAAGATATTATGCATATATATTCCTTTCTGCTTCTTATTTTATTTTTAAAATGAATGTATTATAATAAAAAAAGAATTGCATTGTTGGAACTGTTACAAATATAAATGTAATGTATTTACCAATAACTGATACAAGGATGTGAGTGATAACAAAGCAGTTTTGGAATAAAGTATCAGTCTCTGGAAAAAAAAAAGCTACAAACATCTACATAGAAAAATGAATAAGAACACACAATGACACATGCAGGTCTAAGCATTAACAATTACATTTATGCCAATACAAAGGTCCCAGATTAGAAACCCTAAATCTATCATAGTTTCTTGAATACTCTCAACAAAGAAAAAAAATCTGTGCTGTAGGATATCCACCTCAGCTGTGATCTTTACCTCCAGGCACACCTCTGGAAAATCTTCTCCTATGCTTTCCTTGAGTGCATCTCACATCAGAAGAGAGAGGAACTATTCCGCATTCATGTTCCTGGCACTCACCCACTCACAGGATTGTGGCTAACATAGGGACCTATTCCTGTCCTCTTTGAGGACTCAGTTCAGATCATTCACTCCCAGACCTCTCATGAGGCCCCATTTTAAAGCTTATTCATGTAGAAATCACTTCCCCTGAGTTTCATCTTTCCAGCATCTCAGGAGACCCCTTGATCCCCCTTTGTTCTCTTCTCTGTTTGGGAGGAGTAGGGCCTCACAAGTGATGTCCTTTGGATTTTCAAGTGTTTCCTGAAGAATGGATAAGGAAAATTTGAAACTCAAAAACCAGCTGTCATAAGGTAGAGACACCAAGGCTTGGTTATGTGACCTGAGGAGGTTCAGCATCATAATTTAATTTATCTCAAAGGGTTAGGGGATTATCAGTTGTCTTCAGGTATCACATGTGCATCTGCTGGTCCTGGAGTTTATGAATTCCAATTGCATTTTTATCTTTCTGTTACTTTGTAAAATTAGTTCTTATCTACAGGAACTTCAATTGATCTGTCAACAGTCATGCAGATTCATGACATTCAGCTTTTTAAAACTATTACTTGTAGCTTATTGTCTTATTTTGCCAGATACACAATGAGGAGCATAGTCTTTATTCACAGAATGTAAAAAAAAAAAAAAAAAAAAAAAAACCGGGGGGGTAATATAAAGAAAATAGTTACCACAAATTTTCATAGCACTATCATTACTGCATAGATAGTAGCATTCTAAGGGGAACCCATAGAAAGCATCTTTGGGGCAGTGGAAAACTTTTCAAAAGAAATATTATTTAAGCTGATAATTAAAGAATAAGCTGATAATTTTAAAAACTCTATAACTTTATAGATTTAAACCATACCCCACTTACAAACAAATATAGTGTTTGTAAATGGAGTATGGTTTAACTCTATAAAGCAAGAAAAAAATACACAGGCTATGGGGCAAGAGAAAATATGACAAATTCAAGCCAAAAGAATTCTAGTGTAGTTAGAACAACATAACATGTGAGAAAATATGAAACAAAAAGAATCTGTGGTAGCCTGTTGGTTTTTTTTTTAATACTTTAAGTTCTGGGGTACATATGCAGAATGTGCAGGTTTGTTACACAGGTATACATGTGCCATGGTGGTTTGCTGCATCCATCACCCTGTAATATACATTAGGTATTTCTCCTACTGCTATCCCTCCCCTAGCCCCCAACCCCTATAGGCCCCAGTGTGTGATGTTTCCCTCCCTGTGTTCATGTGTTCTCATTGCTCAACTCCCACTTATGAGTGAGAACATGCGGTGTTTGGTTTTCTGCTCTTGTGTTAGTTTGCTGAGAATGATGGTTTCCAGCTTCATCCATGTCCCTGCAAAGGACGTGAACTCATTGCTTTTTACGGCTACATAGTATTCCATGGTGTATATATGCCACATTTTCTTATTCAATCTATCATGGGCATTTGGGTTGGTTTCAAGTCTTTGCTACTGTGAACAGTGTGACTAATATCCAGAATCTATAAAGAACTTAAACAAATTTACAAGAAAAAAACAACCCCATCAAAAATGGGGGAAAGGATATGAACGGACATTTCTCAAAAGGAGACACATATGTAGCCAACAAACATATGGAAAAAAAGTTCATCATCACTGGTCATTAGAGAAATGCAAATCAAAATCACAATGAGATACCATCTCACACCAGTTAGAATGGTGAGCATCAAAAAGTTAGGAGACATCAGATGCTGGAGAGGATGTGGAGAAATAGGAATGCAGTTGCTCTCTACCACCCTTTCACACATTGTGTTTCATCAAAAAAATGTTAAGAATAAAAATTACTTCACACATACTTTAAAACTAACACATGCATTAGAAAAGAAAGTCTTTCTCACTAGCTATTTTTTAAATAGGTGTGATAGGCGTAATTTTAAAATCTACCTCTGTACCACAAGATTTCCTATCCTAATGTCTGGGAATGTGACTATGACACAATATCATGCTTGGGGTTATACAGATGTAATTAAAGTTACTGATCTGTTGACTATGAGTTAATTGAAAATGTAACTACTTGGGGGAAACTAATCTAATTTCATGAGCCCCTAAAAAGCAGAGTTTTCACTGAGTAGTAGTAGAATAGGAAGCCAGACATATTCAAAGTTTGAGAAAGGTTCATAGGCAGTTGCTGGTTTAAAATATAAGGAGGTCACAAAAGAAGGAATGGAAGAACCCCCTGGGTACAGAGAGGGGGTCCCAGCTAACAGCCTGAAAAAAAAACCAAAGACCTCAGATTTCAGCAATAGGAAACTGAACTCTGATAACTGGGTGCAGTGGCTCATTCATGCCTGTAATCCCAGCACTTTGGGAGGCTGAGGCAGGCAGATCACCTGAGGTCAGGAGTTCTAGACCAGCCTGACCAACATGGTGAAACCCTGTCCCTACAAAAAATACAAAAATTAGCCAGGCATGGTGGCAGGTGCCTGTAGTTCCAGCTACTTTGGGAAGCTGAGGCAGGGGATCACTTGAACCCAGGAGGCAGAGGTTGCAGGAAGCAAGAGATTGTGCCACTGCACCCCAGGCTAGGCAACAGAGTGAGACTCCATCTCAAAGAATAAAGAAAAGAAACTGAACTCTGACTATAATCTGAATGAGCGTGGAAGTGAAGTCTTCCCCAGAGCCTTCAGGTAAAAGCCCAGCCCTCCTGACATTTAGAATTTGACCTTATGAAACCCTAAGCAGAAAACCCAGTTAAGCCTATTAGAGTACAGACCTATAGAAGTGTGATATAATAAAATAATAATGTTTTAAGCAGTTCGATTTGCAGTAATCTATGTATAACAGAAAATTAATGCAAAGTATTACTATTATCCATATTTTCTTAAGAGTTTGTAGAGTTCTATAATAAAATAACATTTACAGAGTTTATGTAAATTACTGTACCAATTATCTAGTAACACAGAGTTGTCACATGACAAAGCCCTATAGCGCATCAGTGGCTTACAACATTAAACATTCATTTTTCACTCTCATACATGGTTCAACTTATTTAGGCTGGGCTTGGCTGGGTAGTAGTAATCATTTCTGCCCCATTTGCTCATGTACGTAGGGTGCAGCTATATGTCATCTCCATCCTCTTGTTATCTTGTGTCTTTCTTGCTGTATCAGTTACACTTTTGTTGTGTCTATTTCTATATTGTCTCTCACTTTGCCCTCTCTCACTAAACCCCAATGTCTCTTTTGCATCAACCAGACTTTAGCATAAAACTTAGAACAAAATTTTTACTGTTTACATTCTTTTACTAGTCTTTCAAACCTAATGTCTCTAACTCACTCATTGTAGTAAAAAACACGGTTCTACTCCCACTCCAACACTAACATTGCTTCCATGCTGACTGTTATATTGATACATCAATGGCCCTGGAAGAAATGTCAGAGTTTGACATATTGATTGTAAGGTTATTTATAAAATTTTAATTATTTTATGATTAATGTATTGATCACTAACAGGCTGGTATGCTGATGGTTAAACTGACTTACATAAGAACAGTGATTTCAAAATAATACTAATATCCTCATTGGCTAATGTATAAGCTGAAAATATGGGTGCTACAAAGCAGAGAAAGAAGAAGGCAGAAAGGGACCATAGATGGATGTAAGATAAAGAAAGCTGAGCCTAGAGAACTGCTTCAAGAAGAGGAGGAGATGTAATACAGAGATCAGGTGTCATGATGAGCCCACCCTGCACATTCACTCCCAAAGTCAGTCTCTTTTCTTTCCTGCCTCTTCCAAAGAAAATTTCTATTGAAGGAAAAATGTTCTTAATAACCCTGAGCTAACAAGAACGTCTAGATAGCAATTCAGAACTCTGAATTATTCATGTAAGCACCCAACACATAAAACGACTGTTTTTCTTTCAGAGTTGGCATTTTCTAGGAAATTGAACTTTTATGTTGGAGATTGTTATGCCTAGCAGACTCCATAGATACAGATATCTTCCCTCTTTTCTCTATTTACCCTCTTGCAACAACTACGTAGTGGAAGAGAAGTCCAAGAAGATTGGCCATCTTTATTTTCCTCTAGAATACCTCTATTCCATTCTCCCACAGTCATTAGTGACTTACCTGGAGTATCAGAAATTAAGGGGAGAAGTAATTATTGAGTCCTGGTGTAGAAATTGGTTCAAATGGTATCTTCAAAGACTGCTAAGAGGATTAATTTGTGAGGTTATTTGTATTCAAAATTGTTCCCCAATATCTCTCTTGATGCTGGATAATTAGACTACTGGGATGTTTTTTTTCCAGTCTCCTTTGGAGAAGGAGGTGGGTCCAGAACTGTGTTCAAAAGCCCCATGTTTTCTATTCAGAAAGAAAACAGAATTGTAGTTTCATCCAGCAGTCTGGAGTCATGCTCTCAAACCACCTTTGCCTTGTATGATTCCCCACCTCAAAAAGAAGATACTGTGAAACCTACTTTTGTTATTCCTTAACCCTGTAGCCAATAAGCTTACTCAACTTAGATGAAGCTTCACAAATCCCTCACACTTAACCTTTACTTGGTTTCAAATAAGATTGTTTGTTATCTAGAACTTGGCATATGCATTTTTGAGTGATATTTTCTCATAAATGAGTACTGCTGATAAGTTCTTTCAGACAGTAAGCTTGTTTTCTGTCTCTTGGTAAGTCTTGCCCAAGGATAAGAGTTGTTGCTTCTGGAGCAACATAAATCAAGTTAAAACAATCTTATTTACTTTAAGTGTCCTGTAGTAATGTTGAAAAGGGGACATGGTGGAGGTATTCTTTACATCCCTGGCTTTCTCTGATAGTTTGTACTTGAATACAATAATACTCATAGTCTGGCAGAGTGATAAGGATCTGAGAATTTCTATTGTCTTATCAGTCTTAGATTCTAAATTTATCCTGGAACTTAGCCCAACTGTGAGATTTTAAAATGCGTATGGGTGCAATGTGGTGAACCATGTGGGTCACATTTTGGCACTTGACATTTTATATCAGTTGAGTTTCTGCTGAACTGCATTCTGCTCATAGGTCTTTCTAAATATAAGTAGAATAGCAGTAGGAAATCATGACTGAGAGTCAGTCTCTGGGAATGGCTTAAGTCTGAAAGTTTGCGTGTCCTCTTTGTACTAAGTGAAAATTTAGGACTAGATTGATTTAGGGGAGCTATGATTTGAAGTTAAAATCAGGTGGAGATAGTAAGACCCTGAGATAATTGATTTAATTTCAGGCCGCCCTCCTGTTTCATTAGTAGGTATATTGACCCTCTCACTGGCAGTACATGAATCTTCTGCCCCATGAATATGACTCTATTCCTGGAAACGTCACTTATCTTAGAACAGATATAAAAGTAAGTTCCTGCAGACCGCCCCAGGGTTGGGATAGTCTGCCACATGAAGTGACCCTGTTGGTGGAGGATAAACCTCCAGAGAATGGGAACAGCTATTATCAGCCAAAATTCAAAGTCACCAGGCTTAGGGCAATGGGAGGAAGTAGGCAGGGCATCCAAAGTGTCCTCTATTTCCTTAAATAGCCATTTATGTCTCTCTCATTCTTGATGTTCTAAGACCTTGTTCATTCTTTTCATACTTCCTGCTGTATTGCCTGTGAAGTGAAGAATCACATCACAGCAGCATAATCTCAGATTGGGCAGAACCTCCCATCTCCTGTAATAAAAGCCTTCTTTGGTGCAGTGTTTCCTGACACAATCTTGTATCTTTTTTATATATAAAATATATAACTCAATATTTATTAGAATATCTGTTCTGAAAATAGGTAGTCACATTATTAGAAATTATTTAACTTTTTAAAATCAAAATATGTTTCTGGTCTTCCATTCCTTGGCTCTTGGCCTGAACTCTGGTGTCACAGCCTGCATCTAACTGCAGCCCTATTTTACATATGGCATATAGGAAGGCAACAGCCAGGTATTATAAGCTTATATCACTAACGATTCAGGAAGGTCTCTATCCTAGGAGTTTTGCTGTTTGCTGAGTAAGTCTGTGCTGACAATACCAACTTCTTTTATTTTTTCTGTGTAGTTTGATTCTATTATCTGTCAGCCTTCTGGATTCCACAATAATCTCTGAAGATCCCATCCTTTAAATCATCCTCTACAGGCTCTGATGGTTAATTTTATTTACCAATTTGACTGGGCCATGAGATGCCCAAATATTTGTCAAACATTATTCTAGGTGTTTTTGTGAGGGTGTTTTTAGATGAGATTTACATTTAAATTGGCAGGCCAAGGAAAGCAGACTGTCCTTCCTACTGCAGGTGGCTTCATCCAATCAGTTGAAAACCTGAATAGAACAAAAAGTCTGACCCTTGCCCAAATCAGAGATGATTCTTCCTGATTTATGGCCTTCAAACTGGATTGTAGACCTTTTTTCTGCCTTTAGAGTGAACTGAAACATCAAAACTTCCTGGGTCTGAAGCCTGATGACTTTTGGGTTGTGAGCGTGGCCTTCAGACTTGGAATGGGACTAAACTACAAGACTCTCTTGGGTTTTCAACTTGATGACTCACTCTGCATATCTTAGAACTTGCCTTCCTCCATGATCATATCTGTTAATTCCTTATATTAGGTTGCTATCAAAGTAATTGCAGTTTTTGTCTTTTTTTAATTACATTTATAATTTCCATATTTTTGATCCATTTTTTTCCATATTTTTAATCACATTTATAAATGTGAATCACATTTACAATTTCCATATTTTTATGTACATTCTAAGTTTTTAATTTTTATTTTCAGTTCTGAGGTACATATGCAGGACATGCAGGTTTATTACATAGGTAAACCAATGTGAAGGTGGTTTGCTGCACATATCAACCCATTACCTGGGTGTTAAGCCCAGCATGCATTAGCCATTTTTCCTAATGCTTTCCCTTACCCCACCCCAACCCCTGACTGGCCCCAGTGTATGTTGTTCCCCTTACTGTTTCCATGTGTTCTCATTCTCATTGTTTAGCTACCACTTCCAAGTGAGAATATGTCTTGTTTGGTTTTCTGTTCCTGCATTAGTTTGCTGAGGATAATGACTTTCAGCTCCATCCATGTCCCTGCAAAGGACATAATCTTGTTCCTTTTTATGACTGTATAGTATTTCATGGTTAACATGTACCATGTTTTTTTCTATCCAGTCTATCATTGATGGGCATTTGTGTTGATTCCATGTCTTTGTTATTGTGAATAGTGTTGCAATGAACATACAGGTGCATGTTTCTAAGTAATGGAATGATTTATATTCCTTTAGGTATATACCCAGTAATGGGATTTTGGGATCAAATGGTATTTCTGGTTCTAAATCTTTGAGGAATTGCCACACTGTCTTCCACAATGGTTGAACTAGTTTACACTCCTCCCACCAACAGTGTAAAAGTGTTCCTATTTCTCTGCAATCTAGCTAGCATTTGTTGTTTCTTGACTTTTTAATAACCACTATTCTGACTGGCATAAAATGGTATCTCATAGATGTTTTGATTTGCATTTCTCTAATGATCAGTGATGATGACACTTTTTTCATATTTTTTTTTTGGCCACATAAATGTCTTCTTTTGAGAAGTGTCTGTTCATGTCCTTTGCCCACTTTTGTGTGTTTTTTTGTAAATATGTTTAAGTTCCTCATAGATTCTAGATATTAGAACTTTGTCAGATGGACGGATTGCAGAAATTTCCTCCCACTCTGTAGGTTGCCTGTTTGCTCTGATAATAGTTTATTTTGTTGTTTAGAAGTGCTTTATCTTTATTTATTTATCTGTATTTTGAGATGGAGTCTCACTCTTTCATCCACGCTGGAGTGCAGTGGTGTAATCTCAGCTCACTGCAAACTCTGCCTCCTGGGTTCAAGCAATTCTCCTGTCTCAGCCTCCTGAATTACTGGGATTATAGGTGCCCATCACCACACCCAGCTAATTTTTTGTATTTTTAGTAGAGATGGATTTTCATCATGTTGGCCAGACCTCTCTCAAACTCCCTACCTCAAATGATCCACCTGCCTTGCCCTCCCAAAGTGCTGGGATTACCAGCGTGAACCACCATGTCTGACCTCTTTAGTTTAATTAGATCCCATTTGTTAATATTTGCTTCTAATTGTTTTTGACATTTTTGTCATGAAATCTTTGCCTGTATCTATGTCCTGAATAGTATTGCCTTGGTTTTCTTCTAAGGTTTTATAGTTTTGGGTTTTACACTTTTGTCTCTAATCTATCTTGATATAATTTATGTACAAGGTGTAAGGAAAGAGTTCAGTTTCAGTTTTCTACATATGGCTGGCTACTTCTTGCAGCACCATTTTTAAATAGGGAATCCCTTCCCCATTGATTGTTTTTGTCAGGCTTGTTGAAGATCAGATTGTTTCAGATGTGCAGTCTTACTTCTGAGTTCTCTATTCTGTTCCATAGATTTGTGTATCTGTATTTGTATCAGTACCATGCTGTTTTAGTTCCTGTTACCTTGTAGTATAATTTGAAGCTGGGTAAATCCTGGTGATTCTATTTTTCTAAAGAACCATGACTAACATAGGGCCATCTCATCTTATTTATTTTTGAGGCACTTTGACACTAATCACTGTCACCTGTCAGTTTGGTGGCATATACTAGAAGTCTACGGACAAAAACTCCTAAATTTCCCATAAAATAAATTTTGTCTATGAGTTTATTAATAACTATGTCTTTGTCTAAGGATTTAGGCTATATAATAAAAACAGATTTACATTATTTAATTGGACATGAAGACCTCCGGGTCCTTACTCATTTCTAATCATCCTTGGTGCCTAATTTAATATTCATAGAATCTAGTAGTATCTTTAAATCATCACCTTTCATTTACCCTATAAAAATCTGCATCTCTGGTGAAGGAACCCAGCAATTATTTGTTAATGAGATGAATGAAGTTCATGTGCCTCTTATCTAGTATAAATTCATTTTATATGGGAGGAAATGTGATCTGTCAACTCATTAAACCATACATATTTTTTCAGTGTGTCTCAGATTCTTCCATGTCTTCCTAATCATTTTTAAGATTGATTTATTTATTTTGTTTACAGAAATGCAGACTTAACCTTTCATTTCCTGACTCAAATTAAATATTCTTATGGCATATTATCCCTTCAAGCCCATTCTATACAATTATAGTATTATTTGGAAAAGAAAGGATGATATTTGGCAAAGGCTTTTTTTAATGTGTATTCTTTTACACCTTAGATTTCCTGTAACTACATGGTACTTATTTATCTTAAGAGGCACCATGATATTTATTCCTCATGAGGTCCTTCTCTATATAAGTTGTATCCTTTCAGTCTTGAGTGATTGAAAGCAGAACTACAGGTTTCATCTACTGTAAGAAGGTGGTTCACCAGTTTGTTAGTCCACTGTGCCACTCTGAATTCTACTCTTCTTATGAATACAACTTATCTGCAGTGGTTCTTGGGAGATAGTGCTATAGGCTTTGTTTTTTAACTTTTATTTTAAATTCAAGAGTAAAAGAGCAGGTTTGTTACATAGGTAAACTTATGTCATGGGGTTTGTTTACAGATAATTTCACCACTCAAGTATTAAGCCTAGTACCCTTCTGTTACTTTTCCTGATTCTCTCCCTCCTCTCACCCTCCACCTTCTAATTGGCCTCAGTCTGTTTTGTACCCCTCGATGTGTCCATGTGTTCTCATCATTTAGCTCCCACTTAGAAGTGAGAGCATGTGGTATTTGGTTTACTATTCCTGTATTAATATGCTAAGCCTTCTAATAGTACATAGCGTTTTACCACAGGAAGGCTTGTAGGAGATCATAGAAAGTTCTAAATTTTATGATGACAGTAACATAGTGTGCTTATATTAGGTTTATGTTGATTGTTAAAATGGGTTTTGAATAGGAAAACATGTCTAAGTGGATTTCCACCATGTAACCTTCCATATAAATGAGTAGAGATAATTATTTAGTCTTCCCCCAGATGTCTTGCGTCTGTATTAATCCTACAGCATATTCTCAATGAATTTAGTTTCTCACCTACTTTCAAATCAGAAATGAACCTCTCAACAAGGGAAATAACTTCGTAAACCATTCACCAAATGGTCAACTTTCCTGCCATTTTTAGGTTCCATTTCCTATATTTTAGGAAAAGAGGCAGCTCTTCTACCTAACAGTGTTTTCCAGTTTAAATTTTAGGTTAGAGAAAATTCACATATCTGTAACAGAGAAAATATAATTGTTAATAATCTTTGGTTATAAGTGACTGAAACTCAACTGAAAGTAGGCTGAACAAAAAAAGGAAATTACAAGAAGAAGACTTTATTAGACTGTGGAATCAAAAACGAACTCAAACCGTCCTTGTTATTAAGTCTCAAGAAGACATAGGATCAGGGATTTGAAGATCCTTTTTATCTATTATCATTTCTTTATTTATAATTTACTCTAAATGCCTATTATAGTTTGAAGTCACTTGCCTGATGGAAAACATTGTCATTAACAATTCTCAGCATTGCATTTTAGTACTTTTACCACAATACAAGGATTACTATTTTTTTTACAATGTCATATTGAAAAATTCTTTTTAAAAAGTTCTGTGGTTAGGAGTTTGGAGATACAATGGAAAATATCAGTTTTCATAGGGAACAATATTTTTGGAGTAGAAGGAGAAGAAATTTTCAGAAAAAGGAAGTAGGTACTACTTCTATAAGCACGGTGGAATACAAGGCACAAAGTAGAAGCAGCTTAAGATAGAATATTTTAGTGCGGTACCAGTTACACTGGCCTTATAGTCACAAGGTATAAATTTAAATCACAACTATACCACTTATAAATTATATGCTCTTGGAGGGGATGTTTAATTTTTTATATTAAATTCACCCCCACAAGAAAATAGTGATAATATCTACCTCACAATATTCTTATTAATAAAATAAGTTGTGGATGTGGTAGAGCAGAAGTTGAGGGACACATGATTGCTTTCGTGAATGACTGAAAGCAGGACAAAAATCTAGCATCACATACATGCACTCACACTCACAGTTTAGCATTCAGACTGTGTTGCTCAGATGACATGGAGTGACAGGGATGAAAAAAATGATGAAGCCTATAGTTTTTCTCTACATGCTCAGTACATTCACAATTACATTTCTTAATGAAACAAAATATGAATAAGGAGTGCAGTGTTTTTTTTTAAGTTGGACTCTCGTTGAGCAAAGCCTGAGGTAGAGACTCAGATGTGTGTAATTTATTAATGAATGCTTTCAGGAGACAGGGAGCAAGGAAAAGTAGCATAGCTAAAGGAAGGAGATAAGCAAGTGCACAGCCACAGCTGGAGCTTAGCTTCAGAAGCAAGAGGGTCAATATTTGCCTATGGCCTGCATCCTGGGGAGCAGGGGCCATTTTCTTCATGAGACATTTCCTACTGAGTTGAGAACAACACCCTGCAGAATGCAGAAACCATGAACAACGAGCAGCCAACATTCACAGGTGCACAGTTATGTAAAATGATCTGGGCAAAACACCAAAGACATAAACAGTATCTTCCATAGAGTCCCCTCTCCGGTCTCACTGAAGTATCAGTTTTTCTCTGATTAAAGTGTAAGTAAGACATAACCTCCCTCTTTCTCGGATAATTTAAATTGAGTGATGGATCTCTTCCTAACACATCAGACACATTTTAATCAAATAAGAAATGAAATTATTGTATCTTTTTGGGAAATTTGCACTTATAAAATGGAATCAGACTATATATGTACAGACAGCCATCATTCTTCAAAAAATGCATAAACCTATTTTTTGAGCCTTCAGACCTTGTTCATAGCAAAAGGAGAGTGAAGGAACTGTCTCTTCCACTAATTCAGACTAGTTATTCATGGGTAGATATCTGGGGATGGCTTCAACATCAGAGCTAACAACAAGGGTAGTAGGATAAGAATGAGAGCAAGACAGAAGGAGGTACTGACTGTGTCTGTGTCTTCTCATTTTTCCATGATTCCTCTTCTCACATTTTTTGTTAAAAGTTTGTAGGAAGGAACTGTCTTGGGGAATAAATATGCGTTTGTGGTCTTTGAGACAAACTCATGATCATGTGATGGAGAAAGGAGGAGCCAACGAGACTTTGGGATGATAAGTGATTAGGTCACTAATCAAAGATTACATTATTTTTTTGCAGGAAAATTCCTGGACTTCAGTGACCAAATTTATAGGTTCCCATTGTTTAAATGGACATCTGCAGAGGAATTCATAAGAGTTGGAAATTGGATTTCATATAGTAAACCAAACTCTATTCCATTTCACTCAAACCAACTAATAATTTTATATTCTTATTGCTGTTCCTATCTGCTAACTTTATACCATGTAATAAACATGTTAGTTACGTTATAGACACACCAATAGATGGCTAAGGTATTGTTATCACAATAACTTAGCGGAAATCTTAGAGAAATATTCAATATACAGGAATGCACCAAAAATTGTGCAAACTACATTTAGCTAAAAATTGGGGCTTAAAAAGATGCCTTAGGGAAATCTGAAACTCTATTTTAACACCTATTTTACCAAGACATATGAGCATGCATGCTAGATATGAGACTTCTTTGGTCTCCTCCTATATACCAGAGTTGTTACATTCTGTGAGCATGACTGTGATGGTCAGAGATCAGGTTCCAGTTCTATGGGTAGTAAAAAGGTGAAGAATACCATTCCGAATCTGCTTGGTCTTCACACCATATATTATAGGATTCATTAGTGGAGGGAACAGAAAATAGACATAGCCCATAGTGAGGTGAACAATATGTGGAACATGCTTTCCAAAACGATGAATCAGAGACAATCCAATCACTGTGACATAGAAAACCAGGACACAGCAGATATGGGAGACACAGGTATTGAGGGCCTTGGCCCTCTCCTCTCTGGAGGCAATGCTCAGGACAGTCTTGAGTATCAACACATAAGTGATGAGGATAATCAGAGAATCCAGCACAAATATAAAGACTACAAGCACAACTGGGTATACTCGGTTGAAGGTGGTATCAGCACAGGCCAGTCTAATGACATCCTGGTGAAGGCAGTATGCATGTGAAAGAAGATGGGAGTGACAATAGGGAAAAAAATAGAGGGGTGTGATTGGGGGAATAACAGATACAAATCCTCTCATCAGAACTCCCAGTCCAATCTTCATTATTCGAGTGTTAGTAAGTATACAGATATATCTAAGAGGGTTGCAGATGGCAATAAAACGATCATAGGCCATGACGAGCACAACACCAGACTCCACAAAGGCAAATGAGTGTATAAAGTAGGCCTGGGAAAAGCAGGCTGCACTTCCAATCTCCCTGTGATCCAGCCAGAGGACTCCCAGCACCGTGGGCATTGTGGTCAGCGTCATCCCCAGGTCTGTGGCAGCCAGCATGGCGAGAAAGAAGTACATGGGTTCATGAAGACTGTGGTCTTCCTTAATGAGAAGGAGGAGGGTGCCATTGCCAAAAAGGACAGAGATATAGATGAAAAAGAAAAATATGGAAATCCAGTGATGAGTTGCCTCCAAGCCTGGAAAACCAGTCAACAGGAAGGAATGGGAGCTGCTGTTGAACCACATCCTGAGTTTATATATAAGAAATGTCTTTCTCTTTCTGTTGTTACCACAATGCGCAGTTCTAACTTCAAGGGAGCACTTTGAATATATCATTTTCATAATTTTTTCCTGAAGACAATAATGACATCAATATAAGTGATTTTTTTCTCAAAACACATTCTTAGGCTTACCTGTAGTGTTTAACTGCACATTCCAGGTGCTATCTCCTACCTACTTAATCAAATTCTTGGACTTTCAAGTGTCTCTATGCATTTAAGCATTCTCTCCAAAAAATTTTTTATGCAAACTTCAACTTCTAAACTGTTTCCCTTAACTACACAGATATTAAAGAATACGTATTCTATGGGGCATTTGAGTGGATTTCAAGGAACCCAACACTAACTTTTTTCTAGTCTACTACCTAACCTGTAACTTCTTTCACAGTAGTGATCTCTAATCCGCATTTTCCTCTATATGAAGACTTATCTGAATTATCAGCTGAAGTCTCCACAGCCTAAGAGGGAAACGTGTGGGAAGAGAAACTCTTCCACTACCACTGTAGCTGAGGAGCAGACAGATTGAGAGAGAGATACGTGACCTCCCGATTTCATGGACTAGTGATGGGGAACAGACATTCATGATCAGTGTGAATTACCCTCTTGTTGGAGCCTGCGGTACTACTCACTCCTTGTGACAATGGCTCAGGCTAATAGCTAGCTAGATAGTCATAGACTTTTTGGCTGGAATAACTGATTAGGCCAGCCAAAGACATCACTGAAAATAGTGTATCTCTTTCAGTTTAAACATCTTACTTTTTTTTAATTTACAAGTAGTGTATTTTTCTTTTTTAATTATCTTTCTGTAGGGCCACTGAAGCATCTCCCTAGAATCTGATCTCTTTCATTTCAAGCTCTCCATTTGTATTTACACAACCGTCTTCCTGGTTTCCTTCCCTTTATCCTCAGTCATAGGCTTCTGAATCTGTTCTCCCCGGTATTGTGTGAGAGCAATTTCACTGCTTAAACAGGGTGCTGTCTTTTACTGAAGAGATTAGTCCTTTGAGAAGGCTTTACTCTCCCTTCTGACACCAGACTAGGGGCTTCTTGCATGTTGACATGGTGTTTTCTTGCTTGGCTCAACACTTGGCAATGTATCTAATATGTGGCTAATATACATTCTTTAATTCACCTAATATGTTTGAATACCCATCATGTAACAGCCATGACGTTTAAAGCTCTCTGGAATTAAATGGCAATAAGACAAAATCCCTAATCTTAGAAACCATAAATAAAGTTGAAAAATAAATAAGACAATTTTAAATGAATTTAAGTACAAGTTTCACATAAAACAGTACTACTTAATGGAGATTAATTCGATGATATTGTATACAGGCTAGGATAGCAGTTTGAGGGGCTTAGAACTCCACCTATGAGGAGGTTCCATTTGAGCTGAGACCTGAATAACAACAGCAAAAAAAAATCTGACCATATACAGACGTAGAGGAAGACTGTTCCAGAGGGAAAATCAGTGTGACTAGAGTTTGGTAAGAAAACAGGAGAGGGACAATAGATAATGTCAAAGAAGCAGGTAGTAATCAGGTGTCACAGGGCCTTACGGACCACAATGAGATGTTTTGTTATGTTTTGCTTGTACTGTAAATGTAGTAAAGACAACATCTGGCAAATCACAATGGAAAATAGTGATGTGATATATTCTGATTTGTATTTTTAAATTACTCACTTAGACTGCTATGTGAAGAACAGTAAGCAAGAGATAAGAGATGAGATAGAGAGCTACTTTAAAAATCCATATGAAGAATGATGGTGACCTTGACTAGGAAGAAACAGGGAAAATGAAAAAAAGAGAAATAATAGAACACTTCAACAAACACAGACACATTTTTGAGGTAGTGTCAAGATTGCTGACATATTAAAAACGGGAGTGAGGAAGAATGAAATGAGGTCTCACCTAGATTTCTGCTAGAGCAAATGAAAGAAAGGTAAAGGCATTTACCCAAAAAGGAAGTCTGAGGAGGATCCATATCTACTTGTGAGGAAATCAAGAGTTATTAGTAAATATAGCTGAATTAGAGCAAATCCATGCCTTGCTTTTTTTTCTTGTCACATACCAGAACAGCTTCTTCAAGTTGTTTTTATCCTAAATTAAAAAGATGTTCTTATCCAAATGTACCCCTTCAGAGTTTCTTTGTCAGCGTAAGTCACTACCCTAAAAATGCTACCAAAGAAAATGATCCTCTTACCTTCCACCCATACAGATGAGATCTAACTGTAATCTTTGCAGTGAAGAGGTGCCAGACAACTGGGCATGAGGCAACAACTCAGCATTTTTGGCTTGATGTTAAGGAATAAAAAATTGAAAGAATCATTTTTCAGCATCCATATTCTGTCCTAAGACTGAGAGACATAAACCAGAATGCAGCGCCTATTGAAACATATGATGAGTGGTGTATATTCTCCAGTTACTAGATGCAAACATAATCCAGCTTAGCTCCTCCTCTTCTGTGTTCTACATACAACTTCTTTTCTCTGTAAACACCCTTACTTCTCTGACCTTTCAGCAATAATATCCTTTAGCCCAATCTCTGGCTGTATCTCAACTTTGTGAAAAATTCCTTGCTCTAAAAGAACATGCAGCCCAAGTGATGAATCAGTACAGGGAAAGCTAACCGAAGTGTAAGGGAATGATTGCATTTCGCCAACAACCTGCAACTTAAAGTTTCCCCTTCTCCATTTCCAAGAATTCCATGCAGACGTACCTTGTAATGCAACTAGAATAGTGATCTATACAATCACTCTACTTCATTTTGTGGAAAATTCACATGTCTCCAGCTAGTCGCTGCTCTTGGTTTCTGAGAAGAAAGACCATGAGGGAAGAGACAAAAGCTGAGGAAAAAACATAGGGAAGGAAAGAGATTACAAAGACTGAGGATAGAGCCAAGAAGAAGATGCTAAATTAAACAGCTAGAAAATCAGATAAACTTCTGCCATTTACAGCCATAATTTTTCTCTGGTTTGTTTGAAAAGTAAAACCTAGTAGAAGAAAGAGATGCCTTCCTGTACATCTCTTAGAAAGGAAAGGAGACATATGAGAGATTCAACCACATTCACATCACTGAGGACAGAAGGTCTTAGGTACTTGGAATTGCTTTTGAAGTGCTATCAACTTCAGGCTGGGATCTGTGCACACATAAAGCTGTGCACTATTGAGATCCTTCACTTATCTTTATCTCTCTCCAGAGCACTTATAGAGGAGTCTCCTAGTACACTCTTTACACAGCTGGAGGTATTACACCATACTCACCTTTACCGTAATTTGATTGATGATGAGGAGGAGCAGGGTTATTGTGTCTTACCTAAAGACTCAGATCCTGTGGTTCTTTCACAACATCTGATAAGCGAGCCAGTCACTGAGGTTATTAATAAAGACAGCGCCTTCCCAGGTGTCTCCCTTTTATAGCCAACTTAGATCTTAAGAAATATTTCCTCTGTATTAACTCCTTCTATGAGGGAGCTGGAACACTTAATTAGTCCCCCAAGCTCTTAAATAATCTTTTTCCAAATAAGTTACTGGGCTAATCAAGCCAATGGTAGGAGCTTTATGTGTGGGGAATCAGAGAGCCTGTCTTCAGAGCCCCAGCAGACCCTGGTATCACCTTTGGGAGGCAAGTTATTCCCTACATTTACTTCAAAGGTGGAATGCTTCCCAGTTTATCTCAAGAGGAAGCTATACATCTTCTTGGCCTACATAACCTGAATTTCAATAATATATCCTGCTTGGTTTATATCAGAGAAAGCTTGAAAGCAGAAAGCTAGATAGAGTCAATATAATAAAATAGAGGCAGCCTTCTCTAGAACCCAATGTGAACCCACAATCTGTGGTTATCACTAACTAGTCCCTTGCTGGGTTTGGCTTACCAGAAGTTTTCTCTTTTCCAGGGAAAGCAGCAGGCATACTTATCACATGGTGCTTCAGCCAAGCACACCACGTCACTTCAGTCCCAGGGTCCATAATATTTCTGGTTTTCCCTCCAATCCTGACAGGAACCACTCTGCCTGCTACTAGTTTTAAGGGGAAATATACAAATATACACAAATATGTAAAATATATAAATATATTACCAGAAGAACAAATTTCCTTTCACTGAATAAATTTTTCAGCTGTTACTAAGCTTTGTTATAATTAATGTAATGCTCAGTGCAAATCAAAGACTCTCACTAGCTGTTCTGAATTGAATCATGTCCCAACCCAAAATTCATATGCTAAGGTACTCACCCCTAGTACCTGAGAATATGACTGTATTTAGACATAGGGTCTTGAAAGAAGTAGTTAAGTTAAAATGCGGTCATTAGGGTGCATCCTAATTGAATATGACTTGTGTCCTTATAGGAAGAGGAAATTTGGATATGGACAGATACAAAGGGAAAACCATGTGAACACACAAGGAAAAGATGGCCATTTACAAGCCAACGAGAGAGGCCTAAGAAAAAACCAACCCTGCCGACATATTGACTCTGGACTTCTAGCTTTCAGAACTTAGAAAAAATTAGTTTTTATTGTTTAAATCATGCAGCCTATGGTACTTTGTTATAGAAGCCCCAGAAAATTAATTCCCTAGCAATGTAAACATGGGCAAGCTACTTACCCTTTTCAATAGTGAATGTATATTTCAGTATAAACTTAATAAATATGTATAGAAATTAATGCTGCCTATTACAAAATGTTGATGATACACTTAGGCTTATAAGACATTCTTGGATATTTTCTCAGAGAAATGAATGCTTATGTCTGTACAAAGATCTGTATATGAGTGTTAATAAAAGCTTTTTGTTCTTTTTCATTGCTGAAGACTTGGAAAAACCCAAATGTTCGTCGATAGGTGAGTACATAGACTGTGGTACAGCCTGCAAGAGATTGCTGCTTAGCAATAAAAAACAACAAACTATTAACACGTGGAACTGGTGGATATATGTTAGGAAAATTCTGCTGAGTGAAAATAAGGCAATGATTTCATCTATGTAGTTTTACTGAAATGTTAAAATTATTGATATGGAAATCAGATTAGCTGTTGCCAGGGGTTAGAGACAAAGGGAGAGGGAAAAGGAAGAAGGGTGGGTGTTTCTAAAAAGAAGTAGTATGAGGGAGCCTTGTGGACATAGGTTTATTCTGTATTTTGACAGTGGTGGCATGCACATTAATCTAAATATGTAATAAAATTGCATAGAACTATATCCATATGCACAAATATGACTGCATGTAAAACTGATGACATTAAAATAATCTGTGTGAATCATATCAATGTCAATTTGCTGGTTCCAATAGTTATTCAAGGTATAACCACTAGGTAAAAACAGATTGAGATGTCCACAGGATCTCCCTGTATATTTTTTGCAACTTCTTATGAATCTATAATTATTTCAAAATGAAAGGTTAAGCAAACAAATGACCTGAAAGTGAAGGGTTTATTTTTTTTCTTTCTTATATGGAAACTTTACTGAAGCTCTGGATAAGCCTCAGTCTACATGAAACTTTGGTGACCACATGTGCTGTTGAAAAGCAGTAAAACCCTGCAAATACTTTTGTAATATCTGGATAATAAGTTTTAATTGTTCACTGGCTTGTAAGTGATGAGAACTGGAATTAGATTGGACATATAAATCTGAAAGGTCTTGGGAAATGACCTCCAGATATAAGATACTAACAAAGAAATTGTTGTAGACATGAGATATGTAGCCTAGAATCCCCTTTAGAGAAAGACTTTCTGGCCGGGCACAGTGACTCACGCCTGTAATCCCAGCAGTTTGTGAGGCCGAGGCCGGTGGATCACTTGAAGTCAGGAGTTCCAGACCAGCCTGGCCAACATGGCGAAACCCCATCCCTACTAAAAATACAAAAATAAACCAGGCATAGTGGGAGGTACCTGCAATTCCAGCTACTCCGGAGGCTGAGGCAGGAGAATCTCTTGAACCTGGAAGGCAGAGTTTGCAGTGAGCCAAGATTGCCTCACTGTACTCCAGCCTGGGTGACAGAGAATGAGACTCTCAAAAAATAAAAAGAGAGAAAGAATTCCTGCCTTGCTCTGGGAATGTGGTCAGCAGACAGTCTTCAACTCTCAGCTCATACAGGACCCTCAGCTGCACAGAACCACTTCGCCCAAGGTCAAGACCTCTTTGAGGCAACTCACATCTGATGACTAAGGCAGGGTTTTAAAAACCTGGCCATTTCCCCCAACGTGGGGTAATATTGTTGGGTAACACTTGCTCCAGAGTTTTTTCCTAGATTGATCAAACCTTTGCCAGCCCGAATCTCAGTTTGATTTCTTCCTCTGACCAATTCTACCTCCTCCTTCTTTTCTTCAAAGGTATTGCTTTCTAACAAATATGTTTTACTTCAAAAAGTGTCAGTATCTACTTCTGGGTAGCCCAGACAGTGTCAGGAGTATAGTCAATTATCAAATAGCTTGGTTATCTGTAAAATGCATACATTTGGTTATTTAATGAGACTATAAATGTTCTGGATAGGGAGCCATTATAGGGGATAAAATATATCACCACAAATGTGATTCCATGTCTATTTCTGCTAACAAGATAATGTTGTAACTATGTGAGACAATGCAAGAGGGTGGATCTAGCTATGGTTGTGATTTCCAGAGTCATTCTGGGAGCACAAAAATAATGCAGGCTAATCAAAGGCACAAAATTAATCTGGGCATGAAAATTTTTTGTCCTCACCTCATGCCATAGGCAAAATTCAATTTGTAGTGAATAATAAAATAAAGATATTATGAGATAACAGAGCTATTTTTATTCACTGATTTTGAATTTAAGATGTCTTAACTATTACACACAAATAAAATCCCATAAATAAGTCTGAATTGAAATTAAAAACTTATTTTTGTGAAAGTTATTATTAGGAGAATAAAAATGCCTGGTATAAGTTGTAAATTTGCTGTTCTTATATCTGGCACAAGAGTTGTATCAATAATTTATAAATAAAACCTCAAAATTAATAAGAGAATAATAGACAACCTACTTGTTTTTGAAATGGGTAAAAGTCTGAAAAAGGTATTTACAAAAGAGGCAAGTGATCAATAAACATATGAAAATAGATACAATGTTATTCATCATGAAGGAAATGCAAATCCAAATTACATTGAGATACCAGTACACATGCAGTAAAATGACTTCTTCAAAAACCCCAAAACATATAGTGTTGTTAAAGATGTAACCAACTGTTAGTAGAATTTATTTTTAACAATTTATCACTTTAGAAGCTATTTGACAGTATCTACTGTAGATAAGCATATATTTACCCGGGGAGTCATTCCCATGATGAGGCCTAATAGAAATTCATATGTATATGCACAAAAACAAACAATCGAATAAACATGTAGCAGAATTATCTAAGTAGCATTCTGTGACAGCCCCAACTATTACTCTTAACTATCAAGAGCAGCAGAGTAAATACGGGGTATATTCATACAATGGTAATATTGTATAGGAATGAAAATGAACAAACTACTACCACACAAAAACGTACAGATATTTCTCAAAAACATAATGATGAGCATAGAATCAAGACAGGAAAGAAAAGATAGACTATAATTCCACTTACATAAAGGTGACAATTTAGTAAAAGCAATCTGGAAGGTGAACGTGAATGGAGTACAAATTAATTTCTGAGGTGCTGTTAAAGTTCTAGTTCTTGTTCTGGGTGGCAACTATGTGAGTGAACTTATTCTGCAACAGATTCATTGAGCTAGACCTTTATGATGTGTTCACATTTCTTTATGTAAATTAACCTTGATAATTTTTTACTAAATAACAAAAGGCTCATTTAAGACCTTCCTGCTCTGTATAATATACTTTCTCAATACTGTTTTCATCAACATTGTATCAGTAACCAAATATTTAATTTAATTTAATTTATCAGTCATCAAAATAAATTAAATCTCACCATTTGCTGAATGAGAAAACAAATGCATTTGTGTGTTCATCGTATATCCTTTATACATACATCTGTATTACTATTTACAGATGCTGAAAATATATATTTGCTAAGCAGAATAGTGCTCATGGGGTAGTGGTTTAATCTAGAAGTGAAAATTGCTCTCTCTAAATCAGAGAACTATTAAATTGCCTGTAAGGTCATCTATCTCCAATGGTAGAAATTGGGGAATATAACATTGACACGGTTTAATCACTTGAACATCTATGTGCCATAAAATTATGAAAGATAGAGTCTGTTTCTCACATAGTTCACTGTGCAATAATGGAAGATAATCCAAAATGCAAACAATTAAAGTAAGTTTAATTGGTTATGACAGAATGACAATACTTGAGATGAATTGTTTACTAAATGTTGAGTACCATTTCAAGTGCTTTCTGTTTAAACTCTACACAATATCTTCATGTGATGGCAATTATTATATGCGTTTTAGAGGTAAGGACTATGAAATACAGTGAGGTAAAATAATTCCAAAGTAGCACAGCAAGAGCCAGAGCCACAATATAGACAAAGCATTCAACTTCCAACAGAGGAAGGACCATTAGCAATGTAATGCCTGTCCTCCACACCTTAGTCATAACAATTAAAAATGACCTCTTGGCCAGGTGCGGTGGCTCACGCCTATAATCCCAGCACTTTGGGAGGCCGAGGCGGGTGGATCACAAGGTCAAGAGATCGAGACCATCCTGGTCAACATGGTGAAACCCCGTCTCTACTAAAAATACAAAAATTAGCTGGGCATGGTGGCGCATGCCTGTAATCCCAGCTACTTAGGAGGCTGAGGCAGGAGAATTGCCTGAACCCAGGAGGCAGAGGTTGCGGTGAGCCGAGATCGCGCCATTGCACTCCAGCCTGGGTAACAAGAGCGAAACTCCATCTCAAAAAAAAAAAAAAAAAAAAAAAATTACTTCTTGGTCTGTCTTCTTAGGAGAACGTGGAGATTGAGGCTGTAGAGAGAGGGATAAGGCAAAATCAAGGACTAGAAAGGATTGCTCCCCTCTCCTGGGATCCAGTTCTCTGAGACAGGGCTCTGGGCTCACATTGGCTGCAGTCAGACATCAGCACTTGGGGAAAAAGAGTGTGATCGGAGAAACTCTTTACTTCACCAAAATGGATGTCCTGTCCTCCTTTAATTTTCACACATTCCTGATTTTAAGCACAGGGACTTGGAGTTCTCAAAGACAGCTAGAAAAAAGGCACCCCAAGAATTTTCTGGTCCAGATCCCTAACTGTTCTATTTTGACTTTCTTGTCCTGATAGAAACCACTCTCCTAGCAACGGGGCTCCAGTAAAAGCCAGGACACAGACAGATATCTTGGGTTGTGCTGTTCAAAGCCTAATACTCCCAAGGCTGCGGCCAGAGATAATAGATAAAAAGATGGAAGGAAGGAGGTTGAGGGGTGGGGAGAGGAGGGAGCAGAGAAGGGAGAGAGGGAGGCAATAATAATTATCTAAATCAGGAATGGTCTCTGGGGAGGAGCTTCTAAAATAAATGTTCCTACCAGCCAAACTTATGTGCAGATTCTGAAAAGATGATGCCCAAATCTTTCATGAAGCTAAAGATGTGAGATGCATGACTATTGAAACTGAAAAATGAAAGAGAAAAAAATTTCCGGTCAGTGAGGATATTTAATGAATCTTTTCTGTAAGATCTCATTGCAGGAACCAAGGCAGAGAGACAGGGAAATTGAAGCTGATTTCTCAGCAAGAGAAGAGTAATAGTGTTGTCTGCCAAGAGTAGCTGTATATAGTGGGCATGGGTCCTAAAGACTCCCTGACATCCTAAACCTTGGTTTCTTTGAGAGTTACCTCTTCAAATATAAAAAGGGTAAAACATAGATTCTGGAACACATGAGACAAAGAATTCTGGAAGCAAACCCAAGCATGGGTATTGACTCAGGTATGAATTATGGGATTGTATCAATTTATCTCTTCCTGACTGATTTCTGGTTTCCATTCTAACCCTGAGAGTCCCCCTGCCCCTAACCCCATGCCTGTTACCCTAGAAGCCCAGATAAGCACCAAATATGGAATCATCTCTTCCAAATTCTTGAGGAGGTATACATATGTAATCATCAGAGTTTCAAATACTTTTTAGAAAAAGTCACTATCTGACTATGTGACTTATAAACCAATTCAAAATTAAGTTTGGATGCAGATTGGGTCATGTGTGCCTCTGGATCAAGGATAAAAAATAGAGATTCA
This sequence comes from Aotus nancymaae, assembly GCF_030222135.1. NCBI lineage: Eukaryota > Metazoa > Chordata > Mammalia > Primates > Aotidae > Aotus > Aotus nancymaae. The sequence goes on along the minus strand of NW_026988473.1, from coordinate 54,394,636 downwards.
CATAGTTGTGTGACTTAAGCACCTGGAAAAGTTTATATTGTATAGTAGGCATCCACTATTCTTCCTCCATCTTCTTTTGCCTGCTTTATTCTACCCACACTGGCAGCTGATTAGATGGTACCCACCCAGATTTAGGGTGGATCTGCCTCTCCCAGTCTACTGACTCAAATGTTAATCTCCTTTGACAACACCCTCACAGCACACCCAGGAACAATACTTTGCATCCTTCAATCCAATCAAGTTTACACTCAATATTAACCATTACAGGAAGGATAAGAGACAAAGGTAAGAGGGTTAAAAAAAAGGATGGAGAGATTAAGTGCTTGAGTCAAAAAAGAAGATAAGGAAAAGTGAAGGAAAAAAGCCAAGGGGAAGGTGAGAGAATATGTGAAAGTTAACATCTGAATGGGCTCTCTCTCAGGTGTCTGCAAAGAGCCATCAGTTTGTGTGGCAGAGTTTGAGACTTTGAGAATTAACAAGTTTTCTTGTTAATAAAAACTCAAGTCTATTCTATGACAGGGAACCTGGGAGGTGAGTAGCTGCAGGAATGAGGCAAAAGTTTTAGATTTGTATTCCCTCCATATCTCACAGATCATCTCATGTACCACAAAAGCAACTGAGCGAATCAAGTGAAAGCACTCAGTTTTTCAATATGAAAGCGGAAAGGACAAACAGCTATGGTAAGGATTCTACCCAAAAAACAAGGTGTATATAATGCCCCTGTGCAATACTTGACACGTGGTAGAAATTCAATTATTTGTTCCTTACATTTGCTTCTCAGCTTTATTTTCGCTATCTGGTCTTCCTACTCCTGTTTTCTTTTTATTATTTATTTATTCATCATATGTTAATTTAGGAGTAATACAACACAATTAACTAGATTAAAGTTCTGTATTACCTTTTCCCATCCAGCTTTGTTTAGGTGTACTTGAAATTTGCTAAGAAAGCATATGTCACATATTTTCACTACCAAATATATTGATGTTATTATGTGAGATGACAGATACATTAATTAGTTTGATTATGGTAATCATTTCACAATGGACACCTGTAATAAAACAAGTTCTATACTTTATGTACAATTTTTATTTGCCATACCTGCTTCTTTAATCCTGCATAAGCTGAGTGTTGTCTGAGTCTTTCACTGGCAGGTGGATTGAGCAATACCTCCTTTTCTCACTTTTTGAAGACAGAGTTGCTTACCCCACAACAACCCTCAGTCCCAGTGCCGTAGGCTCAAAGTCACTTTTAGCTGTGTCAGAAGTTCCCACACCGACTCATCACTCTTTTCTCCTTTCCCTTTCCCACCAAGATATATCACCTTTTATCTGCTTAGAGAAACTATAGTTTAATATTTTTATTTAAAATCAAACACAGACTCCTAAAAATCTCATCATCATCTTATATCTGTTCCTAAAGATTCCATTAAAAAAATGAAATCATTTGACATACCTCTGAGTGAATAATCCTGACATGTACCCACCAGAGAAAGGGAAAGGAGGCTCTTCTCTGAAACAATAACAAAAACACACACAAAAAAAATTATCTACTCTTTACAAAACATTTCCCCACACTTTGTGTCAAGAGAATGACTGAAAAAACAGAAATCACTAGTATGGTTTACTGGTTATGTCACCGAATGTCAAGATTAAACGACTTTCCCATGATCATTATTGTTAGAAAGAGCAGAACTGGAACTTCAACAAATTCTTCTGAAGATAAAAGTCCAGTAATCTTTGATTCATTACTTTTGTGTGCAGAAGGAGGTTTTGTAAGTCATGCATAAATTTGCATCGATATGTTCTTTCTATAGTATATGAGATGTATAGTCCAAACCAACCATAGGGGATCATGGGACTATTTTCTCTGACTCATGCCACCAACACACACTTTATGTATTCTCAGAGGTTGGCTGCCTGGACCACCTGAAATCTTAGAATTCTAATGAATCACAGAGCGTTCTCACTTTCGTTAAATCCCATCAGACTCCATAGCTTTAAAAAAAATTCTCATTGATCTTGCCTAAGTTACCAATTTTTATATTCGCATCCCCAAGTAAGTGATATGCAACAGTAGTTTTTTTCTGATGCTGTTATCGATTAGTGCCCTCAAATGCTTATCATCAAAGCCACATTTTATTGCTTATTCTTAAATTTATATTATGAAAATTTGAACTTTTTGAAGGAGCACATCAATAACTAGGGTAACAAAGCTGGGCAACATAGAGTTCTGTGTGCTTTGGAAACACACACAAATAAGTCACTCTTTTATGTTACTTTCTAGCTACCCAAAAGTCTCTAGAGTTTCACCAGTTGAATTTTTCCTCCAGACATATTGAAGAAAAGTCAATCTGTAAAATTTACTATTTTATTACATTTGCTCATATATTTCTTACTTGTGTATTTGTTTTTCCATTGGATGTGTATATCTACTCTTCCAATAGAACCATTTTTCTACTGATCTTTTAGATCTCACAAAGTCTAAGAAACCTTTACCTCAATACTACCAGTCAAGATGAAGAGCACCATGAAAAGTGACCTGTAAGTTTCAGGCCATTACAGTGCTTTTCAAATATAGTGATTTCTTCTTTCATTTTGTTTTTATTTTCTGGGTTATATGATTTACAATGAATTCAACAATGTTTATTCTGCATGCATAGCTGTATCCCCAGCATATTATCCTATCATCTTACATATAGTAAACTAATATCTTCTTCATACATTCTATTTTCCCATACGTCGGAATCTCTCACAAATGACTAAATTATCATCTTTGTTGTCACTGAAAATCAGGCTGGTGAACATCAAATGAACAGGTAGAATTCTCAAGGAGCAACTTTTATACAACTGATTTCTATTGCATTACCTGGAGTAAATATTTTCCTCCTTGCAAGGCTGGCAATGAGGCTCAATAACACTGCTTCCACCTTCCAGCTTACTGGCTTCCCAGGCATGGAGAAAGCACATCACTGGATATTCATCCCATTATTGGTAGTCTACATCTCCATACTTCTTGGCAATGGCACTCTTCTCTTTCTCATCAGGAATGATCATAACCTCCATGAGCCCATGTACTATTTCTTAGCTATGTTGGCAGCTACAGACCTCGGAGTGACATTGACCACAATGCCTACAGTGCTAGGTGTTCTGTGGTTAAATCACAGGGAGATTGGCCATGGAGCCTGCTTCTCTCAGGCCTATTTTATCCATACTCTTTCTGTCGTGGAGTCAGGTGTCTTGCTTGCCATGGCTTATGACCGTTTCATTGCCATCCACAACCCCTTAAGATATACCTCTATCCTGACCAACATCCAGGTAATGAAGATTGGTGTGGGGGTATTGACAAGGGCTGGTCTGTCCATTATGCCAATAGTTGTTCACCTACACTGGTTTCCCTATTGTCAATCCCGTGTGCTCTCCCATGCTTTCTGTCTACACCAAGATATCATCAAGCTAGCCTGTGCTGACATCACCTTCAATCGACTCTATCCAGTTGTAGCTGTATTTGCAATGGTCTTGTTGGACTTTCTCATCATCTTTTTCTCCTACATTTTGATTCTCAAGACTGTCATGGGCATTGCTTCTGGAGAAGAAAGGGCCAAGGCCCTTAACACATGTATCTCTCATATCTGCTGCATCCTGGTCTTCTATGTCACTGTAGTTGGTCTGACATTTATTCATAGGTTTGGAAAGCACATTCCTCATGTGGTTCACATTACAATGAGCTACATCCACTTCCTTTTCCCACCTTTTATGAACCCAGTTATCTATAGCATTAAAACTAAGCAGATTCAGAGTGGTATACTTCACTTATTCTCCCTGTCTCACTGTAAGGCATAACTTTGTTTCACTGCTTTCTGAGGAATAATTCAGGAAACCTGGACAGGATAACAACATTGCTGGCATAAGTAACTAGAGAAAGTCATTTCAGTGAGAACTAACCAATCCCTCAGCATTTCAGTGGAAATCAACCAATTCCTCTGCTACTTAGAGCATTATTTCACCCTGCCCATCTATTGCTGATTTGTATATGATATAAAATATGTACAACACTAAGCACATATCTCAGTGCTCAACTGATGTTTTCTCCAGGTAGTTTAACTCACACTATTTCATTAGCCTATGGCTGGCACCATAAGTATACATACATACTTACACACACACACTATTATATATATTAAATTTATAATTTATGTATTTATAATTTAAACATATAAATATTTGTGATTTAAATATATATTGAATATATAACTTATGTATTTATAATTTATATAAACCTTGGGCTTGTCTAAGCTGTGGTGACTCTCTTGTACTCTCTTGCCCTATGGAAGATGTGAATTATTCTGCAGTACAAGATTATCTTATTCCCTTGCCCAGATGGGAGCCACTGCAGCTGGAGGTAGGCTAGTTGGGATGAGCAGCTAAGTAGTCTTCTCTTTTGTCTTTATGATATTGGCCCGGAAGGTGGAACATATTCATTTATCTCAAAAAGAACACTGTAAGAAGAGCTCCTATAAATTTCCATTGCTTTATATTTATGCAATTCATCTTCACAGACTGTCCTAAGGTAATATAGGTGATGTTTACTGCATTTGCAAATCATGTGTAACCATTATGTTTTCAGTGCTGTGTCATTTCAAATAAACCTTGGAAAATCTCTTACAATTACGTTAAAAATTAAAAAAAAAAAAAAGAAAAGTAGAGTCAAGGGAGGTAGGGTGGCAAAATTTTCTTAAAGGATTAATGTAATGCCCTGCTCTGATTCCTATAGCAACATATGTTTCAATACAGAGACAAGGTCCTGGAAGTTCTTTTAAAAATCTTCAGCAGGGCTGGGCACGGTGGCTCACGCCTATAATCCCAGTACTTTGGGAGGCCAAGGCGGGTGGATCACGAGGTCAAGAGATCGAGACCATCCTGGTCAACAAGGTGAAACCCCGTCTCTACTAAAAAATACAAAAATTAGCCGGGCATGGTGGCGCACGCCTGTAGTCCCAGCTACTTGGGAGGCTGAGGCAGGAGAATTGCTTGAACCCAGGAGGTGGAGGTTGCGGTGAGCCGAGATTGCACCATTGCACTCCAGCCTGGGTAACAAGAGCGAAACTCTGTCTCAAAAAAAAAAAAAAAAAAAAAAAATCTTCAGCAAAAAGGCCATCCTGCCAACATTTTCTTTTCTACCTCCATGTGATGCTAAAAATAAATCTTACTTCTGGAGATGAGGCTAATTCCCAAATCTAGATGCAGGAAGAAACCTTAGGGACTCCTGTTCCAAAGTTCCAAATCCCTCAGGCTGGGAGAATAAAGAAGGAGGGAGGACAGAGAAGTGGGCCTTTTGGGGGAATTTCTGAAACTAACGTTCTTTGCAACTTGGCTTCTGTGTATAATCTAAAAAGGTGGTGTTGGATCCAATATCCTGAACAGGTTTAGGGGTTTATAGTCACATCTATGACAACAATGAACAGGTCAGTAAGTGGCTCCAGTGTGTGTTGGTCTGGAGGCTCAGCATAGGCAACAGGGCATTGCAGGGCAGAATGGGCAGTAGACAGTTGGTTTATTGGAGATTGCAGAGAGGCAAAGGCAGTAATGTATCAGTCAAGATGTGATGGGGCAAAGAATGCATCATCCCAAGACTCCCTAAAGTCTTTAGAACTTGGCTTCTGAATAAACTCTTTTAGAAATTCCTAGAAGAAAGAAAAACCTAGACCTCCTTTTTCATTCCCTAGCAGAGAGATCTAGTTTGGAAAAAATCAAGTTGAATCTCCCTGGGAAGAGAGAAAGATACCTCTGGTGTAGCTCAGGACTCTGGTTTGGATCATCTGTTTCCTTTGTTGCTCTCTTCAGCTGCATAAACCAGCTTCCTCACTGCCTCTATGTGTTCCACCAAGTACTTAACTCCCAAAAAAGATGAAATTAGACTGAGGATGGGAGGCACTGTAATGAGAAGGGTATAAACTAATAGAAAGAAAAATTTGCCAAATAGATTAGTTTCAGATTGAGCAAAGCAAACTTTGACCTGAGATACAATGCTTTAAATTGCTACAGATTCCCAGAAAAGAGCCTAGTACCCATTAGGAAATGTATGCAAATCCTTGTAAACCAAAGTTAGAGAGAGCTTCTTGGCTCACTTCATTCCATGCTGAGGTATCAGCACTGCAGATTTTCAAGATCTCAGACACCCAGATAGAGAGTGATAGTGGATCTGGTGTCTCTGTAGGGGACTGGGAGTGGATAAGGAAAAGTGTTGACTATTTTTACTAGCAGGGAAAACTATCCAGATAAAAATGGTACTGGATGCTTTGGGCACAAAGCTATTCAGAGCTTTACCAAGCAGTCATTGTTTAGCTGTTTGTTTATCTAATGAGAAGCCTTTCTATTTTAGTAATTACTAGGTACATATACTATATTGGAGATTGAGTGATAAAAATAGTAATTTTGTGATAGTGATAGCTAGGGCTAGCAGAACCCTTCTTCTGCTAGTGGGCACTGAAATATTCTAGAAATTACAAGGGAATTGAAATATTCCAGAAATTCCACACCACATTCTTATGTTTATACCCTAAGCTACACAGAACCTTTCCCAGGAGCTAGGGTCTTTCACATTAGGTTGATTTTTTTAAAACTCAGATATAAAAGTTCAAAAAAGATTTGAATATATAATTCTCATTCTCTGTGATTCATAAACAGTTAATAGAGGAATTGATGAAACTGTTTAAAACACTGAGTTGTAGCCTGGAGATATAAAATTTCAACATAAAGAATGAACAGAATGACCAGAGGCAGAGGTACCCCCAGAGACAGTGAGAGCTGTATCTAAAGAGTACTGACATTAAGAATAGAGAAAAACATATATCTCATTATATCCAAAGGGTTACATAAGTTTTGAAATAACATGAAAGACCACAAACAATTAGGAAACAAAATTTTGACTTGCTTTAAATAAAAGCTTTTAAAAGATTTTATTTAAAACAAGTAAGCTTGTTCAAAAAATACAGGATATACATGTACATAGTGAAATGATTACTCCAATCAAGCAAATTAACCTATCACTCAATCCAACACCTTCCATAGTTACCTTTTGTTTTTTCTTTGTGTAAGGATATCTAACATCTACCGTCATAACAAATGTTTAGCTTACAGTACAGTATTAAGTCCTCATGCCATACACTAGTTCTCTAAACTTATTTATCCTACAGAGCTGCAAGTTTATAACCTTTGACCTACTTTTTTCTTTCTTCCCCTTTTTATGCTCTTTCTATGTATTTGATTTTATTTTCTTTTGAGACTCCACATATAAGTAAAATCATGCCTTTGTTTCTATGTCTGGTTTATTTCACTTAGCAAAATGTACCTAGGATTATACATAGTGTTGCAAGTGGCAATATCTCCTTTTTTAAGGCTGAATAATATTATATCATATATACATATAATATATGTCACAATATATATAGACCTGTCACAATTTCTTTATCTGTTCATCCGTGTATGGACACCACTCCCGATTGTTTTCATGAATTGGCTGTTGTGAATAATGCTGCAATAACATGAGAGGCAAGATATCTCTAAAAAACGCTGACTCTATTTATTCTGGATACATACACAGCAGAGGAATTTCTTCATCATACAGTAACTCTGTTTTTAATTGTTTAACAAACTTCCATACTGTTTTCTATAATGGCTATGCTAACTTACATTCCCACCAACTATGCAAAAGGGTTCTCCTTTCACCACAGCCTCTCCAACCCTTATCTCTTGTCTGTTTTGATAACAGCCATCTCAACAGATGTGAGGTGGTATCTTGCTGTGGTTTTGATTTGCGTTTTCCTGATGATTAGTGATGTTGTGTGCCTTTTATGCCTGCTGGCCATTTGCATGTCTTCACTGGAGAAATGTATATTCAGATTATTTGCTCATTTTCACTCAGGTTACCATTATATTTTTTGGTATTGAGTTGATTGAGTTCCTTATATATTTTTGGTATTCGACATGTATCAGATATATGATCTGTAAATATTTTCTTCTAAACCGTAGGCTGCCTTTTCCGTTTGATGATTGTTTCCTTTGCTCAGCAGAAGCTTTTTAGTTTGATGTTGCCCTGCTTATTTTTGCTTTTGTTACCTCAGCTCTGGCACATTTCACAGAAATAGAAACCAATTTGAAAATTTGTGTGAAACCACAAAATTTCAAATTGAGAAAGAAAAACCAAGTTGGTGGCAGCTCACTTTCTGATTTCAAATTATATTACAAATCTATAGTAATCAAAAAAGTATGGTACTATCATATAGACACATAGACCAAATTGAACAGAATAAAGATCCCAGAAATAAACTTACACATATACAGTCAACTAATTCTCAACAAGGCCACCAACATAATAGGGAAAGGGTAGTCTCTTCAACAAATAGTGTTGGGAAAACTGGATATCCAAATGCAAAAGAGTAAAACTGCACCTTTTCTTAAACTGTAACTCAACTCAAAATGGATTAAAGACATAAATGTAAGACCTGAAATCACAAAACTCCTAGGAGAACACATGTAGAGATAGCTGCTTGATATTGGCCTCAGCAACAAGTTTTTGGATATTATCTTGATTTGAAGAAAATTTTCATAGGAAATCTATATTGACAGATTTTTTCTTTCACAAATGAAGTTCCAGTTTTTTCTGTTTCAGGTCTCTGTTGTTTCCTCTAATAATTTTCTTCTATGCAATATTTCCTTTTCTATGTCTGCTTTTAAGATTGGTGTACATTTGTTGTTTATGCCATTTGTAAGATATGTGTTTAGTTGTATGTTTTATTTTTTAATTGACATTGCTCAAGATTTGCTAAAGATGAGAATTAACAAATTCTCTTTATGTCCAAATTTTGAAATATACAGTCAATAATTCTTCAAAAAAAATGTTTAACCCACTTTTTCTCTCCTTTTAGGATTCTAATTTCACATATGGTGGACAGCTTGATACTTTCCCACAAGTCTGGCTTTCTGGGTTTCTCTGCTGGGCTTCCTCTCTCACCATGCAATCTCTTTGCATGCACTAGCTCTTTGCTTTTTGCCATATTTGGAACCAGCATGAGACCTTTACCAGATGCAACCACCTGATCTTGGACTTTTAAGTCACCAGAATCATGAACCAAACAAAACTAAAAAATAATAATAAGCTACCCAACCTCAGGTGCTCTGTTATAGCAAAACAAAATATGCAAAATACCCTAAGACTTTAGCCCAACTTAGGGTGGGGAGAAGCGACGGTTTCCCTAAAGGGGACTGTCTGAAAAGTTTCCACAATGAAAATGAAAATTGGTTCCCTTTCAGAATGACTGAAGAGAGGTAGGATATTAGGAAAGAAGGCGTTCCTGAAAGAGTTACTGTGGGAAGATGTGGAGACTTCCTTGAAAACCTTCCAGATTCTCTGTGCTCACATAGATGCAGGTGTCAAGGGAGGCAGGGGATGGACAAAATGAATTGCAACATGAAAGTTTCTTTTTCTTTTTTTTTTTTTTTTGAGACAGAGTTTTGCTCTTGTTGCCCAGGCTGGAGTGCAATGGCGTGATCTTGGCTCACTGCAATCTCTGCCTCCCAGGTTCAAGCAATTCTCCTGCCTCAGCCTTCTAAGTGGCTGGGATCACAGGCCCCCACCACCACGGCCAGCTAATTTTCTTTTGTATTTTTAGTAGAGACAGGATTTCACCATGTTGGCCAGGCTGGTCTTGAACTCCTGACTTTAGGTGATCTGCCCACCTTGGCCTCCCAAAGTGCAAAATGTTGGGATTACAGGCATGAGCCACCACGCCTGGTCATCCAGAGGACCCTTTTGGCAATCCCAAAGTCTGTGGCTTTTTCCAGCCTGAAAGACCCACATCAATCTCACACCACAAAATGCAGTTCTTCTGGGGAAGGACTTGTTCTAACAGGCCTGAGAGTGAGTTGACCTTGTGGCCATTTTCTGTGACAGAGACACCTAAAAAGAGTCTGTTGTGGGTCTGGAGACACTGAGAACTCTATGAGTAAGGATTTTATTTAGGTCTGTGTCTGGTCAGAGTGGGGATTTAAGTCTTGGTCAATATGATTAAGACTCAAGGCCACACACAGAGATTTGTGTGAAATTATCATCTGAAATCTGAAAAAGCAGAGAAAACTAACTCTCTCCATCAATTTTAGGTTTTTACGTGGGTTTGTAAGATGTAGATATGTCTATTTTGTGCGTGAGAGAAAGGAAGATGATCCTCAAAGAATGAATTTGCTGGCAGCTTTTAGCTGTGTGGCGGATATTGAGGATATGGAAGGTGGTGCTGGAAGAAAAGGCACACTTTCTCAAGCCCTGAGGAGAGTAAGGCCTTAGTGCTGGTTAGAATTTAAGCCTATCCTGGGGCTGAATGCTCCCCCTGGTGGCCACATTGGAAAACCACAGTGTGCGTATAGACCTTGGGGGTTCAGTTTTCCTAGAGGAATCTCATATTTCACCAAGCCTGGCTCTGGGCTGGGTAAGTATCAATTCTGGATAGAGGTTTCTTAAACACAATTTATACTGGGCCACTGAAAGCCAGGCTTTCCACCCTATCTTCCCCCCGCCTAGCCTCTTTCTCTCTCTCTATCTCTCACTGTCACACACACACACACACACGCACACACACGCACTTTCAAACAGTATTACGTGCACTGAAAACCATTTACACATTTACAAATAAGCACACTATTATAGTGACACTTTTCACTTTTAGTAATGGTTTTAGATTCTTTAATAATGGATTCTAATACCTTAAAGGTTAAGGCCTGAATGATTCACACCAATATATTGAATCATCACCTTCCCCAGCCATCATGCCCTCGCATTCACTTCACCTAATACTCACAAGATTACCCACGGTGATAGAGAGAGGTCCAGAGACTGCTCCGTTGTTGCCCCCATCATCTCCTCTTGGCCTCCAGCCTTCAGAAACCACCTCTGCCTTCCTTTGGAAACTTTGTTGAACAATCTAACGTCTTTACTAAATGTGAGCTTCATAAAGGCAAGACCTGTAATGTTTATCTGCATATCTTCAGGTTACTGACCAGAGTTTCTCACAGGAGTCACTTAAGGCACGTGAGTGAAAATTGATGAGGATGTTTAATGTAATTTCAGCCAAACTTCAAAGAGGACTATTTTGTGATGTGATAAAAACAAATCTAAACATCATTTAGAGTGATAAGGAATAAAAAATGCTGAGTTTTTTCATTTGGTTTTCAAAAAACTATTGCTTGGGCACTGGTGCTTCAGTTACATAAATCAGAAAAATAGATTATGAAGCTACTATGCAGATGTTAGTTTACAAATTAAGCAAATGGCCGGGCGCGGTGGCTCACGCCTGTAATCCCAGCACTTTGGGAGGCCGAGGCGGGTGGATCACGAGGCCAAGATATCGAGACCATCCTGGTCAACATGGTGAAACCCCGTCTCTACTAAAAATACAAAAAATTAGCTGGGCATGGTGGCGTGTGCCTGTAATCCCAGCTACTCAGGAGGCTGAGGCAGGAGAATTCCCTGAACCCAGGAGGAAGAAGTTGCGGTGAGCCGAGATCGTGCCATTGCACTCCAGCCTGGGTAACAAGAGCGAAACTCCGTCTCAAAAAAAAAAAAAAAGAAAAGAAAGAAAAATTAAGCAAATATTACAAGTCTCTAGATAAATGGTAGGCTATCCATTAAACAGTACTGCTTATCTACATAAAAAGCTGTCAATTACATGTCTTCATCTAGCTCCATACATCAAAATAACATGTTTCCAGTGCAGACTTTAAATCCTTCCTGCATATTGCTAACAATGTACTCTGGTAAATATGATTATCTCTTGCCTTTTTAAACCCAATCATCAAAATGTGTACAATCTTTGACATGCTACATAAACCCCTTCAGGGTCTTGCCCCCGCCTACCTCTACTATTTTATTCCAAGATATTAACTGTCTTAAATGTTATCTTTGAGTACCAGAAAATCTTATAGTTCTCAAAACCCATAAACAACTTTTCCTCACCCCCATGTCCTTGCTTGTACTACTCCTCCTTTTTGGAAATACCTTTTTATAAAGCCTCATCTGTGGTTGATTCTTACCTAGTCTTCATAGCTCAGGTTGGGGCCTTCCCTGGCCCTCACCTGTGGTTCAGCTGCAACCCACAAATATTAATAGAATTGCTATGTCTATCTCTTACATTGCACTCAAGAGTTGTTTTCCCATCTTATACAGGATAGATGCCCTTGAATAATAGCAGTATTTGCTGTTGCTGGCAATAATAGCAGCATTGTTGCTGCTATGCTGTCCTTAGCTAGGATTCCAGTGAAAAAGGCCAAAATCACATTCTTAATAAATGCAGGATTTTCTCAAATTTTTCTGGTAGTGGTGCCCTCTCCTACAAGCCTAAATGAAGATGCTCAGCTCTTTCCTTCCATGCCCAAGCCAGAATCCTCTTCACAACTACAGTTTAATAAGACATTCTGCTCTCTTCATCTTGTCTTATCACCCTGACTCTGCTCCTACACTCTGGCCCTGATAACCAGCTACTTACTTGGGGTAAGGCGGTGCCACTTCTGTCTGGGTGTGGTCTGATCACACCGGCATGTCATAAACTTCCTGGGTCTCTGTCTTGATTTTAGGTCTATGTGCCCCATTTTGGAGCTCATCCCCACACAACTCTAATTGACTGTCTCCTATTTAAAGGATGTAATACCTTGCTTCATGCCAGTCTCCAAGAGTGTGTGTGCATGTTGGTGGTGGGGAGGTTGTATGTGTTTTGAAAGGAAAGAGAAACGTACACATGAACTGACTACATTTAATTCAGAGTCTGTAACATAGTCTACTTATTTTTTTTCTAAACGTTGATGGCATTTGCTACCACAAAAGTAAAGAAGGCAAAAAGTTTTGGAAAGGCTGCTTGCTGTAGGACTCACTGAAGGAATGTCCAGTGCATTCCAAGATGAACTAGAGAGCTCTGGGAAAGCCTGAGACATTGACCTGGACATTTGTTTGGGGTGGGATTGAATATGGAAGATTGACCTCTATGTCCAAAGATAGAGAGGCTGGCAGAGATGAAGGGCAATTTAATTATCTGGTAAATGGAAATATAAAAATAGACAGGAAAACGAGTGCAGGAGTGAGAGAAGCTTGACGCAGTGGTGGTTGTGGTGCTTCGAGGCAGATGTGCAATTTGAAACCCACTGTGGATATTGCATCCTCTTCATATACCACATGTGGCCTCTCTGGCAAACCACGGATCCATTCTAGGGGACAACAGAAGACAGTAAATAAAATGATAAGTCTTATGAATTGATGTCTTTATGAAATTTAAAAAAAAGCAGGATGAGGCAGTAGTACTTTTGTTGCAGCAGATGTCTGTCAGTAGCCAAAACCTGAGGACTGAACACTAAAAAGTTAGGGATCTTTAGCTTCAGGAGAGAGGGGTGGAGATAAAGAGGATTCCCAGCCCTGGGGACCCTTTGTTTACCATTAGGATCTCCCAGCTGGAGCCATGGTCCTTAGGAGGATAAATCCTTTTGTGACAGCCACAGCCTGGTGCCTCTCAAGGACCCTGTGCCATCCTTATCTATACTCTTCTTTATTTCTTTGGAACCCACTACTTGGCTTCACATTTTTGTTATTACCTGCTGGTGAGTCTCACTACTGTCCTGATTTTTCACTTGGAAAATGTAGTCTTAGAATCCAGGGTCCTTATAGAATCTCTTCTGATATTCTCAGAGTCTATGCACAGAACCAGAGCCAGAGAAAGGAACAAAAAATAGGACCTTCTCTTGCTGGAAAACAGGAGAGCTCAGCTGCAACATTCTGTTAGGAAGGCTTGGAGGCAGGGCTGCCTCACTCCCCGGATGAGTGCCTGCATAGCCAGGCCAGCCGCTTCCCGGATCATGTCCAGAGATTAGGATGTCAGAAGCCCTCTGGTCTCTATACTCCTTCCTGCTGAGCTATCTGGTACACACACCATCTCTTTTCTCTCATCAGCAAAACAGTCATTCACTTATTCAACAAATTATTAAATGCATTTTGTGTGCTGGTCCAGTGAACATAGAAAAGATCCCATCCTCAATCTGCTTATATTAATCCAAACATCACCTTGTAACTTCACCAGTATCCAGGATATGACCTTCCCCTTCCGAAATCCTCCTCTATCGTACTCAAAACAGGCATGCCTACAGATGAGTTTGACCATTGTGGAAATGTTCTCTAGGGGCTCAAAAATGAATAATCTGGTTCGGGTCCTTGTGTTTACATGCAGCTTCTTTTTCATATTCTCCTATTTACAAGAAACAATGTCCTCCATCAATATAGTTCATTTAAAAAATAACTAACATTAAATTCAAACAAAAGAATATTTAGACATAAGTAAGGTAAGGAGCCAATTACTCATTGTATACTGAAAATCTCTCTTTTTGGGAATTTTCTCCTGTGATCTAAGCTGAATCTACTCTGCCTTGAATATTATAAGTATGTTGTAATTAGACGTAACTGATTGTTCTGAGTGGACTCCTCTGTTGCTTAGTAGACATGAAAAAAGTATTGCTCTCCTACCATGGACAATTGTCTCCCTTGCTAGGAGAAACCCCCTAATGCTTCCTTCTCAAGAACAAATATCCTTTCCAAGAGAAATAATCCCCAGCCCTGTCATTGCCTCCGTATAAACATCTCACTCCCACCAGATCCCTCTCCCTGTCCATCTCATCACTCCGAAGTTGGTGAACACAGAGCTGACAACAGAACCCCAGACACAAAGAATCAGGACTAGAGGTGAGTACTTTATTTATTCACCCATTTAGTTTTTCGTGTGGCAAAATATATAGTGGTATCTACCACATCTTAGACACTGTCGGGCTCCAGGGGTCTTTAGAGAATTTCAGTCTAGTCAGTTCAAAAAAAAGCGAATTATGAGGTTGGTGCAATATTAATGGCAGTTTTTGCCAATAAAAGTTTATGTTCTAAACACATATAATAAATAATATTTATAAATACTACCTATAATATATAAATATATATATAAAAATATATAAATATATAATATATAAATAGTATATGTTGTACAAATGTAAGTATATAAAGTATATAAATATATAATGTATATACTAAAATGTATATTCGATAAAATATATGAATAAATCTATGCACTTATATATGTTATTTAAACTTATACATATTTGTACTTATATACATGTATGTGTATTCTAAATACAAGTATATATATGTAAGTATCAATAAGTATATATAAATATAAAAATATAAAGAATGTGTGTGTGTTTACACCTTAATACTACATTACAGGTACTACGTGAGAACAGAGAGAGATTTACCTAACACTACAAAAGGAAGTCAGGAGACATTTGTCAGAACAAGTGATATTTGTACTAAGTCTTAAAGGATCAGCAAACATTTACTGGTGGGAAAAACAGGAGTGGTTTTGCCAAGAAAGCAATAAATATAGAAGAATAAAAACAAGAGAAGTATGCGTGGGGACTTGAAGAAAAAATGATATGGGCATGTTGACTGGGAAAAGGTGGGAGTGGAAAGGTGGCAAAGCAGGAAGGCCCTGGCTAAAGATAATGTTACAGGGTGTTAGGGTCTAACAAGGCCACACACAGGGAGACAAGGGTCTCCCCACCTTGCTTCCTCCATTGAATATACATTGGCCTTTTTTGTCTTTTAAACTTGTCAAGCTGCTCTCTGTTTCAGGAACTTTCACTTGTCCTTCCTCCTTCCTTGAATGTTTTTCTCTAAGATAGCCGTACACTTGCCTTCTGATTCCGATTGCTTCTCTAAAATTACCTCCTCAGAGAGGTCTTCTCTGACTACTGTATATAAAATGCATCGCTCCACCTTCCCCCTTTACTCCATTTCTCTTCTCTGACTACCTTATATAAAATGCGTCACTCTCACCTTCCTCCTTTATCCACACTAATTTATTGCATTACATTACCTTGTATTGTTGTATATACATATATGTGTGTGTGTTAACCTTTGTCTCTGTTTTGTTTCTGTTTATTGTATTTTCAATACCTAGGTACAAAAGTAATTGCAGTTTTTGCAATTGAAATTAATGGTAAAAACCACAGTTATTTTTGCATCAACCTAATAGAATCATATCTGCCATGTAATAAAATTTCAATATGTACTTATTGAATCAGTTAATAAATAATTACTGAAATAAGATTAATGGTAATGCTACATATCTAATAATTTATTCAAATAATATTTAAAGGGTTCCAATGATGTGGTGGCTCAAAAAGCCAAGGCCTAGAGCTAAAACTAAAATTTAAACAGACAGTCATGGTTTATGTCCACAAGAAATTCACATTATAGAGGTAATAGAGAAACTGACAACGCTGCAAGGAAAGTACCACGGTAATTAACGCATAGTGAGCTATAGGAACACATTGGAGAGGGAGCATCCTAACTAAACCTGAAGGACTTAAGAAGACCTTCTGAAGGGGACAGCCCAGCTGATACAACCCAGCTGAGGTGGGATATGTTAGTGCAAGTTAACTAGGCAAAGATTAAGGGAAAGCTATCTCAGGAAAAATTGTTTTTATTCCAGGAAGAATGAAAATACAAATGTTTACATGTAAGCAAGAATCCTAGATAAACTGGAAGAATTGTTTAGTGTTATTAACACTGTGAATATAACAGAGAAAATTAGGATAGATAAAAAATAGGATATGCGCAGAGAGAAAATAAGGTAGGGTCTTGAATGTCATTTTAAACCTTTTTTACTTCATATAAAACTTGTCTATGTATATATCTCTCCTGCTATATAGTAGTCAATTGAATAGAGTAGTACAAAAGAGAATTCACTGGAATAGTCCAGAAAGAGTGATCTGAATTAGAACAGTATCAATGAAGGTGATGATGAGTAAACAGACTTTAGGTATTCAGTAAACAGAATCCCCAGGACTTGGTGATTAGTTGATTAGATACCAAGGAGAGATGTGATATGGAGAAGTCCAACATAAAACATGATACTTGACTTGGGCCACTGAGATAATGAAAAGTACAGATGTTGTTAGATATGTGAGCCTGGAAATCAAAAGAGAGGACGACAACTTCTGGAATTATACATTTGATATTTATCAATATATGGATGATAAATGAAATCATGAGAGTGGATGACATTGTCTAAGGAGAAATAATAGAATATGGCCAGAAAATTGCCAAGGATGAGAAGAACTATACTTAAGGGTGGAGCAATAAAGACACACCAGCATAAAGGCTGAGAGGAACAGAAATAGTAGAGATACAGAGGGAAACTGGTGAGGGCAATGTTATCAAAGAAAGTTCAGTAAAATAGTGAGAGTGGTGGAATTGATAAGGGTGGAGTAATACTAAAGGTGATGATGACCATGGAATCGTTTATGATGTTGTGAATCTTAGTGAAGCTGAAGAATTAATAACGAGAAATATCCATTTATTTTCAGCTCAGTCCCCGAGGATGTCAGCCCAATATTCACTCAGTCCTCAATTCATGCTACTCTCCAACGCTACTCAGTTTAGCCCCATGTTCTATCTCACCAGCTTTCCTGGATCGGAAGCCATCAAACACTGGATTTTCATACCCTTTTTCTTTATGTACATGGTGGCCATCTCAGGCAACTGTTTCATCCTGACCATTATTAAGACCAATCCTCGTCTGCACACACCCATGTACTACCTACTATCCTTGCTGGCCCTCACCGACCTGGGGCTGTCTGTGTCCACCTTGCCCACCACTATGGGGATCTTCTGGTTTAACTCCCATAGTATCTACTTTGGAGCGTGCCAAATCCAGATGTTCTGCATCCATTCATTTTCCTTCATGGAGTCCTCAGTGCTCCTCATTATGTCCTTTGACCGCTTTGTGGCTATCTGCCACCCTCTGAGGTATTCAGCCATTGTCACTGGCCAACGAATGGTCAGGGCAGGCCTAATTGTCATCTTCCGGGGACCTGTGGCCACTATCCCTATTGTGCTCCTCCTGAAGGCTTTTCCCTACTGTGGATCTGTGGTTCTCTTCCACTCATTTTGCCTGCACCAGGAAGTGATACAGCTGGCCTGCACAGATACCACCTTCAATAATCTGTATGGACTGATGGTGGTAGTTTTCACTGTGATGCTAGACCTGGTGCTCATCGCACTGTCCTATGGGTTCATCCTGCACACGGTAGCAGCCCTGGCCTCCCCAGAGGAGCAGCGCCGTGTCTTTCAGACATGCACTGCTCATCTCTGTGCTGTGCTAGTATTCTTTGTGCCCATGGTAGGGCTGTCCCTGGTTCACCGTTTTGGGAAGCATGCCCCACCTGCTATTCATCTTCTTATGGCTAATGTCTACCTTTTTGTGCCTCCCATGCTTAACCCTATCATATACAGTATTAAGACCAAGGAGATTCGCCGTGCCATTATCAAGTTCCTAGGTCTTAAAAAGGTCAGTTCTGAGTTCTGGGGCTAAAACTGCCCCTAGACGCCTATAAGAAGGCCTCAAATTGGACTGAAAATTTGGCGCATTGAGTATGTATCATCATACCCCATGCTCGCAAAGATTTTTTGCCCCTGTCCTAAATAAAGTATGGGCAAATTTATTTTGTGAGTTGTGACTTTAAAAAAACTGACCTCTCTTGCTTAAATTATAATGTTTCCTCCTACATCTGAGAACTGGCATTTTTGGTAGCATCAAAACTGCCCAGAAGGCAGCTTTATTGAAAGTCATCATCAATGTAATAAATTGAATGTAATGAATAAAGCTGCCCAGGTGGTTGCTTTATTGGAGGTCATCATCAATGTAACTAAAACTTTAAAAGGAAACTAAATAAAAACTAAAAAGGGCAATAAATAACAGAGCACCCAGGACAGAGGCTGGCAGAGACCAGGTAAATGCCATTTGCTCTAACTCACCTCCAGAAATACACCTCCTTCCATGGCTCCTTGGGACTGCTTCGGTCCTCTCTACCTTGTCAAGTTACTTCTCATCTTTTTCTATCCTGGTCAGCAGTGAATTTCAGACCCCCAAGTCACATCGGAAACCTCAGAACTCCTGCATTCTTCCCCAACACCTGGTTCAAGCAACACCCCTCACCGCAGCTTTCTGAGGTTATGCTCTCTTCTGACCATGTTCCTCTAGAAGGAGACTTTGACCCTATCCTTGACTCCTCTCATCTCTGATTTTACCTTAAAACCTCAGTTCTGACATTAAGCTAAAATCAGCATTTACTTGTAAGTGCTTTCGTTGTGTGATATTGAACAATGACCTGTAACGTGAGAAAGCTTCAGCTAAGGAAACTCACAAACATGTGGAAGTCACAATCCCATTGCTCAGGAGGAAACAAACTTTATGCTGGCTAACCAGCCTGTCCCTAGAGTGACTAAATGCAATCCGTGTGGGAGTCTCAGCTTTGAGGTTGCTTCCTCAAGGACATTTTCACAGATAGCTCCCCCCTTTCCAATAGTGGCACACCAAATGCTCCATCTGTTTGCTTCCACAGTGCCCTGAATTTCCTGTTATAACATTTGTCACACAGTAATGTCCTGTTTATGAAGGTGTGTGTGTGTGTCCATTAGATTAAATCAAGATCCTTGGAGGAATTATGCATGTCTTGCTCGCCAGTAAACCTATATAAATACGATTCCTGGCCCACACTATATACTCAATAAACAAATACTAAATGTATTGGTGGACATATGGATACATAAAGTGGGATCCGGAGCTAACAGAAGTTCTCTTCTTGTCTTGAGTAACTTCTCTTCACATTCAGAAGCCCAAGAAGATGCCTTTCTGCTGGCATCCATCAAGGTGATGTCTTCTTAATTTTCCCAGTTCTACTTTACTCATGCCCCCTAGATCCTCCACCCGTCCTCCTACAGGTTAAAATTACCATACGGCCAGACGTGGTGGCTCATGCTGTAATCCCAGCTACTTGTGGCAAAATTGTTTTCCTGTTTGCTCACTGTTCTAGATCCAGCTCCTAGGTTAGTGATCAATAAATATGTGTTGAACTATTTAATAAGTATATATTATAATTTAATTGTGTTATTGTTCATAATTTGAAGAATGTAAGCACTCAAAATGTCTAGGACAAAAATGTTACATAAATCAAAGCATATTCATTTGATAAACTATTTTTTATAAAATGACATTTAAATGGTTAGGAAGCTGTGTTAGCAAAATATTAAATGAAAAATGATAAGCAATATTATGTACAAAACGATCACTATGTAAAAGGCTATAAATATTTGTGTCAAGAGGAAAACAACTGTTATATATAATCTTATTTTCTATATGCACTTCTCCATCTGTGCCTTATACAAATTTTTTGAAGAAGATATTTCAGCTTTATAATCCAAAAAGAGCAATTTACAATGACTATAAAAGGTTATATATGATTATGCTGAAGATGACAATGAAGCTGATAATTATGATGATGATAAATGCTAATATTTATTAAGCATTTAACTCATGGTAGACAGCACTGAGTATTTTTTATTTTCATTATTTCATTTAATTTTCTCACCAAACCTGTGAAGTAGGGAGGTATTATCATTTTCAATGTTTTAAAATCAGGAAACTGAGGTTCACAGAGGAAAGGAAATTTCCTTAGTCAAATTTCTAAAATAAGCCAAAACTGAAATTCAGTATCAAGCATGTCTGATTTTCTTAAACCATTATGCTGGACCTCCTCTCCAAACAGGGTCACTGGTCTCAGAGCATGCCATGTTTTCCATGTTCTCCAGAAGGAAGTCCAATCACTTGGCTTCTCCCTAACTTTCTTGTTCCCTTTCCCAGAATATATTATCTATTTTTCCATTTAGCATCAAGAACAGAAAGCAACAGTAAACAGTAACATAAAATTATTGTACTAAATACTTTTTAGTAGACATGACTTAATGTAAGAGTTCTAGGTTCACAGAAAAACTCGGTAGAAAGTACTGAGTACCTTCTATTTTGCACCTAATAGTTTTTTAAGCACATTATAACCTAGGTATTATTTTAAGGGCTTATAAGGTTATTGTCTCATAAGGTTATTATCAACATAAAGTGACTTATGTTGATAATAACCTTATGAGATGGGTACTACAAGATTACCCATTTTACAGATAAGTACACTGAGGCTCCGAAACAAAATATCTTGCCCAATATTATACCAAGTTTGACAGTGCTCCCCTACTGTGGTGCTTGTAGTTTTAACTATACTCCACTACTTCAACAACAACAAACCAAAAAAAAACAACAACAGATAAAATCAGCCAAAGTTGTATATATTCATGCTAATGACAGTATCTGCTGTAAATGATCTGGTCCATTCCTCAGCACAGGCCTATATTCCTGCAGGCAGAAATCTTTACAATTATTCCATTACTTAATATCCTCAAGCCTCTCTAAGCCTTTGAAATTGACAGTGTTTGTAAAACACAAATGTGCATATAATTGATGTTCATATAATTTTATGTCTCACTTCGCGACAACTCTGAGCTTTTGTACATGCTTCCCCCTCTATATAAAATGTTCCCTATTGTGAATGGTAGTGCAGCCAATGTAAGGAAAGCTTGCTAAATATTTGTATCACCTGGGAAGCCTGTTTTTGCTCCCTCTGGGAGAGATGTTTTTTCTCACATAAACCTCTTGGAGAAGACAGTGATTTTCTCAAAGACAAAGATTGTGTCTTATTAATGCTTGCATCCAACTATCTAACCCAAAACTTGTGATCTTTACATATTTGCCCAATAAATGACAGTGAATCTACTAGGTTGGAACAAGAGTCTCAAGGGAGTTTTGGTTGGGAAAAGAAAAGAAAGACAGAAAAGAGGACTGAGAACCACCCAATACATTTTCATATAAAGTTGGCAGCTGGGGAGAGAAGAGAGTAATGGACCATCTGGCTCACTGAAATACTGCCTAAGCGTGCTCATGGGTCACTAATTTTCCATGTAAGGTAACTAGGCATCTCAGAGACTATGTTCTGGGAGGATGCTAATCCCTCTTTGGCATTCATCAGGTCTGCATCCATCTAGGGAAATTCTTTTGAGGGCTCAAGACCCAAGGGAGAGAGACAGCTTTGTAAGTGCCAGTGCAGCTCATGTAGAACAGCATCTTGAGTTAACCAGAAAAGGCTGCCACAGGAGTGAAAGGGCTGCGGGGAAAAGAAGCTACAGAGAAGAAGGGACCAGTAAGTTGTTGAAGGTCCTTTGTTTTGTGGATAAAGGAAGTCATTGCAGTGACCTCTCTGATATATCTTATCTAGCAGGACTA
Source organism: Aotus nancymaae (assembly GCF_030222135.1). Classification (NCBI taxonomy): domain Eukaryota; kingdom Metazoa; phylum Chordata; class Mammalia; order Primates; family Aotidae; genus Aotus; species Aotus nancymaae. The sequence continues at coordinate 54,372,402 of NW_026988473.1, read as the reverse complement.
TATGTAGGGTTATGGAATAGGCCAGCTGTTCTGTCATATCTCCCATGATGTTTTTGATGAGGAAGACAGACCTGGACGTGTTACTGGGCTATGCCTTGTAGTGAATGATACAGGATTACGGCAGGCAAGGAAACATAATCTCAACAATTGCCCCAATTGATGAGGCTTCTAACACGTCAGTGTTTTCCTCCACAGCACCATTAAACCTAATAACTTATCTCAAAAGGAGGCAGGCCCCATGTGGAAATCTTTCATCATAGGAAAAAGCTAAGATATAGGATTCAATAACTTCACCAAAGCCATATGGAAGGCTTGTCCGAAAAACTGTTCAAGAGCTCAGGGCTTCCCACTCCAAGTGTCTTACTCTTCATTGTTGTCAGATCATTTTCCAACTTGCTCTTATAGATCACTGCAACACTGCTCACTGCAATGTTGGAAAGTACAAATAATGAAATGTGCCTATTGAGTATTTACATTTAACTGCATGCACCACATTTAAAATTGCATATGAATGGCTCTCGAATCTACAGAGTAGGTGGAATTGTCTCGATTTTTCAGATGAGGAAATTGAGATTAATCAAACAATTTGCACAATCATAGAGTGAAGAGCTATTGAAGTTATTATTGTAATACAGCTCTGATCCCAGAGACACTGCTTTTAACCACACTCACTACCTAATGAGACTGCCTAGACAGGGCCACATGCAGTCTACACACAGTACTGCCCCTAGGGGACTGAATAAGGGACATAAGCACCTGTGGATTGTGGTATCCACAGTAAGGGTTCCTGGACCCAATCTCCCATGGATATTGAAGGATGATGACTGCAATAGATAGAGGCTTCACTGTGCAGTGGACGTGAGATGAGAAGGCTGAACAGTGGGCTGTGGGGGATTCTCTGGCCTCTTCCCCTAGATATGAACCCTTTAGACTCCTTGGTACCTCACCCTCCTATGGCACATGGGTTTTCCCTGTTGGTCCCTCAGTAGTGTCTGCACACGTCTCCCATTCCCTTCTCTCTCTGCAGCCCAGCCCTCTCTCTTCTATTGCATCTTGGGAGTCTTTCTCTTTTCCTCAGTCCTCTTCTTTTCTCCCTCTCTGTCATTGAGGCTCCCACTCTGCCCTTCCACCTCTCTCTCTGTTTCTCCTCCTGCCTCCCTCCTGTACTCTTGGTTCCTAAGCTTCCACTCAAAGTGTTTTCCCTGAATTTTCTCTTTACTGATCCTCAATTCCCTTCCTCCCTTCTCAGTTCTCTCTGCAAGCATTTCTGGCCTCAGTTTCTCTCCTCTGACCCATAGCTGCCCATTCTTCAGGCTCTTCATCCCTTTCCTCTCTGCCTTACATCTCAGTTTCTTCTAAGTTATATGACCCCCTTTCCTGCTAACACCAGGGGGCTCTTTTCTATTCTTCACGTGTTTCTCACTAGCTTTTACCACCTGCTCCATTGTTCTGCTTTCTCACTGTCTTCAGCTGCACCCCTTCACTTCTTGAATGATGATGCACCCAATATTACCTGTTAGAACCATTTTCTCTCTCATCTCTCTCCTCTCTGACCTTCATTGCACCTCCTTTTCTCAGCCTCTTCCTTCAGTCTGTTCCTCAGCCCTAGTTTTTGTCACTAGGTGTACACTGAGACATATTCCTCAGTATTCACCCTTCTCACTGTCCCCCACTTACTCCCTTAGTCCCTGGGACTCTCAGGTGATCCCAGTCCTTCAAAGGTAAATGGCAGCATCTGCCAAGATCATAATCATTATCACATTAAGGGATGAACTGGAGTTTATTCCTGTATAGTAGGAGGAGTAAAGAGTACAAACAACATTAGAAAACTTGAAATCAGTTTTTGACCTGTGAGCAATAACAAATATATTTATCATTTATTGTAGTCCAGCCTCTGTCCTAAGTTACGTATAGATGGTATTTCTAGTAAAATTCATATCCATTTTAATTATAAAATACTATCTTTATTTTACCAATGAGAATACAGAATAAATATTATATCAGACACTAACATCAAGAATAGCAATGCTTGCCTAGTGAGCATCTTCCCAGGTGCCCTTGTTTTTAGTATTGAGTAATTAATTTGAGAAAGAAATAGGCTGTGTCATAGTTTCTGCTGTTTCAAGGTACACTTATTGATATGCAGCTCTTTTTGCAATACCTATATAGAAAGTATTGCTCTATAAGTTTACCTAATTTACCTGGAAGTTTACATGATTTATTAAAGTCCTGTAAATTCTGCCAGGTGTCCACCTTGATTTCTGAGGTAGCATATCTTAGAAAGAACAGAAAGAAAAATCAATGGATATATGGTGTGTTTGTACACTCTGTAACTACATTTTAAGAGAAAGATATGTCAGGAATTAGAGTAAAGGTAGCAGCCTTAAAGACACAGGCTGCATAGGTTGGCTTAGTAAGACTTTGTGAGAAGAATGAGACCATCAGGGGCCCTGAGATTACACCTGAGTCCTGAGACATTGAGTTTGGAAAGAAGCAGAATAGATCTTTTTGTGATCATATGGACAGATGGAGAGAATTACATAATGACAATAAGGAGGTGGAAAATGGAGAGCAGATCAGATGAGGAAACCTAACAAGCATCCTAATTTTGCTTTAAAAGTTAGAGGTCACGTCTTCTAAAGTAAGGAAAAAGCTTGAAAGCAGTGAGTTTATACAAAGAAGAAAATTTGACAGTAGCAGGTTTTTAAAGCAGATGAACATTCTATGTTTGAGCTACATAAATTTTATGAGAGAAATATTTTTAAGCCTATCTTTTATTACCTGTTCAAGAACAGGAGTAGGAAAAACCTTTGTTGAGGCTTACTATCATAGAGTTAAGTAAATAATTAAATGGCATTAATTAAAATAGTGCAGAATGCAGAAGAAGAGTTTAGGCTGCTGGTGAGGTCAGTGGATAATCAAGGGGCCATCAAGTTCAGGCATTGCAGAAAGGCCAGAACATCCAGCAGGAGATTGGTGTCCAGTTATAGCAGAAGCCCTTGTGCTAACTGCCCAGACAAACTTCAAACACATTACCACCTTCCCCAGAGTGAATAAGCCTCTTGAAATTGACAATGCCCTCTCTATCAAGTGCCAAGAGTTTCGCTCTTGTTACCCAGGCTGGAGTACAATGGCGCGATCTCCGCTCACCACAACCTCCGTCTCCTGGGTTCAGGCAATTCTCCTGCCTCAGCCTCCTGAGTAGCTGGGATTACAGGCATGCGTCACCATGCCCAGCTAATTTTTTGTATTTTTAGTAGAGACGGGGTTTCACCATGTTGACCAGGATGGTCTTGATCTCTTGACCTCGTGATCCACCCGCCTCGGCCTCCCAAAGTGCTGGGATTACAGGCGTGAGCCACCGCACTTGGCCTCTCACCTACTTTCTAAGAGACCTTACTGAGTCAAGATATTTGAGTGCAACCTATGACAACATAAATTGCTGACCACCAAAATATGCAGACACAAGGGTGACACCCTATAAAGACATGCTAAAAAATAAAAATAAGAACTAATCTGAGCAGAGAGGTCAGTAGCAATATGTATTACAATGGACAGGATTTTTAACAACATTTTAAGTATAGACAAGTTATTTTAGAATAATAAATTATAGCACTCCAGAAAAAAAGTAAAATTCAGAAGTGCCACAACGTATTACTTAAAATGACCAGTTTTCAGCAAAAATAATTATAAAACATGCAAAGAAATATGAATGTGTTTAAGTCATGCTTAAGAAAAAAGTCAAAGGAAAGTGATATGAAGTGAGAACAGAATAACAATGTGCTACAGTTATTTTATTTCAATGTGTAAATAATACAATACAATAAATTAATCATTTGTGATATTGGTTACCATTGTGAGGATAAATTAAAATGATTTTAATTTGCCTAGTCTCTCTAAGACCTGTGCTCCTCATTTAAAAATCAAAATCAAATGGTAAATATAGTGGGAATTAAAGAAGAAAATGCATGTAAAGCACGTAACAACTTAATGATAACTGCCAAATATCTCTAAGAGCTTTCCTTATTTACATAAATAAGCACTGTGAAGTCTATAGAAATAACAATGGCTCCTTCCAACCAGGCCCCTCAAATGTGATGACTGGAAAGCAACCAGATAAATAAAATAAATTAAAATACCTTGCTATTATGAAATGTGTTTGCTTCCTCTCCTAACATGGTCTTTCATCCATGACATATTTATCCTTTTTTGATTCTCATTTACAAAACATATGTTCTAATTTGACAGGTTTTTTTTCTGTTTACATAAAGAAGGTGGGCGGACTCAGGATAGGACTCTAAGCCATCTCCGGAACATAAGGGCTCTGCACATATAAGCTGTCATAAAAGCCAAGATCACTTAATCCCTGTTTATTTCAGAGAAAATAGAAAGAAATTCTTCTGGGGGCACAAGTTAAGGTATTTATGGCAGAGAAACAGGAAATCTTATCTTTAAATGTTATTAGAGAACTTGAATGTTGACCAAGTACTTTAATATTGACCAATTAGGATTTACTAATTTTGCCAAGAGATTTCCTCATCCCGGTGTGATCTCTTAGCCATCACTTTCTCTATATTTGGGAAACAAGGAATTACACATGGCACACAGAGCTTGTAAAGGCTGGGGGAGTGCAGCTGACTCACATGAAACCAGAGTGCTTATGTCAGAAGAATCTCTGGGCATTTCCTGCGGCAACTGGACTGGGTTAGGGATCCTACTCATGAGTCTTTCGAGTACAAAGTGATCACAGGAATACTGTCATACAATGAGTGTTTCTATGGCCAAGTTTATCATTATTTAGTGAGAATTCAAAATATGGGAGCAACTGAGCAGTTGAAAATGAAGGAATCACCCTGGCAACTCTGGACTGGAAAACCTCTCAGATCTACATATGGCAGATACTCCTTCAGGGGAGGCTGGGGAGATGATCATCTACAGAGAGTGTGGTTAGGACTAGAATTCAGGCCGATGGTTGAGGGGCCACCAGGGTAGTGCCCGGTACAAAATAAAATATCAATGGTGAGTCTCAGGGGCAAGAGCAAGGGGAAGAAGAGAGCCAGAGAAGGCCAAGGGCTGCTTTGTAAAGGTAACTGTGGCAATGATTTCTTTGGGAGTGGGATTCTGCTTGCAATGAAGTATAGTCAGATAACATTTTAAATATCTACTCTTTTTTATGGGTTCAGAGACAGTTTGTATATTCACAACTAAAAAGTGAAATTAGGAAAAACAGACAGCAAAATCGGGTGCTTTGACTTCCAGTTCTGTGGGTGATTCAGGAAAGGTTAATGCAGAGGGTAACATGACATGGATTCTGAGCCGGAATAATGCAGTGAACAAGGATCTAGCTTCTTCTTGAGCCCATATACCAAAGAAAACATACCCAGGAGAAACAAAAGCCTAGATTAAAAACCACAGAGTGAAAAATTGAGATTAAAAGTATGTCAAAACTGTAGGTGGTAATGTGATTGAGGTATATCCTTGAGTCACTAATATATATATAAAAAAATAACAGCTCTAAGCAAAAGTTATAAATTCAGTTTCTTAGGTTAGACTTTACCAGTTTCAGCACAACATAGTTTCTGCCTGTGCCCATAGGACACAAAACTTCTCCTGACCAACAAGATTTAGCATATAAGAATGAGTAGGAAACAAGCATTAGGGTATTTAAGAAGGATCTCTGAAAAAATACATGTTATACAAACATACGTGTGTATAGAAAAATGCAGTGCATGCATACACACATAATGACATGAATACAAACACACTCAATTGGTACATGTATATGTGGGATGATATACATGCTCACAGATTCATGGAAACTTGCTAACAAAATTCTACATAAAGGAGCATGGTTATGCATATACCTGCATATAGATAGAGGCATACACATGTGTTTACACGTACATTTATATAAACTTACAAATGTGCATATGCACATAAAATCATGCTTACACAGAAAAACAGAAACACACACACACACACACACACACACACACTGTTTATTTTCTCAGAATTTGACTTATGATTCCCCAGAGAGTACTTCCGAGATCCTCTGTTTTTGGCCCAATTATTCCTGCAGGCCCACAAGCAGCACACCCTTTTAAGACTAATTTGCCTGTGTCTCCCAGAGGATTGACCAGTAAAATTGGGAAACAGGAAGGACTAGCTCTGGAGTCATAATAAATATGAAAACTAGTCAGCCTCTGTCTCCAGCTGGGGCACTGGACACCAGGTCTGGGACAAACTAGATTGAAAGGTAGGTGATTAACTATATATATGAGTGGGAAGAAAACATCACAGAAGAGTTGACATCTGAGCTTGTTAAGATTCATAGAGGAGGACTTAGGCTCACCCTTAGAAGCCCAGGCTTTGGGATCAGGATGACAGAAAATCCATTCAGGTGGGCAAAACCTTCCTAGGGTTTTTTTTTCTGAGTTGTAGTTCATTTCTAATACACATTTTATTTTCTCTTTCCTTGTGTCATAAAAATCCTTCTCTTTTGAGACACGGACAAGTTGTGTGTGGCAGAAATTCTTATGGTAAGAGTGGAACACTTAAAACCTAGGGGAGCAAAGCATCTAATTTGTCTTCAAATCTAGTTCTTTTTTATCGCAACAGTTGGTTCTGTTTTTTAATGTCTCTCTTTCATAGGTCTGTTTACCCTCCACTCTTTTGTTTTTTGTAGCAAAGGCCTTGGCCCCTTCATCTCATGCAGCCAGCTGCATAACAAACCCAACTCCCCTGATGACTGCCACTTCTCACTTCTTCATTATTCTCTGTCTGACCCAGCGTCACCTGGGTCAAACAAACACCTAATGTTTGTTTGTGCTCTTGTACTTACAAACAATCATTGTCTTCTAGTTGTGCTACATAGGACTGCCTGTGCAGTCCCTGCACTTCTGCAGACTGTTATTTCCAAGCATTCTTCTCTTTTCCCACCTGCAATCAATTCAATACCTAGAGCATAAAAATGCAAAAGAAATGAAAGAGAATTTTTTCTCATTGGCTTTCCATAAGAGGGTTAACAAACATCAGACTAGCAAGGATCTTTGAGCTATAGACTTCTGAATCACTCCAAGCTACAGTGATGCCAGCGTCGGGTATTCAGGCCATTGCATGGCTTTGTGCTATTATTGCTAAGCTATAAGCCATATTGGATGGAGGATGAGTGAAAGGAGGAAGGTTCCCCTTCACATGAAAAAACTAATGAAGATATTAAAACACAAAAGAAGGTGGAATGGAATAAAAACCTGAGCTTAGTTTTTTCCAGGTAGAGAGAGCAGCATCCTTGACATTAAACCCTTCAAAAACAAATCAAGTTTCTCTGAAGAAGTTGTGTGGCTTGTTCCCATAAGGCTTTATGACACTATATATAGATAGATAGATATTTGGATTTCCGGGGACAACCTAGGCTAACAGCTAATATCCCTAGGTTAATCCCTTTCTCCATCGAATATTCTACCTTACCCCACAAATTAGATGAATCCCCAATGTTAATGTAGATTCATGGTCAACAAAAGGAGATATGGATTGTTTTTTACTACTGCATCAAGCTGTACCTGGGTTCTGTTTGTAATCAAAATGATTGTTTTCTTTTTTAATACAAGCCATCTATGAGTCAGATCACTTCCCTATTCTAATCTGAATCTGATAAATTAGAATATAACATATAATTTATTTAAAACTGAAATTACACTAGACTCTTTGCCTATCTGCAATTTAACATTTTATTTTATTTTAAGTTCAGGGTGTATTTTCAGGATGTGCAGATCTGTTACATAGGTAAATGTGTGCCGTGGTTTTTTGCTGCACCTAACCATCATCTAGGTATTAAGCTCAGTATGCATTAGCTGTATTTCCTGATGGTCTCCCTTCCCTGACCCCCACCCCAACAGGCCCCAGTGTGTGATGTTGTTACTCTTGTGTCCATGTGTCTCGTTCAGCTTCTACTTCTAAGTGAGAACATACAGGGTTTGGTTTTCTATTCTTGTGTTAGTTTGTGAAGGATAATGGCTTCCATTTCCATTCATGTCCCTGCAAAGGGCATTATCTGCTTCTATTTTATGGCTGCATAGTATTCCATGGTGAATATGTGCCACATTTTCTTTATCCAGTCTATTATTGATGGGCATTTGGGTTAATTCCATGTCTTTGCTATTGCGAATAGTGCTGCAATAAACATACTCATGCATGTATCTTTATAATAGAATAATTTATATTCCTTTGGGTATATGCCCAGTAATGAGATTGCTAGGTCAAATGATATTTCTGGTTCTAGGTCTCTGAGAAATCACTGCACTGTCTTCTGCAATGGTTGAACTAATTTACAGTCCCACCAATACTGTGAAAGCTTTCTTATTTCTCCACAGCCTCACCACCATCTAATATTTCTTGACTTTTTAATAATTGTCATTCTAATTGGCATGTGATAATATCTCATTGTGGTTTTGATTTGCATTTCTCTAATGACCAGTGATGTTGGGCTTTTTTTCATATGTTTGTTGGCCCCCAAATTATGTCTTCTTTTGAGAAGTATCTGTTTATGTCCTTTGCCCACTTTTTCATGGGGTTGCTTGTTATTTTTCTTGTAAATTTGTTTAAATTCCTTGTAAACTCTGGATATCAGACCTTTGTTAGATGGATAGATTGCAACAATTTTCCCATTCTGTAAGTTGTCTGTTCATGCTGATGATAGTTTCTGTTGCTGTGCAGAGAAGCTCTTTAGTTTAATTAGATCCCATTGGTCAATTTGTGCTTTTATTGAATTGCTTTTGATGTTTTCATCATGAAATCTTTGCCTATGTCTATGTCCCGAATGGTATTGCCTAGATATTCTTCTAGAGTTTTTATTTGGGGTTTTACATTTAAGTCTTCAATCCATTTTGGATTAATTTTTGTATAAGGTATAAGGAAGGGGTCCAGTTTCAATTTTCTGCATATGGCTAGCCAGTTCACTCAGCATCATTTATTAAATAAGGAATCCTTTCCCTGTTGCTTGTTTTTGTCACGTTTGTCAAAGATCAGACGGTTGTAGATATGCAGTCTTGTTTCTTAGTTTTCTATTCTGTTCCATTGGTCTATGCATCTGTTTTTGTAAGAGTACCATGCTGTTTCAGTTACTGTGGCCTTATAGTAGAGTTTGAAATTGGGTAATGGGATGCCTTCAGCTTTGTTCTTTTAACTTAGGGTTGTCTTGGTTCCATTTTGGTTCCATGTAAATTTTGAAATAATTTTTTTTTTTTCTAATTCTGTGAAGAATGTCAATGGTAGTTTAATGGAAATAGCATTGAATTTCTCAATTACTTTGGGCAGAACAGTCATTTTCATGACATTGACACTTCCTATCCATGACCATGGACGTTTTTTTATTTGTTTTTGTCCTCTCTGAGTTCATTAACCAGTTGTTTGTAGTTCTTGAAGAGGTCCTTCTCGTCTCTTGTTAGCTGTATTCCTTGGTATTTTGTTCTCTTTGTAGCAATTGTGAATGGAAGTTCATTCATGATTTGGCTCTCTGCTTGTCTGTTGTTGGTGTATGGAATGCTTGTGATTTTTGCACATCAATTTTGTGTCCTGAGATTTTGTTGAACTTACATATCAGCCTAATAAGCTTTTGGAAAAAAACCATTGAAACAATGGTTTTTTTTCTAGATACAGGATCATGTCATCTCCAAACAGAGACAATTTGACTTCCTCCCTTCCTATGTGAATACCTTCATTTCTTTCTGTTATCTGATTGCCCTGGACAGAACTTCCAATGCTATGTCGAATAGGAGTGGTGAGGGACATTATTCTTGTTTTGTGCTGGTTTTCAAGGGGAATGCTTCCAGCTTTTGCCTATTCAGTATGATATTGGCTGTGGGTTTGTCAAAGATGACTTATTATTTTGAGGTATGCTCCTTCGATACCTAGTTTATTCAGGGGATTTTTTTAATATAAAAGGATGTTGAATTTTATCAAAGGCCTTTTCTGCATCTATTGAGATAATCATGTGGTTTTCGTCTTCAGTTTTGTTTATGTGATGAATTACGTTTTTTTGATTTGTGTGTGTTGAACCAGCCTTGCATCCCAGGTATGAAGCCGACTTGATCATGGTAGATAAGCTTTTTGATGTGCTGCTGGATTTGGTTTGCCAGCATTTTATTGAGGATTTTTTCACTGATGTTCATCAGGAATATTGGCCTAAAGTTTTCTCTTTTTTGTTGTTGTTGTATCTCTGCCAGTTTTTGGTATCAGAATAATGCTGGCCTCATAAAATGGGTTAGAGAGGAGTCTCTCCTTTTCAATTGTTTGGAATCATTTCAGAAGAAATGGTACCAACTCTTCTGTGTACCTCTGGTAGAATTCAATTACAAATCCATCTGGTTTTGGACTTTTTCGGTTGATAGGCTATTTATTACTTTCTCAGTTCTAGAACTTGTTATTGGTCTATTCAGGGATTTGACTTCTTTTTGATTTAGTCTTGGGAGAGTGTATGTGTCCAGGAATTTATTTATTTCCTCTAGATTTTCTATACACACACATATGTATATATACATGTATATACAGCAACCTATAGCACATAAGCTATCATTTAAAGAGTTTTTTCAGCAATTATACAAAACCTCCTTCTCTCTTTTTAAGCCAGTGGCTCAAAAAAAAAGTATTTTCAAAGCAGTTTTATTAAGTCTTATAAATGGGTCATAGTGGACTTTCAAGACAAATCACATTTTTCCTCTTGTCGGACAATTACCTGATAAACCAGCCATATACAAACAGTCAAGACTCATTGGTTCAATATTTTTAGTTCTTCTTAACATTTAGTTGTGGAACTATCCACTTTCTGCTAGCTCTCTCTAGCCACCATATGCTGGGAAGCCCTATTCATCATAGCTTTCTGATTAATCTTTCCCCCATCCTTACCCCAACCCAATCTGGAAACTTTTCTTGCTTTAGCTTACCCCTTTACATTTTGTCATCTCCTGAAATTAAACACTCTTGATGTTCTCTGGATACTAACAATTCTGTGACCTTCTCCTTTCTTAATAAATACATATTCATAAAAGTGATAGGTAATGACCTCAATAAGACTAATGTATTATTTCTTTAGGATACAATTGTCCAACAATACTTATATCAGCTAATCCTTATACTGCACTTTTTATAAGCCAGATACTTTCTAAGCAATTTACATATATTATTTCAATATGCTAGATAAATACTATTATTACACTCATTTCACAAAGATACTGACTTTATATCTTTGCTTGTTTCTCTTAGGTTCTCGGGATATTGAGAAAGGATGATGTAACTACCTGGGTAATTTCTCCTCAGGGAACCTAACTTTCTCCCCATTACTCTACTCACAGGGACTCTGATTAGCTTAAAAAAAAAAATGAGGCAGCATTCCGGCCCCAGGACTAAGAAGATATGAATTCCTCAGTGGCAGGGACTTGCTGAAGTGAGCTTCCCCGTTCCACCTGAGGCTCAGCAGCCAGTTCCATTTGTGGTAGGTGCAAAAGCCCACGGTCTTTTGTGTGGTTTGGCTGAGCGGCCAGTTCCATTTGTGGTAGGTGCACAAACCCGTGGTCTTTTGTGTGGTTTGGCTCAGCGGCCAGTTCCATTTGTGGTAGGTGCACAAGCCCGTGGTCTTTTTTGTGGTTTGGCTCAGCGGCCAGTTCCATTTGTGGTAGGTGCACAAACCCGTGGTCTTTTGTGTGGGTTGGCTCAGCGGCCAGTTCCATCTGTGGTAGGTGCGCAAGCCCGTGGTCTTTTGTGTGGTTTGGCTCAGCGGCCAGTTCCATTTGTGGTAGGTGCACAAACCCGTGGTCTTTTGTGTGGTTTGGCTGAGCGGCCAGTTCCATTTGTGGTAGGTGCACAAACCCGTGGTCTTTTGTGTGGTTTGGCTCAGCGGCCAGTTCCATTTGTGGTAGGTGCACAAACCCGTGGTCTTTTGTGTGGTTTGGCTCAGCGGCCAGTTCCATTTGTGGTAGGTGCACAAGCCCGTGGTCTTTTTTGTGGTTTGGCTCAGCGGCCAGTTCCATTTGTGGTAGGTGCACAAACCCGTGGTCTTTTGTGTGGGTTGGCTCAGCGGCCAGTTCCATCTGTGGTAGGTGCGCAAGCCCACGGTCTTTTGTGTGGTCTGGCTCAGCAGCCAGTTCCATTTGTGGTAGGTGCACAAGCCCACGGTCTTTTGTGTGGTTTGGCTCAGCGGGTGTCCCCACCCAAATTTTATATTGAACTGCAATCCCCATAATCCCCATGTGCCTAGGGAGGGACCAGGTTGGAGATTATTGGATCATGGGGGCAATTTCCCCCATGCAGCTTTTATGATAGTGATTGAGTTCTTAGGAGATCTGATGGTTTTATAAGGCACATTTTCCTCTTCTTGCTCACTCTCTGTTGCCTGACGCCAGGTAAGAGGAGACTGCTTCCCCTTCTCCCATGATTGTAAGCTTCCTACGGCCTCCCCAGCTATGTGGAAATGTGAGTCAATTATACCTCTTTTGTTTATAAATTACCCAGTCTCAGGTAGTATCTTTTTTTTTTTGAGACGGAGTTTCGCTCTTGTTACCCAGGCTGGAGTGCAATGGCGCGATCTCAGCTCACCGAAACCTCCGCCTCCTGGGTTCAGGCAATTCTCCTGCCTCAGCCTCCTGAGTAGCTGGGATTACAGGCACACGCCACCATGCCCAGCTAATTTTTTGTATTAGTAGAGACGGAGTTTCACCATGTTGACCAGGATGGTCTCGATCTCTTGACCTTGTGATCCACCCGCCTCGGCCTCCCAAAGTGCTGGGATTACAGGCTTGAGCCACCGCGCCCGGCCTCAGGTAGTATCTTTATGGCAGTGTGAGAATGGACTAATACAATCCATAAGCCCTGCCTTCTGAAGCAGCATTCAGGAGTACCAACCCCACATCACAGTGCGAAGGCCTTGGCATTTTTCCTAAGACAGTAGTCAGCTCCCTAGCTTCTTGAATCTGTCTGGCAGAATGAGAAGAATCATATCCTAAATTGGTGGCAGATGGAAAACAAAACAAAAACATCAGAGAACATCATGAATTCTTGAAATAGTTTTGCCATCATATTATCTTGGGTTATTCATGAAATGCGTATGTCTGGTTTATATGCTCATCTACTGAGTGGAAAATTCTTGTCTCCTTGTTTACCTCACAGATGTGGTCTGAGTATCAGTGAGGCAATAACAAGGAAAGACAATTATTAATAAAAAGTTGAAAATAAGCTGACTATGATTGACTTTTTCTGAGAATGCCTGAAAGAGAGAGAGAGTGGAGAGAATATTAACACTTGCTGGTTGCTAAAGGCTCACATTAAATACTTAGAGCCAGTCTCTGAGGTAAGTGTTAACATCTTTATCTTTAAAAAGATAAATACCAATGTGCACAAAGGTAAAGTACATAAAGTTATACTGCACAAAAGATTCACCTCCAATTCTGTTCAGCTCCAGGGGTATAGTCATCACTGTACCACATTCTATATTTTTTTCTGCTGATTTTTTTGTGTCCCGTTACACTGGGCTATAGACTGCATGATCCCTTTTGTAACCATTCAAGCTAAAATGCTCTTATCAAACAAATCCTAAACTCAGGAGAATGTGTTTTAAGATATCTTTTCAACGAGACCTGACGCTTATCTGGCTGTAGAGACTCTGGAGATGGAAACTGAGAAGGATGCAAAACAAAAAAAAAAAATGCAAAGGAAGAAAACAAAAGGGATCATATAGGGGCAGAGAAGGCAGAGGAGGAGACACTCTAGTTTCCAGTATTAGTCAAGATTTGTTTCTTCCAATATCCAATTATTTGAGGTGTGGCAGGCAAGATATAGGGTGCAATGAGATCAAGGATTTAGTAAGGCAGCACACGGGAAGAACAGCTGCTCAATCCAGAGGCAGATCAATATTTGATCTATTTAAAGAACTAAGAATCGTATATTGAGCTTTTGGAGGTGAGGAAGGAACACAAGGGCATTAAGAATGGGGAAGACAAATGTTCTCATTTTCAGCCATAAGATGTTCTGACACGTGTGATCATTTGTCAGGATCAATAATTTATCCCTGAATTTTCCTGCCCTACATTTTAACATAGCCCACAGCACAGAGCTTTTCCTAAGCTGATATCTACTATGCTACATTGCATGAGAGCATAAGTGTTCAGGGATCTTGTATTTAGTCAGGCAATTATTTTTTCTTTCCATATTTTAATGATAGAAAAATATTTTTAAAAATCAATTATTTTAACATCCTATTACGTCTACAGTTTTTATTTTCTCCCTATTTTATTTTTTGTCAAAGTGCTACCTTATATACCTGCTGCCATGGTAATTTCGTTTGTTTTTTCTGCACCACGTTGCATCCAACTTCTCAACTTAGCCTGAACATTTTCTGCTAATTATTAGGTCTTACCCAAATTGCCACTTTCCAAGGAAAGCTTTTCCTGACTTTTATTTTTTTTTATTTTTTTAAAATATATATTTTATTGCACTTTAGGTTCTGGGGTACATGTGCAAAACATGCAGGATTATTGCACAGGTACACATACATGGCAATGTGGTTTGCTGCCTCCATCCTCCCGTCACCTATATCTGGCATTTCTCCCCATGTTATCCCTTCCCAACCTCCCTATCCACCGCTGTCCCACTCCTATTCCCCCTGCAACAGATCCCAGTGTGTGATGCTCCCCTCCCTGTGTCCATGTGTTCTCACTGTTCAACATCCACCTGAGTGAGAACATGCAGTGCTTGTTTTTCTGTTCTTGTTTCAGTTTGCTGAGAATGATGGTTTCCAGATTCATCCATGTCCCTACAAAGGACACAAACTCATCGTTTTTTATGGCTGCATAGTATTCCATGGTGTATATGTGCCACATTTTCCTTGTCCAGTCTATCATTGATTGGCATTTGGGTTGGTTCCAGGTCTTTGCAATTGTAAACAGTGCCACAATGAACATATGTGTGCATGTGTCTTTGTAACAGAATGATTTATAATCCTTTGGATATAGGATTGAAGGAATCAAGCTCAAACTCCTCATTCCTCTCTAAGCTGATATATACCCAGTAATGGGATTGCTGGGTCAAATGGAATGAATTGGGTTTTTCCCTCTAGGACTCTCTCATAGTATCTTGAACTTTTCCTTTGTAATACTTAATATGATTGTAATTAGCTTGGAGATAAGACTTCAGCATAGGTGATGATTGCATTTGAATATTTGTGGAAGAAGATTTGTTCCTGTGACCTGTGGTTGAAAGTTGCGGAAGTTTTCTGAGGAGGTCTGGGACTCTGTGTTGCCTGAGTCCTGCATGGTCCTTGACATAGAGTTGTGCTGATTGGTTATAGATCTGCAGAGCAAAGAAGAACTTGGTAATAACCATGATGGAATAGTGATGTCCCTGTTGATGTGTAAGTTCAGCAGTAGCTGAATGGAAAGTACATACCCGGGAAGAATAATATTTTCAGTGCATGTGGGAAGCATGTTTGTGCATGTGTGAATGGATAAGCAGGTGTGTCTGTGTGTGTTTGTGTGCGCTTGAGAGCATGAGTTTAAAACAATCCTCAGAGGTCCTTCTTATCCTGCTACTCCAGGATTCTAATGTTATAACCGCTGGCCTAGATGATGCTTATCTCAAAACACACCCAGTCTAGGCAGGTGGTTTTTTCTTTCCCTCTGCTGCCTTCATCTCCTGCCGAGGAGAACATTCCTTGAAAAGCCGTTTAGATTTCCAGTATTGTTGCTACGGTGTATTCAGCAGCATGTCTGAACTAGAAAGAAAAAGTCCCAATAGATAAGGTAAGTTTCTTTGAGAACTGTTGAGTCAACAGATTGTGGATGTCATCATTGACAGAATATTTTCATGAACCTTAAAGACTTCACACACATCCACCAATGTAGGTTCCTTCTCCTTCCTGAATATTCCATGTCTTTGCACATAATCTTTCTAGTTGACTCCTAGACTTTTCAAAACATGGGACAGCTAACCCAGTGTGGGTCCAAACTCCATGCTTTTCTAGTTTAATTCTCTGCCATTTGCACCAGGCTCTGGCCACTGCCCCTATCTCAGCCTTGCTTAATTATTCATACATCTATATTCATTCATCAGGTAATTTTTAGCTCTTTTTAAATACCATGCTATGGACCTTGTCTTTACATATTTACCAATAAAATATTTTCACCTATACCTAACATTTCATATCTTATTTTGGGATTGCTTTCATTTGTCTGTCTCCCCAGCAGCTTTTTAGGGCCAGACATCTCCACACCAACACAAGGCAGTCGTTCCTCTCTAAGCTGATCCAAGGTGCGCTACACCTTAGAGGCATAATCTCTTTTATTTTTTCTTTCTTTCTTTCTTGCTCTTTCATTCCTTTTTTCTTTCTTGTGCTTTCTCTTTCTTTTTTTCTTTCTTCCATCCTTCCTTCCTTTCTTTTTCTCTTTGTCTTTCTGTCTTCCTTTTTTCCTTCCTTCTTTCCTCCTTCCCTCCCTCTCTCTTTCTTTTCTCTCCTCCCCTCTTCTTTCCTTTTCTTTTCTGTCTCATGCTGTTTCCCAGGCTTGAGTGTAGGGGTGCAATCTTGGCTCACTGCAACCTTTGCTTTCTGGGCTCAAGTGAGCCTGTCGCCTCAGCCTCTCAAGTAGCTGGGACTACAAGCACACCCCACCAAGCCTGGTGAATTTTTGCAATTTTTAATGTTGCCTAAGCTGGTCTCAAACTCCTGGGCTCAAGTGATGTGCCTGCATCGGCCTCCCAAAGTGCTGGGATTTCAGGCATGAGCCACTGCATCTGATCAGAGGCATAATTTTCTTTCTGCTGATAACATAATATAACTTTCTATAACTTAGTTTTCTACCTGCCTGTGATAGAAGCTGTGGCACTCTCCATGCTGAAAATTTCCTGATGGTGGTCATTTGTCAGTTTTTAGAAATAAGAAATTTGGCCACATAAATCTGTGATTTTGCTTTTTTCTTCCCTTCCCTCAGTGCCCAGTTATCTTTCTTCACAATGATGTCATCTCACTAATTTGTTTCTAATTTTTGAGGTGGCACTGATCCCTGGGGATGATATGTCAACATGAAGACTTCTAATAACTCCTTGAGGTTTTTACCTACGACATTCATTTTGGTTGGCATCCCAGGGCTGGAGGCAGAGCACCTCTGGATCTCCGTCCCCTTCTGCCTGTTGTACATCATCATCTTCCTCGGGAATGGCATCATTCTTCACGTCATCAGAACAAACGCTGCCCTACATCAGCCCATGTACCTCTTTCTTGCCATGTTGGCACTGTCTGAGGTTGGTGTCTCTGCATCCACCCTACCTACAGTGTTAGGCATATTCCTTTTTGGAAATACTGAAATTAGTTTTGAAGTATGTCTTTTCCAGATGTTCTCCATCCATTCTTTATCCATTACGGAGTCAGCTGTGCTGCTGGCCATGTCTTTGGACCGCTTTGTGGCCATCCACAACCCACTACGCTATACAGCTATCCTGACACTGCCCCGGGTCTTTGGCACAGGAGCTATTATCGGGCTGAAAAGCATCATGCTCATGGCCCCATTCCCCATTCTCTTACAGCATCTGCCCTTCTGTGGCCACAATATCCTCTCACATTCCTACTGTCTGCACCCCAATCTTATCCATCTATCTTGTGGGAACATTTCTGTTAACAATATCTATGGAATTTTCATTGTTACCTCCACTTTTGGGCTGGATTCATTGCTGATTGTGATCTCCTATGTGCTCATACTCCATACTGTACTGGGCATTGCCACTGGAGAAGGGCGGAAGAAGGCACTCAACACATGTGGCTCACACGTCTGTGCTGTGCTTGCTTACTATGTGCCTATGATTGGCTTGTCTATAGTGCACCGCCTTGGACATCATGTGTCCCCTCTGCTGCAAGCCATGATGGCCAATGCCTACCTTTTCTTCCCACCTGTTGTCAATCCTATTATCTACAGCATTAAGACCAAGGAGATCCATCGTGGCATTGTTCGAATGCTGTCAGAGAAAAGACCCAGAGTATAGCCAAAAACCATAGTAGGAAGAGATGTTTTTGTTTGTTTGCTTGCTTTCTATGCTAACAGGTGGCCCTAGATTGCATGTTATGCAGTTGATATCACCTTAAAACACAGTGTCTAACAGGAGGTTCTCTATAGTCTGACCACAAACTGGAGTGAGGGTGCAAGTAGGGGTGAATTATGTGTGACAGAACAGTACACGAAAGTGATACTATTTTAAAACATGTGGTATGAGGTTTTTTCATTACCTTGCATACCTGGAGCAGGAATGCAGAAAAGATTGTAACACGGCATTCTTCATAAGGAAAAGGCACCTGGGAGTTGGAAGGTATAATGGGAAATCTATTAAGCCCTCTGTGCTAGGGATAGAGGAAGTGAAATGCATTACAGTATCTTCAGTTATTGCTCTCTGAATTCAACAGGAGAGGAACATATCAGCTAGTTCCAAAAAAGGCTTCCACTACAGGCTATGACTTGGCATTCACCCAAACTCGCCAAGGCCCCAAAGATTGCAAATGTTGTTTATTATGCAATAGCAAAAAAAGTAATTTACAAAAGCATGGATTCAGTGAAGCCACCTGGTTGTTACCCTTGGGCACTCACATGTAGATGTCAACCCAGAGCTGCAGGAAGAGGACTCCAAAGCCCATGAAGAGTGAGACCCCCAAGGAGATACAGAGATCTTTATAGATATCATGAGTGTACTTGATAAAGGTGACCTTGTAAACAAAGAACCAGGTGGTGAAGAACATGCTGATGGCCAAAGCACCACAGTCCGATGGGGGAGGACAGCTGGATTCGCTTGGCTGGTATATTTGCTCGTGGCCTCAAGCTCCATTTTACCCCGTGCAGGCAAAGCTACCATTCCGCCACTGGAAGACTTCTGTTATTTCTTATCTTTTGCTTTCCTGGCTTCATCTCGTCTCTCTGACTAGGTAATTATAGCTAACAATGTTATCTACTCTGATACACAGTATTTAGCAGACCTGATTTAATCATCACATTCTCATAATAAGACTCACCAAATAATGTTCACAATTTTCCAAAGCCATAGACTGATCATCTGACCTACAAATACACTAAATTCTTGACCATCTTCCCAGTCAATATTGGCACTGAATGGCTTTTCGCCCAAAGCAACCAGCACCATTTTCGTCTGGATAGTTTCCCCTGCTGGTAAAAATGGTGAACGCTTTTCCTTATACACTCCCATTCCCCCACAGAGACACCAGATACACTATCACTCTCTATCTGATCTTCAAAATCTGCAGTGCTGATACCTCAGCATGGATTGAAGTGAGCCAAGAAGCTCTCTCTAACTTTGGTTTACAAGGATTTGCACGCATTTCCTGATGGATACTAAGCTCATTTCTGGGAATATGTAGCAATTTGACATGTTGTGTCTCATGTCAAAGTTTGCTTGACTCAATCTGAAACTAATCTATTTGGCAAATTTTTATTTCTGTTAGTTTATACCCTGGTCATTACAGTGCCTCCCATCCTCTGTCTAATTTCATCTTTTTTGGGAGTTAAGTACTTGGTGGAACACATAGAGGCAGTGAGGAAGCTGGTTTATGCAGCTGAAGAGAGCAACAAAGGAAACAGATGATCCAAACCAGAGTCCTGAGCTACACCAGAGATGTCTTTCTCTCTTCCCAGGGAGTTTCAACTTGATTTTTTCCAAACTAGATCTCTTTGCTAGGGAATGAAAAAGGAGGTCTAGGTTTTTCTTTCTTCTAGGAATTTCTAAAAGAGTTTATTCAGAAGCCAAGTTCTAAAGACTTTAGGGAGTCTTGGGATGATGCATTCTTTGCCCCATCACATCTTGACTGATACATTACTGCCTTTGCCTCTCTGCAATCTCCAATAAACCAACTGTCTACTGCCCATTCTGCCCTGCAATGCCCTGTTGCCTATGCTGAGCCTCCAGACCAACACACACTGGAGCCACTTACTGACCTGTTCATTGTTGTCATAGATGTGACTATAAACCCCTAAACCTGGTCAGGATATTGGATCCAACACCACCTTTTTAGATTATACACAGAAGCCAAGTTGCAAAGAACGTTAGTTTCAGAAATTCCCCCATAAGGCCCACTTCTCTGTCCTCCCTCCTTCTTTATTCTCCCAGCCTGAGGGATTTGGAACTTTGGAACAGGAGTCCCTAAGGTTTCTTCCTGCCTTTAGGTTTGGCAATTAGCCTCATCTGCAGAAATAGATTTATTTTAAGCATCACATGGAGGTAGAAAAGAAAATGTAGGGAGGATAACTTTTTGCTGCAGATTTTTAAAAGGACTTCCAAGACCTGTCTCTGTATTGAAACATATGTTACTATAGGAATCAGAGTAGAGAATTACACTAATCCTCTAAAAAAATTTTGCCACCCTACCCCACTTGACCCTACTCTTTTTTTTTTTTTTAATTTTTAAGGTAATTGTTAGAGATTGCCCAAGGTTTATTTGAAATGACACAGCACTGAAAACATGATTGTTACAGATGATTTGTGGATATAGTACATATCATCTGTCTTACTTTTGGACAGTCTGTGAAGATGAGTTACATAAATATAAAGCAGTAGAAATACATAGGAGCTGTTCTAAGAGTGCTCTTTTGGGGATGGATAAATATGTTCCATCTTTCAAACCAATCTCACAAAGACAGACAAGAAGACTACTTAGCTGCTCATCCCAACTAGCCTACCTCCAGTCACAGGGGCTGGATAACTAGAAAATCAGGTCCTGCTTTCTCTGAAGGGGCCTTTGCATAGATGCACTATCCATCATCTCATCCTGAAAACTGCACAATACAAACGCAGATACTGTCAACTGATTTGGCAATGGGATGACTGATTTTGACCTGAGGCAAAACCGCAACTGAATCCCAGACAGAATAAGAGCAATACCTATGCAACAATCTTGCATGTTCTTCACATGTACCCCAAAACCTAAAATGCAATAAAAAAACAAAATTAAATTAAACTAAAAAAGAGCAATGCATGTACCAGTGACACTTGAGACACAAAGAGCCACAATGGAAAGGAAAGAAAGCAACTAAGTATGCATAGTCTACCGCATACGCAGATCCAACAGTCATGGGACCTAGCCTGTGTGACTGTGTGTCCATACATACACTGGTGTGGTGGAAGAAAACATTAAGAACTTTTGTAGCAGTTTAATTTTAAACACCATAAATCTGAAAGGGAGTGTAATCACTTGCTCCCCTCTGGGCAGGGGAATAAGATAATCTTGTACTACAGAATAATTCATCACATCTTCTGTAGGGCAGCCACTCAATACCATGCACCTGGTGCAGATAAATTAAAGTCTAGTCTGGAGAAAGCTACTTTAGAGTTAATGGGAAGGGATCTAGTCCAAGAGAGTCTCCACAGCTTGGACAAAGCACAAACAAACCTATCATCAATAACGTGGAAAGGAATAAGAACTTTCTCCTTAATTTCCTTTTTATCCTCTTATGATTTTGCACACATACTACATTGATATACCTTCTCAAGCTTTGTTTAACATCAGTGTGTAAATCATTAAGATCATAATAGCAAAAGTAAACTCTTCAAGTTCTCAGAAACATTTAAAAACCCAGTAATTGAGCTCTTTCCTGGAATACTTGTCACCCTAATCCAAGTGTCAGGTGACATTTTCTGGAAAAGGCCCTTGTAGATGGCAAGACCTCTGTATTGGAGCCAGTCTGAATTCTTCACATCCATCTGCCAGCCTGCATCCTAGTCAGCTTCAAATCTGAGGGAATCATCATCACCACGTCACCCCTTTTTAAGTTCATCAGAATTTACTGACTCAAAATCTCACAGCATTTCCACCTTGCAGAGAAATCCAGGAGGCAATCCTGGAGAGGTCTCCCTTGCAGATGCTAACTGGTCAGCAGCTCCCCGGCTGGTCAGAAGGTGTGTGATGAGGGTCCTAAATGGGCTTCTGCTCTGCTGTCAGCTCTGGTGTCTTACTGGTGAGGCCCCAAGAAGCTTCATGCTCGGTGGCCTCCTTGGGCTCTGCATCTATGGTGATTTTGTGTTCTCCTTCCCTTCATGGTTGGAGGCAGACCCTATGACAACACAAAGGATGATCTTCTCCTAAGGCTCTACTACTTCCCCCATTTCTGGTTGAGTTCTGTCACCCTTTGCACTCTTGGTGGTTCAGTTTCTATTCCAGCCTACTCTATCTAAATTTACTCCTTTCTCAGCAAGGAGAGCTGCCTCCCCTGCCTCCCCTGCCTCCGCTTCCTCTCCCAGAAACTCTCCATCTGCAGACATCAAGGTTCCAGTGCCACAACAGCATCAGCTCCAGGTTGATCAAGTTGCAGATCATACTCTAGTCTGTCTGCATTGTGAAAAATGATGTCCTGGGTGGGTGAACCCATTAAATGAACCACCAGAAGCTATATCAAGTCAGTGCTTGTTGTCCAGAGGTCCCAGGGAAATGTCTGAGGCGTGGGTGAAAGGATCACTTGGCCAGAACCCACAAATACCACCTTAGTCTTGAAAGGGTCAAAGTCAAGACACAGCAAAGTCTCCACTTTCTTCACTTTAGGGACCTCATTTTGGGAAGGTATCATCATGCTGATTTCTGGAACAAAGTTGTCCTGAAAGAAACTGATGAGATTCTCCTGCTGTAGTTCCTTTGTCAGGTGACTTTAGACAGAGATGGGAAAGGAGGTCATTTTCTGGTCTGCAAGGGTCACTCAGATCAGGCTGGCACAGGAGAGGCAGGTGCTAGAGTTTGATTCGAACTAGCTGTTGAACTGGAGAGAGGTGAATGCTCCCTAGGTGGTGAGGACATCTTTGCAATGTGGAGAAGACTCAAATCACTGGGTGTTGGTCCTTGAATGGTGAAGGCCTTGTCAGTGTACTGGTCACCCAGTTTCGTCATCACTTCATACTGTTCGTAGCAAAGCACCACAGTTTCCTCATGAAACTTGGTTTCAAGGCTGGAGATGTTTTTGAAAGTATTGACATAAAATCCAATTTGTTTGGACTGTAATAATGGTAACTCTTCCTGTAAGTCAGCGTTAAACTCTTCAAACCATCTCTATGCTTTCTGAGATTCCACTTCTGCCTTAGGCAGAGGCTCTTATTCTTCCTCCTGAAGCTCTGCTGAGCCCCATGGAGGTGGGTAGGCACTGACATAGTCCACCAGCTTCCCGCTGCACTTGGTTATGCGATTCTTCAAGTCAGGAAATTGGCCCAGGTAGGTATCCAGTGTTACCAAGGATGCATCCACGAGTTTTTCGTGGACATCCTCCAAGAGGACATCACATTTCTCGCCAACCATTTTCACATCTTCCTGCCCAGACCAATCCAGCACATAGACGTCATGCAGTGACTCAGCTTTGTCAAGGTCTCTTGAATGCCTTTGATTGGTGCTAAACATCCTCGGACTTCTCTCAAGTCTGGTACCCTCCGCTTCTTGCAGAGGGTCTGAAGTTCTGGACATATTTTTCAAACTGTTATATTTTGTCTCACCAGCCTTCTCTGGCTTCTGGAGGACCTTTTTCTGTGTGTAGTTGAGTCTCTTCTGGGTGTTTTTGGATAAAAGATGCCCTCTTGATGTTGGCCAGGGTTGCGGGTCCAGGGAGCTGCGAGGAACTTAGTGCTCAATGTGGCTGGTGGCAGGAGGGGCTGGACAGGGAGGGGAGGAGCACGAGAGGGGATGGTGAGGTCCTTGACCCTACTGTTGATATGTCCTTCTGGGACCATCGGGAACCCAGAGCTCTGCTCCGTTTCATAGGACTCCACAAAGGGAAACTGAAAGTCCCAGTCTTTCACTTCACTTGGACTTTTTATCTGGTCTCTTCATCACATCTCATCTGTTCAGGAAGAACAGAAGGGGAGGAGAGAAACTTTCAGGGGTGTCAGCCAAAGTGTCCATTTACAGAATTTATAAAATATATGATTATCCTAATTATCTTTATACTAGCCTGCTATGGCAGGCTTCAGGATGACTGGACCTGAAGGGTGAATCAAGAAAGATTTTCTTTGATGTGGCTTAGATCCCCCTGAATTCATTCCGAAGAGCACAAGGAAGGAAAGACAGAATGAAGTATAAATTGCCAGTGTCTTGGAAGACAATACAGAAAACAATAACAGACAGACAGAAGAGCTAATAGATATAAGAAAAGATGTGGGTCACTTTAAATTATATTTATTCATTTTAATAAAATTACATTTTGTTAAAAATTGTCTATGTGAGAAGTTCTGTAATACAGTAAGGAATAAGAATTATTCAGGATGGTAAAGAATTATCTTTACCATCCTGAAGCACACAGTCAAGAAGCTACAAAAGAGCAAGGCAAATTTCACACGTAATACAGACAGACACACAGCCAAGTTGAGTAAAACAAACAAAATCTTTTGTTCTAATCCGATAAAGGTCATTTACTAGCCTGGAAACTATTGTAGAGATATTATTTTAATTTTATTTTCTCCATGTTATTTATACATCCCAAGAATTCTGGAAAATCCCCACCTTTCTGTGAGTAGTCGGGGCAACCATAGATCACTTAGAGTGTCAGTATCAGAGGCCAGAGATGTGGGCCATCTACCTGACTGGCCACGGGGTGGCGCCTTGTGTAGTCCAAGCATTTCATGCCCTGTATTCTGGTCACAAGAATATCTTTTAAAATTAATTTAAAACTTGTCATTTGAGTCATGGCTACTGGCTCTTCACCTGGCCGTAGGAGCACACACCCCTTCTCCTCATGCCTACACTCTGAACAGAATCAAGTTTGAAAGGTATTTGGAGCCAAAAAAGGCCATTTTATCTTCGAGTTATAAATACTGCCTCCATCCTCCCTTCTTCCCCACCCTCCACATATGACCAACTGTTCCTCAACAACTCTGCTATTTTGCACATGCCAGACACCCCCATCTAGTCTTATCTAAGATGTACCCCTAAGCCAGACTTCTCATATCACTTTACTTTCTGAAAATGCATCTCTCTGTTCAGTAGTAACTGGAATTACCTAATCAAGACAATGGTCATCTGAATAAGAAATTGTATCTCTGTTTTTAAATTACTATCAATATTATTTGATAAATATTCATCAAAATTTTAACTGAACAAATTCCTCATAGAGATACTTTCCTCCTTGTGTCCATGTGTTTTCATTGTTCAACACCCACCTATGAGTGAGAACATTCGGTGTTTGATTTTCTGTTCTTGTGTCAGTTTGCTGAGAATGATGGTTTCCAGGTTCATCCTTGTCCCTATAAAGGACATGAACTCATCATTTTTTATGACTGTATAGTATTCCATGGAGTATATATGCCACATTTTCTTTGAACAGTCTATCATAAATGGGCATTTGGGTTGGTTCCAGGTCTTCGCTATTGTACACAGTGCTGCAAGGAACATACATGTGCATGTGTCTTTATAATAAAATGATTTATAATCCTTTGGGTATATACCCAGTAATGGGATTGCTGGGTCAAGTGTAATCTTTTTCTAGATCCTTGAGGAATCGTCACACTGTGTTCCACAATGGCTGAACTAATTTACCAACAGTGTAGGAGTGTTCCTATTTCTCCACATCCTCTCCAGCATCTGTTGTCTCCTGATTTTTTAATGATCACCATTCTAACTGGCATGAGATGATACCTCCATGTGGTTTTGATTTGCTTTTAAAATTTCCCAGTACATTTAAAAGTTATGTTTACACTATACTATAGTCTGTTAAATGTTTAATAGCATGATATCTAAAAATGTATATACCTTAATTAAAAAATATTGTTTAAAAATGCTAACAAAATGAGCATATGCTGCTGGAAAGGTGGTGCAGATAGATTTGCTCAACACAGGGTTATTACAAACATTCAATTTGTAGCAAATGCAATGTCTACGAGGTGAAGCATGAAATGAATAAAGTGAAGCATGAAATGATCCATACTTATATTATAGATGTTGTAGTTTTTATATTAGAAAGTACATAAATAAAAATTGAATGACTACTGTTATAAATATGAAACTACCTTTGCAAAGATTATGACAGTGAGAGAAATCTAACATGACTGACACCATCTTGATTCTGGCCTCACAGGCTGGCTATCTTCACTCATTTATGGGCATAGGCCAAGCTAGCCGTATGTAGAATGTAGTTTATAGCTTAACTTAGAAGCAAGGACCATCATAGTCCTTCCCCAAAACTAATCACCTCCTTGCACAGAGGCTGAAACTACCTTTGTCAGACTAATGAAAGACCACAAGATTAGAAAGATAAGAGACGGGCCTGAATTCTCCTAAAATGTAGGTATAGTTTTTACAATCTCATACTGCTTCAAAGTGATGTGGCCAGAGGTCACAAGATTTGTGACTTCTCCATTTGGTCCTATAGTTCACATCACTACTATAGAGCTTAAGATTGGTGTTTTGAGATGTTTTTCAGATTGATCCCATCCAGACTTGTGACTCATGACTCAGCTAGTCCTCTATCCACATCCCCCACACACTACAACAAAAAAACACACAGAGAAGCAGACTTAGCACATGAGGACCATTTTCTAAATCTTTATTATTACATCCCCAACCAATCAATAGCAGCACCTATTCCCTAGTCCCCTACCCACAAAACTATCCTTGAAAAACCCCAACCTTTGAGCGTTTGGGGAGACTGATTTGAGTAATAACTCCATCTCTTGTGTGGCCAATCTAGGGTCAATAAACTCTTTACTACAATACTAGGGTTTTAGTCTGTGCAGTGGGCTGGAAGAACTCGTCAGTGATTACAAGTACACTAAATATTTCAAAGAAGTCACAGTGTAAAGACAACCCTTGTAAGCTGGGTGAGTCAAGGAGAATAATTTATGGTGAGGACAATATTTTCATTGTAATTGAAGGCCCTGAAGTGGGTGCGAATGATCAGTGACGCTAATCACTGATCAATCAGTACAGTTCTATAAATCCACTTTATACAAAGACCTGTGTGTTTAGGAGATGAAAAGATGGCCATTCCCATTTGACCAAGGTTTTCAAGAAGCCTAAGCAAACATAGGCAGATGCAGAGGGGAGAGGACACACTAGGCCCATGCTTATGGGGCTGAGGAGGGGGCAGAATGGGGAACAGATAAGAATATAAGCACCATGTGCATGGTAAAGCCACAGAAACATGAACGGAAAGGAGGCAATAGAAACAGGATATCCAGGCACAGTGATATCAGACTTATTTGCCAATAAGTGTTTATCTAAAAATAAAGCCTGGGATTGTGCTAAAGAAGAATTTGTTGCTTTTGCTGGGACTCTTAGAATCTGTAGCCTGGGCATTGTGAGGTTGTTCATATTTTTCTTTATGCTTCAGTTGAGGTCTTCTGGTCAGCCGTTCATTCTCAGAGTGTCATGGTACAGAAATTCTGGGTGTGAGACCATTGCTTGGCAAGTTTTGGGAAGAGTCTGTTTTCTTACATAACGGTAGTTTGCTTCACAGGTAAATGTAAACAACAATTAAACAATATATTGTTTGACCAAGAATATTTTTGAGAGTGAAAGAAAGTAACATTAATAATAATGCTAAGGAAAACAGATGTAAACCATGAATATCTGGAGAAAACCAGAAAGCATGCTCACCTTACTCAAAGACAGTTCCTAGGATAACATTTTTTTAATTGGAAGATATGGGTTAGGTAGTTCCTACCCCGTATGGGTTAGTTCCTAACTAGGTTAGTTCCTACCTAACCCATAAAAATAGAAAATTTGCTTTATTTAAATTTACATTTTATTGAGTCTCAAGCTTTTACCGTTAACTCACTAGTTGTCAGGCTTTTTTGCTAGGAGTTTTGAGAAAATGAGGACAAGGAAAATCCATTATTTCTGCCCCAAAGTCACCATATCTGGTTAAAAGAGAAAGTCATGTACATGTGTGCACACAGAGACACACATATACAAATAAAAGTGAGATGGAAAGGGTTAGAATTAACTCTTGCGTTTCAGAGTTTTAAGCCTGTTGCAACACTTTGAATTCCTTGTTCCTATTCCTTCTCAAAACCTCTAGTGTAGAGCTTTGCCCATAGTGGAAACATTATCAGAGTTTATGAATTTAATGACAGTTCCTAACTCTTTGGAGTAATTCAGAGTAATTCCCTCTTGTAGGAGAACAAGAAGAGAATTCCCTGTCGGATTGGCTGGGTCTTAACGCTATAGATGATGGGATTAAGCACAGGTGGCACAAAAAGGTAGATGCTAGACATAAGTGTGTGGACGATGGGCGAAGCATGTTTGGCAGCACGATGCATCACAGACACACCGATCATGGGCACGTAGTATATAAGCACTGCACAAATATGTGACACGCATGTGTTGAGAGCCTTCCACCTTCCCTCTCCAGAAGCAATGCCCCGCACTGTATAAAGAATCAAGACATAAGAGACCACGATGAGCAATGAGTCCAGCCCAAAAGTTGCAAGAACAATGGCCAAGCCCAGGATGCTGTTGAGTTTAGTATCTGCACAAGGCAGCTGGATCAGATCTGAGTGGAGGCAGTAGGAGTGTGAGAGGACATTAGTGTGACAATAGGGCAGTTGCCTCAAAAGGATGGGAAGTGGGGCCATGAGTGCCGCACTCTTCAATGTAATGCCCAGACCCATGCAGATAATACGGGGCAGGGTCAGGATGGCTGTATAGCGCAGAGGGTTGTAGATGGCTACAAAGCGGTCATAGCTCATGGCCAGTAGGACCCCTGACTCCATGCAGGAGAAAGTGTGAATGAAGAACATCTGGGCCAGGCAGCTATCAAAATCAACCCTGCGGGCATCAAACCAAAGAATGCCCATAACAGTAGGCAGTGTAGATGCAGAGACGCCCACCTCAGTGACAGCCAACATGGAGAGAAACAGGTACATGGGTTCATGGAGGGCTGGGTTCTCCTGCACTGCTGCTATAATTAAGATGTTTCCCACAATGGCCACAACGTACATGGTGAAGAAAGGGATGGAAAGCCAACCATGTCGGGCCTCCAGTCCTGGGATGCCAGTCAGGAAGACAGATAGGAGGTCAAGACTTTCATTGCTTTCAGTGCCCATGCCACCACCAGCAGAGATCAGTCTTCACCTGCCATTTGAAAAAGATCGAAGTTAGCCGCCACCTGTTGGATCTTCTGCCTTAGTGGCCAACCCGAAAAGCTGAAGAAAAGAGATTGGGCAGGAGGTGAGAAAGTTGGAGTCATCTATGCCATTCTGATTAAAAATATAACAGATATCCTCTTCTCTCCTCCTGTTCTCCTGAGTTCCAGATTCCTAAATGCTATTTGGAAAAAAAAAAATATTTCACACTACTCCATCTTTTTAAGGTTTTTTAAATGTTTTGAATTTTTTTATGGATACATAATATTTGTACATATTTATAGTATATATGTGATATTGTGTCACATGCATAAAATGTATAATGGTTAAGTTGAGGTTTTTAGGATATCCATCACCTTGAGTGCTTATTACTTCTATGTGTTGGGAACATGTCAATTTCTCTCTTTTAGCTACTTTGAAAAATATAATTCATTTTTGTTAACTATAGTTACTCTACTCTGCGGTCAAACATTAGAACTCCTACTATCTAACTGTATGTTTGTAGCTATTAACCAGCCTCTCCTACCTTTAACACACATACCTTCCCACCTTCTGGTAACTATCAGTTTATACTCTACCTACATAATATCAACTATTTTAGCTCCCACATTTGAGTAAGAACATGCAATATTTCAGACTACTCAATCTTGTGAAAGACAGCATGGCTTAAAAATTAAGAGCAGAAACTTTGAAATAAATCAGACCTGGGTCAAAATCCATACTCAGCCAGTTACTAAATGTGTGATGTGTGCAACTTATTTATATTCTGATCCAAAGTTTTATTTTGTTTGGTTTTGGTTTGGTTTAGTTCGATTTGATTTTTAACTTGTAACATGAATATAATACTACTATTCTTTTTCTTGTAAGAGAAAATGAGAAAATTAATGTCACATATTCAGTATTTTGAAGCTCTGCAAATGGATTCTAGAAGACTTTAGTTTGAACTCGAATTGAGTTTACTTTGGGCAACCTTGAGCAGGTAATTTAACCTGTCTAAGCCTCAGTATTCCTACCTGCAAACTGGGGATAAAAACACACTTTCCTTGTAGGTTTTTTTGTAAGGATAAGCAAGATGCTACATGGCATACTGAATAAGATATTTTATTCTTAGAGAGACACTAGGACCCAGAGAGAAAGAATGAATAACACGCCACAGCTTAAGAGTCAATTTCTGCAGAGACTAGATTACACTTTAGCTTTATGATCTTCTCTTGTAGTAAGGTTACCAATTTCACTATGGAGATGAAAGTAAACTGTGGTCTGAAGTCTGATCTAGGTTGGAGTCATCGAAATAACTGAGGTTTAGCTTTGACAATGTGAACCTTAGAAGGAAAGAACTCCTAGTAAAGAATCATCTCCATGAATCTCCATTCCACGTCAGAGAGGGAAAATTGTTTTGAATGAAAGTGAGACTATCGTTTCAGAAAGTTGAAAAAGGGAGAAATAGGAATATGGATGATGAAGAATATCAACACTTCAGGTGAAAATTATGATAATACACAAATTGCCTCTGAATTAGAAACAAAGTTTAGAGAACTATCAAAGATGTAGTGGCTTCTAATAGACCATATTTAACCAAGAATACATGCAGAAATCAAAGACACAAAGATACAAGATTCCCTCACTGGCCAAGAGATCAGAGAGAAATAGCTAACCCCAGTCAGAAGGAGAAAATAATATATAATGTAATGTAATGCAATGTAACATAAGAGAGTTAATATAATATAACATACTAAATTAAATTTGTAAAATTATTTTTTTAAAGACAATAACAGTGAAGTAGGAAGCGCGTTCATGGCTGGAATAAAAACTGAATTACTTCCAATCACCAGTTCACACATTCACTCAATAGATTTGATGTATGAGTCAGTGATCCTGCACCAGTTCTTTAGCCTGTGGTTACCCAATGTTGATGTGAAATTGTCCATGCATCTGAAGAGTTTAATAAGAATGCTTTGCTGGAATAAATGTATAGTCAGGAGAATGTACTGCCAAGGAAATACAAAGAGCTATGACCTCCAGGAGTTGGATACCAGCCTGGGCAACATAGCAAGACCCCATATGTACAAGAAGTTACAATTTAAAAAACTAGCTGGGGATGGTAACACATGTCTATAGTCCAGTTACTTGGGAAGCTGAGGCAGAGGAAGAGCTTGAATCCAGGAGTTCCAGGCTGCAGTGAGTTATGATTGCACCACTGTACTTCAGCTTAGGCTACAGAAAGAGATCTTATCTCCAAAAGAATAAAAAAGAGCTATGAGTTTGGAGACAAGAACGATGTAATTATGAGAATGATCCTAAGTCCTGCATTCTCTTACTTTCTACACTCTTTAGGCATCAGTTCTGCTGAAATCCTGAGCATTCTATCTCTGTGCTCCCTCAATATGAATGACTTTACTGACATGTGAAATGTGTTTCCTTGTGCCTCTTATCAATTTATTTATCTTGAATCTACCTTATTGATCAGTAGTTCTCAGCCTTTGCTACACTTCAGAATTACCTGGAGAACTTAAAAAACCCAGTGCTCAGGTAACACCCCATACCAATTAAAGTAGAATCTCAGGATGTGGTATCTAATTATCAATGTTTTAAAGATCTTCAGGTGAACCCAATGTTGAGAACCACCCCAGATTCATTTTGTGACTTTCCATCCCTTTACAGTGTTGGTATTTTAGGCTAAAATGAAATTTGCAAGCTCTCCCTGTCTCCCCCCATGACTTTCAGATAACTTTCCTACTCCATTATGGACTTGCAAGTTAAACGTTTATTTGTGTTTCATCATATACTAGACCATTCAGCACCCTAAATCTCCTCTGAATTGATTGGATTTGCTTATAATACCCCAGTGTGGTGCCTACAGATGTAGCCTATGTTTTGGGGCTAGTGCACCTCTCTGGAGGCTCAGTTAAGGGACAGAAGGGCTTGGCAGGACTCTTGAATCTGTCTAATAATCTCTCCTGAAGATCCTGACCTGCCTAACCTGAGGATGCTGGCCACTGGTAAAACATCATCTTCAGCAGGAAGCAACAATCAAGCCTTGGAAGGACCATAGACCAATGTCTATGGTCTCCTAGCCATTGCCATACTGTTCCCAGTCCTGTGTGTTACTCTTTCATACAGGACCTTGTTGAAGTCAACAATAATCCAATGCCTAGTGTATGCCAGCTTTCCAGCTCATGGTGCCTCACCCTGCTTGGCTGCTAGTGGGCCCTACTGCAGTCTCCTGTGGTCAAAATGAAGCATCATTCATTCCTTCAATGTCCCTAACATGACTTAATTCCCTTTACTTTTTGCATGTAATGCAGTCAGTTTAACTCCTATTTAGAATATAGAAGCAAGAACTGAAGGTACTTCAGTTACAGCCTAAGTAGTATATTCATCGAGGAGACCATAGCTATGGTCTGTCAATACCTGTGTATGTTTGCATAGTTGGCCACAATTTAAAAATCCTCAAATCTCACTTTTACATAGGTTTTCTATAGAAAGAACAATATTCATTCAAATATGCTTGTGGTCTCCCAGCCACATTCAGATAAGGCTGCCAGAGACTGCTTTCGCAGTGAAAGACACATGGATGATCACACATCAGGGGTTGAGAACTTGCCTCTGTTCTGTCTAGGAGACCATAGCTCCAAAAAATTAACTCAATCTGTGGATGGAAAATGATAACCAGAGGGGCAATTGCTTCACTCCTAATATGCTTCATTTGAATCTCCTAACAACCATATCCAGTGACTTGCCTGAAGCCAGTAAGCGGCTGATCTGGAACTAGAATCTAGTTCTTCCAATTATAAGTCCCATGGTCTTCCCTATAAAGGCCAGCTGCCAACCTTCTAAAGCTAAAGACATCTAAATGAGAAAAATGGGAAGATGCTGGAGAAATTGGTCATGTTTATTTTTCCAGGCAGAGAAAAAGACTGAATGGCAAAGAGATTTTTTTTCTAGCCTCCTATGCAAACTGGGGGTCAGGTGGTAGGGAACAGGGGTTGTTAAGTGACCTTTAAAAATGACCCCATCTCAAAAGTCTGCAAATTCAGTAATCAACTTAATAGGCTCTCTAGAATCTGAAACAAGAATCCAGTCTGGTACCCACTGAGAGAATGTCCATCTTTATCCAATTGTCACCTTCAACATTCCCAGTGATGGGGAGTTTATTGCATCCCTTAACCACTATCCTGTTCAGATCTCACAGATATTAAGTGTTTTCTTACGTTGGGCTTAAACATGCTTTCTTCACATTATAGATAGTGTTACAGACTCAGAGACATAATAATCTTAATCGGGTATTACATGAATATTGCTCATGGAACATGTTATTTTCTTGCAGAACATTTACATTAATTTGTAAACATATATGTACTTGTGTAATTATTTGTCTCATGTTTGTATCCCTACTAGATCATAAATTCTAAAAAGAATGGATGATATTGACTGTTTTTGTTTGTTATCCCTAGATATTCCATACTAGCACAGGGTCAAATACATAGCAGATGCTTAATAAATATTTTAACTAGATTAACAAATAACTGAATGGATATATAGTATCTGAGGTTTCTGTGGTTATATCCTGTTATCTTTCCTTTTTCTCATAACCTGTCCTAAATCCCTTTAACTATTTCTCAGAGGGTCTGACTCTTAAATTCCACACCACAAAAGTCCTCCTGTCAGAGTGACCAATGGATAGGCCAGTGTAATATGAATCAGCATTGTGATATATAGCTTACAACAAATGTGTAGTTTTTTCTAACACTATTTAGCAGAAATAATAACTTTCTCATCTGTAACTTTGTAATATTTTACAAAGACCTTTTCTATTTTATTAAAATTACATGTTTACCTCCTTCCTGTAAGATTTTGAGCTCTTTTAGGAGCAGATTTGTGCCTAGTTCATCCTGACCTTCCCAACACATGAAATGATTCTGACACAAAGATATGCTCAAAAAATCATTAATGAATAAAAGATGAATATACTATTTAGGCTGTTACTGAAGTACCTTCAGTTCTTGCTTCTATAATCTGAATAGGAGTTAAACTGCCTGCATTACATGCAAAAAGTAAAGGAAACTAAGTCACATTAAGGATGTTGAAGGAATGAATGATGCTTCATTTTGACCAGAGGAGACTGCAGTAGAGATAGGTTGGGATCAGTGTGACAGGTGCTGAGCCATAGGTGGAGATCACAGGGTGACAGTCTGAGGTTCATGTAAGAAGCATTTTTTTCTAAAATCACAATGAAATAATAAGCTTCTGGGCAGTGAAGGTGTTCACGCAAAGACTGGATAATTCTTCCTGAAAGTTCTGGAAAGAGAATGTCAGCATCTGCTGCATCGGGGTTAATGGACTTTCAACTCTCTTTCTGCTCACAGGCCTAAGGTTCTAGAATGGCAAGGTCTCTCCTATTCAGTGACAGAATCCCATGGCTGTAGGTCTGTGTGGGACAGAAGAGAGACAAGTTCTCCTCCCCTTCTGTGTGATCATCCATGTGTCTTTCACTGCTAAAGCAGTCTCCAGCACGGTTATCTGAAAGTGGCTGGGAGACCACAAGAGTATTTGAATGAATATTGTTCTTTTTATAGAAAACCTATGTAAAAGTGAGATTTGAAGATTTTTAAATTGTGGCCAACTATGCGAACATATACAGGCATTAATAGAGATTTACCCAAAGATGCAGAAACATGATAAGAGAATTTGAGAGAACCACACAGAAGCACAAACAGACTCGTAGATAGAAAAATACTGATTGTGTACATAACTCAAAGATTCAAACTGATCAAACTCACCTGAGAGAGCTTTGTGAAGTGAGAGCTGGACCAGAGGCAGAGGACCAGAGCCCACAATGGCTTCAGAATGGGCCTCAGGTGGGCACCAGCCAAGGGAGGAGGCTGACTTTATGCCTCTGCGTGAGAGTTCCCAGATGCTAGGACCCCTGGGGTCCTTTTTTGCCTGAGTGTGATGCTGTGCTGGAGATGGGGAAAGCAGAGGGATTAGACCTTACCTTGGGAATAAAAAGATAAGAAAAAGCAAACAAAGAAACAAGAAGCCACTTCAGCTGGAGATACTGTCCTCTCTCCACTTAGAAAATGAAATTTCAACTCCTTTTTTATGATGAAGAAGAAGTTGGAGACAAATTCTCCAAACTTCACAGCAACACCCCCCACAGTTATCCAGTCTCAAAACTGGCACTCTGTGCCCAGAACCCAGAGTCTAGATCCCTGAATTCTGAGCTTAAAACTCAGATCTCAGGCAGAACCTAAAGCTTAGATCTCAGAGATCAGAGCTTGAAGGCCAGAGACAACCTCAGGATTTAAGCAATAGAGGATATGACATGGCTGCCTCAATCCACTTATTCCTACACTTCCCTCCGGAATTCCCACTCCCATAGCCTGCCAAGTTCCCACAAGTTCAGGGTCTCCTCCAAAAGAAACATTCCAGGATG
This sequence comes from Aotus nancymaae, assembly GCF_030222135.1. NCBI lineage: Eukaryota > Metazoa > Chordata > Mammalia > Primates > Aotidae > Aotus > Aotus nancymaae. The sequence continues at coordinate 54,336,890 of NW_026988473.1, read as the reverse complement.
CTGAAGGACCATGGGCTCAAAATCATACAGACCTAATTTTAAGTCCTGGCTTTGCCACCTACAGGCTTCCTGATTTTAGAAGATTAATATTCCTTTAACTTAGAACCTGATTTATAAAAAAGGATAGTACCTATATACAAGGGATTGAGGTTCAAATGGGAAGAAAGAAGTAATAGGTTGTTTCTTTTGAATTTATCACACATGTTAGTTATCACAAGTTCTCTTGCAGGTTTCAATTTCAGGTTTCCCAGATTCTTTTGCCCAGCACCTGAACTTCCCATTAAATAATCCATTTTGCCAGTTGTTCATTTCAGTTTTAGAGCGAGGGTGTATTGAGAGAAGGAACAGCAGGAGGGCTCTCTCCCTTTTCTGTCAAGTGGTAGGGTGGTTCAGGGAGGGAAACAGAAGATGTAACATTCTCTTCCCCATGAGGAGTGCTGAAATTTCAAAGGAACAGTTGCAGAAGAACATCTTCTACTTTGTATTATTGTTATAGGATTGGCTGGATCGAAAATAATGAGTTGGGAACCAGAAGATGAAATTCAGAAGAAATTATGAATCATGACCTTGTAAGTTAGGTCACAGAATCATGGACAAAGAAAATAAATAAATGATGCCTCACATTGGGCATAAATCTCTGGCAAGGAGAAGCAGGGTTCTGAGAAGTCATGATGTAAAATGACTCTAGCCATGTTATTAGAGGCAGCATGAATGGCAGCAAGCATTGATCTGGATCCAGTTTTTTCATTCGTTTAAATAGTCGTTTGGTTGTTCCCTTAATTCACATGTACTGGTGTGACCGACTCTGTGCTGAGTGCAGAGTTTTAGCTTGGACTGCCATTCTCTATCATCATTTTTTAGACATTTAAAATGTCTTTTTCAAAACTCAGTTTCTGCCACCACTAAATGAGGAGATAAGTCAAGAAAAACCCTAAAGATTTGTTCACTCTGATAGTGGTAACACTAACCATAACATCTAAATCTCAAGACAACGTGTTTGTGTTAAATGTCATTTGTGAGGAATTTTGAAGCTTCCTCCCCACAATAAAGATTAAATAAAGAAATAAATCTATCCTGTGAAGTGGAGTTAAATTTTTAACAATGGAACAAAGCAGAGATAGATACAATATGCAGGTAAATGCGTGATAAACAAAAATACAACCAGCTTAAACACATCCCATCTAAAGAGGGAAGAAGTTAATAGACCACAGAAAAGAAAAAAAAAGCTAATAGATTTGCATATAAGTCCCAGAAGACTTCATGATCAAGAGATTTTTATACAGTGAAATCCCATTGACAATGTTCTCTTGCCTAACTATCTCACTATAACAATCAACTGTGTCTCTCTCTCTCTCTCTCTGTCTCTCTCTCTCTCTCTTTCAGTTCTACTTGCCTGAATGAGAGCCCTAAAGTTGGAGTTTGCCTGAATTTTGAATGTCATGGGGTAAGAACTGAGGGAAATGAAGGAAATCACAATATGGGATTATGACTGTGGAGTGACTGGAGATTGTTTATCGAATTCTCCTCTGAAGCTATTTCTGTCTTCCACCTGCACTGCCTCATGGAGACATTAGGCTATAAGTCTGCTCGTTTTCCCTTCACCAACAATTTCATATGCTTCGCTGTGATACATTCAGCTTCCCACTTTAGACGTCATTCACAAGTTTACTTTGGCAATCTCTCAAGACCTTGTGCCCAGTGTCCCAGTTGGAAACTTCCCCTTTGTCTAAACAGTTATCTGCAGCCAATATTCTAGGTTAAAATTTCCCAAACTTTAATAGGTATGGAAATAACTTGGAGAATGTATTAAAACACAAACTTCTTGGTCTCACTCCTGATAGTTTTTTTGTTCAGGTGGTCTAAGGAAAAGTCCTTAGATTTTGCATCCCTAAAAGTCCTCAGAATTTGCATCCCTAAAAAGTTCTGATGCAAAGCTGATGATGTTGATCTGAAAATCACATATCAAGACCGACCTTTCCAAACTGTCGCTCATCATGAGTTTTGTTACTCTTGTTGCACAGCAGATTGGCATCAATCTAATACCTGAGTGTTGTTAGAGAAGAGAAACACTCTCCTTCTCAAGCTTTAATCACCCAAGGTTCTTATTAAATGAAGTTCTCATTCAGTAGGAGTTATGTGGGGCATAAGAATCTGTTTCTCTATCAAGCTACCAGAAATGCTAATGATAGTGTTTATTGGACCATTCTTGGAATAGTACTGTTCTAAACCTTTCTGCTTAACTGTTTCTTCTCAAGCAATTATGTCTGCCAAAATCAGTACCCTTCTTTCTCCCTGACATCCTGAATCAAGAATTCTAACTTTTCTCATTTTTCACAAGCTACTTCATAACCACACAACATAGCCTGTTTTTATGACCACAAACCAAATAGATCTTCTCTCTTGCATGCAATAAAAAACCTCCATATATTTTGTCTCTCTTTAATATTTATCTCTGACAGCAGCAGAATTATTTTTGCTAAGTTCTATTTGCCCTGTAGAAATTCCTTTATTCCCATATATGTCAAACAAGCATTTTTCAGGATACCTGTTGCTCTTTTTAATATTCTCTATTCACATATCTATGTGGTTACTTCACAATATTTCCTAGTCACCATTATAACATGCTTACAACTATACAAAAATTTTTACATGATAAGTATTGAATAAATGTGTCATTTTATAGTCAAATATTATTTTATTAGTGATACATTCACTACTATCAAGATCCTGTGTCCTCCTCCTCCTTACTTTAGCATTCCTAAAGTTGTTAACAGGTCCCAATCCTTCCGCCAAAGGAGCTCTCTTGGGGCCTTCAGCCTTCCTCAGGCCTGGGGCTTATGGAAGAACTTGAGAATCCCTCTGCGGATCGCCTTGGTTTTCACACTGTAGATGATAGGGTTGAGCATGGGTGGTACAAACAGGTAGACATTGGACATCGTGACATGAACAACAGGTGGAGCACTTTTCCAGAAGCGGTGAATTGTGGAGACAGCAATTATGGGCACATAAAAGGCCAGCACTGCACAGATGTGTGACATGCAAGTGTTGAGTGCCTTGAGCCGCTGCTCCCGGGATATGACGGCCAGCACGGCTCTCAGGATCAATGCGTATGAAAGCAGGATGAAAGTTGAGTCCACACCATAGGTGAAAATGACCGCAAAGAGCCCATAAATGTTGTTAATGTGGATGTCTCCACATGCTACTTTCATGAGATCTGGATGGAGGCAGTAGGAGTGGTGCAGAACATTGCCTTTGCAGAATGGCAGTCGTTTCACCAGAAAAGGGAAAGGGAAGAGAGTGGTGAAACTCCTGGTAAGGATGCCCAGACACACAGCCAATATACGGTTATGAGTGAGCACAGTGGCATAGCGTAGTGGATCACAAATAGCCACAAAGCGATCCAAGCTCATGGCCAGCAGTATGCCTGACTCTGTGAAAGAGAAAGTGTGGATGAAGAACATCTGAACCAAGCAAGCATTAAAACCAACATGGTTGTAGTTGAAGCAGAAAGTAGAAATCACAGTGGGAAGAGTAGAAAGGGACACTCCCAGATCATTGAGAGCAAGCATAGAGAGGAAGTAATACATGGGCTGATGCAGAGCAGGCTCCCAAAACACCAGAGCGAGAATGCCGAGGTTACCTACAATGGAGATCATGTAGAGGATGCAGAAAATCAGGGCAATCCAGGTGAGGCCTGTTTGTATCCCAGGAATGCCTGTCAGCTGGAGCGTTGCTGGTTGGAAGGGGGTGCCATTGAGGCCCAGCATGGTAGGAGAATATAGATGGAGAATAGACCCAAGAGGGTGTGTTGTGAGACTTCTTCACTTTCTTTTAGATATCCTGTCTCCAACAAAAGGTCATAGATTGAAAATAATTGCCTATATCCCTGCCTTCCCAGTAAGACACTAATCTCTTTAAGGAAGGAACCAGATTCTAATAGTTTTTATACCACCAGGGTCCTGCACACTATCTAGGCCATAGTTGAAACTCTGTGGTTTGATGATCAAATGAGTGCCCATAATACAGCAAGGCATAATAGTAGGCAACATGAACAATTGTTCCTGGTAGACCAGGAAGAACAAATACATCCTAGGCTTTGGAAAGTCTTCGGTAGATGGTATAGATGGAACATCTACTACTATAAGTTTACAGATTCAATAACCTGTACTCAGATTTCACCCCAGCCTCTGAATCCCAATGGCTGCCCCTGAACTTGTCATAACTAAAAACTTCTATCTCTGAAATCCTAAATTTCTTGTTTTCACGTCCTTAGGAAGGCTTCTACCTTCCAACCTTCTCCTGCCCATGCACTTGTTCTTGAGTCTCCATGACTCCCCCATTCTCTCCTGGTCTGTCTATGAACTCTTCTTCCTCCCTTTTCTCCTGAACTACCCACCCGCACTAAGACTGGTATTTTTATTTCCTCTTTACCTCTCTTTCACATTCACACAGTAAACACCAACCTTTAATAAATTATATAATCAAATCGGTATGCAGCTAGATAAAACCAAAGAATAAAGTATTTTCTGGGAATAAAAAAGAGAGAATTATTACTTAACAATTACCAAAATTTTAAACTTGTGCACAGCTTTGTCCTTCTTAACCTCTACTTTCTGAGAAAGCGATTTCCCTCCTTCTCCAAGGACAGGCTCTCCACCTTCAGGATTTCATATCCTGTCGCCTCCTTCAGAGCCTTTTTCACTAATCCAATGCATATTCATTCTCTTCCTTTCTGCCTCTTTTCCTTCAGAAAGTGTGTGAAAGACCATTCTATCATAAAGACACAATAACATTCTTCTCTAGCCACTGTTTTATGACCCTTTTCCGATTCTTAACCAAATTTCTTGAAAAATTGTCTCTCCAGGTACCTGGAAATAGGAGGTTGTATTTTTTTATTATTATTTTTTTAGTTATTTGCCTTCTTCTCCAACTTGTTTCTGAGATCTTCAATGTCAGGATTCAGTCTTACTTACTTTACCTTCTAGCACTGATCATTTCACTATATTGTGGCTTCCATACTCCCCTTCTCCGAGTTGTAACAAATTTCTCTATGGTCACCAAGTGACCTCTTTGTCTGTGAATCTAATGAAAACATTCTCTCCTAATTCACTTGATCTTCCTGCTACAGTTAACACTGTTTTTAAGTCACCTTTTCACCATTCAAGGGCACTATTTGTCCACAGTTGTGTTTCTTTCTGGGCTTATCCTTCTCTACCATCTTTATTGAATTCTCTTTTCTGTCTTTTTTTTTTTTAAAGCAGCCTCAGCCTAACTTCAGGCAAAATAAACAAAATTAGAATGATGCAAACTGAGAAATCACACCATAAAATAGTTCATCTCAACTTTTATTTAAAATAGCTCTTAAATCATATTTTCATGGTATTTGAGATCTTAAAATTAAACCTCCATTACGGAATTTATGCATAATATCTCCTTTATTGTTTTTCTCATTTTAGAGTTCCCATTTTATTCCTACCACTTCTCATAAACACAGTGAAATTAGATGGTGACAAGGAGCTGGATAATGTCCAGATACCAGCCATAATCCAAAACATATATAGGTAGTGAAAAGAAATTTATCTATTCCTTGGGTTTCTCTCTCCTTCCACTAAGAAGGCAAATCATCCATTTAATAAGTAGTATTTTCTCCTCATGGGTTACTCTCCTTGCCAAACCTCTCTTCCTCCAAACCCCGGTATAAAGTCCATGTCTCTAAGAGGTCTTTTTAGATCTAACCTGTTCAGATCAGTTTTTTTTTTCTTTGATTATCTTTGCTCCAAGATTTTCTTTGAGTCATGAAGAAATAAAAAGACTCTTGGTGGTACTAACAGATACTAAGAACTCATCTACAAGATAGGTTTACCCCACTGTCTGCAACCACTGGCATGCAAATCAAGGTCATCTAGAAGGGAATATTTTATCTATTTACCAAATTTTCATTGGTTAACAAAGCAACTTTGAAAACTTTTCCTCCATGGAGAAAATTCCACACCTCCACCCCCAAAATAATTTTTCTTTGTTTTGTCCACAGGAGTGTTCATCAGAACTTCCTAAATGTGACCTATCTTGGAAGGTTAAGAAGGTGGAGAGACACAAGCAATGCACAGGATATGAGCACACACACACACACACACACACACAGAGTCATTCAAAGGTACCAGCAAAATATACATTTTTACACTGTTATATTTACACACCCAGGTATTTATAGGCACCATCTCACATCCAAACATACACTATCAAACACTTCCTTACTCACTGGCGTTATGCAATATATTTCAAATATCTGCTTATGTTTAAGCCCTCTTGAATAAATGTTTACACACGCACACACATACACAGTGTCACAAATGCATCAGCATCAACAAACCCACAGTAATATCTCCACTAATTATTTTCCCATACACACACACATATACTGACACACACAATACTGAAAATCCAGCTAAGATTGACAGCTATGTTGTTAAATGACTTCAGTTCATTTGGTTCTGTAATTTTTCTCCAGCTGCACACACAAGTCAGTTATAAAAGATAAAAAATCAAACTGTAGGATTTTAAATAAAAAGCATAAGATATCCTTGAGACAAAAATCTATAAATGATGCAGCAGTCCCTTAACTCAATGGGATGTCATTTGGTATTATGGTATTGATTCAGATGGAAACTTGGCGTCAGAGTCTGTGATCCTGGATTTTGGAAGGGGTCAGATTTGGCTCGCATTTAGAAGGGGAGACAAAAGGTTAAAGGCTTCCTGGAATTTTGGTAGAAGTGTTAAAATTGTCTAGTTAAAGAGCTCAGATGGGCAGTGTGAAGCAGGGAGCACTCACTGGATGGAAGATGCTTTCCTTGTAGCTGGGTATACTGTGCTGTGGGTCCAGCTGGCAGTGGCATCAACTCATTCTCCTAAGACTTATAAATTTATGAGCATTCCAGAATTCCAAGGCTTGCTTGTGTGTGGTTGTAGGAGGGACCATAAAAATAATTGGGAGGGTGGTATCAGTGAAGAGTGAGTTGGGCCATAAGAGAATTGCTCCCAGGAGAATCTTTCTTGACCCAGTCATTCCTGATGCAATCGTCCATATATATTAGTACACTAATCCTTCCTTGATCAGGGAAGGTAAACACACTGCATACATGTATACACACAGACATAAATAGCAATAGCTCTCCTGAGACCTTCACAGATATCCCCTTAGAGCCATTTAACTATTTATTTACTAACATTCGCATTGCCTCTTTCAAGTTTACACACAGATAAACACAAATATGCTCATGCCATTGCCCAGTGTTCTAGTCACTAATTGTATATATTGACACATCAAGCATACACTATAATCTATATATTCTTACACTGATTATAAAGACCAAATTAAATAATAGACAAAACTTAGAAAAAAACTATGAAATAGAGACTTATACATATACTTGAAGAAACGATCATATATATTTCAAATACATTCTCCCACTTACAAAACTACAAGTGTATATTTCAAATACATGTTCATATTCTCATTAACAAATCTATAAAATATCCCACAAATTCTGATCTCCACATTTATTCAGATTCACCTGTGGAATTTAAGCATGTTTGTTTTGTATTTTTTTGTACAAATGCATGGTAGCATCCATATAACAAATTTTTTATGCAAACTTTTTTTTTACTCCATCACTATATGGAACCTAAAAATTATAATCAGTTTATTTCAACCAAAACTAAATGAACAGAAAAAAACACATTTTTGAGCAACATTTTAGTCTAGATATTATTCTCAGCACTGATGGTATAGAGAACAATATAGACACAGCACCTACTCTTGCAAAGAAGATAAATACTTAAAAACTAATCCACCTAACAGTCTATGTATACCTGCAAGCTCTACCTAGAAATACGTTATAAACATATTTCACAACAAAATCAATGCATTTATCAAAACTTATCTAATGTGCATGTAAGATTTGTCCAGTAGATGTTTGAAAGAAATCAAAGAACTGTACAACATACGGAACTACAAATAATAATATAAGTGCTGAACTATTTGTGAAGAAGTGTATTGATGTTACAACTTACTTTGAAATGCATCCAAAAGGCAAGCTGTATTGATAAATTAGTAGAAAGATGGGTACATCAGTAGATAAATTAGAACACATGGGAGGGGAGCTTCACACACTGTGGTCAGTGCGGGGGGCTAGAGGAGGGACAGCGGTTGTGGGGAGGCTGAGGAGGGACAATGAGGGGAGAAATACCAGATATGGGTGATGAGGGGATGAAGGCAGCAAACCACCTTGCCATGTATGTACCTGTGCAGCAGTCCTGCATTATCTGCACATGTACCCCAGCACCTAAAGTACAATTTAAAAAACAAAGAAATCAAGAATAATAAAATATTCCTGGTAAAATTTGTGTCATGAATATACTAGCATTAACTGAATTTTTTTCAAGTTTTCTGTGTTTGAAATTTTTCATAATAAAATATTGGGAAATTTTTAATGAAAAAAGGATGAAGCAAGACATAGGCTATTATGTCAAAATACAAACCATATTCCAAACATCAGTGAAAATTCAAACTAATACAAGTGATCTCAATTTTCTTTAGAGCAACCCTGAGCATTTTTTATATCAAGTCAGTATTTAGCATGTTATGGGATAAATTTTATGTATTTGGGATAATTGATAATTTTTTCATATGACTAAAGAAAAAAATCAGATTTTTCAGTTGAAGCTTATTTTGCCAAATATTAACTACTTATGTTCAACAAATAAACACTCCCTGCCATGCCTATGTCACATTCTAGGGACATCTGTTTCTCCACCAACAGGACTCTCTCTCCAGTGGATGCCAAAGAAGCATGCAGAGTCAGCTATAATAGTGTGTGATCACTGCCTTCATGGCAGAACTGAACAGTGCTGTGAAGAAAAGAGGTGTCGATTCTACTTCAGTGAGTAATGTTTTAGGGATACAGGGATATAAATAGTATTTAATAGTGTACCCGCTGGAAGTAGCTTCCGGCAAAATCTGGTCACCTGGCATTAAGAGAGAAGATCATTTTATACGACAGAATCTCTACTCCCTAGAACTCTAAAATGTCAATTACTTTCATCTTTCATGAGTTGATGCTTTGCATGGTGCTGATCATGAAAATGAAAGACCCTGGGAGATTATGTATCTTATAATAATAGTACAATAAGAATGAGGTGAATAAAATGTGCTTCTCTTCTGTAACAAGGCTAAGCTTGTTTACCCTCAAGTCTACTCCTGACTTTTCTGAGACTCTTTATATCACACATATACAATCATTATTTGAAGAATATGGTGGAGAGAGCTGGTTGGGAAGCACTGACAGATGCAAGGTGTCTCTCACTCCACTCTTCTGTCTCAGGCAGAGTCTCTAGTGTGGGCTGTATCTCTTCTCCAGTTCCAGCTTCTACTGATTGGGCTCACTTTGGCTGTAGTTCTGGTAACCCCACCTTCGGGTTTCCAGTCTATAGGTGGTAGTAGATTCCTACTGTTACAAATCTCTAGACTGTGTTACTATCTGCTGGTCAGTTCCTCAGTTCTTTTGAAATCTGTATAAATAATTTCCAGGATTAAATGCATTCAGTTTTATTGTATTTGTTATTATGTTATCACTGCTCAGTCTCAATCCGTATCTTCTATAGCATTTTTGTGATATTGGGATTGAGCCTCTGCAAACTGAATTTCTTCTTTGACAACCAGCTCCCAAGATCTACAAAAGGGGGCATTAGGAAGCTGGGGTAGGAAGAAGGAATTTGTACCCTACTTCCTTTCTGTTGCTCTTTCCCCAATGGCACTTCTTCACACAAATATTAGTCGTCAATTCTAATGGTCTTAGTTGGTTATATTTTGAAGTTTTCCAACACTTCTAGAACCAGCCTTACCATGCCCTCTTAAAGACCTCAGAATTAGCCAGGTAAGTCTCCCCTCAACCCCATCTCAGAGGAGTAAGTTCTAGTCATAGGGGAAACTCTATTCTGAATTCTTGAGACCCCAGCATCACCTAAACAGTGACCACACCTCAAAGTCTGAGTTTCAGCTTTTCAGCACTCCTCTGTCAAAATAGTAAGATTTAATCATCCCAGGTTCCTCTCTTGGTTCCTCCAGTCCTAGGCTCCAGTCCTAGGCTTAGAAGTTATGTCCTGAAGTTGCTGCCTACAATGACACCTTCATATTCCCTTTTGTCTTGTGTGTTTGCCAATATTTGGTTAACAAGTCATTAATTTTTCTCAATTAAAAGAGCTGGTGTGTATCTTGTATTCTAACTAGACCCTACTGAACCCTAATTTTTGTTCCTAGGTTAGATTGTGTCAGATCCATGTGAGTCAACAGAGCCACTTAATATGATTTACACCCAGTGGATGTTAAACCTAAACAAACAAACATTGACAAATGTGCCTTTCCGCTCTGATAGCAAGAATGAAGGAAAGACTATTGTTGCATTGAAATAGGGCACTTGTTGTAAAAAGCCTGACCACTTCTTGAATGGGTTAGAAGCCAGAGACTTATGTCCTATCCAAAAGACTGCGTGGTTCCACAAGGGTAATCCAGGTTGTTGATGGAGTTACAGGCAACCACACAGAATAAAGATGTATTAACTTAAATCAAGTGGAGAACAAGTAAAAGATGAAGAGAAGCTTCTAAGAATAACCTATGAAAGCACCAAATGTAAGAAAGAGTCAGCTTTATACATTTCAGAGGCCCAGTTAGCATGACAGCAACGGCAGCACCAATTAATTGTGAACTTTCCATTCCCCCGTCTCTCTCTTCCTCAGAGGAGAAACCAGAAACCAGAGTTAGCACGTGAAGGATGGGAGAAGGAGAAAGGATATAGCTCTGAACGCTGGAAAGTTTGACTATTATACTAGACTAAACATTCTAATTATTCACCAGAAGATATTTTTTTATCTGAATGTGACCAGAAAATTTAAAGAACAGTTTTCATCCAGGAATAAAAAAGAAGAACCAGCCCCACTCAATATATTTAAGGACACAAGAAGAGTAAAAATAGTCACTTTCTTATTACACCTCAGTTGATGGGCTTGGTCATCATATCACATAAACCCAGAATCTCTTAGAAGGTAATGAGCTCCCCTCTTATAGTGCTTGCCTATCACTAGACAATGTCTTGGGTGGAGTAAAGAATTGCTCTGACATATTGCTGAGTTCTTTTTCAGCTACAAGAGCACATGCTTTATTCTCAGTAGTCATTATGGACCTCAGGAGACTAAATCCTCCCTGAAGGATTTTCAGACACAAAGTCAGCATCACTGTCCTCTATCCCAGGGCCTATCATGAGACATAAAAGTGGCAGGCATGAATTCACTTCAGCAAAGAAGGGGAAGAACTTGTTCTGTCGGTGTCTTTTCAGTCTCTCTTCTGGTGAGTTCTGAAACCCTGTAAAAATAAGCCAGCTGATCCTCCTGAAGCCTGCTCCATGAAAGCATTAAAATGGGCAAGGGGTACGATGAGGGGAAGTGAAAAAGCCTCCTGGAGGGTATCTGATAGCAGCATCTTAGTAGAATGAGCAGAGCAGCAGGAAAGATCCCTGGACTTGGAGTTCTTGTTCAGGCACTGCCATGGACTGCTCGTATAACCCCAAGGAAGTCACTGTACTTCTCTAGAGTCCTTACTTGCCATAGTCCATTTCTTTGTGACTCCAAATTTCAAAGGTCAAAGTTTCTGTGGTTTATTAACATTGCTGCAAATTCAGAGAGGGAAGCAGGTCTCGGGATACAGGAACGGTTCAGAAATCTAGAAGGGAAGTGGTCACGACCCATCCATGACAAACAGCTGAAGCACATGTGACTTATTTACTCTTCCCTTATGAATTCAGTGATAACAAAATATGTAAAAAGTCTCCAGGATATTAAAAGTATAGGAGAAATCAGTCATCAACTTTAGATGAACCATTAATAGCTAATAATTTTCATTCTTTTATTATCCATGATATAAATTGAAAACTGTGGTCTTTAGACAGCCTTTCTGGTCCTCCCTCCAGCCTCTATCTACCTGCTTTCTGCCTCCATAACAGCACCACAGCAAACTCTCACAGGCATTCTTTGATTGATTAAAAAGTAAAATAAAGTAAAAGAACATCAAAGCCATAAAGGATCTTAGAGAATGTCCTTAAAAATAAGACATAGGCCAGGCACGATGGCTCACACCTGTAATCCCTACACTTTGGGAGGCTGAGGAGGGCAGATCACCTGAGTTCAGGAGATCGAGACCAGGCTGACCAATATGGTGAAACCCTGTCTCTACTAAAAATACAAAAATTAGATGGGTGTGGTGGTGTGCGCCTGTAATCCCAGCTACTAGGGAGGCTGAGGCACAAGAATCACTTGAACCTGGGAGGCAGAGGTTGCAGTGAGGCCACATTGTGCCCTTGCACTCTAGCCTGGGCGATAGAGCAAAACTCAGTCTCAAAAATAAAAATAAAAAATAAATAAGACATAATTCTCGAAAAAAAAATGGATTTCTCTAGGCTCATGTAACCAGTACCTTCCAGAGCCAGGGTCCAATGCCAGGACTCCTGACACCCAGCTCAGGGTCCTTTCTTCTAAACCATCTGGTTCTTATGTGGCTTCAGTAATGTTAAGATTCTAGGTTCCAGGAGTAGGAGAATTTGTGTTCAGCCTTGAAGACAGGTACTTTTGTATCATTATCTTCCTACGTATCTGCTTTTAGTCACTCAATTTCTTTATTTAAGGGTACCTGTGAAATCTTTGTTCAGAAATGCATTTCTCTATTTTCCTTTTAAACTTCCTCTCCAATGCCTTAATGATGCTTCAAAGACCTTGGTAAGACAAAAGAGAGTCATTGTTCAACTCCACTTATGAGTGAGAACATGCAGTGTTTGGTTTTCTGCTCCTGTGTCAATTTGCTGAGGATGATGGCTTCCAGTCTCATCCATGTCCCCGCCAAAGACATGACCTGCATGCTCTGCACACGTATCCCAGAACTTAAAGTAAAAAAAGAAAAAAAGAGAGAGAAGAGAGTCTTAAAAGTCTTTAAATTGAGATTTTACCACCTGGTCTCTATAAACTGAGGAAAGCTCATTTCACTGGGTGTCAGTTTCCCCATATGTTAAGGATTAAATGAGAAAATAAATGGAAAGTTCTTTGCAGAGTACCTGGCACATCACGTGTGTTCAAAAAGTATTCATTTTCTCTCTCAGCATTACTTCATTCATATCTGTCCAGACAACCCACAATGTTAGTGATCCCTGAGGTATGGGAAGGGATGTAATTCTGGAACAGTCAGGCAGTCTTTCTTCTACAAATACTAAAACATAAGTTTCCAGACCCAGAATAGCTTTGGCCTTGCCCTGCACAAAATCCTGCTTTCAGTCTGTTTTCTTCTCCCTTCTCTTTCTGTTACTTTTACATTGGCTTCGTTCTCTTCTATGTATTGTGATTACTTTCTACAAGACTCTACATAAAGAATGAGAGTGTAGTCAAGTGGGAGAAACAAGAGACAAACATCAGTCCTGGATCCCAAGGAAACAGAGCTCTTGAGGAGACACAGACATGTGCAGACTGAGCTCTAAGACCAGAAGGGACATAATCAGTATAAACACGGAGGGGCAGCCACTGTCTTGCTGGAGCCATAGCACCTATGAGTTATGTATTGCTGGGAAAGCAACACATCTTTTCACGCATGTTAAATGGTGTAAAGATCAAGAGAGAATGTGTAAATATAACTGCATAACAAGAGTGACTTTATGAGATATGGAGAGAGTATGTGAATGAGTGTCTTGTTAGAGTATGAATGAGCTTTCTACTAGCTGTTGTGAAGGTACATTAATGTGTCCTTGTGACTAATGGGTATTTTGAGAGTACATCTAACTGTGTGAGGGTATGTAAGTTTGTATTTGGAATAATTCTCTCCCACAGACTGAACGCTAGTGTACCTATAGAATATGTAGGGAAGAATGCACAGTTTTTCCAGAAACAGATACAGCCTTGTGCCTTTGCACAAATATACGTTGTTTCTGTTATTGCTTTTTTGCAGTAACTCTGCCAATGAAAAGCTGATGCCCAGAGGCAGTCAATGACCACACCCCATTGTCCTTTTCCCTCTCTATCCAAGCACACAGCATGATACAAACTTGCTCTGGGAAATTCTCTCATTTATTAGTGACATGTGAATTAAACAACATTTTCAAGAAAATATTTAAATATTTCCAATTGCTGTTGATAACACAAACTCCTGACTTTCTTCTATGGTGACTATTCGTGAATTGTAGTTAGCATATCTCTATGGAATGATGCCTCTGAAATACATGGAAGTTGTAGAAATGTAATTTAAACATTTTCCTTTTAACTAATTTCTATTATTGAAGTATTTGTCAATGTCTTCCTTCTTCATAAAACAGAGGGAAATATTAGCTCAGCCTGCGGCCTGATCATCATAAAATGTGAAGGAAAGAAGTTTGCCTGCATCAACCCCAAACCAGTGATTTCATGAATGCATTAGTTTCCATTTATGTCGACATCATCACCTTGTCTCTTATTTCCTGATTTCTTGTCCTCCAGCAAGTGCAACTGTTAGAATTCTCCAAGTCAGAAGATCTGACTCTGAAAAGTACCCTAAGTTCATTCTGCTATGGAATTGTTCAATGTCACTCAGCCTGCATTCTTTCTCCTGACTGGTATCCCTGGCCTAGAGAGCGCTCACTCCTGGCTGGCAGGGCCCCTCTGTGTGATGTACGCTGTGGCCCTTGGGGGAAATACAGTGATCCTGCAGGCTGTGCGAGTGGATCCCAACCTCCACAAGCCCATGTACTACTTCCTCTCCATGTTGTCTTTCAGTGATGTGGCCATGTCCATAGCCACACTGCCCACTGTACTCCGAACCTTCTGCCTCAAGGCCCACAGCATCACTTTTGATGCCTGTCTAATTCAGATGTTTCTTATTCACTCCTTCTCCATGATAGAATCGGGTATTCTGCTGGCCATGAGTTTTGACCGCTATGTGGCCATTTGTGACCCCTTGCGCTATGCCACTGTGCTCACCAATGAAGTCATTGCTGCAATGGGTTTAGGTGTGACTGCTCGAAGCTTCATCACCCTCCTCCCTCTTCCCTTTCTTATCAAAAGGCTGCCTATCTGCAGATCCAATGTTCTTTCTCACTCCTACTGCCTGCACCCAGACGTGATGAAGCTTGCCTGTGCCGATATCACTATCAACAGCATCTATGGACTCTTCGTTCTTGTATCCACCTTTGGCATGGACCTGTTTTTTATCTTCCTCTCCTATGTGCTCATTCTGCATTCTGTCATGTCCATTGCTTCCCATGAGGAACGCCTCAAAGCTCTCAACACATGTGTGTCACATATCCTGGCTGTACTTGCGTTTTATGTGCCAATGATTGGGGTCTCCACTGTGCACCGCTTTGGGAAGCATGTCCCACGCTACATACATGTCCTCATGTCAAGTGTGTACCTGTTTGTGCCTCCTGTGCTCAACCCTCTCATTTATAGCGCCAAGACAAAGGAAATCCACCGAGCCATTGTCCGCATGTTTCGTCACATCAAAATATGACTTTCACATTTGGCTTTAGAATCTGTTGTTTATTTTGGCCATAGGTTCTCATCAGTAGCATCACCATCATCATCATCATCAAAGTATAAGACAGATGTGTGTGCTGGGGAGAAAGTAGGCCAGGAAATGATGGTGCAAAACTTATAACACAAAACAAGGAGTTCCAAATGAACAGCACATTCAGTAAACACCAACAGCATTCTTAGAAAGATAACTGTGGGGGCAATTGAGTAATTAGACAAGTTTTACAAAGGAAGATTAATTTAAGCTAGGAATTATTTTCTATAATAATGAATATTACTAATATCATAATTAATGAACTTAGTCCTAAAATGTGTCAAGTTCTATTATAAATTATTTATGTTCATTAGTTCACTTAATACTTGTACAAATCTTATAAGATACAGAGAATCAAGTTAATTCTTCAGACTAACATAGGTAATATGTGGTCCAGTTGAGATTCAGTACTAATCTCTCTCTAGTGTTAGAGCAGCACCCAACCACTGCAAATATGGCCTTACTGTCAAATTGGCATCACTTACCATTACCATTGCTGCCTTTGCTTTCCCTGACACTGTCATTCTCAAACACTCATACATTGCTTTAACTTTACAAAGTGAAATCAGATTAATCATTAGAACTCACCACAAAATATAGAACAATATGATCCAGGTAAACTGATACATATTGACATTTAGAAAAATCTCCAGATATCTCTTTATTTCTTTTATCTGTTCACCACTCAGTCCTCACCAACAGAAAACAATGTTCAATATCTGAGACATCTGATTCATAGAATTTTTGGGGAAATCTCTTTCCTTCTTGAGATTTTAACTGTCTTCCAAAAAATGATATGTTCTAGGATTTCCAGTTGCAGAAAAAAAAAATGCCTAGAAACATTAGGAGAAATACCTAATGTAGGTGATGGGGGAATGGATGCAGCCAACCACCATGGCATGTGTATACCTATGTAACAATCCTGCACAATCTGCACATGTACCCCAGAACTTAAAGTATAATTTAAAAAAAGAAGAAAAAGCCTAGAATAGACAGA
This sequence comes from Aotus nancymaae, assembly GCF_030222135.1. Classification (NCBI taxonomy): domain Eukaryota; kingdom Metazoa; phylum Chordata; class Mammalia; order Primates; family Aotidae; genus Aotus; species Aotus nancymaae. Next base: position 54,320,271 of record NW_026988473.1, on the reverse strand, counting down.
TAAGAGCATTTATGATTTAGATACCACAAAATAATTCTTTCAGACCTTCTCATACTCTTCCCTTGATACCAGAGAGGTAGGATATAGTAAGAAATTCCTTGTTGCTAATTTTGGTGCTCTCAGACTAAATTTAGATTTACTTGTAGATGAAAAGAGAGAGAGAGATGAAGGGGGGGAGAGAAAGAGAGAGAGAAGCGGGGGAGAGAGAGAAAGAGAGACACTATATAGTCCAACTTAACTCACCAGGGAAACTGCTCATGCCTAAGATAATGGCCTCAAGCTGCATCCATGTAGCTGCAAAGAACATGATTTTGTTCTTTTTGTGGCTACATAGTATTCCATGGTATATATGTACCATATTTTCTTTAACCAGTCCACTGTTGAAGAGCACCTTGGTTGATTTCATGCCTTTGCTATTGTGAATAGTGCTGTGATGAGCATACAAGTGCATGTGTCTTTTTGGTAGAATGATTTATGCTCCTTTGGGTATATAGTAATAGGATTGCTGTGTCAATGGATAGATCTGTTTTAACGTCTGTGAGAAATACCCAAACTTCTTTCAACAATGGCTGACTAATTTACATTCCTACCAACACTGTATAAGTGTTCCATTTTCTCTGTAACCTCACCAGTATCTCTAATTTTATGACTTTTTATTAATAGTCATTCTGACTGGTATGAGATGATATTGAGGTTTTGATTTGCATTTCTCTGACGATTAATATTGTTGAGCATTCTTTTTTTTTTTCTACTTTAGGTTCTGGGGTACATGTGCAGGTTATGCAGCGTTGTATAGATGCATACATAACCGGGTGGTTTGCTGCCTCTATCCCCCCTGCATCTATATCCAGCATTTCTCCCCATGTTATCCCTCCCCACCCCTCGCTGTCTCTCCCCTAGTCCCCCCCTCAACTGCCCCCAGTATGTGATGCTCCTCTCCCTGAGTCCACGTGTTCCTGTTGTTCAACACCCTCCTATGTGTGAGAACATGTGGTGTTTGGTTTTATATGCTTGTTGGCCACATACATATGTCTTCTTTTCAGAAGTATCTCTTTATGTCCTTTGTCCATTTTTAATGGAGTTATATGCTTTGCATGCTAATTTAAACTGCTTATAGATTCGGGATATTAGACATTTCCCAGGTCCATAGTTTGGAAATACTCACTCCCATTCTGTAAGTTGTCTGTTCACTCTATTGGTAGCTTCTTTTGATGACTCATAGGAATTGCCTATGAGTTTAAGCACATGGTGATTTGTGAGTTCTACTTGCACATAGCCAAATTTAAGTGGTATAGGTTTCTTCTGAGGAAAGGAATATTTTAATGCTTCTTAATTGTGTCTAAGATATAGCAGAATTTGAGAATCTGTGATCTAAACAGAGATTTTAAAAACCATGTTAAAATATACAAGAGAAAAGCCAAGAGAATAAGGTGTGGAGGAGTGTGACATTCTGGATCTTTGGTGAATGAGTGAGGGGTTCAAGAAACAAAGAAGGGATAAAGAACTGAAATAATGCTTGAGTATAGGCAAGAGAGGAGAGGCAGCTTAAAATATACACAAAAGGTGTCATCACTTGCACAAGGTACATCATGTTCCTTATCTACCTCTTTGTGCCTCTGATGCTAACCCTAATGTCTCTGACTGGGGCAAATTATTCAGTCAATGTTGAACAAGATAGAACTTGATCATTTGCCAAGTGAGTTTTTCTATATTTGAAAAAACAAATATATATTGTGAAAAAAATGTATGGAGTGATTTTAACACAAAAATCTGAGAATCAGAAAGTTAGTAAATACTGACTAAATGTTGAAGTGCAAGTAAAAAGAAAAATCTAAAACTCAAGGAAATTCCTTCTAAAAAGGTAGATTCAAAACCTGTGTAACTGGGTTACAGGAATGGAGGTATTTCACATGTCAATTATTCAAGAAGATATGGAGATTGATTGCATTCAACAGGAAATATTCAATATTTAGAATTCAAATATCTATAAGAAAATTTTTACAAATAACATAGAAATAAAAATTTATTATAAAGTGGAAAAAAATTATAAGACTATTGGAAAATTTATATAAACTAGACAATATGACCTTATTTTAAAACATACCTAGATTTTCTCAAAGTAATTTGTTAATAAACCCTCTCAGCCTTCAGTCCATAATAAAACATATAAACAGGTTGATAATTATCATTTACTTAGATGATATACACTGTAAAATATTTATATGACCAGTTTGAACAAATATATTTTATTTCATAAAGACGAGGCTTATTTTTCACAAGTCTGTTAATTAAGGAATTAGGCAATATTCATTAGACAATAGTAAAACTATATATATATTTACATATGTGTGTGATGATATGAACAATAGGAATACTTTTTAGTGTTGCAGAAATACTCTTTCCATTCGTATGCCTTATTAAGAGAATTCTCAATTTTACAGTGGAAATAAAAGGATGCATTTTTTAAAAGCCTAAAAGATATTGAAGTCAGTAACGTGATTTCTGATATTTAGATGAAGATAGTAAAATGTTAGGATTTTTAAAAAGACTTGAAACAAAAAGGGGGAAGATTCCTATCATCAGCATGACCCTAAGTGCTGTGGATCCATCTTTGTCATCGATGTTTTTCTTTTATTTTTGCTCATAACTGTGTGTAGAATTAGCACATACCCCTTTTCGTCTCTCTGTATAAATAAATATAGCTTTCTGGGATGACTTGCAGGATCCTCTGGAAGGAGAGGCAATGGCAGAGTAGCTTTTAGAGCTTCGCCGCTCTAGGGCTGCCTCTGTTGCTGCACAAATGGCTGAAAGTAGCACTTTCTTTGAGACCACTTCTGTGTGTTAGAGCAAAGTCTGGTCCTGGAGGATGTTCTGCTTCCCTCTGTTCCAGCCCTAGAACTCCACGGGCCTTGAGAAGCTGTATTTAGCTGCTGCACCACTTTCTTATGACTGCTTTCTTAAGCCCTTTCGCTACCATCAGAGTCTTCTTTCTCTCTTATGCAAGTGGATCTTTATTTGCTTAGTGCACTTTCCTTTGGGCTGAGGCTATATCCTTTTGGAAGAGCTCATTTGCTTGACCTTTTTTAAATTTTCAAACGCTGAGGACCACCACAGCATGGCTTTATCCTCTTATGTTATGAGCAATTAGAGCCTGCAACTATTGTTCCCAGTTTTGCCAGTCAATTCAAAACCACCTGCCCAGGTTTTTCTTAGTATATAGTCCTCTCCAACTGGGAGCAAGATTTTTCTGTCATGTGGTTTTGCTGAAGATGTCATCTCTATAGGTTTTTATTTTGTTTTCTTTTCTGTCCTAGTTGTTTAATGAGACGTTCAGAAGGTGTTTGGGAGCAATTCAAGTCTATACTGCAATTATGTTAAGGAAATGATCATGTTATTTGATCCCTATGACTTTATTTTAGAAAAGTTATTCATAATCCTATGAGTAAAAAAAATTATTGGCTATTGCCTTTTAAAAAGTAATTTTTTTTAATGTCTTTATTCCCTGATCATGCATTGGGGTTGAATTATGCCATGATCTGTCCATTGCCTGTTTATTCTCCAGTTAAAGTCCACATGTCATTTGTTTTAAATCTGCTAAGTGTGCACCTGCCTGTGTGGTCTGGGTTGTGTTTTTTTGGCACGGGTTTTCAGAGGATTTCTCTCTAGTGCCTTTAATTCTCTGTGAATTTGCCTTCAGCTATCCCTCCTCTGATCAGGCACATGCTTAAGCTTTTTTTCTGGGTTGCTCACTGCAGGACAGGAGCCCATATTTCAGCCAACTATGCAGCCAAGCTGCCATTGCCAATAAAGTGGACTTGCCACCCTATCGATCAACAACCTCTGTTAAGCTTCCATTTGGAGTGCTCATTAGCTGCCTCTAGTCATTCAGTTCTCTCTGTAGTCATGCCCAAAGGATGAAAGCATGTGACTTTTCCTTAAGACACTTTTCTTTGTACTAAACTTCTGAACTCCAGATGTTGTATGGTTTATATTTTTGTTCCATTTTATATAATTTTGGAGTATTATTATTATTATTTTTTTTTTTGAGACGGAGTTTCGCTCTTGTTACCCAGGCTGGAGTGCAATGACGCGATCTCGGCTCATCGCAACCTCCGCCTCCTGGGTTCAGGCAATTCTCCTGCCTCAGCCTCCTGAGTAGCTGAGATTACAGGCACTCACCACCATGCCCAGCTAATTTTTTGTATTTTTAGTAGAGACGGGGTTTCTTTTTATTTCAAACGTATACAGTTGGTCATAGCTATTACATATCTTTAGTTTTTAAGTTTAAAGATGTTCAAAATGATTATTTAAATATTCTGGGCTGATATGATCTCAGGTAACATAATCTATATTATAACATTATATAACTGATATACACATTAGTTTTTCTCTGTTTCTGATAATTACTTGAAAGCATAGATGTTACTAGGATATTGAGACAAAAAGGATTTAATTCAAGACTCTCTTTCTTGTTTGGTCTGAGAAGCCAGTTGTGGCAACCTGTGACACAGTTAATTACAGCATACGGCAGCCTGCTGCTTTGAGTTACACGTTGAAGCCTGGCTAACTCATATAACTACCAGCAGGTACACAACTGTAGGTGCATGTCTAGAGAGAGACTGAAAGGCTCCAAAAGAAGCTGGCACACCCAAACATCAGCAACACAAAGAACCTCTAAGTCTCTCCAGGACAGTTCTCCTCCATCAGAACTTAGTTCCCAGTAACATCTTGTGTAGCCTCCTGCGAATCTCCTTAGTCTTGATGGAATAGATAATTGGGTTGAGCATAGGAGGTACAAAGAGATAGACCAGAGACATGAACTTGTGCACGTATTCAGGAACATGCTTCCCAAATCGATGAACCATGGACACACTAACCATAGGCACATAGAAGATTAGCACAGCACAGATATGTGACACACATGTGTTGAGTGTCTTAAGCCTCTCATCCCTGGAGACGATGGCCAGCACAGAGTGTAGAATGAGCACATAGGAGAGGAGGATGAGCAGTGAATCTATACCAAAGGCAGAGATGACAATGAACAGGCCATACATACTGTTGATGGTAGTGTCTCCACAGGGTAGGCGGATCAGGTCAGGGTGCAGGCAGTAGGAATGGGTCAGTACCACATTGGCCTTGCAAAAAGGCAGCCTCTTCAGGAGGAAGGGAAGTGGGAAGACCATGCAGAGGCTGCGGATGATGATGGATATGCCAATGCGGGCCACACGGGCATCAGTGAGCACTGTGGCATAGCGCAGCGGGTTACAGATGGCCACATAGCGGTCAAAACTCATGGACAGCAGGATGCCAGACTCTGTCCAGGAGAAAAAATGGATGAAGAACATCTGGGCCAGGCAGGCATCAAAAGTCATCTCTGGGGCATGAAAACACACAGTAACCAGTACAGTAGGCAATGTAGAAAATGACACACCCAGGTCATTAACAGACAAAAGAGACAAGAAGTAGTACATTGGCTGGTGCAAGCTCTGCTCTTCCTTGATGATAAAGAGGATTAGGATGTTGCCCAGGAAGGAAATAGCATAAAGCAGCAGCAGAAGGGCAGCCAGCCAGTGCTCCAGACCCTTCATCTCCGGGAAGCCTGTTAGGGTGAAGCTGGTAGTACTTGAGATGTTAGTCCCAAGCCCTCCCATCAGGGTTTCCTTGTGAATTTAGGGAAACACAACCAGAGTGAATTGAGATGAGACGGTGGGAGAAGTGAAGACGAGGAGTGGTTGATATCTAAAACTAAGAGAGACGATGATGCGTAGATTCTGGTGCCCAACACTTGGAAAGTTCATAAAAAAGCAGGTTACATTCATACCTTCTATAGTCTGGCAGCACCCCTAGACCTATCATGAGCTCCAGGTTCTTTCTCACAGAAATCTTTGACTAACTTTTAGATATTATCCTTTATTTTTCTTGTGTCTATATATCTTTTTACATTGGTTCAAATCATTTTCTAATGGTGAAAAATGACTTTCCCTTTCTCTCTACCGGGTCATAGCCATCAGTTTCTTCCATAAGTGAGGTGTACCATGTCACCCATGTAGTCTTTTCGTAATATTCCCACCTCCTGATGGATATTGTGACAAGATAAACAATTAATTATGAGAATGTATAATCTTGGATTTAAAAAAAAGAAATTGAGGAAATCCTTTTTCTAAATTATAGCTCAGTTACCTTGGCAAAATCTCTTGAGTCTTAACTATTCCCAAGATCCAACACCTGATGGCAGGAATCCTAATGGAGGGTCAGTGCCCTAAAGGATATTAAAAATGCCCTGTTGAATCAGGTCTTGAAAACTCAAATTTATGGAGTAACGATAAACATCCTCTGAATCTCTTCTTTAAATGAGTCTACTGCTCAAACTCTACCAGTAGTATTTTGCAAAGCCTTCAAAGAATCTGTGTGGTTTTATTGAAATAGATGACAGGGTTGAGCATCAGAGGCACAAAGAGATAGATAAGGAACATGATGTACCTTGTGCAAGTGATGACACCTTTTGTGTATATTTTAAGCTGCCTCTCCTCTCTTACCTATACTCAAGTATTATTTCAGTTCTCTGTCTTTTCTTTGTGCCTTGAACCCCTCATTTATTTGACGAGAGTCCAGAATGTCACATTCCTCTACATCTTATTCTCTTGGTTTTTCTCTTCTATATTTTAATATTTTTTATGTCTGTTTAGATCACAGATTCTCAAATTCTGCTGTATCTTAGACTTAATTAAGAAGCTTTACAAAATTCCTTTGCTCAGAAGAAAACTATACTATATAAATTTGACTCTGGCAGGTAGAACTCAGGAATAAACATGTGTTTAAACTCCTAGGCAATTCCAATAGGAAGCCGAGTGTGAGAATCAGGAATTTATATCACTCCTATCAACATTCAAATATGTCCCACCCACATCACTTCTTCCCCACTCAAGATCAGTTTTGGAAGTTACTATCATAGGAAACAAACAATCACAAACTACAGCAAACCTCTTAATTGCACCTTCATATCTACCTAGTAATCAGCCATTTTCCATTCACTTTCACAACTAATACTTTTGAAATTATTGTCCACCCATAACGTCCTCTTTGTTTCTGCTCTGTACCTCAGTTATCCCAAATATGTGTCTGCTGCTCAGGCTTCTCTTCTCAATATGTGTTCATGCATCCAATTTCCTATTGGACTTCCAAATGTAAGAGTTCATTGTCATCTCAAACATAACAAGTGCAAAAGTGAACTTTATGTCAATTGCTATGTCTTATCATCTTCAAACTTATCATCGATCACTGTCTATTCATGTGGTCATGCCAGAAAACCCTGGAAGTCATTCTTGTTATTTCTCACCTTCCCCTGTTCACTTATCTATTAATCCATTGTCAACCCTGGTTTCGTCTCTCCATCTCACTTCCAACTGTCACTCACCCCTCAACGTCTTTAACCAGAATGTTTGTAGAACCTTCCTGAGGATCTCTCAGCTTAGTGTCATGTATCTGTCCAATCCATTCTACACAAAGCAGCCAAATTATTTGTTTTTAATATGAATAACATGATGTTACTCTCCTACTAGAAACCTTTCAATGGCTTCACTTACCTTATGAAATAAGAATTTTAATAAAAGTTCAAGTCCTTTCTATGGCTTATAGAAGCTGAAAGGCAACCTAAGTAGTTGCCATCTTTCCATAATTCTCATCATTCATTTCATTTCTTCTCATGGTTTTGCATGTTAAACACTCCACACATGTTTTTCTTTGTGACTTTTCTTATAACACCTTAAAGTATAGTGCATTTATTATGTATTTGTTGAGTTAGTTGATTAGTATCTTTGTTTCCCCAGCAATTTATACGTCCTTGTAACCGTCTGTATTTCTTCTCATTATATTCTCAATGCTTGGGTGAGTGACTGGGCATATAGAGACCTAGACTAGGACTCAGAGATTACCAGTTCCAGTTTTAATGGTTAAAATATTGATCAAATAAATAAACCATTTTATTAATAGAAAGAGCATATTAAAATAAGAGCTACATGTGTGGAGTGTAAAATAATTTAGGTAAGTACAAATAGCTCCCCTAGCATCTTATAACTGAGTTTTTATGTCACCATTGCTACATACCTGCTGTGAATTTAGTTAGCTTCTTCACATCTTATTTTTGCATCTCTAGAATAGAAAAAGTAATGCAAAGTAAAGCATTAATGGTGCCTATTCTTGTCCCTGGCACAAGATGTACTGAATAAATGGCAACTGGGAGAGCTGTGATAAAGAGGGATATTGAGGGGCTGAGACAGTTCCTGGTCCTGTCTCCAAACTGTCTTCCCACATACAGTTTCCCAATCAAAGGTTCCCTTCTTTTATTTCAGTGTTTTATCCACTGTCTATGAGAATAGTGGCATGAGTTAATCACACTGAGGCTTTCACACCAAACAAAGGCTTCAGAAGATGCCCCTCTGAGCCAGAGCTGTGCATGCTCAGAACCACAGAGTGAAGCTACAAGAATGAAGCCAGCATAATGGCATTTCAGGCACCAACTAGATGGGACTGTGCATGTAGGGATAGAAGTGGAGTGCAGGGAAAAAATTTTAAACTTAAATCACATACTGCCTCTTCTTCAAATCCTTGTACCCTAATCACTTAAGGATTTTGACACTCTAAAGGAGGTTCCTGAGTGCCTTTATGAGGGGAGAGATGAGGTCTCCACTTACCTCCTCAGGACAGCTCTGGTGGATGGGAGAAGCAAGGCTGGTGAAGTATCCACTGAAGGGAGAAACACAGCCTCACTGCCAGCCTCCACCCACTCCCTGCTCTGAGCTCTATAAAGCTGCATCTTCAGAGTCCCCTGGGTCTGCTAAGTCCAAAGGCTCCAAGAGGTAGCTGGGCGGCAGGGAATGTGAAAAATCTTGAATGAGCAACTCCTCTGTTATCTGCCCTTTGTCCCACGTAGAGGTTTCAAAGAAATTGAGAATGAAAACTGGGTTGACCTGGACTGATCAACATATTTAGCTCCTATTTTGTAGGAGAGCTGAAGCCCAGGAATAATCCATTCAGTAAGCCAGCAACAGAGAATTGAATTCCAGACCACTGATTCTGACTGATTTTCAGATTAGTGTTCTTTCTACTAAGAATACCACACTTAAATAGACTTCAAAAAGTCAAATGGCATAACCACTAACAGCCTAATTATCAAATAAGGTGACCATACTTCTTTTCCCCAAACTGTACTGGTTTTAACACTGAAAGTCCTGTATTAGGAGCAATTCCTTAGTTTTGGCCAGCTCATATAACTTGCCACCCTAATGCCAGACCTGGATTCCAAACAAGCTCCTTCCCTGTCTAAATTAATGTCCTTAAGAAAATTAGTCAATTTGTTCATGTTTCAAATTTCTCATTTGTAAAATGATATATGAATTCCTATAGATCTGGGCATATTTGAAAGAGTATCACATTGTAAACACTTATTAAACAAGAACTGTCTTAAGAACATGACAATTTTTCATCTTCCAGAAAAAAAAACTTGACAAATATTTGCAAATACCTGTTGGCTCTAGGGTTTTTGAGGATTCTGAGGGCAGCCTGACTTTTAAGACAGTAATGTAAGGGTCTTAAATTTTGTAAAAGATTGTTGGGGCCATCTTGTATCATATGCAAACTTTCATAATGAAGAAATGGAGACTTTAAGGGGTGAAAAACTTGCTAATATGCACAGACAAATTATTTACAGAGTTAGAACTTGTGCAGACGTCGATCCGAGTTAGATAATTATAATTATCCTGATGCAGACCCAAATTATCTTCAGTTTTCATGGCTGAGGAGTTATGGTGAGAACAACTAATATTTATTTACTAAGTATTTGTGATTCTGCTAGGTTTTTTGATACAGTTAGTTCATTTGGTTAAAGCAGTATGGAATTATTTAAAGGAAAAATGAGCATATACATTTAGAGCATCAGAAAAGAAGAGTATTGAAATTCTTTATATATATGTATGTGTGTAGTATTTGATTTTTTAAAAAAAATCAGACTTCCTCATGAAAAGTTAGAACATCATTGAAAATTTTACAACTATTTTAAATTTATTGGACAAAATAGTGTTATAAATTACAAAATGAACGTGTGTGCTAGTGTGCACAAATATGTGTATGAGAACGAGGAGCGTGTGTGCAGGGAAAAGTACCTATAGTTACTGAGAAATGAGAAAAATAAGTCTGTCTTCTTAGAATTAGTAATCCTGTCACAAGACATCAGAAAAAGGACATAAAAAGACACCCTTATAAGAAATACTGATTCCCAAACATTTGAGATTTGACTGATTTAATCTGATTACAAATATAAGCCATGGAAAATAATTACTATTTATTGACCATCAATGATATACCATAAACTTACTACAATCTTCATATGCATTATTTAATATTCAAAGAATCTGAGTTCATATTTTTATTCACCTTTTGTAGATGAAATATCTACAATATTTCTAGATTCAAAGAGATTACACAACTTGCCATATCATAAAATTATTGGGTGAGACAAGATTTCATTCCAATCCAGGATCAAAAGTCATGATTATAAACGGATGCCCTCCCCTCAACACACACACACACAAAATCGCCACTTGTAAGAGGAGATAAAAGCGAAGAACAAAAGAGATTGAAGGACAACATTAATCAAGCAGTTTTATAGAGAAGACCCAACTAGCTCACTAAACACCAGAGATTATTAAACTAATGAATTGGGTTTTTGGAGATTGATATTTATCTATCCAAACTTAAGACACAAAATTTTTTAATATTGTAGTTAAGCCTTTTGCCTTTTGTTTCTTGTTTACCTAGAAATATAATTATGATGTGTTTCTCCCCATGTAGTGTTTACTATTCAGTTGGACAAGATAATTTGTGCCAATGCAGTAATTCTATTTCTCATTGGAAATTAATAACATCACACAGACATTTCAATGTCTTGGTTAGTGTAAACTCATCTTCGAGAGTAAAAACCACGCTGAAGGAGGTGCTCAGGTATGACAGTGAACAGGATAAGCCTTTTCTCCAGTCTCACAGTGATCAGGACAACAGGGTAAACAAATAATTGCAGGCATTAATTTGCTTTAGAGAATAAGTTAAGGGTGGTAGGAATAGGAACCACTTTAAAGGAAAAGAACTAAAATACTCTGGAAGATTAGTGTAATTGAGACCTAAAAGGTATAGAAATGGCCAGGGTAGAGAGGAGTGAGCTCAATAAATACATGTTTGACTTATGAACTCTACTTGCAAAAGTATTATATCCTTTTGAATCCAAATCCTGAATATCTTCCTATTTCATTGACTTCTTACCAGTCCCACAGTCACTCTAGATCCATATATCAACATTTCAATAATGTCTTAACGGATTTCCCCACATACTCAGTTCTCTTCTAGTTCATTTTCCAAATTACATCAAGTCAAATTTCATCATGCTATTTTCATGGTGATAAAATCCAAACACTCATATTGCCTGTAAAGCACTGGCTAATATGATCTTCATTTTCAACTTATGTTGAATCATTGTTCTCTCCTTCTTCTCTTCCAACCAAAATGACCTCCTTTCAGTTCCTTGAAGATGCAAGGATCACTCCAACCTCAAGGCCTTCACAAATGCTGTTTCACGTGCCCTGGAAGCTTTTCTCCGTGCACTTTCCCTTCACTGGGCTAGTTATTCATCCACCAACTCTTGGCTTAAACATTACTACCTTATGGATCCCCCTAACCAATTAGCCAAGATGAGGATCTACCAATACTCTACTAATAGCTCTTGGTCAAAGGGTACAATGTTCCAGTTATACAAGATGAATAAGTCCTAAATATCTACTGTACTAAATGGTGACTCTGGTTAACAATACTATTTTGTATATTTAAAAATGTGCTGAGAAGGTAGATCTTAAGTGTTCTCATTGCCATAAATAAATAGAGTAAGAGGGAACTTTTAGAGGTAATGCATATGTTTATGATATGGATTGCTGTGATGGTTTCATGGCTGTTACTTATCTCCAAACTCATCAACTCATAGACATTAAATATGCAGTTTTTTGTATGTCAATTACATCTTAATAAAGTAGTAAAAAAGTAAAAGAAATGTTATTATTTGTATCAGTTAGCTGCTGTTAAAATAAGCATCAGAGGTTTTAAATGACTGGTCTAATTGGTCCAGATAAATGAAGAGATCAGGTGACATTAGTAGTCCTGATTATCAGCTGAACAATACATAAAATGTGTTGTTTCATTTCAGATTAGTTACCTGATACTATCCTTTGACTACAGACAACACATTCTGGTTAGCACTGCCTTCTGGTGAAGAGGGAGCTGGGGAGTTGAAGGTAAGATTGTTCCCAGTATATACTGAATTCCCTGAGTGACAGGGGAAATTAGTCTCTTGGGGGCCCCATGGGTAATGATGATGGGCCCTTTGCAGCCCATAGTCACATCTGGATAAAATGGCTTTATAGGAAAGAGGAACACTTATCCCTTGAGAGGAGCAGAGAGGTGCACTCAGAGAGCACCTCAGTGGCGAACCAGAGAGTACCAACAATCTGACTGCTCCCTTTGAGGCTCACCTCCTTGAAGCTCAGATTACTCTCAGTTTCTGGCATTCATCTAAAAATCTGTCTTCTTTCTTTCTCTCTTTCTGCCTCAGATTATTACACACTTAATTTATATGTATTGTACAAAAGCAGAAAATGCGTTTTCCCAAATCTCACTAATCAGATACTAATATTTCTGATAATCCTTTGAAATACTTGTTCTAGACAAATGTACAAATATTTAACAATGGCATGTTCACGTTTTTATCAAGACAAAAGTCAGTATCGATAATGCTAGTTGATAACTACTTTATTTGAAAATATTCTTTTACTAGGTTTCTACACTCTTCAGCTATTCTTTGCTAGAAATCTGTTCTGGCAGAACATGTTCTATTTTAATTAATACAGCTTCTTTGTTTTTATCTTCACATTTTAACATTTGGAAGGTTTACTATATTTCTGTTCTTATTTGATCACCTTTTTAAAACTTTTGAGGGTAGACAGTCTCATTTGTAAAAGAATTACAAACTAACTTGAAAATTATTTCGTTGGATTACCAAAAACCTTCAGAATTGAGCAAGCTGAATTGAGAACTGACACCTTTACATTATTTGTTTAATCTTTCCATTTAGATACATGCTTTTGTATTCATTCATCCATCCAATCTTATTTTTAAATCTATGCATAATGTTTTGGAATTTTCTTCTATAAAATTTCTCATTAAAATATTTCCAAGATAAATTAATGTGTTAAGAATTAAATCATTTATTAATTCAAGTATTTTAAAGTATTTGGAAATTAATAGTTTCATATTATTGTATCATATATATAAAATTTCATCAGTTTTCAGTAATATTTACACTTAAGCCTTTGTGTTTTCTTGATCCATAAGAAATACTATTTGTGAATAATGACAGTATGGTCACATTAATTCATTTATCTATTCTATAAGTATGTATTAAAATTTATTATGTAATCTTTAAAGTGCTAAACTTTAAAAGATAAAAATCTGGTTACCATAAGAGGTTTTTTTATGAAGTACGTATGATATGCTAACCAGTATTTCAACCATCTTACATACTTTATTTTTAGACTTTATAAAAAATCAACAATCTAGTCATTTTAAAAATCAATTTTATAAATGATTAAATTAAGTCTCAGAGAGACTGGCATTTTCTAAGGCCATGAAATACGTTTCAAAAACTTTGTACTTATTCTAATATTAAGAAAATAATTTATTCTCTCAAGAAACTTATCATTCAAATAGACAACTATATGCAGGAAACAGAAAAGGACCGAATGGTATCTAAGTGCTGTGATATTCTACATTTTAAAATACATTAGTGTAATAATAATAGAATATCTGTATTATTAGTTTTTGAGGTAGGAGGAGCAGGTAGGTAGAGGTCATATAGTAAACAAAGGGCTGGAAATTCTTCATAGAGTGGATAACCCAAAAGCTGAGTCAGTGCCTGGCCCATGGTATCTGTTTAATAAATATTGTTTTGATGAATAAATAGACTGATGTGCAGTGTCAGGAGTATGCACATAGAGAACTTCTAAATAGAGGCTACCAGAATAAAACTGCAGAAGCATAAAGCAGCCTGTTGTTTCAGGAACCAAATGTAGTTTAGTATAGCTAGAGCAAGTTATTTTGGGGTGGGAAAAATGGTTAAGGATAATAAGACATAAAAGATAGACACTTGCTGTGATGATAATGTTAAGAGATGTGCTAAGGGACTTGACTCTTAGGTAATAAAAAACTAAAGGGTATGATACATTTTATAATCAGATAGACTCTTTAGGAAGATCGTTATAGTTGTGGCATGGAAAGTGAAAAAAGAGAACAGTAATCAACGAAATCAGTTTGGAAGACAATGACATGTGAAGTGACAGGAGAAAATAAAGGCCCCAAATAAGGTAGCAAAAGTGGTGATGTAGACACAGAGTCAGAGACAGGATAAGTCAAAGTCTCATCAGACTTGTCAGGATTTAGTGTTCAATCACAGATAAAAGGATGAGGTAAAATAGCTCCTTCTGTGTCAAGTTTCACTACATTAGTCAAGGATTCCTTCAAGCAAATGATAGAAAAATTATACTTTTTTTTAAATTATTTTAACCACAAAGCATATGATCTGACAAGTTAATACACCAAAAACAATTGCTTTATTTTTATGTAAAACATTTTTGTTTCATTTCATCTTTTCTGAAGCCATTGCTTACAGAGAGTTTTTATTATTTCAATCATTAATGTGATGAATTATATTAAAGAATTTATTTAAAAATTAATTACTTTAATCCTATATGTATATATATGCACACATATACATATATGTAAATCTATATATATATGTATCTCATATATTTTACCACATAGTCTTCCTATTTACTATTTTCTTAATTCCTGTTACTATACATACAAACATACAATGTAAATTATCCTACAAACTTCACCAATTTTTAATATTACTTAAAGTTATATAATTTAATATAATTTACATGTAGTTACACATACCATTTCTAAACACCAAGTGGATGGTGCATATTATAAATAAATAAATAGTGGCATGCATACCTATTGGGTTACAGTGTGTGTGTGTGTGTGTGTGTGTGTGTGTGTGTGTGTGATTTTTAACTAATATCTCTTTGACATAATACTTGGGAAAAGAAACTCTTCCCCATAATGACAGTGTATCCATGGTAATCAGTTATTTCCTTTCTGAAGATTAACATTAAACAAAAGATAATAGCTACATATTGTGAAAAGATGAACAATTAATTATGAGAATGTATATTCTTGGATTTAAAAAGAAGAAAATTGAGCAAATACCTGTTCTAAGTTATAGCCCAGTTTACCTTGGCAAAGACTGTTATCATGAGTCTTACTATTGCCGGGATCCAGCATCTGATGGCAGGAATCCTAATGGAAGGTAAGTGCCCTAAAGGATATTAAAAATGTCCTGTTGAAGCAGGACTTGAAAACTCAAATTTGTGGAGTAAAGATAAACATCCTCTGAATCTCTTCTTTTCAACAAGTATCCTGCTCAAATCCTGGTTGCCAGTAGTATTTTGCAAATCCTCTGACGAATCTGTTTGGTTTTAATGGAATAGATGACGGGGTTGAGCATCGGAGGCACAAAGAGATAGATAAGGGACATGAGTGTGTGTACGTACCGTGGGGCATGCCTCCCATACCGAGCAGCCATGGACACACACACCATAGGCACATAAAAGATGAGCACAGCACACATGTGTGACACACAGGTGTTAAGAGTCTTTAATCGCTCCTCCCGGGAGGCGATGGCAAGTACAGAGCGGAGTATGAGCACATAGGAGAAGAGAATGAGGGCAGAATCCAGGCCAAAGGAAAAGATAACAATGAATAGACCATAGATATAACTGACGGTGATGTCGCCACAGGGCAGGCGGATCAGATCTGGATGCAGGCAGTAGGCATGGGAGAGTACGTTGGCCTTGCAGAAGGATAATCTCTTCAGCAGGAAAGGCAGTGGGAAAACCATGCAGAAACTGCGGACAATAATGAACATGCCCATATGCACCACACGGGCATCAGTGAGCACTGTGGCATAGCGCAGCGGGTTACAGATGGCCACATAGCGGTCAAAACTCATGGACAGCAGGATGCCAGACTCTGTCCAGGAGAAAAAATGGATGAAGAACATCTGGGCCAGGCAGGCATCAAAAGTAATCTCTGGGGCATGAAAACACACAGTAACCAGTACAGTAGGCAATGTAGAAAATGACACACTCAGGTCATTAACAGACAAAAGAGACAAGAAGTAGTACATTGGCTGGTGCAAGCTCTGCTCTTCCTTGATGATAAAGAGGATTAGGATGTTGCCCAGGAAGGAAATAGCATAAAGCAGCAGCAGAAGGGCAGCCAGCCAGTGCTCCAGACCCTTCATCTCCGGGAAGCCTGTTAGGGTGAAGCTGGTAGTACTTGAGATGTTAGTCCCAAGCCCTCCCATCAGGGTTTCCTTGTGAATTTAGGGAAACACAACCAGAGTGAATTGAGATGAGACGGTGGGAGAAGTGAAGACGAGGAGTGGTTGATATCTAAAACTAAGAGAGACGATGATGCGTAGATTCTGGTGCCCAACACTTGGAAAGTTCATAAAAAGCAGGTTACATTCATACCTTCTATAGTCTGGCAGCACCCCTAGACCTATCATGAGCTCCAGGTTCTTTCTCACAGAAATCTTTGACTAACTTTTAGATATTATCCTTTATTTTTCTTGTGTCTATATATCTTTTTACATTGGTTCAAATCATTTTCTAATGGTGAAAAATGACTTTCCCTTTCTCTCTACCGGGTCATAGCCATCAGTTTCTTCCATAAGTGAGGTGTACCATGTCACCCATGTAGTCTTTTCGTAATATTCCCACCTCCTGATGGATATTGTGACAAGATAAACAATTAATTATGAGAATGTATAATCTTGGATTTAAAAAAAAGAAATTGAGGAAATCCTTTTTCTAAATTATAGCCCAGTTACCTTGGCAAAATCTCTTAACTTGAGTCTTAACTATTCCCAAGATCCAACACCTGATGGCAGGAATCCTAATGGAGGGTCAGTGCCCTAAAGGATATTAAAAATGCCCTGTTGAAGCAGGTCTTGAAAACTCAAATTTATGGAGTAAAGATAAACATTCTCTGAATCTCTTCTTTAAATGAGTCTACTGCCCAAACTCTACCAGTAGTATTTTGCAAAGCCTTCAAAGAATCTGTGTAGTTTTATTGAAATAGATGACAGGGTTGAGCATCAGAGGCACAAAGAGATAGATAAGGAACATGATGTACCTTGTGCAAGTGATGACACCTTTTGTGTATATTTTAAGCTGCCTCCCCTCTCTTACCTATACTCAAGTATTATTTCATTATAATTCATTTATAATGATCTAACAGAGTTAGATCATTATAATTATCCTAATGCAGACCCAAATCATCTTCATTTATCAGTTCTCTGTCTTTTCTTTGTGCCTTGAACCCCTCATTTATTTGACGAGAGTCCAGAATGTCACATTCCTCCACATCTTATTCTCTTGGTTTTTCTCTTCTATATTTTAATATTTTTTATGTCTGTTTAGATCACAGATACTCAAATTCTACTGTATCTTAGACTTAATTAAGAAGCTTTACAAAATACCTTTGCTCAGAAGAAAACTATACTGTATAACTTTGACTCTGGCAGGTAGAACTCAGGAACAAACATGTGTTTAAACTCCTAGGCAATTCCAATAGGAAGCCAAGTGTGAGAATCAGGAATTTAGATCACTCCTATCAGCATTCAAATATGTCCCACCCACATCACTTCTTCCCCACTGAGGATCAATTTTGGAAGTTACTATCATAGGAAACAAACAATCACAAACTACAGCAAACCTCTTAATTGCACCTTCATATCTACCTAGTAATCAGCCATTTTCCATTCACTTTCACAACTAATACTTTTGAAATTATTGTCCATCCATAACGTCCTCTTTGCTTCTGCTCTGTACCTCAGTTATCCCAAATATGTGTCTGCTGCTCAGGCTTCTCTTCTCAATATGTGTTCATGCATCCAATTTCCTATTGGACTTCCAAATGTAAGAGTTCATTGTCATCTCAAACATAACAAGTGCAAAATTGAACTTTATGTCAATTACTATGTCTTATCATCTTCAAACTTATCATCAATCACTGTCTATTCGTGTGGTCATGCCAGAAAACCCTGGAAGTCATTCTTGTTATTTCTCACCTTCCCCTGTTCACTTATCTATTAATCCATTGTCAACCCTGGTTTCGTCTCTCCATCTCACTTCCAACTGTCACTCACCCCTCAACGTCTTTAACCAGAATGTCTGTAGAACCTTCCTGAGGATCTCTCAGCTTAGTGTCATGTATCTGTCCAATCCATTCTACACAAAGCAGCCAAATTATTTGTTTTTAATATGAATAACATGATGTTATTCTCCTACTAGAAACCTTTCAATGGCTTCACTTACCTTATGAAATAAGAATTTTAATAAAAGTTCAAGCCCTTATCATGGTTTATAGAAGCTGAAAGGCAACCTAAGCAGTTGCCATCTTCCCATAATTCTAATCATTCATTTCATTTCTTCTGATGGTTTTGCATGTTAAACACTCCACACATGTTTTTCTTTGTGACTTTTCTTATAACACCTTAAAGTATAGTGCATTTATTATGTATTTGTTGAGTTAGTTGATTAGTATCTTTGTTACCCCAGCAATTTATACGTCCTTGTAACCATCTGTATTTCTTCTCATTATATTCTCAATGCTTGGGTGAGTGACTGGGCATATAGAGACCTAGACTAGGACTCAGAGATTACCAGTTCTAGTTTTAATGGTTAAAATATTGATCAAATAAATAAACCATTTTATTAATAGAAAGAGCATATTAAAATAAGAGCTACATGTGTGGAGTGTAAAATAATTTAGGTAAGTACAAATAGCTCCCCTAGCATCTTATAACTGAGTTTTTATGTCACCATTGCTACATACCTGCTGTGAATTTAGTTAGCTTCTTCACATCTTATTTCACATCTCTAGAACAGAAAGAATAATGCAAAGTGAAGCATTGATGGTGCACATTCTGGTCCCAGGCACAAGGCATGTACTGAATAAATAGCAACTAGGAAAGTTGTGATAAAGAGGGACATTGAGTGGCTGAGAGTTCCTGGTCCTATCTCCAAACTGTCTTCCCACATTCAGTTTCCCAGTCAAAGGTTCCCTTCTTTTATTTCAGCATTTTATCCACTGTCTACCAGAATAGTGGCATGAGTTAATCACACCGAGACATTCACACCAAACAAAGGTTTCAGAAGATGCCCCTCTGAGCCAGAGCTGTGCATGCTCAGAACCACAGAGTGAAGCTACAAGAATAAAGCTAGCGTGTGGCATTTCAGGCACCACAACTAGATAGGGAATGTACATGTGGGGATAGAAATGGAGTGCAAGAAAAAAAATTTTAACTTAAATCACAGACTGCCTCTTCTTCAAATCCTTGTATCCTAATCACTTAAGGATTTTGAAGCTATGAAGGAGGTTCCTGAGTGTCTCTGTGAGGAAAGAGAGGAGGACCTCACTTACCTCCTCAGGTTAGCTCTGGTGGATGGGAGAAGAGAGGCTGGTGAAGTGTCCACTGAAGGGAGAAATACCAAGTACCGCACAAACTGTGCACACAGCCCCACTACCAGCCTCCACCCACTCCCTGCTCTGAGCTCTATAAAGCTGCATCTTCAGAGTCCCCTGGGTCTGCTAAGTCCAGGGGCTCTAAGAGGTAGCTGGACAGCAGGGAATATGAAAATTCTTGAGTGAACAACTCCTCTGTGCTCTGCCTTTTCTCCTACTTGGAGGTTTCAAAGAAATTGAGAATGAAGACTGGGTTGACCTAGAGTGATCAACATATTCAACTCCTCATTTTGTAGGCGAGCTGAGGCCCAGGAAGAATCCATTCAGTAAGCCAACAACAGAGCTGAATTGAATCCCAGACCACTGATTCTCACTGATTTTCAGATTAGGGTTCTTTCCAGTAAGCATACCACAATTTAAATGGTCTTCAAGCAGACAAATGGCATAACGGATAACAGCCCAATTATTTAGAGTCATCAAATAATGTGACATCCTTGTTTTCCCCAAACTGTACTGGTTTAACACCAAAAGTCCTGCATTGGGAGAAACTCTTTAGTTTTAGCAAACTGGTATAACTTGCCACCCTACCTCCAGACCTGGTCAAAACCAGCTCCTTCCTTGTCTAAATCATTGTCATTAAGAAAATTAGTTGATTTGTTCATGTTTCAAATTTCTCATTTGTAAAATGACATATAAATTTCTATAGATCTGGGCAAATTTGAAACAGTATCACACCGTAAACACTTATTAAATGAAAACTATCATAAGGATTTGCCAATTTTTCACCTGCCAGAAAATAATTTGAATAAGAGACGCAAATGCCTGTTGGCTTTGGGAGTCCTGACGATTCTGAGAGGAGGCTGACTTCTAAGACACTCATGTAAGGGTCTTACATTTTTTGAAAGAATTTTGGGGCCATCTTCTATCACATTTAAACTTTAGTACTGAAGAAATGGAGACTTTAAGGGGTAATCAGCTTTGCTAATATGCACAGAGAAATTATTTGCAGAGTTAAAACTTGTACGGAGTTTGAACAGAGTTAGATCATTATAATTATCCTAATGCAGACCCAAATCATCTTCATTTATCATGGCTAAGGAAATAAAATGAGAGTAACTAATATTTATTTACTAAGTATCTGTGATTCTGCTAGGATTTTGATATAGTTAGCTCATTTAGTTATCAGTGAAAACCTTATGAATACATTTTATCATAACTAAAAAGCACTATGAAATTATTGAAAGGAAAAATATGCATACATATTTAGAGCATCAGAAAAGGAGAGTATTCAAATTATTTATACAAATGTGTGTATGTGTGTAATAGTTGATATTTTAAAGAACATCAAAAACTTCCTCATGAAAAACTAGAACTTTACTGAAAATTTTACAACTGTTTTAAATTTATAGGACAAAAAAATTAGCTGTTTTAAATTACAAAATAAGTATGTGTGTGAGTGTGTGCAAATGTGTGCCTGAGAATGGGGAGAGAATGTGCATGAGAAAGTGCCTCTGTAGTTACTGGGAAATGAAAAAATAAGTCTTCCTTCTTAGAAATAATCAGTAATTCTATTACAAGACATCAGAAGAGGAACACAAAAAGACACGCTTATAAGAAATACTGATTCCAAAACATTTGAGATTTGACTGATTTAACCTGATTACAAATATAAGCCATGGAAAATAATTATTGTTTATTGACCACCAACCACATATGACAAACTTACTACAATCTTCATATGCATTATTTAGTATTCAAAGAATCTATGAGTTCATATTTTTATTCACCTTTTGTAGATGAAACACCTGAGATTCAAAGAGATTATGCAACTTGCCATATCATAAAACTATTGGGTGAGACAAGATATCATTCCAATCCAGGATCAAAAGTCATGATTACAAACAGATTCCATCCCCTCAACATACACACGTACAATCACCACTTGCAAAAGGAGATAAAAGCATAAAAGAGACTTGAAGGACAACTCGAGGAGTTTCATAGAGAAGACCAAACTAACCCACTAAACACCATGGGTTAATAAACTAATGAATTTGTTTTTTGGAGATTGATATTTATCTATCCAAACTTAAGATGTGAAATTTTAGAATCATGTAATTAAGCCTTTTGCCTCTTGTTCCTTTTTGACCCAGAAATATAATTATGATGTGTTTCTCCCCATGCAGTGTTTACTATTCAGGTGGACAAGATAATTTGTGCCAATGCAATAATTCTATTTCTCATTGGAAATTAATAACATCACACAGACATTTCAATGTGTTAGTTAGTGTAAACTCATCTTCAAGAGAAAAAAACTACACTGAAGGAGGTGCTCAGGTATGACAGTGAACAGGATAAGCCTTTTCTCCAGTCTCACAGTGATCAGGACAACAGGGTAAACAAATAATTACAGGCATTAATTTGCTTTAGAGAATAAGTTAAGGGTGGTAGGAATAGGAACCACTTTAAAGAAGAAGACCTAAAACAATCTGGAAGATTAGTGTAATTGGGACCTGAAAGAGAAACTAGAAATGGCCAGAGGAAGAGAGGAGTGACCTCAATAAATAAGTGTTTGAATTATTAACTTGGCTTTCAAAAGTATTATATCCTTTCATTTCCAAATCCCTGAATATCTTTCTATTTCATTGACTTCTTACCGGTCCCACAGTCACTCTCTAGATCCATATATCAACATTTCAGTAGCATCTTAACAGATTTCCCCACATTATTCAGTCTTCTTCTAATTCATTTTCCAAATTACATCAACATTAAGCTCGATTTCATCATGCTATTTTCATGGTGATAAAATCCAAACACTCATATTGCCTGTAAATCACTGGCTAATATGATCTTCATTTTTAACTTATGTTGAATCATTTTTCTCTTGTTCTTCTCTTCCAACCAAAATGACCCCCTTTCAGTTCCTAGAAGATGCAAGGATCACTCCAGCCTCAACGCCTTCACAAATGCTGTTTCACATGCCCTGGAAGCTTTTTTCCATGCACTTTCCCTTCATTTGGGCTAGTTTTTCATCCACCAACTCTAGGCTTAAATATTACTACCTTATGGATTCCCCTACCCCTTTAGCCTGGATGAGGATCTACTAATACATATTTATGTAACATTATCCAGTGATCTTTTCTAATACCTTGCAGAGTTGTGATTAAATTATCTAATATATGCACTTAATGCCTTTCTTCTATATTATTATGTAAATTCTGTGAAACATGACCATCTCTCCTATTCTTTAATGTATTCAATGCACTTAGCATGATTTTTAGCAAATACTAGGCATACAACTAGTATTTTTGCCATAACCAACACCATCAGTATGCCAGCATCAGTGTTCTTTCTGTAAGCTTTTGCAAAACTGGATGAATCACATGGTAAGGTACATGTGATTAACATGCACCTATTCAACCTATGGTTTCTTTGCCCTTGTATCCAGATGCATAGCAGCTGCACAGTATTATCTTGTAGCATGAGCCACACTGGAGTCTTGATTCACCGAATTCCAATCCAAACTCTCTTTTCATCCCACATGTAAAATATTTGTAAAGTGATTTACTCACTTTTCTACCTTAATTCATCAAAGTCCATGTGCAGTAGAGAAATCTCTAGCTCTACAGGCTGTGTTAGAGACTCCTTTTCTGATATATCAGATAGAACATGACATCTCATCTCAGTGGATTGTAACTATTCCCCCCGCAGTAGTAACATTCATGTGTACTTACTGAGAGCTTTCCGTGTTGACTAAACTCATTTAAATTTTACAGCTACATTATGACACAGATACATATTTTGTATATCAAACGGAAGCCACTGAGAGTTAAATAATTTACCTCGAGACACAAAACACCCAAGTGACAGCACTAGCATTTGAATTTAGGTACTCTTAACGATTATGCTGTATGGCCACAATGGGGCACTCAGAGGATAAGTGCCTTTGTGCCTCCTGCTCAAAGGATTCCCTTAGATCCTAAGGGAGTCTGACATGTTTAGGTACCCAACAAATAGTCACTGGTGGAAAGAATAAGCCTCTTTTGTGACTTGGTATCTCTTAGGTCTTCAGCCTAAACTAAAACCATCAGTATTAAATGTATTTAAGCTGAATAAGTCAATAAGAGGAAGGACAGGAACCGTAAGACTTTTCACAGTGATGTCACCAACCCAAAATAACACCAGTCTTGTATTTGGGAGTCAGACTATGTGAATTTCACCTCCTGTTCTTTCACTTACTAGTTGTGCTGTCCTAGACAAGTTACTTAACCTGTTCTTTGTGCTTCAGTGTCTTCAGCTGTAAAACAAGAATAATATCTTACCCAGGAGGCAGAGGTTGCAGTGAGCCGAGATTGTACTATTGCACTCCAGCCTGGGCAACAAGAGCGAAACTCCATCTCATAAAAACAAAACAAAACAAAGTTTTCAGGTTTTTTTTTTTTTATTATTGCATTTTAGGTTTTGGGGTACATGTGAAGAACACGCAAGATTGTTGCATAGGTGCAAACGTGGCAGTGTGATTTGCTGCAGTTTTCAGGTTTTTTTAGTGTACCTAAAAGTAAAATTGCTAACTCACTTGACAATGCTGTTTAAATGTTTGAAGAAAAGCCAAGCTGTTTTCCAAAGAGGCTGCAACGATTTGTATTTCACCAGTAAAAGTATGAGGACTCCAATTTCTCCACATCCTCATAAACACTTTATACTTTTTGTTTGTGGTCTGATTTTGTTTGCTTGTTTGTTTAGAGCCATGTGAATGAGTGTGGAATATTATCTTATAGTGGTTGTGATGTGTCTTTCCCTAATGAATAATGATGTTGAATATCTTTTTATGTGCTTATGGCTATTTCTATATTTTCTTTACAGGAATATCCAAATCTTTTAGCCATTTTTAAATTGGCTTATTTGTCACTTCTTTGGTTAAGTTTTAAGGGTTACTTATGTATTGTGAATATGAAACACTTGTCAGACATATGATTTGCAAATATTTTCTTCTATTCTGTGTGTTTTCTTTTCACCTCTTAACATTGACTTTAGGAGCACAAAAGGTTTGTTTTTGATGAAGTACAATCTGTCAGATTATTTTTAGTTCTTTGTGCTTTGGTTGTCATATCAAAAAAAACATTGCTTAATATAAGAACACAAAGATTTATATCTAAGTTTTCTTTGAAAAATGTTATAGTTTTACATCTCATATGTAAGTATTAGGTAATTTTGAATTGATTTTTGTCTATAGTTTGAGCCCAACTTCATACTTTCGCATGTACATATCCACTTATCCTACCAACATTTGTTGAAAAGATTATTCTTTCTACATTTAACGGTCTTGGCATCATTGTTGAAAATCAATTGACCGTACATGTATGGCTTTACTTTTAGATTCCCAATTCTATTCCATTGATCTATGTGTATCAATATCTTATGTAAATATCACAGTCTTAATTAATGTAAATTTGTAATAAATTATGAAATATGAAAGTGTGAGTTTTCCAACTTAGCTCTTCTTTTCTTAAGATTGTTTTGGATATTATGAGCCCTTTGAAGTTCTATGAATTTCAGGAGCAGCTTGTCAATTTAAGCAAAAAAGATTGTTGGAGTTTGATAGAAATTGCTTTTAATATGCAGAACAATATGGAGAGAAACTACCTGTCAGATATTACTAATTTTTTGAATCCAGGAATATGGCATGTCTTTCCATTTATTTAAGTTTTAAATTATCCTTTAAATAATATTTTATAGTTTTCCATTTACAAACATCACACTTGTTTGTAAAATTTACTCCTAAAATTTTATTTTGGCTATTGGAGATGAAATTGTTAATTCTTAACTTCATTTTTGAATTAGAACTGATTTTGTGTGCTTATTTTGCATTCTGTAATCTTGCTTGTTTCTTAGTTCTAATTGTGTGTGTGTGTGTGTGTGTGTGTGTGTGTGTGTGTGCGCGCATTCTTTAGGATTTTTCAGATGCAAAATCATGTCATCTGCAAGTAGGAATAATTTACCTATTCCTTCCTGTTCTAGCTGTTCTCTGCTTTCTATTCTCTTTGTTGCTACCTGGCTAGAACCTCCAGTACAATGTTAAATAGAAGTAGCAAGAAACAGCTCCCTTCTCTTCTTTCTAATCTTAGGAAGAAAACTTTTAGTACTGAGTATGAGGTTACCTGTGGGTTTTCTACATTAATATCCTTCATCTAGAAGAGAAACTTTCCCTTTATTACTAGTTTGTTGAGAGTTTTTTTAATGAACGTGTGTTTTGTTTTTCAAAATGCTTTTTCTACATCCACTGAGATAATTATGTGACTCTTACCCTCTCCAAGACTATTTTACAGAAACACAAATAATATTTTTTAAAGTAATATGGAATTCATAGGTATCCCAACTGGCCAAAACAATCTTGAAAAAAAGAAAGATAAAAATGGAGAACTCATATTTTCCTATTTCAAAACAAACCACAAAGCTATAGTAATCAAAGCATTGTGGACCTGGCATAAGGTTAGACATTACATTAAAGGAATAGGCTAATTGAGATAATTGTTTTTTGTGGTAATTGTTTTTTGACTAAGGTGCCAGGCCCACTCAATAGAAAAAAAAATAGTCTCTTTCACAAATGGGTGCTGGGGGGACAATTTGGTATCTTATGTAACAGGACAAAGTTAAACCCTTACCCCATATCATATAAAAAATTAAATGGATTAAATAATGAAATATATGAAGAAAACAATAAAACTCTTAGAAGAAAATATAGGAGTAAGTCTTCATGACCTTGTACTTTGCAATGGATTCTTAGATATGATATCAAACATGAGCAAAAAAAAAAAGAAGTAGGTAAATTTGACTTATCAAAACTACATACTTTTGTGTATCAAAGGATACTGTCAAGAGAGTGAAAAGAGAGCACATAAAAATGCTGACTCCGATTATTTTTACCAATTTTCTAGTTGCTTTTTAAAGATATTTGCTCTGCCTTTTCCCTGACATCACCCTATGTCTTGGTAGACATAAGAACAACAACAAAAAAAATGTATTTGCGAAAAGAAGAGGAAGTATGCTATATTTTGGTTTAAAAACAACAAAAAACAAAGAAAGAAAAACAATATTGAATCAGACCCAGAATAATATCAAGTCAGTCATTTATCAGTGATATGATACTAAAGCATAATTGAAGCCTCAATTTCTTCATCATCAAAGTGGAGATGATAGTATCTTACACACTTGCTAACTGCTCTTTCAACTCTGCTAGAATCCATCATTTCTTCCCTCAGGTGACAGAAGGATTTTCCTAAATTCCAAATCTCCCTCAGGTTCTTCAAAAAATACATACTACTCTTTGTTTAAAACTGAGTAATGATCCTGGCATGTGTCATACTTCAGGAACTGATCTAAACTCACCTCTCTACTTCTCTGACCCATTGACTTTGGGGCTGGAACATTTTATTCCTTTCTCCACTCTTTGATCAGTAAAAGAAGTGCATTCATTACATCTGGTGCCAGTCATTAAGCCATGAGCTACTCAGCAGCCATCCAATTTCTTTATGTCTTCTTATACCTCAATCATTCCTAAATGGATTGTATTTCAGTATCACCACATCATAAAACTGTGCATCCACTGTCACCACTGAACTCAAGAGCTTATCAATACCATTTTAACTCAAGAGCTTATCAGTATCATTATATGCAATGGACTCTCAGTGCAGACATTGATATAACTGAATGTTTCTTATTTATTGTTTCTATCTTTCTTGTGTCAGTAACATTATGCTTGCCTGGTTCTCTTTCTATACTTTCATGTCTAAATTTCTGCAGTTTTCTTTTAAAATTCCCCTCCCTACTTTCTCTCCTAACAATCTCCACAGCTCTTTTCTAAGATTCATTCAATGTTGACTTTATATACTCTCCCTGGGTGATCTTGGAAAATGTCCAATTTTTACTACCTCAGACACACTGATGATTCTCAAATCTATGTCTTTAGTTATAATTTACTCTGTTTTTTTCCAAGAACTGTTTAGTACCTATAATTGGCTATTTCGTAGAAATTTTAAAGTCAACATGTCTTCTTTCTAGTTTCCTTTTCCTCAATGAATGGCATGATTTTTATAGTCTGTTAAACAACCACACAAAAAAATCTGGGTTTCATTCTGCATGTATTTCTCTCATTATCCCCTGCATTCATTTAGGTAGTCACCAAATTTGGCTGTATTTGGAGATAGAGTTTTTAAAAGTAATTTAAATGAAGTGAAGTCATAAGGGTAGGAACTTAGCTTTGTAAAATTAGTGTTCTTATACGAAGAGGCACCAGTGACTGCACTCCTTACACTTCCCCAAAGGAAATGCTATTTGAGAAAAAAGTAGCCTTCTGTAAGCCAAGAAACCCTGCCCTGCTAAAACTTGATTTGGGACTGCAAGTCTCCAGAACTGCGAGAAACAAACTCCTGTTGTTTAGGCTACCCAGTCTGTGACATTTTGTTATGGCAGCCCTAGCCAGCTAATGTAGCATTCAATAGTACCAATAGATTAGGGACTGGTGATGAAGCAGGAGAGAAAGAAGCCAAGTTTGATTAATACCATATACCATGTCTTATCAGTGGTCCCTGTCCTTCCTCTTGTACAATCCAGAGGAATATTTCTATCAACTATTTTGTAAATGCAAGTTTTTTTAGTAGCTCTAGAAGCATTTTTAAGAAGGATGGAATCCCACCTCATTCCATTTTTTAAGTGAAAATGCTTTATTTAAGAAGTGAAGTCATTTGCTGGTTATTTTTTGGTACAACCAGAAAATAGTGCAGGATATTGAATTGTGGAAGACTTTGACTGTCTTTGGTGTCAGCTTAACATTCTGTAGATGGGAGATTAGTTTTTATATCCTATAATACAAGTCATATTAAATAACAATATGGAGTCCGTCCTGCATTTAATGTCTTGAACATTTTAAATTATTTCTATTCTCATGTTATTTTTTAGCAGAATTGTTTCCTAAAGACAACCACTCCTTGATCATGGCTCTCTCTGTCAGAATTGTGTGTGCACTCTGTAACATCTTTGGTTTGGTAGTCCTGTTTTCTTAATAACTTTGTCATTGTGCGTGAAAGATTAAAAATTTGAATATGTAGTGTATATGCTATTCAGTTGTGAGTTGGTGGGACGTATGTAACAGCTTATCAACATGTGAAGATACTGGTACTTGATAGCCTGTTAAGGACAATTTGCTTCCAAATTTTAAGCTGAAAAGTCGCTGGAATAACTTTAAAAAATAATTACAATGCACAGCTTTTTAGATTTTCAGTATGTATGTTAAGAATTGTGTACAGATTGAAATATCTGTACTGATCCTCAACCAATAAAATCTCAATTATGAAAGAAAAAAAGAGATTTGCTTTTCTTGTTCATGTTTTATTTCTGTCAGTGTCATGCAAGTACCTGTTTTGTCCTTGGCAACAGCCATTGATCTAATAGAAGCAGTTGGTTGCACTTTGCATTTTTTTTTTTTTTTTTGAGGCGGAGTTTCGCTCGTTACCCAGGCTGGAGTGCAATGGCGCGATCACGGCTCACCGCAACCTCCGCCTCCTGGGTTCAGGCAATTCTCCTGCCTCAGCCTCCTGAGTAGCTGGGATTACAGGCACGCGCCACCATGCCCAGCTAATTTTTTGTATTAGTAGAGACGGGGTTTCACCATGTTGACCAGGACGGTCTCGATCTCTTGACCTCGTGATCCACCCGTCTCGGCCTCCCAAAGTGCTGGGATTACAGGCTTGAGCCACCGCACCCGGCCTGCACTTTGCATTTTCTATTTCTCCCTTACTTTTAACCAACCTCATCACGTCCCTGACATACCAGCACCACCTGGCTGAGATCTCTCACCAAAGCTCTGGGTCCCAGCTGTGTATCCTTCTCTGCATTTCATAGGACCAGAACCTCCTTTCTTAAGACCGTTGCTGATTGCAGCAGTTACTCTCAATTATGCTGTAATTCCTACGTTGCATAAATGAAAGTTTCTCATTTTGCAACTAAGTTATTTATGTAAATAGATGTTCTCAGAGTTTAAATTTTTATACATAAGAATGACTGATTGTAAAACCTGTCTCATTCCATCAATATTGTCTTTATGGATACATTAAGTAATTTGGGAGAAAACAGAAAATCCTATCAATGTCATTAAGATATGTATTTCCAAAAACCTTAGACCTATATTCAGTAATTTATAAACCATAACGTTTTCTTATATAGTTTTCATTAATGAATCCTTATAATAATTCCAATAATAAAACATTTTAACATGTTGAGCCTATAGTAATAGGAAATAAAACAAATAATTCCAAATTATATACATATTATTTATAAGTGAGAGTGACTATAATGATATATTTAAGGAAAAAAATATCTGAGGTAATGAACCAACTGTGAGATAAAGCAATAATATTAAATTTCTGACAGTTAAGAAAAACTTGTTCATGGGTTTTTAATGAACAATGGCAGGTTAGAAATTGCTAGAGTAGAAAGTTTTTATAGGATACATTTAAAATAGAGACATGAGAATTTTATTTAAAAATGTCAATATTTATAATATACCAAAAATTACATCCTGTTCTACATTTAAACTTTTAACTATAATTTTTATAGTCCAACTTAAAAATTTTTGAAAATTCCTTAGGGAATTTCCACATAAAATTTTTGAAGTCTACTGGTTTTAAATTCATTTGAGAAGAGAAGAGAGAGCAGTACTCTGAAGGAAGAGAAGTACTTAATCCTGAGAGGATACTTTTCTCGATGTGACCCTTGGTGCCAGGACTTGTTGAATGGGTAATGTCATGGAGGGGCTCTGGCTAGAGCACTGATGTCATTCTCTAAAAGGACTGCCTTCAGTGGTACACACCAGGGCAGTTGCAGTAGGCCATGTCCAGAAGGGTCCTAAGTTTTGGTTAGTAATCTACTATCATCATCACAAATTTCTTTTTCTCTTACAACATGAATTTGTAAGTGAAATACGATAGCATAAGTATGTATATATATGTTCACTATTCACTATTGCACTATTCACGCACTATTCACATAAGTCTTTCCCAGCATCCCATGAGCACAGAATTGTGGTGGACTCACAATGACTGGAAATTTAAGGAGACTCATAGAAGTAAAGAGAAGACAAAAAGAAGACAAGGAAAGAAGTGAAAAAGTAAGAGTTCACAATAAAGGAAAAGACAGGCTAGATGTTTGATTTCAAATTTCCTTGAAAAGTCACTGGAAATTTTTCTTTGCTCATTTGTTTCTCAATCATCAACTGCTTCTTCTCTTTCCCTCAACAGATGGACCACAGATCAAATCCTTAGAGGATGCCACCTGGGTTTTCACACCTGCACATCACAGAGAGAGTCCATAAATAACCCCATTTACCAATCCCCTTGACTAGAGGAGCTGAAATGCAGAGCAGAGCTGAAGACATTCAGTAAGCCCAGGAAACGGAGAAGGGATAAGGTATTCCAACACGAATTATACACTCAGACCCTCCACTCTCTCATACCACACTCCTTTGAACCTGCAGAGAAACACAGCTTTCACTTCCCTAAACAAAACCTTGCATCCAGATACACACCTCCTGCCAAAGTCAGTGCACCACCACACTCTCTCCCACACAGCTTCGCCCTCATACACACGCCTTTCCACTGAGGTCCAAACTCAGCGTGCTGCACCTACAAAAGCATGTCTCCTATGCAGGTAAGTTCTTGAAATCAGATTCCTCAACAATATGCCCAGTGAATGAACTCACAGCTAAGTTACTAACATCTAGGTCTCAGATGGGGACGCAGACACAGGACCTGTGACAAGTTAGGAAGGGTGCCTGCATTGTGCACCTAAATGATACTCAAGCTCAATATCCTTTTCCCACTATTTTCTAAAAGGAAAAAAATGGAACCTACTCTTGCCCCAATCTTTCTGGTCCACACTTCCTTAGATAATTACAGAGTAGTGAGTGTCTTACAACAATCATTTTAAATCTTCCATAGAAGGCAAGAATAGGCCAGAAAGTGGAGAAGAAGATGTTAGTGACTCCAGCTCTCTAAACTCTATCATCCAAGCTTCATTCCCCTACTATCACAGGTCAGTGCCAATGCTGAGACCAAAACCATCTAGTGTCATCATTAAAACATCTCAGTGCAATAGATTATGATAATATCTGATTTTATACAGTTCTTCAAAAAGACATGTTTTACTTGATCTTCCCAATACTTCTGTAAGAAGCAGGGGAGGACTTGTTTTCTTCAGTTAACCAGTGGGAGAGCTTAAATGACCTGCCCGAGGACACAAAGCCGGGAAGCCGCAAACCCAGGCCTTGGCCTTCGTCTTTGTACAACAAACCCAGTGGTATTACCACAGTCCCATTTTGCCTCTGGGTAAATAAGCATTAAGTGTGTATTATTTCAAAATATTCTTATGGACAATGTGAGAATAAACCTGCCCTTTTAAAGAGTTTTGTATTCTCCAATAGATGTTATACAGTATCAACATTCTTCATAGCTTTGTAGGTTTTGGTTGATTTTAGCATTTTCAGATTTGACAAATTGGCATTATACAGATTGGCTACTCTTTCTCTGGCAATGAAAAGTACATCATTTGCATAACCTGCAAAGAATATGGTACCCTAACTGTGGTTTTAAAAAAAGAAGTCAGAAGCAGATTTCCCATCATAGCCACCCACCAAAGGTGATGGAAGATAGATCTCTGCTGTTTCTTCTTCACTCTGAGTCCAGCAAAAGAAAAAGGATAAAAGAATGCACAGTAAATAAGTCCTACAAAATTTTATCAAAGCACATATGACATAAAAATATCTTCCTCTCACATTTTCTAAGTACATCAAAAAGGAGATTCACAGCAATAATATCTAGAATTGAGAAAATGTTTAGAAGTTATTAATTGTGAGAGCTCTAGAAATAGATGTATCTTTTCTGTGAAAATGTGTTAATTGTTTCTCCAGCTCTTCAGCCTTGTGTCCCTGGGGCAGTCAGCAAAAGCACCTGATGGACTCTGCTTGGGCTGAGCAATGAATTTGAGCCTGAACTTGCAGGTCACAAGCAACATGATTTCTCCCTTAAAGATTCCCTCCACAACTCAGAGTGAAAGTCAAAATCCCTTCTGTGGCCTAAGGATCTAACCTATCTTGCCTATGCTCCTTGCACCCCTGCTTCTAGTCCTCTAGCACAATAGCCTCTTTGCTGCTTCCCAAACCGATCAAGCAGGCCTGTGTCTCACAGCCTTTGCACTTGATGTCCCTCTGTCTGAAATGCTCTCCCCTTCTGATATCTGCATGGCTAGCTCTTTTGACTCAAGTCTTTGCTCAAATACTACCTTCTCAGCAAGGGTTTCCCTGGATCCCTGTTACAGGCTGAATTGTGTTGGCCTCCACGTCCCCAATTCACATGTCGAGGTCCTAACTTACCCTCAGCATCTCAGAATGTGACTATATTTAAAGATAAGATCTTTAAAGAGGTGATAAAGTTAAAAAAAATGATGTCACTAGGGTGTGCCCTAATACAGTATGGCTGTTGACCTTATAACAAGAGGACAGAGAGAGGGACAGACAGAGAGGGAAGACCAACTGAAGACACAAGGGGACGCCATCTACAAGCCGAGGAGAAAGGACTCAGAAAGAACCAACGCTGCCATCATTGTGCTGTAAGACCTCGAGCCTCCAGAACAGTGAGAGAATATGTTTCTGTAGTTTAAGCCATTCAGTCTGTGGTGCTTTGTGGTGGCAGCCCCAGCAAACTAATCCACTGCCATAGTTAGAATTTACCCCACTCCCACTCCCTCTCTTTTTTTCTGTTTTACTTTTCAAAGCCCTTATCATCATCCAACATATGATATATTTTACTTGTGCGTTTTGCTTGCTATTTGTCTGCACTTGCTAAAATCTAAGCTCTTTCATAGCAGGGATTTTTATCTGCTTGTTCATTGTTGTTACCCCAGTTCCACACAGTGACTGGTCCATACTATGGGTCCAATAAGTACTGTGGGTTATTGGAGACCCTAACAGGAAGAGTTGGAAGAAATGTGGGGGCATTTTACGTGAAAATAATTGGCTCTGCTTTGGGAGAGCTTCTCTGGAAACTTCTTGACTCATTTCTGAGATTGAGAAGCCACAGGCAGCTCTTTATCTTCTAATTTTGCCTGAGATGTCTGCAGAGCCCACGATGGGCATCCCCTCCCCTAGGTTCATCATTGTTTCCCATCTTTCCTCTGCATTTTAAACCAAAGCACAGGGTAGGAAGGCAGAAGAGCTGAACATCTGGGCTAGATAGGAACCTCTAGTACAGCCCTGCATTGGCTGATGTCAGTGACTTTTTGTTTGCTCTGTATCTTCTGTCTCATAACTTTCTAAACACCATCTGTCCTCTTTACTGCAGTAAAATATGTCTGTGTTTCTTCGTATTGCAGTCCTAGGTGCTCCGTTATGGTAGGAATCAACTAAGATGTCTCCTGTTCTTACAAAAATAGTCTCAATGCAAATAAAGGGGACTCCCTAATTCCACCTCTTTGGAGCTCAGATAATGAGTAAAGATACTGCAGCATTAGGAATTGATATCAGACAAAAACAAGATATTAGCCTCATTTGAAAGAGATAGGAATTCAAGTATTGGACATATTAACGGACAGTAGGGTGAGGTAAAAACACCAAACTCTGAATCAGGAGACATGAGAGCTAATCATAGTTCTGCAAATAAAATGCCTCATGACCTAAATTACATCAGTTCACTTCTCTGGGCTTGGTCTTTTCATTGGTTAGGGATGTGAATGATAACTATACTCTCTTTTCTCCAGAGTATATGTTGTTAGAAGATAAATATCTTACATTTTAGAAAAAATAGTAGTTATTCTGGGTGTACAAATGTTTAGTTCCATAAATATTCATCTTTGGTCGACCACAAAATTCTGTGAAGTTAGGTCAGATGGTGTCATTCCCAATTTAGAGATAAAAACTAAGGCAGAAAAAGGCTTTGGAATTTTTTTCAATGCCATATAATGAGCAGACAGGAAAGCATGAAATGACTACATTCATTGCCCTTTCTAAATTGAGACTGCCCAGAGAAGTAAGAGATTTGTTCAAAGTTATAAATCAATGTTATAGAATCGGGGCTAAATTCAGATTTCCCGGCATTCCTACTCAGAATTCTTTTACGGATACATGTTATTGAGAGAATGTATATAATACTAGCTATCCCTGCACAGAAAGAACAGAATCCCCTTACAGTGTCTTTATGGGTGGCAAATCCAGAATACATCACTTTTTATATCTGTCTCTATCAGTACTTGCCATTCTGATATGACCTCACATCCAGCCATTATGCTGGTGGGCTGGAGGACTATACGCTGGCTTTGCCATAGTTGAGGGCAGTCTCCTCAACAAGCATATCTGATTTATCTCACACTTCCTTCTAATATATCCATGTGACTGCTCAAATCGCTGTACGTATTCAATCATGCTATGAAAGCATATTCAAGTTGCCCTGCTCTTCATAGGCACTTCAGGTGATATATATACAGAAGTGATTTGGTGTATATTTGGTAAATAACAAATACAGAAAATAAAGTTAATGCATCATTATATCATTAACTCAAAACATCAATGGCATGTCACTAAGAATGATCAGAATTTAGTCTTTATTGAAGTTGTCAAAATGTCTAGGTACAGACCCAGTCATAGGCAGTGTAGAGGTTACAGTTCCATAAAGACACAGTCCTAGCCCAATAGAATTTTTTAAGATACTGAAAGTAGGAAAAATACATAATTAGAGATTACTAAGGACTGGTTTAGAAAGGGAAGGCTTCTGGGAAGTGGAGAAACTTGTATTAAAACTTAATAGAGAAGAGGAAAGTAAAGAAATAAGACTCCCTAGGTCAGAGAAAAGGTATGAATGAGAGGTAAGAACCATCCCATGATGTGGATGGACTAGAGGTCAATAAAAGACGTGCAGGATGTGGAGGGAGACAAGTCTGGAAGGATCAGTTTGAGGAGATTAATAAATACTTAGCTTGGTGCTTTGGGTATAGAACTCAAAACATCATTGTTCAACATAGAAATTAGCAGAAATTTTAAAAAATGACTTACGTGTGGCAGAGTCATTTCAGATGCTTATACAAGTAAAAAACAATAAATAGTTTTTCTGAGTCTAAAAAAGATTATTTCACAGAAAGATCTTTGTTTTATATAAACCAAATATCTATTGTTACAGGGTAAGCATAACAATACTACTCAGAAAGAGCCTTTCATTTGCTAGAAGAATGTCAGATTCCAACCTCAGTGATAACCATCTTCCAGACACCTTCTTCTTGACAGGGATCCCAGGGCTAGAGGCTGCCCACTTCTGGATTGCCATCCCTTTTTGTGTCATGTATCTTGTAGCATTGGCTGGAAATGCTGCCCTCATCCTGGTCATTGTCAAGGACAATGCTCTTCATGCGCCCATGTACCTCTTCCTCTGCCTTCTGTCACTCACGGACATGGCTCTCAGTTCTACCACTGTGCCCAAGATGCTGGCCATTTTGTGGCTCCATGCTGGTGAGATTTCCTTTGGTGGATGCCTGGCCCAGATGTTTTGTGTCCATTCTATCTATGCTCTGGAGTCCTCAATTCTACTTGCCATGGCCTTTGATAGATATGTGGCTATCTGTAACCCATTAAGGTACACAGCCATTCTCAACCATGCTGTCATAGGCAGAATTGGCTTTGTTGGGATATTCCGTAGCATGGCGATTGTCTCTCCCTTCATCTTCTTGCTGAGGCGACTCCCCTACTGTGGTCACCGTGTCATGACACACACATACTGTGAGCACATGGGCATTGCCCGACTGGCCTGTGCCAATATCACTGTCAATGTTGTCTACGGGCTGACTGTGGCTCTGCTGGCCATGGGACTGGATTCTGTTCTCATTGCCGTCTCCTATGGCTTTATCCTCCATGCGATCTTTCATCTGACATCTCATGATGCCCAGCACAAGGCTCTGAGTACCTGTGGCTCCCACATTGGTGTCATCCTGGTTTTCTACATCCCTGCCTTCTTCTCTTTCCTCACCCACCGCTTTGGTCACCACCAAGTCCCCAAGCATGTGCACATCTTTCTGGCTAATCTCTATGTGCTGGTGCCTCCTGTACTCAATCCTATTATCTATGGAGCTAGAACCAAGGAGATTCGGAGTCGACTTCTAAAACTGCTTCACCTGGGAAAGCCCTCAATATGAATTCTGAGCAGAAGTTGGAGATTAAAAAAAAAATGTATAGAATAGCTGTCTAGTACATTTACATGGACACACATCGATGATGTGAATGGAATGGTTTTACATGGCAGGAAGCTCTGGAAGGAAGAGGAATAGCCAGATGAATTGGAGCTATCAATGATCACATTGAACATACTATTTTTCTGAGGCTCCTTGGGGGACTCTGAATACCCCAGAAAGGTGGGCATGTTCTCACACTTGTCTCAAAAGTGTCTGTGACTTACTAAGGAGGAAGTCAATTCCTGGTCTTCAGGAATAGGGTTAGGGTTAGGGTCATTTGGTTAATAAATCTTAAATTTATAAAGGTATGCTAGGTTTTGTTATCTGCATGACTTACTCGGCAGTGTTTATTTGCTTTTGAATTGATTGATGACCATTCTAATACTTCATCAGAGTAGGCATTTCATCTGTGCCTTGCACATAATAAGCACTCAATAAAATATTATGGGAAATATGTTAGAGATTATACTGGTATGTATTATAGTCTTGGTTGATTTAATGAATAATGTCTTCATTATGCTAATGTGTTGGGTAATGAAAATGTATGTCTAGCACAGATTCTGGCAAACAGTCAGTATTCAGTAATTTGATTCTTGTTTATTTACATTACACTGAGGCTATTCAGATATAGTCACATCCACAAGAATCAGGACAGAGAGTATTTTTATCTAGAAAAGCAATTACAGGAAAAAGTATCACAAGTTAATGGGTACGACAAGAGGGTAAGTGTCGGCTGTGGCCATGGAGAGCTCCTAGTGCAACTGTGGAGGTGAATTCATGCACAAGGAGCTATCACGGGCCAGAGACAGTCATGTCTTAACCCAGAGGCACTCAGAGGAGAAAAATCAGAGGGGTGGAACAGATTGGAAGAGAAGGAAGTATCAAACAACGGTACAGAAAGGAGACAGCAAAGAGGATTACTGAAAGAGCTTGAGGAAACGGGGGGTGATTACATTTCGAGGGGGTCTCAAAAGCCAGGCCCAGATGAGAAGATATGGCCAGCCCTTAAAATTTTGTAAGTCAGTTTCCACTGAAAATAGTGATAGATCAATGTCAATCAGTTGTTACTGAAGTTTGAAGTAAAGCAATGCAATGACTAACACAGAAAGACAAGACTTCCCAAGGTGAAACTTCCCTAATTACCACTTATCAGTGTTCAGCATCATCTTTCCCTAAAAAAGCATAAAATACGGTTTTACCTATGCACTAAAAATAAATTCAGGTTTTGAGTATAGATAGATTTCACCAGCCCTACAGCATCTGTAAATCATTTAGACTGTTGCATGAATCTGACCCTGCTAGAGCCTTAAACAGTCCTTCTCCTGGACTACTTCGAGAAGTGAGTTCACAGTTTGACACATAAATCAGTGCAATTGCCAAACTGCAAAAAAGAGTTAGCACTAAGCCTGACTTCAGAATCTTGACCTATTAAGTAAACTTGTTTGTTTATCCCCCAAGTCTAGCTGTTTCAATTTGTGTTGAGGGAGACTTTGAATTCAATTGTACGTAATTCAGCACTGGTAAGGCCCTGAAGAATTACCCTGCCAAGTTCTCCCAGTTCCGTAGCACATCTCCAGAACCAGATTTCACTCCGCCCCACCAAGTCTGTCTGTCTCTCTTATAAAATACTTACACACACATACACACACACACACACACACACACACATTTTCTTGTACATGTAAGATTCAAAAAAACAAAAAATAAATTTTTCCCTCTGAGCTCTGAAGAAACTCCATTCTCTCTCTCTTCCATCTCACTCCATGTTATTTTACTTTATTCTGATGTGCTAACAATGATCCTCAGCAGCAGAGAAACATTCAATTTGCTTTTATTATAAATATATTAATAGGTAATATTTTCATGTGATTTAGATTATTCTCTTATTTTTTTCTGAGATTCTAAATTTCTGAAGAGTTGGAACATAATTTGTCCCTTTCTCTGTGTAAGGCCAAGACAAGACACACTTTCTATTCACTTGTTTCAAAGGAATCAATTGATTCTGACTATGGAGCAGCAAAGAGCCAAGATCACAAACTCTGAAATCCAAGAGTTGTGGTTCCTACATCTTTGTTAATCAGAAACTGTGACTTTAGGAAAATCACAGACCTTCTCTGTACCTGCTTCTTCCTCTGTATAATGTTACATAACCTGTCTTGGCTTTTAAAAGAATCAATATGGCTGCTGTGTCAAGAATAGAGGAAAAAAAAAAAAAGGCAGGGGGTGGGGGTAGTAGGGAACCAGGATAGGAACAATGAATCTGCTTAGAATGCTATTGCAATGCAAGCAATTTGCAGATTGGTAGCAATGAAAATGGTGACAAGGAGTCTGATTCTGGGTATATTTTGAAGGTAACGCCAACAGGATTTGATAACAACAGACTTTTGTCGAGAGAGAAGTAAAGGATGTCTGTAAAGTTTTTGGTCAGAGCACCTGGAAATGTGGATTTGCCTTCTGTTTGTTTGAAGACAAGGAAGACATGTTTGTGGGAGAAAATGATTAGTTCATTATCTCTAAGGTATTGTAGAGGAAATGTCTCATAGTTTTGACTACAAAAGTCAATCATTCAATGAGGAGTCTAGACTAGAAATACAAATTTGCAACTCATCAATATATACACGGTATTTAAAGCCATGCAACTGGGCAAAAACACCAAGGAAATAAGATAAAATAGAAAGATAAGAACTTCAAAGTGAAGACGTCTGAGAGATGAGAAGGAATGAACAAAGGAAGGTGAGAAACAAAGGTCTTTGAGAGAGGAGTTAATTTTAAAATGCGTGATGTCTAGGAATTTAAGGGGAAGTGTTTCAAGAAAGAGAAGGCGACCAAGTACATCAAACACAAGAATTACTCAAATATGACTCTCAGGCAAGAATAATGACTGAAAAATGACCACAGCATCCAGCAACACAGAGATTTTTTGGTTACCCTAAAAAGAACGGTTTCAAACTTTAGAGTGGATATGGGCAAAGGTTTATTATAGTAGGAAGGTCTAAGGGGAGAGAGGAAAGAAGTTCGTGTCAATGAACATGAACAACTCTTTGAGTAGTTACTAAAAAAAAGTTTGATGGTACAGGAAAGAGAGGAAGACTGTTCTTGAATAGGTAAGTGTAGAAGGAATCTACACTTACCTCATGTGAAATAGTTGGATTTAGTAATTCCATCTACAGTCAGCAGGAGAGCAGGTAGAATATATTGCCACCTATGTACATAAGTGGGTAGATGTGGACGTGAAAATTTGTGAGTATTCTTTCTCACTATATCTGTTCTCTCAGTGAAATGGGAAGTAAAGTCTCCAGGAAAGCTTGAGAACAGAAAGAGAGGTATTAGCATTTGCCCGAGCCAGGAAAAATGGTAAAAGAACATGCGATCCCCCAAGGACTGCAGTGTAGATTGAGAAGACCAATGACAAAAAATCACGGGCTGTGCTACTAGTGTTAAACCCCTCAAAAAGATTTAAAAAGGAGGCAGGCTAAGAAATATCCACTGGATTTGGCAATTAGGAGGCCATTGCTAATGTTAGGGACGGTGATTTCCATGGAACAGGAGGGCAAATCCAGAAGCCAGTGGGAATAGTTAGAAAAATGAAACTGAGAAATTTGACACAGAGAGTGCAGAGAAACATTTTCAAGACTGGACTGTACAGGAAGAAAGATGTCCTACAGAGAGGAAAACACAGATGAGAAAGGTGTAATTTATTTAACGGTGACAGAGGATGACAGGCACTGTACAACTCTGATCAGAACCTTGCCTACCTCATGAGCCTGTTGAGCCAGGGTCCTTACCACCTGATGCAGAGTCTCCAGGGCTGAGCGTGGAATGGGAACAATGGGCACATGTGAAACGATGACTGGTGCTGCCCACTAGACTCTGGACCCTGCTGCTCATAAGTAAGTGATGCCTCCAGTACCCAGCCCTGTACTGCCTATCTTGAAGGAGTTGAGCAGCAAAGAAACATCTAGGGAATTACAAGAGTGGCGGCAATGACAGAGGAGACCCTCAATTTTCGTCAGGAGTGGCCCTACGTTCCTCTCCCCTTCCCATTTGGGGAGATACTGTAAATAAAATTGTTTGAACAGGTTCTGTGAAATTTAGTCATATTATTGTGGGGAGCAGGCTTTGAGTTGTGTTTTGGGAAATTAAAGCATTCATTGAGCATCACAGATATCAATTACTGATATTTACCAATCAAACTTGAGGTAGGGAGAGGAGAGCTTTTGGAGCACAGAAAGGGAGAGATAACTACTTTTTAATGAGTATGTATGTGGAAACTAAGGTGCTGTATGTTAAATATAAATATGTGTAGCTTTACAGAAATCTTTGCTAATACCCAATAGATAGCATCAACACCATTGTACAGATGGAAAAACAGACTCAGAGAGTTTCAATCACTTTAATGGCACACTTACTCGCCCTTGCTGTGTTCTAAGCAACCTCTGCTAAGATATTCACATAGATTACGTAATCCTTACACTAATTCTAAACTGTAGCTCTTATTTCTTCTATTATTTAGGTAAAC
This sequence comes from Aotus nancymaae, assembly GCF_030222135.1. Taxonomy (NCBI): domain Eukaryota; kingdom Metazoa; phylum Chordata; class Mammalia; order Primates; family Aotidae; genus Aotus; species Aotus nancymaae. The sequence goes on along the minus strand of NW_026988473.1, from coordinate 54,278,810 downwards.
GGGACTAAAGATGTCAGGCAACCCATAGAAGGCCATTCAAGTAACACAGATAGTGCTTCAGTTTGAAGTTAGGACACTATTTTTTCTCCAAAGCTCATGCTCTGGAGACTGAAAAGATGGAAATAGAAGTTTCATTCAAGGTTTGAATGAAGGAAACCTACGTGTGTGACGTATTTGGCTTCTCCCAGTCCTGTGTGTGAAGGGTGGGAGAGTTTGGCATCAGACTCAAGAACCAGTTCCTGGGGCAAGAATGCTCAGTGAGTCTAGCACGGTAGTCCCCCATTATCTGCAGTTTTGCTTTGTATGGTTTCAGTTACCTGTGGTCAGCCACAATCTGAAAATAAAGTACAAAATTCCCGAAATAAATATTCACGTAAATTCTATCACAGTACATTGTTATGATTGTGCTATGTTATTGTTTTTAATCTGTTGCTGGGCTTGATTTATAAATTTCAGTTTATCATAAGTGTGCATGTAGAGGAAAGAAACATAGTTTATGTAGGGTTCGGCACTACCCACTGTTCTGGTCATCCACTGGAAGTCCTGGAACACATACTCTGCAGATAAGAGGGGATGACTATATTTTACAGGGATGATATTGTGTAAGACTATGTATAAGGCACTGTGGCCTGGGCAAAACTTAGCAGAAGGTACTGAAACTGAAAACCTGCCTACTTGGATATAGCTTAAATTTTCAGATAGGGTTTCTCTTTTGTTCCACTTAGGAAGAATCGACCACCTCTCTCAAAAGATTGTGGCTACAGCCTTTCTTTTTGTCCCTCTACCATTAATCCTGCTACCCTCCAATCTCATTTTTTAACTTTGTTATGAAGTGTGAATTGGACTATGTCATTCCCTGCTTAAAACCTTCAAAGGTCCCCACTGCCCTCAGGGTACACTCCCAAACACTTGAGGCTGTTATGTAAAGCATAGCCTTTATCACAGATTCTAGCCGTACTGATCGTACAGTTTTCCTACACACCAGACAGCGGAATCGCCATTCCTTTGTTCATGCTGTTTCCTCTACCTGGGATGCCTTTGTGGCTTGTCCACCCGGAAAATGGCCATCCACTCCCCACTTTATAGGACATTAGTTTAACATCACTTCCTCTGTGATCATTCCCTTCTTTGTAATCTTGGGACTAGGCTGGTAATACTTGGGACTAAGCCTGGAACATAACAGATGCTAATTATTGAATATTAGTGAATGCAATAAGAAAGATATGGACTCAACTTAATTGTCTATCAATAGATGATTAAATAAAGAAAATGAAATATTATTTAGCCATCAAAAATAAAATCATGTTTCTTGCAGCAATATGGATGGAACTGGAGGCCCTTAAATAACTCAGAAACAGAAAGCCAGATACCATATGTTCTCACTTCTAAGTAGGAGCTAAATAATGTGTTACATATGGACATAGACAGTGGAATAATAGACATTAAAGACTCAGAGGGTGGGAAGATAGAATTGGGTTGAGGGATAAAAAGTTACTGAATGGATACAATGTACATTATTCTGGTGATGGTTACAGTAAAAGCCCAGACTTCACCACTACCCCACATATCCATGTAATAAAATAGCACATGAACTCCTAAAATTTATACAAATACATTTTTAAAAATAAAGTAGTAAATGGACATTTATTTTAACAGACAAATAAATTCATGCTTCTTATGAGGATGCCAGCCTGCAACCAGCAACAAAGTTAAAATTCTTTATAATTTGAAGGAGTACATGCTAAAGGGACCAAATAGCATAATAACTTTGAAAAGAGAGAAAAATTGTACAATGAAGCTGGAGGTAGGAGTGAGGTTAGTGCTCAACACCTTTGTAACATCTGTTCTGCTCCTGAGATGCATCTTTGTAGGCCTCATACCTGCTGCCCTAAGGTCCTGGCTTCATTTGACCAAAAAGTCCACCTTTCAATATAAATACCTACCAAGAATACCCACACTGATAATCTCCTGCTGTGAACCACACATTATTTCTGGAAGAAAAAGAAGGTTTAGTGACCCAAGATGTTAGTGTAAGAAGCAGGAACAGCATTCAGAACTCTATACTCCCACAGCAGGATTGAAGATGGACCCATCTGGGCACTAGACTTACCAGCTCTTAGAGCTGTAAGACACTTGCGGTACTGATAAGGAAATCTGAGCTCATGAGTGGCAAAGTGAAGTGTCCAATATTAGAAGCCAAGTCCCATAGTTTGTAATATAGTGCTTCTCTTTTCCACTTATAAATTTATCAACGATTCACCATAGCTTTTATACTCTCCTCATTTTCTATCTCAGATTGATAGGTTAGGCCGAATTCTTTTCCAAGCGAAGCAGTCTCACAAAGAGACTCGACTCCAAATCTGTTTGGTTCAAGTCCCATAGGTAACTGTGTTCCATAAAGGAGGCTGCAGCAGACAGAGAGTAACCAGAAAGATATGCACATGCTTGGGGACTCCACCGTGGCCAAAGCTGTGGGTGAGGAATGAGAAGGCACGATGTAGAAAGCCAGGATGATGCCAGTGTGGGAGCCACAGGTACTCAGAGCCTTGTGCTGGGCATCAACAATGTGTACACTTGATTGCATGAGTATCAATTTAAAAAAACAATCTGAAGTGATAATACAGTAACTGGTAATAGCGCAGTTTCATCACAGTCTAATTCACTCAGAAAATAAAATGAAAAATTTGTCACTCAAAATAACAATCAGAAAATATCATGTTTAAATAAATCCAAATGTGTAAAACTTAAAGAAACTACGTTTTTTACAAAGAAACAAAATTTAAATAAATAGAAACATTTCCCATTTTAAAAGGAAAGACTGCCTATTGCAAATTTCTCAATATTCCTCCAATTTATAAGTATAATAGAAAGCCAACCAAAATCTCATTTGGTCTTTTCTGAAATTTGACATCTGCTATAAAATGTACTTGGAAAAATAGACAAAATTAGCCAAAGGTAGTTTACAATGCCAGACATTATTCTTTTTGTCATTAAATATTTCAAAGTTAAAATAATTGAGGAAGTGTAGTACTAGCAGATAAAAAGCAAAGAAACAAATAAAAGCCTGTACACATATGTGGGATATGGTAAGGAAGACATTTTAATGCAGTGTAGATATTTGCAGGACTCAGGGGTGTAAAAATTTTAATATCACAAATTCTGCCCTGCTCTACTTTTTTAGGGGTAGGGATTAACGCAGAAATGAAATTAACTTGATTTATTGCAGTGATTAAGAGTATGGGCTCTGGAATTAGACTGTCTAATCCTGGCTGTAATATGAAGATGCTTTACAACTTTAAGTGATGTACGTCCCCTCTTCATTTGCCTCAGCTGCCCTCATCCATAAAATAAGGATACTGCTAATATCTGTGCTAAAGGACTATTGTGTGGAATCAGATGTAAAAAGCTGGGAACAGGACCTGACATATAGTAAAGCCTTAGCAAATGTTAGCTATTATTAATTAAATAAATATAAGTAATGAAACCCTAAAACATACTGAAAAAATATAGACGTGTTTATGATGAAGATATTAGGATACCATTTTTAAAAAAAAAAAGAGGAAATAACACAGATGCTTAAAAGCACTTTATATTGTTTGGATACCTTTCACCTTAACTGCTGTCTACTTTCCTGGCTAATTGTTATGCAAATCAGCTGTCAGTACTCCAGACTTTACCACTGTTTGCTTTTCTACTTTCTAGCAAATCTCTTGGTCTGAAGAAAGAGTACAATTTCTTTGGAAAGAGCTAGCCAGTAGGTCCAGCATGACCAAAGCTCTGTGACTCTATCTTCTCTTCTCCATCTGTATAACCCCCTTATCCTGTCCTTCCACAACCCAGATTTGATCTTGGGCCATTGCTGATAGACAGTAACAGGGACAGCAGATAGTAAGTCCTAGGAGGTCTGCTCTTTCAGCCACATCCAGCCTGCAGGGACCTCCTCCCACTACAATTCTAATAGCCTTTATTTTCCCAAGCTCAAGCTCTGGTCCTGTGGTATCTTTTATTTGATTTGTGTCTACCCAGTGTCCCTATTCACTTTCTCATTTGTTTACTCACTTACTCACTCATCATTTAACACTCATTCAATCATTGATTGCACACTTTCCACATACCAGGCCCTACCTTAGCTGCTAGGTAGAAGACAGTGACCCTCCCTGCCCCAGAAGCCTCCTTCTCCGAATTCACCACCTCGGAACCAGGCATAAAGCTGATGACTTTACTCTTGGAAGCTAGAGCAAGGATTTCAAGCACCCAGTCAATTGTGGAAAACTCTCAAGAGGTTATGGCAAGAGAATTATCCACTAAATGAACACCCTTCTCCCTAGCTAAGACTTTTAGACCCAATTCACCTGCTGTCTTCCCTGATGAACAGGGCTTAATTTCATATGAGCCTGAGGCTTTCTTTGGCCCAGATGGAAGGCAGATAAAAGCAGTAACATTTCTTTCCATGAGTTTTTTTTTTCCTCAGACCTACCTGGACTTCCAAGAATGGAAATTGTGGGTTCAATGTATATCTTCCCTAGTCAGAGGTAGACCCAGAGAACTCGGCTTATGAGCTGAAGAAAATGGAGAGGCAAGACTTTCCTTTTCATTTCCCCTAGGACCACCATAAACAATAGGTTTTCTTAAATGTGGGCAAAAACTACCCCCTACGGGGAGTGGAGTGAGGGGAAATTGAAGGTGTATTAGTCTGTTTTCACTCTGTTAATAAAGACATATCAGAGACTGGGCAATTTACAAAGGAAAGAGGTTTACTGGACTTACAGTTCCACATGGTTGGGGAGGCCTCACAATCATGGCCAGGAGGAGCAAGTCACATCTTACCAGGAAGAGAGCTTGTGCAGAGCAACTTCGGTTTTTAAAACCATCAGATCTCATGAAACCCACTCACTATCACGAGAACAGCATGGGAAAGACCCGCCCCCCTGATTCAATCATTTCCCACAACACGTGGGAATTATGGGAGCTACAAGGTGAGATTTGGATGGGGACACAGAGCCAAGTCATATCAGGAGCCTTGTGCTCCATGTTTCCCCTAAGGCTGCTTTTATCTCCTTTAAGTCATGCACTAGTAGCTCAAAGTTACACAGGCTGATCAAAATATCCTGGGCTCCAAGTAGAGGTTCCCTTTCTCCCAATACTGACTCTCTGACATCTAAACACACACCACAGCCACTTTGAGGTATCCTCCATCAAGACCTCTTTACTTCCTTAATTAGAATATAATGTGAATGTTTCTTATGTTTACACTTCCATTTTGCAGTGAAACTCTGATTTAACAGACCATGTTTTGTATGTATGCTTGTACATGTGTACAGAGAATGTGCCCATGTGAAGATGTATTTAAGTAGATATGCATTGCATGTTTGTGTGTTTCTCTGCAGTGTGTTTACCTGACACATTTATGTGCATATGGACTGGAAAGCATGATTTACTGGCTTGATTTATGAATTGTAACACTTTTACCCTAGAAGTACATGGGTAATGAAAAGCATCCTTGAATGCAAACAAGAATTTAGTCTGAGATGCCAAGGGCATCTTCCATGTGTTATGCACCTCCAACCTCAGTGCTTTTGTGCATAATGGCTCTTCTGCAGGAAAGCTCTCCCCTCCTCCTTCAAAGCTTTACCTACTTAATTCTTACTACGTTTTGGATTTCAGTTTGCAGTACACACTCACTTTCTGTCTCCCCAGACTAGGTCAAGCCCCTGTTCATGCTATTTCACAGTTGCTCATCTTTTTCTTTATAGCACTTCTCATAGTTTGTAATTACATATAATGCAAATGATATAGTCACAGTTTGCATATTTCTTGCTATAAGATCATAAACTCATAAGGACAGGGCAGTGAGTAAAACTCTTTTGCTCATATTGAATTCCTAATAGCTAGCAGAATGCTATACACAGAGTAGGTCTTCAATTTTGAGCTTGAAGTTGCAAAAAAAATTACCTCTCTGAATCTAGCTACAAAGCTACAAGGGACTGACTGTATAAACACAGTGAGATTCAGGAATCTGAGAAGTCACCCTGACTCCTTTGCTGCTCTGTCTCTATCCGCTCAGAGATCAGCATGAAATCCTGGAAGCGAAAGGCACTTGGGGGATAGTCTTCAGGGGAAATAAAAGTAAGAAACTATACCCACTTTTCAGTCAGGCTAGTGGTAGGGAGCTCGGAAAACCAGAGCACCAGGCAGTAGCTAGTACAGGTTACAAAATCTGAAGAAACACTGGAAGAACACCAGGAAAGTTGCAGGCCTCAACCTTCAAAGGGTTGCAGCAACATTTCCTCCACTGTTCTTCATACATGTGAGTCTTCTAACTTCAGATCTTTTAGTTTCCCTCCAAGTCCTTCCATCCATATAGAGACAGCCGTTATCACCACCTCTTCTCCCGTATCCTTCCTTTTTCTCATAGCCCACAAGAATGAGACTCAGGCAAGTCGACACTGGAGATTGGCTGTGATTGCATCTCAAGATAGGCATAAGCAGAGCTCAGACCCAGGCCCCCCAATGGTACAGTGGTGCCAGTGGTTGACTTATAAACAGCACCTCCACTTTGTTCTGGCCCTTAGTCTTCCTTGTCGACTCTGGAACAACATTGCCTCCACAATAAAGGGCATCAGAGTAAATTTGGTTTATAACGCAGCTGTATTCAAGAATGGGAGAGCTAGGGAAATAGGATATGGGGAAAAGGCACAGAGGAAAACGTATGGTCTGAATGACGAGGGCTCCTATGACTGCTTCAGCTTCTCCACAGCAGCATTCATGTCGCCCCCCGTAGCAATGAGGGCCTGAAGATTGGCTTCACGATTCAGAAAGCCCATGGACCGCAGTTGCTCCAGCTGCACCTGAAAGTGAGCCTCAGGCTGCAGCTGCTGGGGGTTGGTACTAGGTGAATCTTGCAGCATATGGAGAAAGGGAGGGGAATGGAAGCCCAGCTCTGCAGAGTCCACTGCTGGGAACACCTCAGGAGGTGGATTTGGGAGAGGATCCTCAGACAGAAGGGCATTTTCTCTAGACTCTATACCTCCTGTCGTACTACCCACCTCTGTTAGGCAAGGTGTGAACCAAAGTAGGAGGTGAGGTGCTTCGATAGCTAGGACCTGCAGACCCTGCTCAATCTGCAGCAGGGCTTGCACGGCACGGGGGTTTACCATAGCTGCCTGAAGGTGCATCAGCAGTGGCAGCTGTGGTTGCGTCTCATCCTGCAAATGTGGAGCTGGATTCATGCCATCTGGCCTCAGAGATCTTGGATAAACTGGGGGTGGCAGCCAGGGAGGCTCAGGGATTCCAGTAGTGGCTGCCGTGGAGGAAGAGGATAAGGGAACAAATGGAACCCTGTTGGCAGAATCTCCCAGCCCCGAGACAAGATCAGGCAAGTTTGTGTTATGTCCAGTAGAGCTTTTCCCTGCACCATCTTGGTCTCCACCTTGTCCAGTACTGTTCTCTGTGGGGTATCTCAGGAAAGCTGGGCAGGAGGACTTTCCCTTGATTGCTACTGACTCCTTGGGGAGAGGCCGGCCTGACCCAGGCTCCTGAGATGAAGGTGATGATGGGGGAACTCTGCTTACTGGTGGTGGTGGTGGTTCCTTGCTTTGGCTGAGAGCCGATGCAGTCCCCTGCAGATAAGTTCCTAGGGACTGGGGGTTCTCATGCAATTGCTGGAGATAGTCATAGAGCCCTATATTACCCAGAAAGTTTGGAACCCTATTTCTAATGTCAGGTGCATTCTGATCCCCATCCTGCCTTCCTGAGCCCCCATGTGTGGAAGTCCAGGGGTTAGGGAGAGGGTCACAATTTTCCATTCTAGAAGGTTGGCTGGTGGTGGTGGTGGCATTAGCAGTAGCAGCAGTGGCAAAGGGATTGCCACCAAACTGTTCCTGGACTGCATTAAGCATTGGGTCCATAATATCTGTGTACATAGTGCACAGCACATTGTAGCCACCAGGAATGCTCTCCAAGTTACTAAGCACCCGGTCCTGGCTACGCATCATCTCCTGCATCATGGCAGGGTTACGTAAAAACTCCAGTATCTGCCGCATAATTTCAGAGTTGTTGAGAATATGCCCAATCTCAGGGTTGTGCTGGATCAGCTGCTGTATATGGGGGTTGTCAAGAACCAGCTGGCGCACTAGGTCCGTATTGGACAGCAGACCCTGGATGAAGGGGTCATCAATGAGCTGAGCCACAAATTCAGGCATAGACACATGCTGCCGCATTAGTGAGCTTGTCTGGTCAGGGAAGCCACCGGAGGTCAAGCCCAGCCCATTGAGGCCTGTGAGGAAACCTAAGCTGAAGGCAGGGGGCCCATCTGCTGGGTAAATGGAGCCTGGTTGAGGGAGTGATCCAGAACTTGGGCCCGGGGCAGGGACAGAGGCAGCTGGGCACTCACTGCCCGTGGCACGATGATGCATCTTGATGACCAGGTGGACAGTGAAGCCATCTTGCACTCCACACTGTGCCAGTGAGTCGGGGTCCTTGAGGATTTTGCCAGCAAAGATTAGAACAATCTGATCAGGGTGGGCCTTAAAGCGCTGAGATATCTCTTCCTTCAGCTGCTGGATGGTGCATGTGTCTGTAACTGAGAAATCCTCCTTGTCTTTGGGTGTCTTCACTGTCACCTTGATGAAGTGGGGATCCTGGACTGGCGCTGGGCTGCCCTGTGGCAGGGCCTCTCCACCTTTGGCCATGGTGACAGCAGGAAGCCCAGGTCTGTGGAGACACAGCTGGGGGCATGGGGATGGGAGACCAAGATCATCCTTTTAGGCAATGGCAAAAGTAGGAAGGATGAGCATAAAACGGGGCTTGAGTATCACGATAGGGAAAGCTGCAGGGTCTACACGAAAGGGTCCATGATGTTTCTAGGACAGGATGCTCTAGGAGGATTATGAGATTCGGACATGCTGGAGTCAGGGGAGGGAAATGCAGGGCCCTGGGAAAGAGGTCTGTAGTTGACGAGTACAGGGACAAAGGTGGGAGGAAGGGCTTAGTCTGGGGTATGCATACCAGTCAGTGGTGGTCCTGTCCTACTCTTTATGCAGGGCTCCAGACCTCCCTCATCTTGCTGCACAGCCACTCCTGAGGCCTTCTGGGCCAGAACCCGCACTCTCAGGTCCCTTCTGTGACCTCAGTTCTGACATCACAGCCTCACACAGTGGATTTTTGAGTCTTCTCTAAGGAGCTCTAGATCCCTGGGAACTCTTGCTCTCCCATTTTTTTACCACTTCTACTTCCTCCACTTCCAGTGCCTTCTTGCAGAGACTTCTGTGGAGGCTCAGACTGGGATTGGAACGTTATAAAACATCTCCTAGTCCTCTCTGTCTCCATTCAGACCCACATTCAGCGACTTCCTGGTCTAGGGATTTTTTCCTGTTATCCTATGTCCCCGTTTTCTGTCTTATTCAACATTAACGTGAATTCTTTACATACTTTCAAAGTATTGATTTGCTGATCAATAGGATTTGGAGTATAAGGGAAGAATCAAACATAACATAACTTTTTTAACTTGAAACTCTTATCCCCCAAAGGAACTGAAAGGATTGAATATGTACTAAGTTAAAGATTAGAAATAAGCATGTTTTCTAAATTAGCAAGTTGTTCAACAGTTTTCCATACATTTGATATGCCCATTTTATATACAAATGAAGATATAGAATAGTAGCTGAATATTGTAAGTCCACAGTTCATTAGCATTCAACGGACTAACACTGAGGACTGGTTTGGATTAGCTAGTTAGTGCATATAGGGAAAATAATAGAGAATTTAAAATGTGAGTCTTGTGGCTCTACATTTAGAAATCTGGAAGATCAGAAGGATTTGGCAAAGGAAACTGAGAAAAAATAACAGTAAGGTAGAAAAAAAGGAGAGAGAAACGAGAAAGGAAAAAGGAAGAAGAGTTTCAAAAAGGAGAGAGTAACCAACCATGTCAAATGATGCCGTTAGGTCAGGAGAGAGTAACCAACCATGTCAAATGATGCCATTAGGTCAGGAGAGAGTAACCAACCATGTCAAATGATGCCATTAGGTCAGGAGAGAGTAACCAACCGTGTCAAATGATGCCATTAGGTCAGGAGAGAGTAACCAACCGTGTCAAATGATGCCGCCAGGTCAGGAGAGAGTAACCAACCGTGTCAAATGATGCCGTTAGGTCAGGAGAGAGTAACCAACCACGTCAAATGATGCCATTAGGTCAGGAGAGAGTAACCAACCATGTCAAATGATGCTGCTAGGTCAGCAGGATGAGGACTGAGAATTGGCCACTGAATTTGAAAAATAAAGAATTGGAGACCACAATGAGACTAGCTTTGGAAGAATAGTAGAGGTAGGAAGCCTGATTAGAGTGTGTTTCCAAGCAAATATTTCATGAAAAACTAGATCTAGTAAGAGTATTACAAATGCAAGAAAGGGGATAACGGCTGTGTGGGAATGTGAGGTTAATGACTTTTTAGATTTTTTTCTTAAGATAATAGTGTATGATGTTTATATTCTGATGGAAACAATCCAGTGAGTAGAAAAAAACTGATGCATGAGGAAGGAAAAACTATTAAGTTCTCAAATAGATAAGTTAGAGAGATTGGGAGCAAGTGCCCATGTGGAGAACTTGGTTTAGGAATATGAACAGTTTATTCATGATAGCAGACTGGGAGGCAGAGTGTATTGGGACAGATGTAAGCTAGTTGGTTGATTTCATGGTAGACCCAGGTAGAAGTCTCTTCTGATTATTATTGTCTCTCTTGTTAAAACTAAGCACAACCTTAGGTAAGATTTAGATTAAGAAGTGGATATTGAAGATTTGAGAAGTAAAAACAAGATATAAAATCATCATCTGAAAGAATAAGTGTTAGGTTTTGAAGAGAAAGCAAGAGTTAAAGAAAGACACACACACAAGCACACACACACACAGAGCAAATGCAGGCTTTATGTTCAGCATAAAACCCACAGAAGTGTGGGACCAATCTAATGCCAGACCCCACCACTGCTTATAGGCTGGGCCAACCTATAGGTATGGGCGGGAAGGGTCTGGGCAGTATGGCTTGCTGCCCAGCAAGATATTGATAAAATGTTCTCGTGATGAGGCAGTTTGGTCCTCATTTTGGTGGGATGTCAGTATGGTGTTCATTGGAACTTTGGCCAGCAAGATATGATAGAGATGTAACTTTAAATGGGCCTTTGTCTGTCTTGTGGCAGGATGTTTCTGACAGCCTGAAACCCGTGAAATATTTCACTTTGACCAAGGTCTGCAAAATAGTAGGAGAATTCACAAAATGGCGCAGTTTGGACTAACAATATGGTAGCGAATTAACCAAGACATTTCCAGGTATGATCCCCAGATTGGCAGCATAAACATCACCTGGAAACTTATGAGAAATGAGAGATTTTAACCCTACCATAGACCTACTGAATCAGACACCCTTGGAATGTCATGTAGAAATCTGTATTTTAACACACCCTCCAGGCGATCCTGGTGCAGATGCTGGTGAGAATCACTGGGCTGGGAAAATGCAGTTAGGGTTACTAAGATGGTAATTAAATCTTTTGGTAATAAGTTTAAATGCAACTAGTCAGCACAGTTGTTTGCTTTTCTTTGCCTAAACAGAGACTAAGTGAAGAGCTGAGTATCACCATGAGAAGTTAACTAGGCGTATTATGCCACAATTACTATATCCATGGAGCATGAAGTGGTTTTGGAGCCAGAAAACTGGGCTGAGAAGCAGCAAGATGGTGCAAGAATGACATCTATCCACTTCCAGGTCCAAGGGAAACAAAGATGCAGCCACTGCTGGAGAAGCAGTGTCTTCAGTGGACATCCAGATCCCCATTATAGAAAACAGGTAGAATCATCTTTAGAAAGAAGGTTGTAGATATGTAGGCTTCTCTATTGCTAGGTTACAACTTCTAAATGGTAGGGTGCAAAGGCTTGGAAAATGGGTGACAAGTAGAAAAATGAGTCAAGTGAGGAATTTTCAGAGTATATTGTGATGAAAATAAGAAAGATGACCTGGATAGTTTGAGCTTTTTATGCAAGCTATAGCAAAGAGGGTATGAAGCTTAATTATACTAAATGAGGAGGTAAAAAAAAATCAATTTTCACTGTAATTTATTTCTTGAGACTTATCTTTTTGGTAGGTGTGGAAGTGAAGTAGGGATCTTTGGCAGTGAGCTTTCTAGAAGCACTTGGAAGTTTGTAGGCCCATCCTTCACTATCGCTGATGATCGTGCTGGGGCTCAGAAAAAGTGGTCTGTTGAGCACACAAATCTCCTTTGTGTGGGTCCCCTTTAGAGTCCAGAATCTACTTCTCACCACCTCCCCTGCTCCCACCCTAGTGCAAGAAACTACTATTTCTCAACTGCTCTATTGTAAAAGCCTCCTAAATGGTTTCCCTGCTTCCCTGGTTTTCCTCTACCACAGTCTATTCTCTACTCTGAAGCCACACTGATAAACTGAACTACTTAATTTCTTTGCTCAAAACTCACCAGTGACTGTCTATTATATTCACAGTAAAATCCAAAGATTTCGCCAGACCTATAAAACTTTTCAGTCAACCAGGCACAGTGGCTGTCACCTGTAATCGGGGTGGATCACCCGAGATTGAGAGTTTGAGACCAGCCTGACCAACATAGAGAAACTCCGTCTCTACTAAAAATACAAAATTAGCCAGGCATGGCAGCACATGCCTGTAACTCCAGTTACTCAGGAGGCTGAGGCAGGAGAATCGCTTGAACTCGGAAGGTGGAGTTTGTGGTGAGCGGAGATCGCGCCATTGCACTCCAGCCTGAGCACCGAGAGTGAAACTCTATCTCGAAAAAAAAAAAAAAAACTTTTCACAATCTCTTTGACTTCTTCCCCATCACCCCTCCTTTTCGTCCATATCAGCTACATCACCTTCTTGTAAACATAGCAGGAATAATGCTACCTTGGTGCTTTTACTTTCAGACAGCCACTGGATCATCCTCTCAGTGAAATGCACGTTCAGTTCTCCTGATTACTTCTGATTTCTGCTCAAATGTCACCTTTTCAGAGAGGCCTTCCCTGATTGCCTTATGTAGAATATCTCATTTTGATTCATTTTACTTCACAGCACTTACTACCGAACATAACTTGTATCTCCACTAAAGAGAGTAAAATCAATAAATAAAGGATCTTTGTTTTTTCACTGCTATTTTTTCAATGCCTAAAACAACATTGAATTATCATGGTAAGAGTGTATTAAATTATTTAATCATATAAAAATTAAAACACAAGTAATTGCATATCTTGCCATGCTGGGATACTCCAGGTGAGGCAAAAAGAGAAAAAGATGGGCATGGGCAGCCCTGGAAAATGCAAACTACAAACATAAGATATACTGAAGGAGATGATACTCTTGGAGGGTGCTGCGCCCATGGAGGGCTGAATTTGTGGTGACTAGGATACATAATGGAGACGGCAGCAGCTGCATCTCTGTATGCTAAAGAGAAATTGGTGACAGCCCATCACCATCTTATAATGGTGGCAATGTCGACTAGTAAGAGGCTCTGATGATGACTGTTCATTAGGCTGGGTTGATATGTGAATTCACCCTATTCTGGCCCACGTATTAAAAATCCACTTTCAAACTTGAACAATTTGGGTTTGAGAAATTCAGACAGTCTTTCTGAGTCAATATCTGGACCTGTCTATGTAATATGTTTCTTTCTGTTTGAGCATATTATGATCGTTTTCCTTATGTATGGGTCTGTTTAGGTGTCTCTAGGTATTCGCATCTGTGTTTGCACATGACTATGTGTGTACTCGTATGTGCACTCTATATGCCTGTATGTGTGAATCTTTTACTATGTGAGCTTGTATACATACATGTGCCTGTCTGAGATGACACGTTCAAAATGATCAATTTCATATACCATGCTCAAAATGCTCATGTTTTAGAGATAAAAACATTATTTTTATCTCTATACTAATATGTGCATGTGGTTTGTGTGTTAACGTACGTATAGTATGTGAGACAAAGATATCACACATTTTTTTTTAAATAAAAAAAGTAAAGTCAAACCTCAGATCAGTGCAAATAAGTGTAGCCATTTTATTGACAGATGTTCCAGCCTTGGCCAATGATCTATTTTTCAGCACAGGAAGCATTGGTTGATAACTCCTATTCCAGGACTTCTCCTGACTGGAAGCATCAGGAGAGGTGGAAATAGCAAATGAGATGTTCAGGTGGGTTAGCAGGCAGGTAGCAAGCAAACAAGTAGGCATGGTGGTTAGAATCTGCAATCTCTTGAGCTTGCGGGTAGCAGCATTGGTGTCCCCTTCAGTAGCAATGAGTGCCTGTAGATTGGCATGATGGTTCCCAAATCCCAGGGAACCTGGAGAGATTCCATCTGTTTGCTAAAACAAATCTCAGGAGCTTGCAGAGCGTGGGAAGCATCCCCATCTGGGAACCGTAGCCTCTGCAGGACTGTTCCAGACTTGTGGCAGCACTCAGGTCCCTTGGGCTCAGCTATAGCTGGAACATTTCAGGACCGGGGCACTGTGTCAAGGTAACTGCAGCTGGGGGTAGGAAGCCAACCCAGGCCCCATAGGTAGGGTGCAACCCAAGGCAGAAGAACAGGAGCCTCTGTGGCCAGCAACTGGAGACCCTGCTCAATCTGCAATATTGCTTGTTATGCTTTAGGGTTGGCTAAAGCAATAAGCAGGTCAGAAATCTGTCTGCTGCAGGAATGTGGGCAACTGCTGCCTCCACTGTTTAGACAGCCTGGGCATACTCATGAACAACATAATCTGAGCTGCCAGGTAGGGGTTGTTCATAAGCAACTGCATCATGCCTCCTGTGACCTGGGAGCTGGTCTGCTCATCTGACAGCTGGAGATCACCCTCTAATATCTGCCCGGAGCTACTTAGAGAAACAGTGGCATCCTTGTATTATTCCTGAGGCTGCTGGGTAAACTGTATGCTAGGTAAGGCTGGTATCCCAGCTGGCTGCTGAGTGGCACAGATATGGCTCTGGCCCTTGGTGGAGATTGTAGCAGTGTTGACCTTGGAAGTGTGGTTGACCTTGTTGGGGGTGTCATTGGCCGAGATGTTTGAAGATAAACCACAAGAGCTATTATAAATGACTTGGGTTGTAGGATGCTGTGAGAGCTGGTCTCGTTGTTCCTGGGACGGTGGTGGAGGTGGAGATAAAGACTGGACTTGTTCCAGCACTCGTCCAGCCAGGAGAGCTGTGAAAGGGTTTCCTCCAAAAGGATCTTGCATGCTGTTCAGCATTTGATCATTGACATCAGCACAGTTCTGACCCAGGGTATTATTCCCACCTGGCATCGTCTCTAAGCCAAGATACGGCTGTGGGTTCAGTGGATATTCAAGGTTTTGCGAAGATTGGTGGCGCTGCATTATCTCTTGAATCATAGCAAGGTTCCTGGCCAGCTCCAGAGTCTGCCATAAGATCTCAGAATTGTCAAGAAGGAGGGAAATCTCTGGGCTCTGCTGCATCAATTGTTGCGTGTCTGGGTGTTCTAAGATGAACTGTCGCATGAACTCCATGTTGGACAGAAGCTGCTGGATGCTAGGATTCTCCAGCATCTGTGCTATGTGCTCTGGATGGCTCACTTCCAAGTTCTGGGTATGCACTTTGGGTGTATCAGATCCCACGTAGTGGGCCAATTCCACTGGAGCTTCATTCGTATCTGTTGGTTGGTGCAGCCCACTGCTGTTTCCTTCAGTGTTTCTGTCCCGGTGGCAGGGATCATTCATTGGCAGGTCCTGGAAGGAATGGGCTAGAGATCTGGAGCCGTTCTTGGACTTGATGACCAGGTAGATGGTGTGACCATCCATAATGCCCTCTAGCTCAGTGTGTCACAGTCTTTGAGAAGACGGCCCATGAAGACCAGCACAAGCTGGTCCATTTGGCATTGGAAGTGAGCCGATAGCTTCTCCTTGAACTGCCTCACCAAGATGTCATCAGCCACCATAAAGTCTTTCTGGTTGCCTGCAGTCTTCACTATCACTTGAGTTGCACTTGAAAAGATATTTTTGTCTGCAGGGAGACCTGAAGAACGTCCACTCTGGGACATCCTGGATGTTCAAGAGATGGCATGCATGAGCTTTAATGGGTAGACAGACAGGGAGCAGGAGGAAGCAGGGACAGAAAGGGTGAGGGCAGGATAATGTTTCTGCTGGCCTTTGTCTCAGATACTGTGTTCTCAGGCCACAGGATAGTGTTCTTGTTGCCCAAAAAGGGATGAGTGACCCGGCTGGGGCCAGGTATTTTGTGATGTGCCCTCACCCCAGTTCTCCAGATGTGGCCCAGCTGAGGCCTGGCATGGCTGTTGATTCATACTTCATCCATGGTGGACAAAGTGGTTATGACTTCTCCTAGGGCTACCCCTCCTCCTACCCGACTCACCCAGGGCATGAATCTTCAGAAAAGGGGTATTGCGATGTCAGCTCTATCCTCCAGCCACTCTGGACCAGCTGGGGAAGGAGGACCAGTTCCCTACAATAACTTAAATAGGGGTCCAGGTCCCTACAGTAAACTAAAATAGTTTTCCAGAAAACAGGGATGAAGTTCTCAGGATAGAACCAGTAAGAACACAGAAAAGTAAATAAAAAACAAATTTTAAATGTGGAACTTGTGTTTCTGTGTGGTACTGTGTGTGTGTTCCTTATAGGGATGTCAGACTTGTCTGAAAAGTTGGGTCTTCTGAAGCCATAGATAAAACCACACTCCTGTAAGAATGCAGTCTCTCCTATAGGGAGGAGCTCTTCAATTGTTTTAATGATCTGGAAATGTGGGACTTATTTACAGTCTAGATTTTGGGATTCTAAACTTAACTGTGCTCCCATATGGTGGGGAAAATGTTCCTCTGTCGTAGGAAGCAGGAGTATGGGTAACCAGGAAGGCTCTTCATAGGGACATTCCAAACTAAATATGAATGAGCTGTTTTTTATAATACATGTTTTATTCACATATCACTTGATCTCTTCTACATGTCATTACAGCCGAAGTTTTAGAATGATTTATTTCAATGTCCTAACCCACTCTTGTGTGCCACCTTTATGGCAAGGCGTTAAGGGGGAATGTTGTCTGTAAATCAAGAGGTGGGAGAGGAGGTGGTTAGTAGTAAAATTCTTAGGGGACAGGTGCAGGCAACTAAAAAGCTGGATTATTGGTCCCATATAAATTTGGAGAATTGTGTTTGATTTTTATTTAGAAGCTGATGACATTTCCATTAATAGATATGCTAAAATGTGTATTTACGTCTATACTGATATTTAGGTGCAGTTGGAAATAATTTTTTATATGAGTGAGAACATATATGTCTCATTGAATGTATATATGATAGTATATGCATTTCTGTATTACTAGGAAGGCTTCAGGGTCTGGATTTTATATGTTCCATCAACCTGCCTGGAGAGGGAGGAGCACAACACAGACAGGTAAGGAACAAGCAAAGAGCTCAAGCCTATATTGAGCTTCAATACAATTCAAGCCTGTATTGAAGACAATCTAAGGGATGACAGACAGCTGGCCAGGAGACTTTCTGCTACCAAACCAACGATTCTTTATTGAGAATATCTAGACCCCCAGCACCATCCATGTCAGATCCTCACCATGCTGTGTTGGCAGTTGCTAACTTACTACAGCAAGACTCAGGCCTAAGCACTTCTCTTGCAATTGCCCTCAAAAGTGAGATCGATCCGGGACAATGAAAATTGATTTTCAGACCAAGATTTTGCCCCTTTTATCCCCAGGGACCTCACAGGAAGGTAGAAATAAGAAAGGGAACTTTCATGTCCCACTCTAATGACCAGGTCCCCTGCAGCTTCTGCACTGGAATCAGATGTTCCCAACCCAAGACTGACAATTCTAGATCACAGAACTCTCAAGTTCTAGAAGCTGTATTTATGATTCTCCAAAAGGAATATAAGATGCCAAAGCATCAAAAAGAAAGGGTACCATTGTGTGAGCTAATATTTTACTTTTTCCCTATCAAATCCACCTAGATCATTATTAAAGGGAACCTTAATGTGCTGATTGAGATATTAATTACATAAGGAATGCACTACATATGATCAATGCCTCCCAATCATTAGGGCCAATCACCATTTTGGGATGTGGTCCTCCTGGAGGTAAGGAAGAGGACATGCATCTACCAATGCTCTGCCCAGCCCTGGGGTCTCAGGGTCTGAAAGCCTTGTTAGGTTTGACAGGTTTTGGTGAAACATGAACCCCAGAGGGCCTCTTGGCTGGTGGTTTTGGTAGCCTGCTATTCATTGTCAGGAAGGTGAGGTCATAATTTATCAGGTAACCATCATTGAAGACGTACAGCTTGTGGTCTGAGGGGCAATAGTTGATGCTCTGCAGTTTTTCCAGCATCTTGTCCAACAGGATGCTGAGGCGGCGCTCCTGCCCAGTGGCGGGGTCAAAAGCGTAAAAGACCTCTTCTTGGTGGGTGCTCCGTGAGCGTAAAGCATAGAGCACCCCACAGGCCATGAAGGCCCCTGACAGGGCTGGCTTGTACTGGCTGGTGTGCCAGGTTTTCTCCACTTCTAGGGTGCTAGTGTTGAGAAGACTCACAACCAGGTTGCCCTTGCTCTCTTCAGTGGCATAGAGAACCCACAGCCCCTTCTCATCACCAGCAAAATCTAAGTCCTTCCAGGGCCCACCAGCATAGGAAAAGCGGTTGTTATAGGTAGCACCAGGCAGCGGACGCCGCAGCACCAGGGTGTTGGAGGAAAGTTGCGTCTTGGCCATGTCACTTGTGCCTTAGTAGTTAAAGTACATAAAGTTCTTGTACACAACATTTCCACTGCCATCACCATAGCCCATCTTCCTCTCTTCATAGTTTGTCAGCAGCACGAGGTCATTATAGGATTTGTACAGCCGATAGTAGTCAAAGTACCTGGGCCAAGCCCCCACGTTCAGAATTATTGGGTGACAGCAATAAGCAAGGTAACAAAGAGCTATAAAAATGGGCAGATCAGTTTGCTAATTAAGAGCAGGGGCTTTGCTCTCAAACAATTGACTTTTAGTTCATCTTTTAATTACTCACCCATGACAAAACAAATAATTATTTTAAAAAGTTACAGTAATAATAATAGCCACAGTGCCCATTAGATGCTATATATGCATAATCTTACTTAATTATAATAACAGCACTGTCCGGTAGGTTTCACCCTCACAGATGAGGAGACTAGGTCTTAGAAAGGTTAAGTCATTTGCTCAAGACCGCACAGCTTATAAATAAAAACTGTAAAAAAAAAAAACAAGCTACTTTATTGACTGTTAGGACTGACCAAAATAAAGCAAAGAACACAATTAGTAGAGTATTTGTTTCAATGAGCAATCAAAACATAGTAGCTATTATTTTTTTCTCCCTTATGGACATTCTTCTGTATCTAGACTTCACTGCCTTCCTTCCTTCCACCTGTTATTGAGATGCAAGGGTCCTGTAACAAGACATATTTCTGGAGCTGGATTCAGGGAAATTTGTTCTCACAAGGTCACATTGGAAAGTTCCTTAAATTATCTGTCAGTTATGAGTAATCTTGTCTCCTAACTTTGGTCAGTAAGTCCTAATTACCCATAAAGATTGTGAGAGGGTTCCAAGGCATGTAAATGTATTTTATACACTACAAAGTGTAGCATATATGAGTTAGATGCTACAAAGTATAGCCTATATAATACATTTTATATAAGCATAGAAATTAGAGAACATTATTTGCAGTGATACTAATTTTCAATAACACTAATCTTTCTGAGTTGAGCTTCAACAGGGGCTCTTCAATGACTGCTTCAACCTATATTCATGTCTTCATGTCTCTCTCTCACAATGGGTCTACATCACATTTCCACACGCACTGACTTTTAACATTCTGTGTGTTGGGCCTACCTCCTAGCAAGGCTGACAATTTATTGAAGGTCTTATTCATCTATGTATTGACTCTTTAAGTCACTCTTTTATCTAATAAATATGTATTAGCACCTATGTTGTACCTACTTTTCTATGTAATCTCATGTAATCCTCCCATATATTTATAATTATCTTCATTTTACATATGGCTAAAAAAGGCTCTGATATGTTAATTCATTTTCCCAAGGTCACTTAACTTAAGTGGCAGTACTGAGTTTCAAACACAGGTTGGCTTAAGTCCAAGTCTCAGGCTTGGCCAGAGACATGTTCTGAACTTCTAAGCAGGAAGTTAGGATTGTGAGGCCCAGATGTAGACGAGTTTGTCCTTTACATAGAATCAGAGTAGAAGTAGAACCATATTTGAGTTACTACGGTATTAAAATTTTTAGACAGTGGATTTGTGAAGGAAGCTCAGAGCAATCTGGGCCATGCTTGTCTCATGAGGAGAGCTTTAGGAGGTGACCTGTCAGGCCTAGGCTAGGTTTGCTTTGGAGCATACTTAAAATAGAGAGAATCAGCTGCCCTGGGGCTACAAAGAAACCTTTGGGTCAGGGTAGGAGACATTTGAAATTAATCTGATTGCAGAAGTCACTCAGGGCTCACCTGCCATCTGTACGTAGAGGGGCCACCCAGTAAAGGGAAGAGGCTGGATTGGCTGCAGAGTCTCGGCCCCAGGCACCTGCCTTGTATGAGAAGCCTCTCCAATTGAGCTGCACCACAAGGGGGTTGCTAACTTTCTGGAGGTCTCCATGGGCACAAGAAGCTAGAGGAGAAAGCAAGCAAGATATGAGCCAGGTTTAAAGCACACAACTCACAGACAGCTGAGTGTGAAAGTATAGTAACTATGTGTGGATTTGAGTTTGTATTTATGCACCTGAGTGCATATACAAGCATATCAGCAGGTTGATTTTGCATGAACATAGACTATTATGTATGTCTGATTATGGGTGTTCATATGTCTATGTATACATATGCCCATATATGAGAATACATCAATCTTGGTCTGCAAGATTGTAATCTCATGTAATCTCATGTAACATGAGACACACAAAACAAATAAATGAAAGATTTATTCTCTATCAAGATTTATAATTTAGCCAGGTGCAGTGGCTCACGCCTATAATTCCAGCACCTTGGGAGGCCAAGCCAGGTGGATCACCTGAGGTCAGAAGTTCAAGACCAGCATGGCCAACATGAAAAAACCCTGTCTCTACTAAAAATACAAAAATTTGCTGGGTGTGGTGGCATGCATCTGTAATCCCAGCTACTTGGGAGCCTGAGGCGGGAGAACTGCTTGAACCCAGGAGGCAGAGGTTACAGTGAGCTGATATTGTGCCATTGTACTCCAGCCTGGGCAACAGAGCAAGACTCCATCTCAAAAAAAAAAAAAAAAAAAAAGATTTGTACTTCCCTTCCCTCAGTTTACCATAGCCAATATGCAACTCCCAAACTGGTCTCTGGAAAGATAAGACCTTGAGAAATTCAGTCTGTGAACTCACCCGGGGGGAGGGGTGGTCCAGGGTATCTGGAGCCCTGTTCTTTCTCTTTATCTCTTTCACATTCACTTAGTTGACTCTCAAGGACATCCACCTCCTTTTGGAGAGCACCAAAGCCGCGCTGGTCAGAGTCAGCCAGAAGCTTGAGTGTGAGACTGGCGTTAGTCACCTATGGAAATGAGATGCCCGGGAAGTGGGTTGCAGAGTGTTCTTAAAACTGAATTCTGGCTGTCATATTCCTCAGCTCAGAGTTTTCTTCCCCCAGAAAGAAATCATGTTAGAAATTGTCCAGTTTGTGAGGTTAGAGAAGACAGAAGGTTGTGACAGGGAGAAGTTTTTTTGTTTGTTTGTTTTTAATTTTTCTTTTTAAGACAGAGTCTTGTTCTGTCGCCCAGGCTGGAGAGCAGTGACGCCATCTGAGCTCACTGCAACCTCCGTCTCCCGGGTTGAAGAGATTCTCCTGTCTTAGCCTCCCAGGTAGCTGTGATTACAGGTGGTAGCTGTGATTACAGGTGCCCACCACCATGACGAGCTAATTTTTGTATTTTCAGTAGAGATAGGGTTTCACCATGTTGGCCAGGCTGGTCTCAAACTCCTGACCTCAGGTGATTCACCTGCCTCAGCCTCCCAAAGTGCTGGGGTTACAGGCATGAGCCACTGCACCCAGCCTGGGGAGGGGTATTCTTTAATCCATTCATATACGTGGCTCTGGAGTCGATAGAGGAGGTCCCCAACCACACTAACGCCTCCCTTGGCCTTAAGTTGAGTCACCAACTCCTGTGCTCCCTCCAGCTCCAGGCGCAGCAGGTTGAAGGCTGGGTTCTCATAGGGAGAAGCAAGGGCTCTGGGATTCCTGGACTCCAGTATATGGCTCATTTCCAGAACCTCATTGTCTTGATCTTCAATGGCGCGTGCATACTCACTGACCTGGACCTGTGGGGGATGAACAGGAAGTTGCCCCAAATGTCAACACCTGTGGCTTCTCCCATTCGGTTGCATCCTCCCAGGACAAAATTGCCCTATTTTCATCTTCCAGTGGACCCATACCCATTAAATTCATCCATTACTATGGGAGGCACCCCCTAAATAAGCCTCTCTATAGTCTGTTACTATCACTGGAGATCCCAAGGATAGTACAAAATTTCCCTTCATTCTAAGGATTCATCTCAAAGATGAGGGCTGTGCCACTTCCTTCAATTCATTTTCTCCTTCCAGGATTCATCCCCATGCTGTGTTTAATAGAGACTCTGCTTGGATAACTCCCAGTCCCAGCCCACAGATCAAGCACTTACTCTGGATAGCTTCTGCTCATACTTGCAAATGAGCTCCTGAGCTATACTCTGTAGCTGTTCCAGCTGCTGCAGGGGGATGGGGTTATTGGATAGGTGAACCACACAATGGCATGTGCCTCCTTCATCCACAGAGCTTGACACACTTCTCACCAGCTGCAAAGCATGGCCATAGGCACACTAAGCATAATGAAAGATGTTGGGGCACCATGGGCTGTTTGCCAACATGAAGCAGAAGAGGTTGAGCCTACTTTGGAGTGCCAGAGAAGCATTGCCTCTGTACGGGGGTTTCTTCTTGACTGTCAGTTTGGGCATCCCTCTGTTAGTGGGTTGAGTTATACTTCCCTTGATTTCCCATCGTTGAAGCTTCAGGTCCCTTCCAGCACCTATTGGTGGGGCCTGCCTCACCCTACCTCATGCACTGGCTAAATGTGGCTGAAGTTCACATTGCTGGAATCCAATTTTTCTTCAAGGCCCTGTGGGAGAGAGCAAAGCTGGTCTGCAGAGGTATGTTAGGGGATAGGCTTAGGAAGCATCAGTTGTCTACAGTATCCCCACTCTAGAGATCTGGCAGATTCCTACAACTTTACCTTGTATTGAAGACAGCAGGGATAGAGAGTTTCAAATCATCAAAGAAGTGTTAGCAGTAACAATATTGTGATACACCAGTCTAGATGGATATTTAGCATTCACAAGACATAACAGAGGATGAATTGTAACCCACATTCTATAGTTGAAAAACATGAGGTTCTAAGAGTCTAAAAATATATTGCTAAATTATATGACAAGTAAGTGACATATAAGTAAGCTTCAAGCTGCCCCCAGGTCCCATCTTTGTTCTAGATCCTATTCTCTGACACCTAAGGAAGTGGCAGACATCAAAGCTATGTTGGGGTGGGTATGCAGCACAGGACAAGAGGGTAAGGCTGGGAGGCAGCTCCTTGCCTCGGCTAGAAAGGGAGAGAGGGAGATGTTCTAGAGAGGTGCATAATTTGATCTCTCCTCCCCTGTCATATGCCTATCATATTACTTGCATACTCAGAGCCCAAACACACTGATTCCATAGCCATATTTCCTGAGTTCTAATCCTGACTCCGGGACACCGGACAAATTACTTAATTTCTCTGTGTCCCATTGTCTTAATATGTATAATGGAGGAAAATGTGATGTTTATCTTATTGTTTTAAGAATTATAAATACAGCTATAGGGATGATAGATAGATAGATAGATAGATAGATAGATAGATAGATAGATAGATAGATAAACAGACAGGTAGAGAATATTTGTAGCGTACTTAGAACAGTGCCTGCCCTGCCTCTGGTAAGAGTCCTTATATTAGTTATATTTCCCTAAGTCCATCTCTTAGTCTCATTTTGGAGCTGGATAAACCAGCACTAGATTCAATCAAGACTCCTTTCCAACTTTTTTACTGTGCATACGATACCCACTGAGGTTTCCTTACAAAGTCTTCCAGAATTAAAATGTCTGTGGCCCCTGTTTTTCTCTGAGATATCTTCTCTTAAGATGATAGCTTAATCTGGTTATGTCTTCGGTCTGCAATTCCAGCCCAATAATTTAGCTTTGGAGGATAATAAAATAAAGATTACACAGCCTTTTATAACTACCTTGAGCCCTTGCATCCTGAGCACAGGAAGAAAGTGGCAGATTTTTGCAGAAAACAGAGCCTCATAATTGAGTAGCAGACACAGCCCAGAGTCCTTCCTCTATTGCCTTCACCTTTGTCTTTCTTTGCTCCCCTTACGTCCATACATACAAGCAAAGGGAAAATCAGAGCATGCAGGGTGTCCCATCTTGCTTTTCTTCCTCCCTAGTTCTGTCTACCCTCACTTTCTCCCAGAACCTGGAGGTTCTTGAACAGAATCGGAGTGGTGAAGGAAGCCAGGCCAAAGCACAAAACAATCTCCATCTACTGCTGTGATCCCTCCGCCCTTTGCCTGTACCTGAGGCTCTCCTGGGAGCACCAGGGACAGCAGCTGTAGAGCGGTCAGAAGAACTGTAACAGGCTGCATCTTGCATCAACTACAGGAGTGGAGTAAGTACTTGGGGCTCCCCTGGACTTTTATTTCTAGTCTAAGTAAACAGTCTCAGTAGGAGGGGGTATACATTTTGACATTTGAAAGGGCTGAGAGGATGAAGGGGGTGTGGTGGGGGTATGGAAAGGGACAGATTGCTGCCTCCAAACATGGGGGTAGTGAGTTTATTACTACAAACAGGGTCTTCCTCATCCATCCCTCATCTTAGATCTTCCCCCACCCTGCTGGGCCCTCTTGTCCCAACAGATTAAGGCAAACCTGAGACATCCTGTGGGGGCCCTGGGATGGGTCCCTTTCAGGAGGGATTATGATGTTTCCCTCAACTTTGAGAAAGGGAAGTCTCAAGAAGGAAATGCAACTCTACCTGTTCAGTCTCAAGAACAGAAGTCATTTACTTAACTGTGTGCACTTGGATGAGGGCCAAAGTGTATATCTGGGGGGATCACTTCAGCAACGCTGTAATTGACTGCTCTATTATATACCTTCCTTTACCCCTAGCAATTTGTCTGCTGCGCTATGCCAGCTACTGTAAACTTTTCCATCCATTCCACTATTCAAATGCTTCCCGCAGTTCCTCTGGTCTTAATGCCAGCTGCCCCTGCTGCATGTCCTTTAAGAAAGTTCCCTTCTAATATTTCCTAACCTGCCACAGAAGGCTGTGGAGCCTCAAGTCTTCTGGCCTGTGAACTGCCGTTATCCCTGTAGAGAAGGAAGAGTGTAGTTCCTGAGACCTCAGTGTAGACACTGAGTCACAAAGCTCAGTGCTCTTAGTGCCAGCCACCCAAAACTATTCTCTTTTCTTCTGCTATCTCTCTTGAGTATTTCTCAGACAATAGGTACTGTCACGTTCACCCAAGTGCCTAGGAGAATGTTAGATTTTCTATGAAGAATGTGTTGTTCCATTTTTCTACTGAGGAATTTTGTCTCTGTAGCTCTACTACCTCTATCCTTTATTGTTTCTTTATTTTTCACAGACCTTTAACTTTAGATAAGATGGCTGCTTAGTATAAAGTTCCTCTGCTTACTCATCTCATCCTTCGGAATCCTTGCCCTAGCATATATACCCAGTAGAGAAAGGTATATGAAGCTGCCACTTCCCTTCCGGGAAAAGATCTGAGAAGTTGTGTGGCTATACGACTCCAGGAAGACATTCCCAGAGCTCCGTTGGACAATCCTTGCTAAGAGATCATATCCTTATCTTACCTACATATTCTCACCCTCTCATTCCACGCTCAAGGCCAGAGATCTATTCTTCATTAGCTTCTCTAGCCTGGCCCTGCTGTAGCCATGGGGTCCAGAGGAGCATGGAAGTTAGGAAGATAAGAGAGGAATGGTTTAGGAAACCTAAGCTGCATGAAGCAGGAAACCTGTCTGGGATCGATGTACAGGTGAGTGATGCTAGAACTAAGGCATCTTATGGAAGAAGGGACATAGCAAAGGAAAAACAAAAGAGCAGATAGAGCATGAAGCATGACAACTGGTGCTGGAGTTGTCCCCATATTTTGCCATCTACAAATAGGCCTTAG
Source organism: Aotus nancymaae (assembly GCF_030222135.1). NCBI lineage: Eukaryota > Metazoa > Chordata > Mammalia > Primates > Aotidae > Aotus > Aotus nancymaae. The sequence continues at coordinate 54,252,551 of NW_026988473.1, read as the reverse complement.
AACAAGTTGAAAACACAAGAGTAGCCTTAGTATCTGATTAAAGTAGGGAAAGAGCTTAGTGAGGAAGCTACAGTATTGTCCACTCTCTTCACACCCAAAGGCAACAGGTCTTCCAAGCTCTAGGTACTAATCACCCAGGTCAGAAACCATGCCCATTTCCAGAACTGTGTTCTGTTTTATTAACATAATACCATTTCTCCAGCTCCTCCTGTCTTCATCCCCTCAGCAAGCAGAGTCCTGCTTAGTGTCAGACATTGTACGAGGGGCTCAACTCAGAGACCTCTTTCATTAATCAGGGTTTGGCTAGATAAACTGATGGAGAAAATCTATGATCCTGGTCCTCAGGCTGTGTCCTAGACCTCCTAGCCTGTCACAGCCTGGGACCAACCACTTCCATATGTGTGTAATCCATCTATGGAGATCAATACAGGCTTAGAGATACCAGAAATAGACCGGGCACTGCCACCTGCCCAGAAATAGCTGGGCAGAGAGAGGTCAGTTCAGTGTGTTCTGCCTACATGATGGGTGATAAAATAGGACTGGAGTGAGCATAGGTCCACCTGACAACAGACGATGGAGATGCTTTAGTCAGAGCTCTACCCAGACAGGTCCTGCAGCATCACTTGGTCATCTGGGCACACACGCTGAAGAAAACAGGGATCACATTTATTCCTGTGGGGAGGCCCTCTCAGGGCCCACTTCTTCACTGCTCCTGCCCAGAAAAGTCGAAGCAAGTGCCTGAGCCTCTGAACGATCTGTCTAGTCGGCACTCCATAGACACAGGACTGAGAGCTGGAGACACCACCATGTAGAGGTTAGCCAATAGGATGTCAATATGGCTGGGTACTGTGTGACAACCAAAATGGTGAGTAAGGAAGAAGAGGGCAGGGGTATAGAAGAGACCAATGACACCAGCATGGGCCCCACAGTTACCCAGAGCCTTGCAGTGGGCACCACAGGATGGCAGGAGGCAGGCAGCAGACAGCACAGAGAATGAGGGCATAGGAAGCACCTATGAGCCCTACATCCAGGGCAGTGTGGTGGCCAGGCCATACCAGATGTTGGGGTACGTATCCAGATGCCAGCCAACAACACATACCTGTGTTTGCAATATGTGTTGGGCGGGGTCTGCTGCCCACAGTAAGGCATTCTCTTGAGCAGGATCACAGGATTCACCATGACACAGACACCATGGGTCACAGCCGCCACAGCCACTAGACCTACCCCACGCTGGGTCAGCAACGCCCCATAGTGCAAAGACTGGCAGATGGCCATGTAGCAGTCTACAGTCGTGGCCAGCAGCACTGGGGATTCAGCAATGGAGGCCACATGGACAGCAAAGAGTTGAGCCAAACAGGCTCCAAATGGGATCTCACTGGACAAGCCCCAAAGTACAGCCAGAGAGCTCTGGGCACTGTAGATGTGGCCAGAACCAAATCAGCAGCTGCCAGAAGCTCCAGCAGCTGGTACATGGGTACATGGGTCCTAGAGTGCCTTGTCAGCAACTACCAGCCCCAGGAGAAGGGCATTCCATACCGAAGCTGCCATGTAGAGCAGGCACACAGGCACAGAGAGCCAGGCATGCTGAGCTTCCAGTCCTGGCACCCCCAGCAGGACAGAGGACCCAGACCCAGAGATCAGCAAGGTCTGATTGACAGCTGGCAGTGCAGGATCCAGTGATCTTCTGCTTCCATCTGGCTGTGTCCCTGCAGGATATAAATGGGGCCTATGAGAGGCAACCAGCAATTGTAGAGAGATTTCAAATAAATGAGTGTGATGCTAGGGCTTAGGATGCTAGAGCGTTTGCCGAACACCTTCTTTGTGTGAGGCACTTTTCTGGGGATTCATCAGATACTCAACTATGGATTCTCTAACAGTCTAGTGTGTTTGCTAACATTCTCAGATGACAAATCAAAGAATTTTGTTCCTGAGAGATTAACAAACTTACTCCAGGTCACGCAGCAGGTAAACAAAAGAGGTAGGATTTAAATCTAAACTCATCTGACTAAAGGCCATATTCTTCTGTTGGTCCTCTCCTCTGGATATAATGATCCCCATCAGCCCAGGCACAGGAGACATTGGGTTATGTTTTCACTAATCACCTTTGCCAGAGGAAGTAATTCATGTTCTCTACACCAAATTCTTCCAACTACAGTACAGCCTCTGTGTTCCCTCCACCCCAGGGGATATATAGGCCAGAAGGAAGGAAGCATGTTAATAGAATGGCTATTTTCTACTCTATTCACTGACAGATGCTCAAAGCTCCTATTTCATGATCCAATTCCAGAAGCCACTTTTTAAGCTCAGACCCTAAACTTCCAAAACATTTCATTTCTCCAGTCTGTCTGGCACATTTTTCCATCTGCCCATGACTTCTTACAACTCTTTCTCCAGGTCTGGTCCACAAGAGCTCTAGGAATCTCGTTGATGGAACTTAATTTGTTCTATAACCAGTGTGAATATCCATCCCTTAACTCAACTTTGTGGTTCTTTTTCCCTCTATTCTTTTTCCATGAGAAGATATGTTGGGTTCCCCACACTGGGGCCTTTTAGAGAGTGGAGGGTGGGAAGAAGGAGAGGATCAGAAAAAATAATTATTGGGACTAGGCTTAATACCTAGTTATGACAAAATAACCTGTATAACAAAACCCCATGACACAAGTTTACCTATGTAACAAATTTATACTTGCACCCCTGAATTTTAAAAGTTAAAAAGAAAAGAAACAAATATTTGGGTTCTGTAGAACTCAGTTTGAGAAAATCTGAAGCCCACTAAGGATGTAGAAGAGCATCAGGGCTGGGCTGCAGTGGAAGGGGCTGGGATTCGATACCATGGTGACACTGCAGCTGACGGTCTGCTGAAAGTGGTAACAGGGGGAGGCAAGGGAACACTCTACTTACCTGGATTTCAGTGGACAATTAACAGCCTGAAAGAAAGCTCTAAGTAAGGTGGGCTTTCCGTGCCCCATTTGAGAACCAGAGTTATGTCCTTGAACTTCATGAGAGATAGAATCTGATATCCTAACCTGTACTGGAGACTGAGGAACCTGGGGCAGGTGAGCAGAGACTGGAATGTCTGGTCCTGCTTGAGATCTCAAGCTTCCCACGCAGCCCTCTTGGCAGCACTGCCTCCCGGAGCTTCTCTCACATCCCCACACCCTGACTCCTGCAAAGTAGAGACAGGCAATAAAGTGGATGAGACTTTCTCACGTAGGAGTCCTATTGGCTTAGGAGTCAGAACTTCCTTCTAAAGGACGAGGCTTTGTCAAGTTGCAAAACTTGACCCTGCCCCACTCACAATGGGGCCCTAGGGGCTTCTCTGGACCTTGGGAACATCTTGGCAGGGCCCAACTTACCACAAGGCAGGCCCAGTCTTTACAATACAAGAACACTGTCAGCTTCCTCAGGGTCTGGGAACATCTCTCCCAAAACCACAGGGCAAGCACAACACATACATTAAGAAGACACTTAAGAAACACGAGAAATTCTTGTACTTAAGGTGTGGGCTCTACTAGCACACTTCCTCTTGGAAAAGTTTCAGGGACAATTCTCCCAGATCATCCGCATCTACAACACACATTTCTCTTTCCATTTCCTCCCATAAGCTTTGTGAAGGGGAGGAAGAGGAAGCTGAGGACCCTTTACACCCGTGCCCTCCCAGCCTCAGCCTCCGCCTTCTGTCTTGTTCTTGGCAGGAATAGCTGCACCCTTCTCATCGGCCATACTACTTCTATTCAATATGGTACTGGAAGTCGTAGCCAGAAAAATTAGGCAGGAGAAAGAAATAAAAGGCATCCAAATTGGAAAGGAAGAAGTCAAATTATCTCTGTATGCTAACAGTACAATTTTATATATAGAAAACCCCAAAATTATGTCAAAAAAACTCCAGATTTAGTAAATGAATTCAGTAAAATTTCAAGATACAAACTAACATGCAATAATCAGTAGCGTTTCTATGTACCAATAACAATCAAGCAGAGAATCAAATCTAGAAGGCAACCTCACTTATAATTACTACCAAAAAACATGCCTAGGAATACATTTAACCAAGGAGGTTAAACATCTCTACAAGAAGAACCACGAAGCACTGATGAAAGAAATTGTAGATGATGCAAAGAAATAAAAAATAACCATGCTCATGGATCAGAGGAATTATTATTAGAATTGATGGATACACTAAAAGTTCATACTTCACCACTATGCAATATGTCCATGTAATAAAACTGCACTTGTACCCTTCAAATTTATACAAATAAAAAAGATACTAACATAGCAGCTAAGATTAGAATAGCATTTTAAAATCTGCAAAGCACATTTATCTACATTTTTTAATCCTAGTACTGATCCTATGAGCTGAGCAAGATTGCATATAAGAACTAAAATACAGCATAACCAGCAAAAAGTTTATGTAGTCATAGAAATAAATAAACCCTCCTGGGGCAGAGGGTAGAAAAATAATAGCAGATGATTGAGCCAGAGATAGAAAGTAGAAGGAGGAATAGAAGACATCAGTACAGACATCAGTTTCCTTTTTTTTGGGTTTCTTGCACTATGTGTCTTTCATGAGAGCCATTCACATGTATTAGTGTATAACCATGGGTTTGAATGCCTACTAGGATGAAAGGAGCATGTACTTTTAAATTGTTTCAATTCTGTATTATTTATTATTCCTTTCATAAACTTTAAATAATATTATCTCTTGGTCAATCCATGTTCTCAGCAACATGGTAATAACCAGAAGAGAATAACAGAATACTAGAAAATCTTCTGGTATCTGTGGGCATTTTTGCAAGTTGGCACAGAAAGCAGAACTCTCATACAGTCAGATGTGGCTTAATTTTAAGTAACTAGAGTTCACATTGAAGTAGACAGTACGATAGTGTTTACTGACTGGGGAGTCCATGTTCAAAGTTTCAGTTAGACTAGAGGAATATATTTCAGTGATCTATTGCACACCATGGTGACTATAGTTAATAATAATGTATTGAATACTTCAAAATTTCTAAAAGAATAGATGTTAAATGATCTTACCATAAAAAAGTATGTGAGGTGATGAATAAGTTAATTAGCCTGATTTAGTCATTTCACAATGTATACAAATATAATCACATTACAAAGGACCTTATAATATATACAATTAATGTTTGTCAATTAAAATTTTTTAAATAACCAGAATATAAATTAATTAAAATTTTAAAATACAACTAGATTTTATAACAATCATAAAAGTAGGTTCTGAGAAATGCAAATCAAAACCACAATGAGATACCATCTCACACCAGTTAGAATAGCAATCACTAAAAAGTCAGGGAACAACAGATGCTGGAGAGGATGTGGAGAAATAGGAATGCTTTTACACTGTTGGTAGGAGTGTAAATTAGCTCAACCATTGTGGAAGGCAGTGTGGCGATTCCTCAAGGATCTAGAACCAGAAATACCATTTGACCCAGCAATCCCATTATTGGAGATACGCCCAAAAGATTATAAATCATTCTACTATAAAGACACATGCACACGTATGTTTATTGCACCACTGTTTACAATAGCAAAGACTTGAAACCAACCCAAATTCCCATCAATGATAGACTGGATAAAGAAAACGTGACACATATACACCATGGAATACTATGCAGCCACAAAAAAACGATGAGTTCATGTCCTTTGCAGGGACATGGATGAAGCTGGAAACCATCATTCTCAGCAAACTAATACAAGAACAGAAAATCAAACACCACATGTTCTCACTCATAAGTGGGAGAACACATGGACACAGGGAGGGGAACATCACGCACCGGGGCCTGTCAGGGGGTGGGAGGTCAGGGGAGGGATAGCATTAGGAGAAATACCTAATGTAGATAATGGTTGATGGGTGCAGCAAGCCACCATGGCATGTGTATACCTATGTGACAAACCTGCACGTTCTGTACATGTATCCCAGAACTTAAAGTACAAAAAATTAAAGTAGACTCTGATATTCCTAGATTCTTTTCCTTCCTTTGGAGTCTATTTTCGCAAGCATGAGGCTGTATTTGATGAGAATATCATTGAACTGAGAGATAACAGATTATATTCTAGCTCCACATTCATAACTTCCTTGCTGTATGCCTTGAAAAAGTTATTTGCACTTTTTGATCTTCAGCTTCCTCTTCTGAGAATGAGATTTGAATAGTTTAAGTTCCACAGCATCTGACCCTACCCCTTCCCATCCCTCATGCCCTATCCCCCCCCTCAATCACTCTGCTGCAGCCACCCTAGCCTTGTTTCTATCCCCACTTCATGTCAAGCTTTTTCAGCCCTAGAGTATTTTCATTTGCTGTCCTCTCTGTCATTGTCCTCCAGGCCAGTTTTAGTCCTTCATCTTATTCAACTTTATTTTTTTCATTTGTCATATTAATATTTTTGAGCAATGAACTGGTTTCTTGGTTTTATTGCTTGTCACTCTCCCAAGAATATAAACTCCATGGAAACACGGCAGAGACTCCTTATAATCCCAAATGGTTAGAACAATATCTAATATATATAAGGTCCTCAATAAATATTTTCCAAATGAACGGATGATTTTCTTTTCATGATTTAACTTTTGCTTTTAAGCTCTGGGGTGCATGTGCAGGTTTGTTATGTAGGTAGACTTGTGCCATGGGGATTTTTTGTACAGATTATTTCATCACCCAGTTATTAAGCCTAGTACCCATTAGTTATTTTCCTAATCCTCTCCCTTCTCTCATTCTCCACCCTCTGATATGCCCAGTGTGTGTTGTCCCCTTCTATGTGTCCATGTGTTCTCATCATTTAGTTCCCACTTATAAATGAGAACATGCAGTATTTGCTTTTCTGTTCCCATGTTAGTTTGCTAAAGACAATGACCTCCAGATCCATCCATGTACCTGCAAAGGACATAATCTCATTGTTTTTTATGGCTGCATAGTATTCCATGGTGTATATGTACCACACTTTTTTATCCAGTATACCATTGATGGGCATTTAGGTTGATTCCATGTATTTGTTATTGTAAATACTGATGCAGTGAACATATGCATGCATGTGTCTTTATAATAGAACAATTTATATTTTTTTGGTATATACCCAGTAATAGAATTGCTGGGTCAAATGGTACTTCTGTCTTTAGGTCTTTGAGGAATCATCACACTATCTCAATGGTTAAATTAATTTACACTCCCACTATCCATGTATAAGTGTTCCTTTTTCTCCATAACCTCACCAGCATCTGTTATTTTTTTTTCACTTTGTAATAATAGCCAAAGAATGGATGATTTTCAAAACAGGATTTATTGGAGAAACGTTATTGTTCAAGTAGGATCCTACTTAAACACTTAATACACAAACAAAACTAAATAATATCAGATCTCCTGTGATTGTGGAAAAAGAAGACAAGTCGCTTCCTCCACATAACCCTTGAGATGCACCTTAAGGCATCCTCTCAGAACCCAGCTCTTTAGGATTGTCTCGGAAACCACTGGAAGAGACCAACTCTACATTTCATAACAGTTTATGGTTATGCTTCTAAGTTCCTTCTTTAATCACAACACATAGTGTTTTCTCAGTTCTAATGCTTATTAAATTTGGGTGCATTTTTCCATGGATGCGTTACTTTATCGTAGTGTTCCCATCCTCATTCCCTCTCCTCACTGTAAAAATGTTTCTTGCAATCAATAAACTGCAGTGTGTAGGACAGAGTTCCACAGGTCCTCTAACCAGTGTGGTTAAATTTTTACTTTAGTTTCTAAATGAGCTGGCTTGAAGTCCAATCTGTGTGCTGTGGGAACTCCAGTTCTTTATTCAAATCTCTAACTGTTTTGAGGGGTTATATTCTCCCAGTACGACCGCTGCAGCTCACTTTCTCAATGTGTCTTGGGGCCTCGAAGCTACTCTCCTCTCCCAGCACCAAAGCCCGCAACCGTGCCGTTGATCAATGTGCTAATTCACTCATTCCCTTCATCACATTGCTGATGTAACACTATTTGCAGCAGACTTGTACTGAAGATTCTTTGATTTTTCATTTTGTGTGTATATAGAGAGGAAACAAAGGGAATTACAGTGAAACATAAAAGGAAAATAATTAGAATCCAATGTTATCATTAATGTTCTCAATATCCATCTGATAATCCTCTAGATGAGAAATTTCTCACTGATCTTTTTACTAGTTATTCTCTGTTCCTCAGCATTTCTGTTCTACTTAACACACTCACTCATCACAGCTGCAAATATCAACTTCCAAATTTTTATTTCTTTTTCAATTTAGAGTAATTCAGCTCTCTGTTTTCATCTCCTTCTTCCTGATCATATTCTGTGCAGTCCCCTATTTCACAAGCAAAGAGGTCATCAGGAATTTTTATACATAGGACCATAATTTTCATACAGATCATGCCACATTCTTGCTACATAAAAGCAGCTCCAAGTAGTTCTTGCTTTAAATAGCATTTGCCTTTTCACTCTTTCTACATTTCTGTACATTAAAAACTTATTCTGGTTATTCCATCTCCCAGTAAGACATCATCCTGTACCCTTAGTAGAAAACAAAAGTATAACCTTATCTCTCATCTGCTTGGTCTTCACTCCATAAACAATGGGGTTGAGTGCAGGTGGGATAACAATGTAGAGATTGGCAAACACGATGTGGAAGCTGCGAGAGACATTGTGTCCAAAGCGATGGGCGAGGATGGAGAAAAAGGCAGGTGTATAAAACATGAGGATGACACAGACATGAGAACCACAAGTGCTGAGAGCTTTCTGGCGGGCATCTTGGGAAGGAAGGTGAAAGACAGCACAGAGGATGAGGGTGTAGGAAACAGCAATGAGAATCACATCTGAGATGACCGTCATGATGGGAACACAAAAGCCATACCAGATGTTGATGGAGATATCAGCACAGGCGAGCCGGGCAACACCTATGTGCTCACAGTATGTGTGGGGTATGATGCGTGTCCTGCAGAAAGGCAGGCGTGTCAGCAAGAATACATCTGGCAGGATGATGCAGAAGCTTCGAAAGGAGATGCCCATAGCAATCTTGATGATGGTCTTGAGAGTCAAGATGGTGGTATATCTCAAGGGAGAACAGATGGCTACATAACGATCAAATGCCATGGCCATCAGAATGGCTGAATCCAGGACAAAGCTATAGTGAAGGAAGAACATTTGTGTAAGGCATCCTGGGAATGTGATTTCTCGAGCCCCCAGCCAAAAGATACTGAGTGTTTTAGGCACACCAGCTGTGGACAGGATGAGGTCAGTCATGGCCAGCATGGAGAGAAAGAAGAACATGGGTTCATGAAGACTGTGCTCCACAGCAATGAGGTAGAGAAGGATGCAGTTTCCCACAACAGCTACAATGTAGATGATACAAAAAAGAATCCCAATCCACACGTGGAATTGCTCCAGGCCTGGGATCCCTACCAGAATGAAGGGTCCTGGGTTGTAACTGCTCAGGTTGAAAATGATCATGGCACATGCAGATGGCACAAATCTCAGGTCCTAAAGACAGAAGGTGATGAAGGAGAGTTAGAGAAACTTGAGTAACTCTCACTTGCAACTAATCATTATTATAGCCTCCTGAAGATAAAGTGACCTTGTAATTTATCATCCAAAATGGAACCCATTTGAAATGAACAAAGGTTAAATTTGGTAATAATGGTAGCAACATGCATAAACCAACATGGTTCAGACACAAATAGATATATTATTAGTCTATGTGAAGAGACTCTCTTCTTTCTTCTGGCCTCCCCTGGTAGCTTACAGAGCTTCTCCAGGAAGCCTTCCAGACTGGTTACACTCTTTGTTACACATTGTTCTCCCATACAAGTTAACAAAGTACAGAATATACTTTTTCATGGGTTAGTGGATTATAGCTCATATGACCTTATGGACATAATTATTTAGGATCTGCTTGCTCTGTCATTGTGAATTATCTGTCTCTGCCCCCAAGTCAGCTATTTGCTTCTCTTAAAGCTACCTGATGACTGTGGCTCTTAGATTTGTAAGATCAATGCCTCTTTATTGCCATCTAAAAACCTAATTCAGTTCAGCAAACACTAGATGAGTTCCTACATTATGCTGGATAACGTGTAAAAGTTTAAACTAGAAAAGTCCCATATAGCTTAAGCTCACTAGCCTTTCTTCTCAAAAAAAAAAAGAAATTAGTAGTTTTCCAACACTATATACTACACAAATATGTAATAGTCTAATACTGTGGACTTAATGACACTATCAGTCAAGGTTTCTGTCCAAAAGGAAGATTGCGTTTTTTTGTGAACATACATCTATTAGATAGACACATCAACCCAAGACACATATTCTCTCAAACACAGACCCTTAATACTTAAATTCTCAGGCATATCCTGACCTACACTCACATTCTGTCATATATTTTGCTACCATATATTTACCCATATATAATCTTACACAATTATAAGCCCCCCTCCTCCCATCTTCCCCACACACGTGCTGAGAATGTAAACAAAACATTTCATAATTGGATTTTGCCTATATTTCTATGAACTCAAATGCAACAGATGTTCATGAAGTTATCCAAAAGCATTCACAACACACATGGGTCCACAGACAGTTAATTCTCAGGGTTCTCATTTAACTGTCACGAGTTTGGTCATTTCCTAAAACCCCCACGAGTCCTATACATTCTTCCTTCCCCAGTAATGCCTCTACCCACCCCTATCAAACACCCCATTGCATTACATAGAAAATATTTTTTATACCTGTAGATAATTCTATATGAGTAGAAAGATACTACACATGTAAGTGCTACAGGTAATGAACCATGTAGCAAGGCCAAGGACTTACAGAATCAGGACTAAAATGAGGCTTATGGTAGCCATATGCTTCATATTCCTAACCTGAGAAGGCCAAGAATCATGTTCAAATTTATCCCTACCCCTGCTTTTTATCTCCTTCTAAGGCCCAGCTCACAATACTTTCCATTCCTCAGACCAGGGCTTGTTTTCTCCACTCTTCTTTTCGCAAAAGAGATGCTCTTTGTCTTCCTTTCTTACACGTCCTTATCTACAGGTGAAAACACCTTTCTTACAACTCAAACCTTCCTCTACAGTGTCTTCACATTCTAGATTCTGGGAACACAGTCCAGACTTCAGAGAGTGGGTCACAGCCCAGCCCCTCATCTACTGAGAATTCAAGGTTTTCCTGTTTAGTCCCCTTGATCTTGACTCTCTCATCCACTGGGGGTATAGAATTCACCTGTTGCTAATACTGGAAACCTGACTAGGTTTTTCAGCCTTCATGTTGAAAACTCCTATGTTACTCACATACTCAAACAACATGTGGCATCAGCATACTGAAACTATATATTAATACTTTGAATCACAGGTCTCCCAACTTGTCTGAGGTCATCCTTTATTCATACATATGTGAGGAAAGGTTTTCTCAAGTTTTTATATTTCCATGAACTCAAATACAACAGATGTTCATAAAGTCATCCAGAAGCATTCACAGACACACATGCGTGCACAGAAAGTTAGCGCTCAGCGTTCTCATTTAACAATCAGACAAATCCACATGGAACAATTTATGACAATCTGTTGTCTTTTTTCAAGGCAATGCCATTAAAGGGGAAGGGGAATATTAGGTAAGGAAAATTCATTTCCAGATTGAAGTATACTTAAGAGAAAAACAAATGCAGTGTGGTTATGTTATGTTATGTTATGTTATGTTATGTTATGTTATGTTATGATGTTATGTTATGTTATGTTATGTTATGTTATGTTATGTTATGCTTGTTATTTAGACAGAGTCTCACTCTGTTGTCCAGGCTGGAGTGCAGTGGCACAATCTCGGCTTCCTGCAGCCTCTGCCTCCCAGGCTCAAGGGATTCTCCTGCCTCAGCCTCTGGAGTAGCTGGGACTGCAGGTATCCACCACCACACCTGGCTAATTTTTGTGTTTTTAGTAGAGATGGGTTTCACCATGTTGGCCAGGTTGGTCTCAAACTTCTGACCTCAGATGATCCACCCGCCTCAGCCTCCCAAAGTACTGGGATTACAGGTGTGAGTCACCACACCCAGCCTGCAATGTGGTTCTCGATTGAATTTTGTTTAAATGAACCAGATATTGAATTCAATTAAAGAATAATTAGGGAAACTTAAATATGAACTATTTAAGGTATTGGGTGATAAAGAGGAATTTGTGTTAATTTTATCATTAGTGATTATAGTATGGTACATACACACACATACACTCAGGCATCCACAGTATGTTGCCAAAATATTGGCACAGAGTGTGTGCTCTGGAGCCTCAGAAAGCTAGGTTTCACAATTTAATCCTGGTTCCACAATTTACTAGCTATCTGAATCTGGGCAAACTATTTAAATTGTATGATCTGCAGGTTCCTATTTTTTTAAAAGAAATTAATATTTCTAATTTTTATAGTTATTATTAGGACAAAATGATACACACTGAAAAATACTCTTTAATATAGTACCTGAAACATATTAAGTATGTAACAAGTTTTACTTCTTTATGTTAGGTTATATTTTATATCATTAGTATTATTATTAATAGACCACACAGTGGAGAAGAGAACAGAAATAGCAAGATGGATAAAAATTGGCATACACACATCCCAGCACACTTAGTTCTACAGTTTAGGTTAGAGTTACAGACTCTTGTCATATGTCTGAAACAGAAATTTCCTAACACTGCTAACTGTGGTCATACTTAACTCAGCTGTATAATTGTCCATCTGTTTTGATCTTTTGATGCCTATTCAGTGGAACATATACACAAGTATTGGAGATCGGGGCCTCGGTTTATAAATTGGAGTTGCTCAGGGAAGAAAATTATAGTGCCCAGTCCATGGCCCCTGAGAAATAGAGGCCTGGCATTTCACTCACTTTCTCTCTCTAAGTCTTGTCCCAATCAAACCCCTTCAAACAGCCAATACTCACCAAATCTTGGGAATCAGGCCAAAGGCAAAGAAGAAAGAGTGTGTTGACAAAGAAAATTTACAAGGGAGCAGACACACCAACCCAAAAAAATGAGTAAAAGGAAAAAGAAGGATGTTAGAGAGGTTGATTCCCTGCCCATTTGTTTTCTCTTGTCACTCACTGTTCCTTGTGGGAAGAAGGTAGGTAGTTAGGGGATTAGGGACTCTGACATGCCCTCTTCTCATCCTCAAGGGAAGAAGATGAAAAAGATTTTATCAACCTTGTTCGTGCCTTTTAGTTAACACTGTCTTAGGGTGCTTTATTTATTTATTTATTTGTGAGCTGATGTGTATGTGAGTGGAAAGCTGTGTGTACGTGCCTATCATATCACCCAGGTTTCAAGTTCATGTCCTCACTTACCAGATAAAGGATTTCAGATGAGTTAGTTAATTTCCACTGAAAGGTGGTCATATTAGTACCTGTCTCTCAAGATTTTATAAGTACTGACAAATTAAATAGGATATTGCTTATGAAAATGCTTAACATATTGGCAAACCCATAATATAGACAAATAACCTAGGGCAACTAGGGCAAGCTAGAAGGCTTGTAGCTGAATTTCTGACCCACATATAATAAGGGAATAAAAATTCATGGCAGGTATAAAGTGTATTTTTAGCCTAATTTTTGTATTAATTTTTTTAAAATGTTTGTCTATATTTTTCTTTTTGCCTTTTCACTTCTAGTAACTAGCAGAGCCAAGATCATTAGATATGCCACATAACAATGCCACATAACACATAACATAAATATGCCACATAACACATAACATAAATATGCCACATAACAATGCCACATAACACATAACATAAATATGCCACATAACACATAACATAAATATGCCACATAACAATGCCACATAACACATAACATAAATATGCCACATAACAATGCCACATAACACATAACATAAATATGCCACATAACAATGCCACATAACACATAACATAAATTTGCCACATAACAATGTTTCTGAACCGTGGTCCCATAAGATTACAATACCATATTTTAGAGTACCTTACCTATGTTTAGACATGTTTAGATGCACAAATACCATTATATTACACTTGCCTAAAATATTCGGTATAGTAAGATGATGTGCAGTTTTGTAGCCAAGGAGCTATAGATTATATTATGTATAATATATATAATATATTATAAAGCCAAGACTATATCATACAGGTTTCAGTAAGTATATTCTATGATATTTGCACAATAATAAAATCACCTAACAACTCATTCATGAGACTGTATCCTCATTGTTAAGTGGCACATGACTATATTTTTATTTATTGTATGCAAAATACATCAAGTAATTTTGGAAACAACGCATGTAGCTATTGTCACATATTAAGAGATAGAATATAAATTCAAACAAAATTCTCTGAGTCCAAAGAACATTCTTTTTTATTAAAACTATATGTTGAGAGTCATTGTAGAAATAAAAATTCAGTGACACGTGAATAGGGCAGTAGCACGGGGATGGGAAAGCAGTCTCAAGGTAAAGAGACCGTGAACAACTCTGATACTCTGAGTCCAGTAAAAGCCGTGAGAGTTCGAACTACTGAGGTAGGGGAGGAGAGTGCCTGTGCTCAGCTGGGGAATCCAAGAGGTTATTTAGAAAAAAGCCACAGGTTTTGAGGATATATCAGATTTGAAGGGGAAATAAACATTGACTATCAGTGCTACCTGGCAAACACCTAAAAATAATTATAACTGACTGAGTGACTGAATGACTCACTATCGCCAAGTTATGCATACTGGATTTGAAGAGATAATGAATCATGCAGAGATACATTTTTGGCTTGTGACTACTTCTCTATGGAGATACAAACATGAAAAAGTTTGAGACCACCAATGCTTCCAATTGGTCAAGTCTAAAACCCACTTCCGAGTCTGTACATGCTTTTGCCTTTTACTAGCCATAGAAATTCACCTTCCTCTTTTTATTCCTTTTGGAAAACTCCACCCAACCACATCTCATTTGGCTTTCTCAAGGTTGAGTGAAACATTGAGTTTTATCACTGCCTTATTCCTTGGCTTAATATAAACACCTGCACTCTTAAATTAATAATTTTTATGATTATTTATTGTTTATTAATTTGATAAACCTTGCCTATGTTCCTAGTGTATTCTAGGTATTATATTTGATATTGTCTAGAAATGAACAGGAGCGAACAAAGTAAAAACCCAGAACCTCACAGAGTCATCAAAGAGGTAGCTTCCCATCTTACTATGATGTATAAATAAACTACTATGATGTATACATCTGAAAAACCATTGAGATTTACCAATCATTATATTTCTTCATCAAAAGTTTTATAATCGCTTTAAAGAAATCATAAGGAATTTCAAAAGTTCTTATTTCTAAAAGTCAAAAAATATTTATTATTTCCTAAATTCAGAATTTACTTTGCTACAACTGAAATGATTGAGTAGACTTCTGCCTCAAATCACAAAGAAAACAAAAGTCGAGTTCTCATTAATAAACTTTAGTCTGTCCTTTCTCTTGGGCATCTGAATACAGGTTCAATCTTTGACCTAATATATACTAGGAACTTGTCCCTACCTCTAAGAGCTCAGGCACCTATCATTGGGGCCCCTTGGGAAAGAGCAGAAGGATTCTGTTCCAGATCTGCTTGGTCTTTACTCCTAACATCTCACCTTGGTAACCAGCAGAGCCAAGATCATTAGATTCCACAACCATTACTTTTTTTTTTTTTTTTTTTTTTTTTTGAGACAGAGTTTTGCTCTTGTTGCCCAGGGTGGAATGCAATGGCGCAATCTCTGCTCACTGCAAGCTCGGCCTCTCGGGTTCAAGTGATTCTCCTGCCTCAGCTTCTGGAGTAGCTGGGATCACAGATGTGCACCACCATGCCTGGCCATTTTTGTATTTTTAGTAGAGACAGGGTTTCACCATGTTGCCCAGGCTGGTCTCAAACTCCTGACCTCAGGTTATTCGCCTGCCTCGGCCTCCCAAAGTGCTGGGATTACAGGCGTGAGCCACCGCGCCCCGCCGCACTACTCTTTGATGTTGCTGTTACGCCAGGTGACTGCCCCAAGTCACCGTGAGATGCCAAGAATGCAGAAGAGGGATGAAAGTGTAGCCAAGGATATAAAGAAACAGATCGCTGGAACTGTAATTTGTCCCACACACTGACCCAACCCAAATTTCGATGACTATTCCGATATCCCAGACGCTACAGAAAGAGACAGGCAGGTAGACCAGAATGCTGAGACTGTGATGTTTGCTGCCTCCCCTATGGAATGACATGAGAAAGGGTATGAAGCTCAATCTCAGTCCAGCCTTAGGAATTAGTGAGGAAATTTTGTTTAAGAATCAATGAAAAAAAAAAAAAAATCAATGAAAATGGGTTTATGTGCTTTTTACAAATACAGGGGAGACCTCTAGTGGAAGAAAAATAGAATTTGTATATTCTAAATCCTAGGTCAAACTAAAAGAAAATAAGCAAATTTTTTAACAAAAGCTAATAGTTTTTGAAAACCTTTAATATGCTACATGAGACCACTTTTGTAATTTTCTTAACAATTCTATGAGACAGATAATAATATTATCCACATTTTAAGGATGCAGAGAAAAGTAATTTGCCAAAAGCCACACAGGAGGAAATGTAGCGTGGGGAATCAGACCCACAAGTCTTCCTAGACTCGTCTGTATATAACCAAAATTATCTACAGAGCCTGTGTGGCAAATAACATGTATAATATCTGCATAGCAAAAGATACAAAATTAACCAATATAAAGAAAACATAGAAAACTTAAAGTATAAAACAAGTGAACAGCATAAAACCAAATACATCATTTACACTTATAAATGTAGATTGCTTGAATTCCTCTATCAAAAAGCACAAAAATAAATAAAGTTTAAAAAATTGAATTATATATCACATGAGAAAGATCTAAAACAAAATGACGCAGAAAAGATAAACAAGTGTGAATAAACAAGGATACAAAGGATAGACAAGTGTGTTTCAAAGAAATTTAAACGTGAAGGAACCAAGTCTACCAAAATGGAAAGCAGCAAAAGTAAAATTTAACTTAGAAAGCATTAACCAGAACAAAAGATAGTTTGCACAGTTAAAAGGAACACTTCTTAGTGAAGGTGTAAGTCATGCTATTTGTATACATCTCTTCTTAACGCTCTCTTATTTCAAATACAGAAATACTGTTTCTTAGTGAGAGTCAATTCATTTGTCCACTTTTTAAATTTTTTATTGTTTTTCATAGTTCTCTTTTAATTCCTCTTGATTCTTTAAAGACACATGTCTACACATTAACTGCAGTTTAACGTGCTTGTGACTCATCTACCCAAATGGATGGATTTATATTGTTACTGAGGCACGATTACCTAATTCCAGGGTCATATATTTGAAGCACTAGAGTCCAAAATTGATCAGCCTCACAAATCACAAATGTAGACATTGCACTTTGTATCTATTCAATCATGTGATTCAGTTATTACCAATTTGTTCCTGAAAAACCCAAAGTCCTCTGGAATATGGACTTTCTTACTACCATTCATTCAATGCCCAGGTGTCTTTGCATTCTGCTCTGTCCAGGTTAAATTCCATGATTCATCATTTCAGTCACTCTTTTACCAACATTTTGCTTGCCCTTGCTCCCCTGACCTTCCATCACATAAGTTTGATAAAGCTTACCCCCTGCATGAATCAACCAAATAAGTACCCTAGGCCGAAGAAAACAAGGAAACAAACTTGTTAACTAGACGTATTTGTGTTTCTATAATTTTTTTTTTTTTTTGAGACGGAGTTTCGCTCTCATTACCCAGGCTGGAGTGCAATGGCGCAATCTCGGCTCACCGCAACCTCCATCTCCTGGGTTCAAGCAATTCTCTTGCCTCAGCCTCCCGAGTAGCTGGGACTACAGGCGTGCGCCACCATGCCCAGCTAATTTTTCTATTTTTAGTAGAGACGGGGTTTCACCATGTTGACCAGGATGGTCTCGATCTCTTGACCTCATGATCCTCCCGCCTTGGCCTCCCAAAGTGCTGGGATTATAGGCATGAGCCACCGCACCCGGCCGTGTTTCTATAATTTTATGATAATCAATGTTAAACTTAACTGGTGACACTATCCAATGACCCAACAGCATAATCTTCTTCAGTTCAATCTTTATGACTCATTTTTTTCCTACACTCCTCAAAGCACATTCACATCTCACTCCAACTCCCTTTCTCAACAGATAAACTTTCATTTTACTTCACAGAGAAATTGAGAACCATTAGGTATGAAATCATATAAGACTGAAACATCACATTAACATAGTTATACATGAATCAATATTTATTCTCTACCTTTCCTATTTCCTGCAAGGCCAATCAATTGTCTTTGTTATTGACTCTCACCATAAGCTATAGATTTCCATAACATACATCACAGGTAATAATTATTCTTATACATATAATCTACTGTTTATTTGAATAGCGTCAGCCTTCCTACCATCTTTACTGAAAATACAAAATTTGGCCTGGTGTGGTGGCGCATGCCTTTAATCCCAGCTACTCGGGAGACTGAGGCAGGAGAATCACTTGAACCAGAGAGACAGAGGTTGTGATGAGCCGAGATCGCACCATTGCACTCCAGCCTGGGCAACAAGACAACAAGAGCGAGATTCTGTCTCCAAAAAAAAAAAAAAAAAAAAAAAAGTGCTGTGTATTATTATTAGTGTGATTATATTTCCTGGTATGAGGTTTCATTCTCATTATGGTCAAAAGTTAAATGCAGGCCGGGCACGGTGGTTCACGCCTGTATTCCCAGAACTTTGAGAGGCCAAGGCGGGCAGATCACCTGAGGTCAGGAGTTCCAGACCAGCCAGGCCAACATCTCTACTAAAAATAGAAAAATTATCTGGGCATGGTGATGTGCACCTGTAGCCCCATCTATTTGGGAGACTGAGGCAGGAAATCGCTCAAACCCGAGAGGCAGAGGTTGCAGTGAGCCAAGATTGGGCCACTACACTCCAGCCTAAGCCACAGAGCAAGACTCCATCTCAAAAAAAAAAAAAAAAAAAAAAAAATGTGAAACAGCAAAAATCTCATCCTTTGTCTACAGTCAAGTCCTCCTATCATCCTCCTTCTTTCTTTTCCCATCAGGGATCACTTAGCTATAGTGAAGTGTCCTCCTGTAGCTTTTCCCTATCAGTTGTGTCTCACAGGCTCTGGATGGAGGATGACAAGACACTATTCAGGTGCTCTATCTGCACTGCTCCAATACCAGGTGGTGTGAGCGGCTGATGACTCTTTGCACTTCTCATCCTTCAGAAAACGCTGTGTGGATGTTCAAAGAAATTTTACCTTGCTCCAGAATCATGGAACTTCCTTCTTCTTAACTGTCTGTTTGAACTCTTGGCATCTTGTGGGGCATAGAGAAATTACTTTTGTGTTTGTCCTGTGTTGGGGATGTTTGGATTAATTTTGCCAAAAACTTGGGATGCTTGGCTAACCACAAGCCTTGGAAAGTTAATTTACAACTACATAGATAGTGAGAGAACTCCAGAGAGGTTTACCTGACTTCAGAAGTGTGGAGACATTTCTGGGTTGTGAAGCTTATGAGAATGGTCTTTTTTTTATGGAATATTCATGTCTTATTAATGTCTAAAAAAAATTCCGAGAAGGACGGAGGTATGTGTGTGGGGGTGGGTCTAGGAAATAGTCTCTCTGACTTTTGTAAGCAAAGAAAATATATATTTCTTCATTCTTTGCTTATGATGCAAATATAGCATGCCATAGGAAATTTGACCTGGCCTTCATTTCATTGTCTCAGGAGTAAGAATCAGCGGTGGCAGATGACACAGTTATTATTTTCTTTTTAAGTGAATAATAAAAATGTCTCTGGTCTAGAATGATTTGTGTGTTCATTCAGGATGAAATAGATAAAATGAATTTTTAAAATACAATATAATTCAGTACAAACTTCTAATGTAAATGATCTTGAACTTCCACATAATTCAACCCTGTATATTTTGAGTGACTATTGTCCCTACGCTAATTCCTGTCTCTTCTTTTCACTCTTTATTCCCTATAGTAATACAAAGCCATATACTTAAAAAGTTATATCTTAATCACAATAAAATAATGTGTTATCAGACTACTCTCAAAAATACGATCAAGTTTAGAAATATGAAAGTTCACTGGGGAAAAACTAACCAAGGGAACATAAAAATCAGAGTTCAGAAGGAAAGAGCCATTGAAGTGGTTGAAGCTCAAGTGCAGCCTCGTAGGCCTGCAGTCATGGCCTGAGCCATACTCAGACCTGTGAGTTAGGCTTCAGGAGGACTACGGCCGGTGATAAGCTGATGAATGCTTAACAGCCAGCTCTTGTGGTATGATTGTAGAGTGGCTGATTGACAAAATGTAGATATTTCCACTATAGCTGACTTCAAGCTACCAACTTGATGTTGATCTGCTTGCAAATTTCCTGAAAATTAACATGTGCTCCCAGTGGGAGCAGCCTCTAGCACACGACTCTTGTGATTCTAGTTAGACCTGGCACACTGGGATTAAAATGATTTAACTCAAGAAGGATGTGACAGTAAAGTCTCTGGGGTAGAGAAATCCTGACTCATTCTGAGGTAGAATAGTGAGTAGATAAGAACAAAGATTTTGGAATCAAATTGATTTATTGTCTATATGTCATTATATTTCTGGTATGATAATCATTATATTTCTGGTATGATAATCAGCATGTTGTTTAACTTTTTAGTTAAGATTCACATGACATAAAATTCCCCACTTTAAAATGTGCAACTTAGCAGCATTTAGTACATTTATAATGTTGTGTAGCAATCACTACAGTCTAATTTCAGGCCATTTTATCACTCCGAAAAGAAACCCCACATTCACTAAGCAGTCACTCTCCACTTCTACTTCCTTTTCCTCCATTAACGTACTTCCTGTCTCTACAAATTTATCTCTTCTAGACATTTAATGTAAATAAAATTATGCAGTATGTCAACCATTTGTGTCTGCTTTCTTTCTTTTATTTAAATCTATTTATTTTACTTTAAGTTCTGGGGTACAGGTGCAGATCGTGCAGGTTTGTTATATAGGTATACACGTGCCATGGTGGTGGTTTGCTGCATCCATTGCCCCATCATCTACATTAGGTATTTCTTCTAATGCTATCCCTCCCCAATCCCCCTATCCCTTGCTATTCCTCCCTTAGTCCCCCAACCGCCAGGCCCCAGTGTCTGATGTCCCCCTCCCTGTGTCCGTGTGTTCTCATTGTTCAACACCCACTTATGAGAGAGAACAGGTGGTGTTTGGTTTTCTGTTCTTGTGTCAATTTGCTGAGAATGATGGTTTTCAGTTTCATCCATGTCCCTGCAAAGGAAATAAACTCATCTCTTTTTATGGCTGCATAGTATTCCAAGGTGTATATGTGCCACATTTTCTTATCCAGTCTATCATTGATGGGCATTTGGGTTGGTTCCAGGTCTTTGCTATTGTGAAGAGTGCCACAATAAACATACATGTGCATGTGTCTTTATAATAGAATGATTTATAATCCTTTGGGTATATCTCCAGTAATGGGATTGCTGTATCAAATGGTATTTCTATTTCTAGGTTCTTGAGGAATCGTCACAATGTCTTCCACAATGGTTGAATTGATTTACACTCCCACCAACAGTGTAAAAGTGTTTGTATTTCTCCACATCCTCTCCAGCATCTGTTATCTCCTGAGTTTTTAATGATCGCCATTCTAACTGGCATGAGGTGGTACCACAATGTGGTTTGATTTGCATTTCTCTAATGACCAGTGATGATGGGTTTTTTTTTCATATGTTTGTTGGCTACATGAATGTTTTCTTTTGAGAAGTATCCGTTCATATCCTTTGCCACTTTTTGATGGAGTTGTTTTTTCTTGTATATTTGTTTAAGTTTTCTGTAGGTTCTGGATATTAGCCCTTTGTCAGATGCGTAGATTGCAAAAAAAGAAATTCCCATTCTGTTGGCTGACGGCTCACTCTATTTATAGTTTCTTTTGCTGTGCAGAAGCTCTTAAGTTTAATTAGATCCATTTGTCTATTTTGGCTTTTGTTGCCATTGCTTTTAGTCTTTTAGTCATGAAATCCTTGCCTATGCCTATGTCCCGAATGGTATTGCCTAGGTTTTCTTCTAGAGTTTTTATGATGTTAAGTCTCATTATTAAATCTTTCATCCATCTAAAGTTAATTTTTGTATAAGGTATGAGGAAGGGGTTCAGTTTCAGCTTTCTGCATATGGCTAGCCAGTATTTCAGACACAATTTATTAAATAGGGAACCCTTTCCCCATTGTTCGTTTTTGTCAGGTTTGTCAAAGATCAGTTGGTTGTAGTTGTGTGGCATTCTTTCTGAGGACCTGTTCTGTTCCATTGACTATATCTCTGTTTTGATACCAGTACCATTCTGTTTTGATTACAGTAGCCTTGTAATATAGTTTGAAGTCAGGTAGCCTGATGCCTCCAGCTTTGTTCTCTTTGCTTAGGATTGTCTTGGTTATGAGGTCTCATTTTTGGTTCCATATGAAGCTTAAGATGGTTTTTTTCCAATTCTGTGAAGAAAGTCATTGGTAGCTTGATGGGAATAGCACTTAATCTATAAATTACTTTGGGCAATGTGTCCATTTTCACAAAATTGATTCTTCCTAACCATGAGCATTGAATGTTTTTTCCTTCTGTTTGTGTCCTCTCTTATTTCCTTTAGCAATGGTTTGTAGTTCTCCTTGAAGAGGTCCTTCACATCCCTTGTTGTCTTCCTAGGTATTTTATTATCTTTGTAGCAATTGTAAATGGGAGTTTACTCATGATTTGGCTCTCTGTTTGTCTGTTATTGGTGTATAGGAACACCTGTGATTTCTGCACATTGATTTTGTATCCTGAGACTTTGCTGAAGTTGCTTATCAGCTTAAGAAAGTTTTGGGCTGAGACGAAGAGGTATTCTAAGTATACGATCACATTGTCTGCAAATAGAGACAATTTGACTTCTTCTTTTCCTAATTGAATGCACTTTATTCCTTTTTCTTGACTAATTGCTCTGGCTAGAACTTCCAATACTGTTTTGAATAGGAGTGGTGAGAGAGAGCATCCTTGTCTAGCACCAGTTTTTAAAGGGAATGCTTCTAGTTTTTGCCCATTCAGTATGATAGTGGCTGTGGGTTTCTTATAAATAGCTTTTATTGTTTTGAGATACTTTCCATAGATACCTAATTTATTGAGATTTTTTAGCATAAAGGGCTGTTGAATTTTGTCAAAGGCCTTCTCTGCATCTATTGAGATAATCATGTGGTTTTTGTCTTTGGTTCTGTTTATATGGTGAATTATGTTTATAGATTTGAGTATGTTGAACCAGTCTTGCATCGCCATGTTGGTCTCATAGAAAGTGTTAGGGAGGGTTCCCTCTTTTTGTATTATTTGGAATAGTTTCAACAGGAATGGTACCAGCTCCTCTTTGTATGTCTGCTGGAATTCAGCTGTGAACACATCTGGAACTGGACTGTTTTTTGGTTGGTAGGCTATTAATTGCTGCCTTGACTTCAGACCTTGTTATTGCTCTATTAGGTTTCAACTTCTTGACTTAGTCTTGGGAGTGTGCAAGTGTCCAGGAATTTATCCATTTCTTCTATATTTATTGGTTCATGTGCATAGGGCTGTTTGTAGTAATCTCTGATGGTGGTTTGTATTTCTGTGGAATCAGTGGTGATCTCCCCTTTATCGTTTTTTATTGCATCTATTCGATTCTTCTCTCTTTTCTTTTTTATTAGTCTAGCAAGCGGTCTGTCAATTTTGTTGATGTTTATTTCTGCCTTCATTTCATTGTTTATCCATTCATCATTCAGAAGCAAGTTGTTCAGTTTCCATGTGATTGTGCTGTTTTGAGTGCTTTTCTTAGTCCTGAGTTCTAATTTGATTGTACTGTGGTCTGAGAGACTGTTTGTTATGATTTCCATTCTTTTGCATTTGCTGAGGAGTGATTTACTTCCTCTCTCTCTCTCTCTGATGTTCTGTGAAGCCTTCCCTTGCTATACCAGATGAATTATTTATATGGATTCTGGACTCACAGCACTTTGTACTCACTGCTGTATTGTAATTAATGATAACTGTTCATGGTAAGGAGACATGATTTCTTCATCTATTGACCTCAAATGCTGACCCAATGAAGGGATCAATCAAGCACTGTCAAAAGTTTAAGTGAGCAAGACAGGGGTAATGATTCCTGTACATCCTGTATATTAAACATAATATGTTTAGAATAACATATTAATGTAATAGATGTTTAGGGCCAGTGGAGGGGTAAAGAAAAAGCTCTAAGGTGAAAAAGAAACATGGGTTTTCAGACAGACACAAAGCTGATAAATTTAAAAGCCCAAGAGTAAAATACTTTATGAAGGACAGTAGGAAGAGAGGGGAGAAAAAAAGGTGGAATTGAAGACATGAAAAGAACTAGTATTGGAACGGGAAATGCAAAAACAAATTTGATAAACACTCTCGAGGCCAAGAACCTCTGAGTTGTTGCTGAGTTCCTCCCTTCTTCATATAGAGTGTCTATCAATAATCTCTTCTATCTGGCTCTATGCCAAAGCATATTATAATGTGCTTAGATCCTTGTGTTGAATGGGAGGGGGAAATCGGCCCTGATGCTGGGGGAGGGAATTGGAGCTAAGAAAGGGAAAGATACACAGAGGCAGGAGAATCCCTGCTCCCAGAGGAGAGGAGAGATAAACACTGCCTCATACAAGGCAAGAACTGAGATTTGATTCTATATATTAAGGAAGCCTGAGCTGTGTATGAATTGTGGAATTGAGAAGCTGTGAATCTGAGCAGGTAGCATCAGGGAGGTAAGTCTAGGTTAGATATTTTTAGGATGGAGAGAAAGTATTAATGTGGAGCATTAGGAGGAAAAATAGGTACCAGACAAGTAGGCGGCTATGTGGTAATGTTCACGAAGAGGCAGAGAGAATAATGGGCTAGGATGGCTGGAGTGAATTGTGTTTTCATGAGGGGTGGAGTGGGAGAAGGGCAGTTTGGAGGGTCACTTTCTAGGTAAGGTTGGAGAGACTGGATAAGTAAGTAATCCTTGACTCTCAAGGAGGATGCAAGAATCATAAATTACAGATAGATTATATCCTCAGCCATTGAGGAACAGTGGAAGGAAAACTACAGCATATGGGAGATCATGCACAAAGGATAAATGGGTCAAGTTCCTGGACAGAAGTCAGATAAAGGATCCAAAAATGGTTGGTAGAAATTTACTAAAGTAGTAGAAGGAATAATTTCTCCCATTAAGAAAAAAAAAAAGAGAGAGAGAAAGAGAGAGAATTAGAGGATGGAGGAAAATTGCCAAACGACAGAGAAAAGAAGATAAAGAAATGTTTGCTTGATTGGTCTAGGTTTCTCTCTTATTGCAGAGATTAGCCCATCTGCTGTACTAGGTCTTGGAGGAGAAGAAGGAAGAGAAGATTTGGAACATTCATGTTGGGAACCCAATAAGGGGTAAGTCAACAGATAACAGAACATTTTTAATAGAAACTGTCTAGATTTGTAATAGATCACATATACAAATTTATCAAACAAAAATATACTGCCCAAGAATGAAAACTAGGAATATGAGCCAGGAAAGAATTGCTAGTGACTGAGGGAATTAAATGTGGTGAAACGTGGTCAGTATTATTCAAGTTTCTAACCAAGGAAGTCAGGCTTGCAGGGTTGAAGCCTAAAGCCAAATGAAAGTAAATAAAATCTGCTTCCATTCTTGCATTTAATGTATTTAATTTTGTGTTTAACTTTGAATAGTCTATCTCTGACCCGATTCTACTCTAAAAGATGTAAATTTCCTTGTTGGCCAAGAGATGTTTAATTGGAAAAGATGCATTAGAAAAGACAGGAGGTTTCAAAGATAACTGAAGGAGGAACTCGTGGACAAGAGGGTTAGGTATATATGGAGTGGAAGGTTTTTAAAAAAGAGCTCCCAGATAGACACTTAAAGTGGAGTTGCTCCGTTTTGAGGTGTGAAGACTTCAGTGAATTCCTGAATCGGAGTGAAAACACAAATAACCAGGATGGAGAACAGGGAGACACTGGATGGACAAAGGCGGCCTTGGAGATTTGTTATTTAGGAGAAGAACTGAAGTCAAGTTGGAGAAGAAAGGTGTTTGCAAGTGCTGATGTCACCAACAAAGGTGGGAACGTGTAGCAGGGGGTGAACATGATGAGTGATGGGTGCTGTGGGAAGAATGAGCACAACAGTGGCACAAACTACAGATATGAAGAGAACATGAGAACACAAGATCTGTGATGATAAACCTGTGATTTTGTGGTACTGGTGTGCGTTGCTGTCAGTGTAAACTTACATGACTGAGTGAGTGGGAACTTACCTTCTTTGCCTTTTTTTGAACATTCATTAAGTGTAAATTCTAACCCAGAAAACAGCAAGTGAGGCACAGTCCTGGCTCACAAAGTGCTCACAATATAGCGGGACTGAAAATATTTCAATTCAATAAGTATAGACAGGGAGAAAGATGGCTGCAGAGGTATGCATTTGTACAGAGAAAGTTGCTTATCCAGCCATTTGGAGGGATGAGAAAAATCTTTCTGGATGAGAAATATAGATTGGCTATAATAAAGAGTTGGATGGAGGTAGAAGAAGCAGAACATATAAAAGACCACAGGAAAGAAAAAAAGAGTATCTTTAGGGGCATACATGTATTCCAGTATGAGCAGAGAAAAGAGAAAGCAGGGAGGGAAAAAGAGAGAATGTGTGTATATTAGTTGCATGAATCTTTCAGAAAATGGGCACTTATTATCTAATCACAAGAGTGCCTATGCAAAAATATATTTTGGAAACATTATTTAATCATGAGGAATGGTTTGGAGACTAGAACTGCAGACTAGGAGACCAGTTGGGAGGTTTTTGGATAAGTGGATCTAGAGTCTGGAAAGCAACGTAAATGGCAATGTAGATTTGGGAGATATTGGCACATGCAGGCTAAGCAAAGCCAAGGTAGTACAAAATTTGCCACAGAGAGGAAAGAATGAGAAGAAGATGGCTACAGACCATTAGGAAACACAAACAGTAAACCATTCTGCAGGGGAGAGATGACTTTAATGAGAGCTGGATCAGGCCAGGATACAAGAGAAGAACGAGTGGAAGGTAGAGAAATCAAAACCAAAAGTAGCCTTTCATGGAAGAGTGATTTTTAAAGGAAAGAAAAGAGACAAAATAGTAATTAATAGGAGAATTTACTGGAATAAAATATCTTTATTACAGCTGTTGGGTTTTTTTTTTTTTTGAGACGGAGTTTCACTCTTGTTACCCAGGCTGTAATGCAATGGCACAATCTTGGCTCATCACAACCTCCACCTCCTGGGTTCAATCAATTCTCCTGCCTCAGCCTCCCGAATAGCTGGGACTGCAGGCGCACGCCACCATGCCCAGCTAATTTTTGTATTTTTAGTAGAGACGGGGTTTCACCATGTTGACCAGGATGATCTCGATCTCTTGACCTCGTGATCCACCCGCCTCGGCCTCCCAAAGTGCTGGGATTATAGGCGTGAGCCACTGTGCCCAGCTTTACAGCTGTTGTTAATTTTTTGCTGGTCTTCAGGTTAAAAATATTTGAATGTACATTAATAAAGATCCAGGATATTAGGAGAAGCTGAAGATAAAGAAATAATAATTGATGAAACAAAGTCTCTGAAGTGGTAGGAAAGAAAGATAATTCAGAGAATAGGTGGGGAAATTATTCTTGATGATATAGCTATATACATTCATACCCACACATAAATACATGTATATACATGCATATGTACATGTATACACATATGAATGCATGCATATAACTATGGGTATGTATGTTTGTGTATATATGGTTGTTTTAAAAAGAATCTAGTAAATTAAATATTCATGCATGAGGCACTTGGTTAATTTCCTAGCACCTCTAAAAAATAACTCAAGAAAATTTTCTTAGGTAAAGTAAAATATGTTCCAGCTATGACAAAGGAAATATTGGAAAATAGATATATTGGCACCCCTTTCTCTGAGACTGGAGGAAATGAAGGGAGGATGGATACAGAGATAAATAAATTTACCGGAAGAGAATAATGTGAGGAATATGCTCCTGATAGTCCTGAAATGTCAGTTACAAAAGAGAAACATTCAGTGAAGAGAGAAAAACAGAATTTGAGTAGTGATAAAAGTCATACACTCGTTGTGAGAATAGTTTAATAGGACTGAGGGGGGATCGTGTGTCCTAATATGTACTAATATGTACTTATGTGATTGTGTCATTTTCTTCACCTCCTGACTATGTAAGCTGAGGGTAACACTAGTTAGATTTAGTTGAAGTCTGAGAATTCACAGAAAGAATGCAGCAGAAACCAATGGGGACTGAAAGGTAATGATCCTGGCAGAAGTGGTAGACATCTAGAGTACATAGGGAAGAAAGTTCAAAACGTTCTTACATCGGTGATTCACAAACTTCAGCATGAATCAGAATCACCTAGAGAGCTTGCTAAAACACAGACTGTTATCTTAACTCTGGTTTTTCTCATGTAGTAGGTTTGTGGTAGGGCCGAAGAATTTACAAGTTCCCTGATGATGACAGGGAGCTCAAGCTTCAGAAGCATTGTTCTATTCCTTCCTTTCTTCTCTGGATGACAGCACCACATTCCACAGCCACAGAGCTGACTCAGGAGTCACACACAATTTAATAAGCCTTCCATAGAGAAAATTTAGCTTAATATACTAACAGAACAATTATGGTCATTTTTAAAATTAGAAAATTGTACCAGGCACAGTGGCTCATGCCTGTAATCCCAGCACTTTGGGAGGCTGAAGCAGGTGGATCATGAGGTCAGGATTTTGAGACTAGCCTGGCCAAGATGTTGAAACCCTGTATTTCTACTAAAAAATACAAAAATTAGCTGTTTGGTGGCGGGCACCTGTAATCCTAGCTACTCGGGAAGCTGGGATTGCTTGAACCTGGGAGGCAGAGTTTGCAGTGAGCCACTACGGTGCCACTGCACTCTAGCCTGAACAACAAAGCAAGACTCCATCTAAAAAAAAAAAAATTAGAAAATTGTTACTCAGAGAAGATAGTGACTTGTCCAAGATCATCTGGCCAGTAGTTGATAGAGCAGACCTCTGACCCAGGTTTTTCACATCCTCTCCTGTGTTATTTCTAAATGCCATAGCTACCTTAACTGCCTTCATACTTAACAGAGCATCTGTGCCTAAAGAAAAAGGGATGTAGGGTTAGCAGTGCCCACCACCCTCAATCCTACTCTTTCACATAATTTGCTAAGCAAAGGCAATTGCTCTTACTGTAGGACTGCAGTTCTCTCTGCCAGGGCCTGGGGCTTTTGCAGAGCTCATTACAGCTCACCTGTCCAAAGAGGTTGTCGAGCTTGATTTTGATGTTCTACCTATCCCTGCTCTTTTCAGGACCTATGACACTGTGCTGAGTCTTGCAATGTTTTTAAGCGCTGTCATTTCCTTAAATTCTTAAAGCTGTGTGGAGAGCTTCTGAATAAGAACACAGAGCCTGTCTGTGGGCAGGTCCTGTAACTGTGCAGAGTGTATGTGTGATTATTTGCAGAGAATATGAATGTGTGCAGAGCCTCTGTGTGATTATCTGTAGAGATATGCCCGTGTGTAGAGGCCATTGTCATAGGGCCTGTAAATATATGTAGACCTTGTGGTTGTTTGCAAGTTTTTATGGACATTCTGCTAATGTGTTTTTTAAAAATCTGAAGCTATTTTTCCCCTATGGCACAGGTGAGGGCTCTGCATAAAATCGTGGCCCTTTTATCTGCTAACAGCATAGCTGCTGTGAACAACTCTGACACTCGCATAGCAGGCTGCTTCCTCACTGGCATTCCTGGACTGGAGCACCTACACATCTGGCTATCCATCCCCTTCTGCATCATGTACATAGCCACCCTGGCAGGCAATGGCATCCTAATTTGTGTCATCCTCTCCCAAGCAATCCTGCATGAGCCCATGTACGTATTCTTATCCATGCTGGCCAGTGCTGATGTCTTGCTCTCTACTGTCACCACGCCTAAGGCCCTGGCCAATTTCTGGCTAGGTTATAGCCACATTTCCTTTGATGGCTGCCTCACTCAGATGTTCTTCATTCACTTCCTCTTTGTGACCGACTCTGCTGTCCTGCTGGCCATGGCCTTTGACCGCTATGTGGCCATCTGCTCCCCTCTGCGATATGTCATGATCCTCACAAATGAGGTCATTGGGAAGATCACCGCTGCTGCCCTGAGCCGCAGCTTCATCATCATGTTTCCATCCATCTTTCTCCTCAAGTGCCTGCACTATTGCCGGATCAACATCATTGCACATACATTTTGTGAGCACATAGGCATTGCCCATCTGTCCTGTTCTGATATCTCCATCAATGTCTGGTATGGGCTGGCAGCTGCTCTTCTCTCCACAGGCCTGGACATCATCCTTATTACTGTTTCCTACATCCACATCCTCCAAGCAGTCTTCCGCCTCCCTTCTAAAGATGCCCGCTCCAAGGCCCTGAGTACCTGTGGATCCCATGTCTGTGTCATCCTACTCTTCTATATCCCTGCCCTCTTTTCTGTCTTTGCCTACAGGTTTGGTGGGAGACGCATCCCACGCTATGTTCATATCCTCTTGGCCAACCTCTACGTTGTCATTCCTCCTATGCTCAATCCCATTATTTATGGAGTGAGAACCAAGCAAATACTGGAAGGGGCTAAGCAAATGTTTTCAAATCTTGCCAAAGGATCTAAATAAATGCTTTCAACTTAGTCTCAACTTAATCCTTTTCTATACCTATCAGTTGTCATGTATTTAGCACATTCTCATCTCTGCATCTTCCAATTATCCCTGTGTTATTCTCATCGATCTCCCAATTTATTTAAATATGTCATCTACTCAAACCCACCTCTGATTTCTATTATCAGAAATCTTCAGTAAAATCTATCTCATCCTCTTACTCTTACTATTGAAATGTAATCTGACTTCCCATCACCTCAAGAAAAACTAGCTAATTAGGGGAAATGTAAGAACCCAATTTATCATACAAGTGAGACTTCTCTCTAACCACTTGCACTGGCTTCCTAATGTGTTTTTAATTGCTTGTATATAATTTTGACATTTGATGGGAACCCTGGAGAACTGTCACATCAAAAGAGTTATAGTCTCATGGGATGATATTTTTCTTACCAGTTGCACAAATTCAAGATCATATACACGTATATACCCATGTTCAGAGATACTAACATAGCAGCAGCATAAATAGGTGGACATATCCATTTATCAACTTTTATCAAATAATTCTGAACTAACCATTACCTGTTCTGGACAAAGTTTTCCCTGAAATGTAGACAACTATATAGGATTCTTTTTCATCCATATATGCTTTGTATTTAAAAGTTATATTCATCATTATAATTAGAAATAAAAATACCACTCATATATAATACCTATGGATTTATGCATTGTTTAATAAATATTTAAGGAAATATAAGCATCTCTATGTTATTTAACAACTTGCTCAATAATATCTGTTAACATCAGGAATTAGCCTAGGGTGATGTTCTCTGAGATTGAGAAGAGCAACTCAACCTGACCTGTAGCCCAAGACCAAACTATCCTTGAAAATGTAGTTCATCTCCCAACCCTGCCCACTCCTACACTCAGTCCACAGTGAAAGAGCCATCATTTGAGATTCTACCCCACTTTTCATCTAAATCACTGTTTTGTTGTATCATGAGTATATTGCTTCTTGTTTTATTGGGAATCTCATGTTTGTGGCCAGGCGCGGTGGCTCACGCCTGTAATCCCAGCACTTTGGGAGGCAGAAGCAGGTGAATCACAGAGTCAGGAATTCGAGACCAGCCTGACCAACATGGTGAAACCCCCTCTCTACAAAGTAGCTGGGCATGATGGTGTGTACCTGTAATCCCAGCTACTCAGGAAGCTGAGGCAGGAAACTCACTTGAACCTGGGAGGCAGAGGTTGTAGTAAGCTGAGGCCACTGCACTCCAGGCTGGGCAACAGAGCAAAACTCCGTCCCCTACAAAAAAAAGAAACCTCATGTTTGCGTCTTAACTCCCTGTCTAGACTGTACATTTTCTGAGAAAGACAAAATTATTTTGAAGGCCTTTTATCATATTGCCCCAAAGCATGAGAACCCTCTCATCGCAAATATGTAATATGTAATATGTGTATGTGTGTATAAAATTCTTCTTTAAAAAAATTTAACATAACTTTTCTGCTCTGGATTCATTCTTCTTTGCAGGAGCTCTTCCTCCTGGGAGACACTGGGGACTCAATGTCACGTAGAGGAGGGAATTGTGCTAGGTTCCAGGAGACATGGATGGAAAAGTTAGAGGTACCACTTGTTCAATAAGCTTGGAAGTTTGCATACTATCAATAAACTTAATTTTCTGCTCATCTTTGAAGAAGATGAGAATAATATAACATTACGTATGTATTGCATAATAAGCATTCAATCAATGTTCAGTTCATTTCCACCTTTTTCTTTCAACATAGCTCTCTGCATCCTCAAGACAATGATAATAAAAATTAGAGAGAGGAGTCATTAGCATCCTTATTATATGGAAGAGAAAACTGTAAGAAGTGGTGATCAAGTTTTGAGTTCTAGATCTTTGTTGAAACTGATTATGTTGGAAATGGCTGTTCTATTTACTAAATGTGTAAGTCTGGGCAAGTTACTTTACTTCTCTCTCACTTTTTTTTTTTTTTTTTTTGAGACAGAGCCTCGCTTTGTTGCCTGCGCTGGAGTACAGTAGCTTGATGTTAGCTCACTGCAACCTCCCCTCCCAGGTTCAAGCAATTCTTGTGCTTCAGGCTCCTCAGTAGCTGGTACTACAGGCATGCATCACACCTGGCTAATACACATGTTTTTAGTAGAGATGGGGTTTCGCCATGTTGCCCAGGCTGGTCTGGAGCTCCTGACTTTAGACAATCCGCCCACTTCAGCATCCCAAAGTGCTGAGATTACAGGTCTGAGCTCTTGCGCCCAGCAACTTTCTAAGCTTTAAAAGGGAAATAATAATAATAACTTTCTCTTAATGATTTAATGAGAAATAAATATATATCCATCTTATAACAGTCCTTTACATATAAATAAATGTTCTACAAATGATAGCTTTATTTGTATTATTTCAATTATTATGAATGAATGGCTCATTTAACACTCATAATGGTTGTCCTGAGACCTAAGCCGATTGTGTATCACACTACAATTTTGTTTCTACAAGGAGAAATAGGAAAAAGAAAACAAGAATAAAACAGGAAAATATTTTAATCTAATATTTACAATAACTAAATTCAATCAAATATAATTTTAACGAGTCGAAATTAAATGTATTTTTAAAAGAATTATAGAGATTTCTTTAAATACAACTACGCCACTGAAGACACATAAACTTGACTGCCATTTTACAGACACACCAAGCTCATTTCCTTCTCAGGCCTATGTGCTTGTTATTCCCATTTCCTGAAACATCCTTTTCCTACATCTTTACATGACTCATTTCCGCCTTTCCTTCATTTCTCTGTTTATATGTCTCTTCCACAGGAATGTCTCTATGATCTTCTAATAAGAAATACACCTCCCTTTCTTTCATGGGAAAAAACAAAGTCATAAGCAAAGAGACAAAAGTCAATGACAAACTGAAATCTTTTTAAGTTATAGGTAAAACGCTTGCTTTTCCTAATACATAAAAGTTCCTCAAAATGTAGAGGGAAAAGATTATCAAAAGTCTGATGAACATAAAGAACACATACATAGTTGGAATATGCTTTGCTTACTATTAATAAGAGAAAATACAATAAAAACTACACCAAGATACCATTTCTCACCTGTCAGATGAGTAAAAGTTAAAAGGATTAACCCTGTGCTGGCCACAGTGTTAGAAAACAGAGCCTCTCATACTTTCCTTATGGATACACCATACAATGGAATTGTTGTAGAACTGTGAAACATCTAACAAAATGTATATGAATTTATTATTTGATACAGAAATCACATTTATAGCAGTTACATTTCATATATGCCTCCTTATATACAAAATGATGTATATAAAGTTAACCATTATGACAAAATTTTTGTAACACAAAAGTTTTTGAAACAACCTAAATAGAGTCTGAAATTCCTAGGTTTCAAATCCACACCCTTCTGCTTACTAAAGTATAAAAACTTACTAACTTTTACCAAGTTACACAAAGGCATTATAATCACACAGACAGGTTAGGGATTGCAGTCACCTTATTTAGTACACACTTCCTAACTGTTTGTCACCGGGCAATTTGGTAATTATCCTCTTTAAGCCTCTGTTACCTTCTCTGTAAAAAAGAGTAACAATAACTGCTTCAGGGGTTGTTTTGTTTATTAGTGAGATTAGCTATATTTAAGAAAATAAATAACTGACATATTAATAGATACTTTATTGCTATCAAAAATTTAACTATCATAAAATAGCTAGAATATATTTTTATTTCAAGTATATTTATGTGCACCTCTGGTAGAGCTGTATTTTCACCAGCTAAATGCCTAAAAAACACAGCATCTTAACAAAAGAACAATAGACTTGCAAAAAGTGACAAAAAAAGTTTTAGGCTTCTAAGGGTAGCAGACCGTAGGAAAGTAAAAATGTGCTGGAAACTAATGGAGGATAAGCGTTGATTAGTAAGGTTTGTGTAGACTCTTTCTCAATGCCATATTGTCTCTGGTGATAGGTTGTTATGCCCTTTCTGGTAATAATGGAGAAGTATGAGTCAAGGGTAGCGGGTCATCGTCACAAGAGGAATTTGTGTTTAGCTTTTGGGCAGATAGGAAGAGGGCAGACAGCTCATCCTGTGTCTGCTTTTTCTCAATTGCTGGGATTACAGGCATGAACCACTGTGCCCAGCCAGCTAAATCTTGATTAAGTACTTTTTAAAACTATTTAATTTGTGCTAAGGTCTGCTGTCTGTATCCTTCCCCAAATTTATGCCTTATAGTTACCCAAATTGCATGTTAAAATCCTGCCCTTCGAGGTGATAGGATTAAGAAGTGGGCCTTTTGGGAAGCAAAGATCACGAAGGCAGAGCCCTGCTAAATGGGATTACTATGCTTATAGTTGTAGAGAGCTTGTTCTTCCCTTCCACTTTTTGAGATAACAGTGAGAAAATGATGTCTATGAGGATTAGGCCATCACCAGGCAGATCTGCAAGTGCCTTGATCTTGGACTTCTCAGCCTCTAAAACTATGAGAAATAAATTTCTGTTGTTTATACACAACCCAGCTTATGATATTTTGTTATAGCAGCCAGAATGGACTAAGGCATTTTGTCTCTCTGAGAAGCTGAATATAAGAACAAAGGGAAGAAAATCCTCCAGTGGAGATGTTATGCTTCTTATGGTCTGATTTTGGGAGAATTATGCTATTTTGGGTTTAAAATGGCAATAAGCCAAGAAAAATGATCTAATTGTCCATACTAAAGGCACAAAGATCTTTAATTTTTTTAAATTTCAGCTTTTATTTTAGATGCAGGGGGTACACGTGCAAGGTTGTTACATGGGTATATGCACCAGGTAGTGACCATAGTACCCAATAGAAGATTCTTAACCCATGACCCTTCTCACTTCCTCCCTGTCCAGTAGTTGGCAATGTCTATTGTTCCCATGTTTATGTCCATGTATGTTCAATATTAGGCTCCACTTGCAAAGGAGAACATGTAATATTTGGTTCTCTGTTTCTTTGTTAATAAACTTAGGATTACGGCCTCCAGCTCCATTCACGTTGTTGCATTCATGTTCTTTTTTATTGTTGCTTAGTATTCCATAGTGTATACGCAGCACATTTTCTTTATCCAATCAGTCATTGATGGGCACCTAGGTTGATTCCAAGTGTTTGCTATTGTGAATAGCACTGCAACAAACTTATGAGTGCAAGTGTCTTTTTGGTAGAATAATTTATTTTCTTTTAGGTAAATACCCAGTAATGGGATTTCTGGGTCAAATGGCAGCTCTGTTTTAAGTTCTTTGAGAAATGTCCAAACTGCTTTTCACAGTAGCTGAATTAAAACAATGCATAAGGGTTCCTGTTTCTCTGCAGCCTTGCCAACAGCTATTGTTTTTTGACTTTAGTAGTAGCTAGTCTGACTGGTGTGAGATGGCATCTCGTTTTGGTTTTGATTTGTATTTCTCTAATGATTATGATCATGAGCATTTTTTCATATGCTTGTTTCATATGCCATGTATGTCTTCTTTTGAGAAGTGTCTGTTAGCCTTTGCTCATTTTCTAATGGGGTTATTTAGTTTTTGCTTGTTAACAAAGATAGCCTTTGCTCATTTTCTAATGGGGTCATTTAGTTTTTGCTTGTTAAGTTCCTTCTAAATTCTGGATATTAGAACTTTGTCAGATTCATAGTTTATGAATATTTTCTGCTATTCTGTATGTTATGTTTACTCTGTTGATTTTTTTTTTTTTTTTTTTTTTGCTGTTCCAAAGAAGAGCTTTAATTTTTAATGATTATAGAAACAAGAAAGAATGAATAAGGAAGATTGCCATCCACAATAGTATCTCATTTGATAGGGGGACCCAGTTTGTCTTATGTGAAAAAGATGGAATTTGGTCTCAGTATTGTGTTTGGGGTAAATGTAAAAGTAGAAATAAAGTTTATTTTGATTTCCTTTCTAATTTCTTGCTTGTATCTCACCTCTGCTCCATTATCCTTTCTGTGGTTTGTACATTCCCTAGAGAGCTGGTGCCCATCTTCTTACAAATCTTTTTCAATGACCTCTTTTCATTTTTCCACTCTCAGTTATCAGACTAATTGGGGGATTACCTGTCTTACCTGTGAAAGTACTGAAGGGGGCTCTATGTAAGAAACATAGAAAGGAAATTGTGTGTGCGTGTGTGTGTGTGTGTGTGTGTGTGTGTGTGTGTGTGTAGGCTGAGAAAGCCCTTTCCTTAGTGTGTAAAAGATCTTGAGAACATTGCAGATCCCACATGATCTCCATGGAAGAAGCTGCCCACAAAATCCAGGTACGTCTTAGGTTGGAAGGAATAGTAGCAGGAAATAATTTCTGATGGGAAAACTGCATATTCCCAAGCACTCTTGTCACTTACCCATCCCAGTAATAACTTAGAATCTTTCTTTTGCCCCATTATTCACATATTAAGACAAGTCTTTCTTCTCAGTCTTGCTATTTTAAATGAAAGAACGAACTAGATTAGAAATTTCTGAAATCCTAGATACATAAAAAATTGTACCAAGATTGAAATCTTCTAGGACTCTCTGAACAAAGAATGCAGTTGTGATATCAGAAGGATGTGAAATGGTAAGAAGGGCAATAGAACAAATGAATGACATTCAGTTTATAAGAGTTTCTTCCTATTGTCTCAGACACAGTGGGGTTATTGGATCTTTTATCCTCTGGGAGAAGAGGTGAGTGTTCTTTCTAAGGTTTCAATCAAAAAAAAAATCTAATTTTAAGCACCCTTCATTTACACTATTGTAAATGTATATAAGCAATGGAACAAAATATTGAATGACCACTGACATCTATATCCCTCGCATAAGAAGCTCCAGGCAGCTTTTGGGCAGTTGAAGATAGAACAGGGAATGTCCAAGAAGTTGAAGGTTTACATAACAAAATAGAAGGTATTCTGGGAGGTAGGAGTCAGTTCTTGAAATGCTTTTAATGAAGTGGTTGGAGAATCTAATTCTGTCTGATTATAGAGAATATAAAAGAAGTAGTTAATACGCTGACTGTCCTATAGACCAATGTTGTCAAATTGCCCTTTTGACATTATTATGGATCTTGCACCAGAATGAAAATCATCCCACCACTTTCTCACTAAAAATGTCTTGCTACCAAAAAACAAAACCACATGAAAAAACATCACTTGAATTAAATGTAGTTTGCTTATTGACTTACATTCAGGCACAAAGTCCTTCTTTTGTGATACAGAAGTAACAGTTTTTTGGCCAGCAGCTGGTCAGCAAGCTATACTTTGAGTAGCCCTGCCTTATTAAAACATCTCTCACTATTTCCCTCCTCTCTCTTTAGGAACAACTATATGGGTGAGGGAGAGAGGCTCACAGCACAGCCAAGAATTTTAAGAAAAACATTAGATGAAATCTTGGCTGGTGATGATTCTCGCTTTCCAGATTTTTGTTCCTGTATTAAGATCTGATCTTTAGAGCCCATTTTTACTTCCTGGGCAGAAGTTGGAAAGATTATGATAGGCACTGAGTAAGGACTCCTCTTGGGATTCAGAATCAGGGAGGTAACACAATATGGAAAAAAACTTGTGCTATGAACTTGCTGGCCCTGAAGTCAAGACTCATGTGGTCATTACATAAATTAGCCCCTCCTGTCTTCCCTAAGCTGAATGCCAGCTTGAGGATGCAGAGGGGCCAGAGGAAGAAGTTTTAGAGACATGTGGATAGAGTGAGAAGATGAGATGATGGAAAGGAGAGCAGATTTACAGAAAAAAAGTCTCCTCTCCTTGCTTTTCCTTCACTTTAAACCTGACAACATCCCCAGGGACATTGCCTTCCTAAAGACATTCCTTCCTAAAGAGCATGGAAGCCTCTCTCTCTGCCTTTCCCTACGGAGTCAGGATAAAATTGTGGAACAGCAGATTCATTCTAAATCTGAGCTGGCCACACACTATTTGAACAAAGAGGAGCAGAAGATGAGAAGGAGGATGAAAGAGGCTGAGAAGTCTGGAAGAGGCTGAAGCCCAACTGGTTCAACAAGGCCAGAGCTGGATGAACTGATTTCAGAGCTGGAGCAGAGGAGTCAGGGGTCAGCACAAGCTCTGCTGCAGCTGAAATTAAAATAAATTCCTCGTTCAGTTTTCAGAGAGAAAGAAAGTAACCAAAACTTCTCCCTCAGGGTCCACAGATCACATCCTATGGGGAGGATGAAGCCATGTTTCAAGCCTTGCAGTAAACATTGCAGAGCAGACAGATGTAAAGCCCCTGAGAATCAAAGCTAAATGATGATTAGTCTTGTTTTCATTACCTTAACAAAGGATCACTAAATATATTGAAAAAAATCCATAGTACCATGATGTCCTACAGGCAGCAGTACAGTTTCATGCAGTAGGGGGGCCATTCTTGGGCCACTACTTCATATTAATACTTCATATTAATCTCCACCAAATGCTTAGGCTTAGGTCTTCTGATCACCGCTCCACAACTACTTCTTATTCACTGCTCTCCACTTATGTCCCCGCATTCCCTCTCTATCCTCTGGCATATCTTCGTTCTCAGATATCCTAGGCAGCTTTCTTACACCTGAAACCTGTACCTCAGGGTTCAGCTCTGTCAGAACATCTGGCTGCTTCAAGGTCCAGGTCTTTCTCCTGAAGGTGACTGATCCTATTACCTCTAACCCTCTGAGGCTGGGGACCCTTCACCACTGTTCTGTCTTGGCCGCCTAGCACACTACTGAGCTGAAAGCCTCATGTCTGAAAAATGGGAAGAGCATTGACTTTAGCGGGGCATGGTGGCACATGCCTGTAATCTCACCTACTCAGACAGCTAGGGCAGGAAAATCACTTGAACTGGGAGATGAGGTTATGGTGAGCCAAGATGGAAGATGGCATCATTGCACTCCAGCCTGGGCAACAACAGTGAAACTCCGTCTCAAAAAAAAAAAAAAGTATTGATTTAGTAGCCCACAGGTACTGTGCTCTCACTTACATGTTCTGCAAACTTTAGTAAATTACTTAATTTCTTTGGAATTTATTTTTCTCATCTCTTAAAGATTAGAATGCATCTTTCTCTTCTTTTAAAGATCCCTGTCCAACATAGGCATAGGCAAGGACTTCATGACTAAAACACCAAAAGCATTGGCAACAAAAGCCAAAATAGACAAATAGGATCTAATTAAACTCCAGAGCTTCTGCACAGCAAAAGAAACAATCATTAGAGTGAACTGGCAACCAACAGAATGGGAAAAAATTTTTGCAATCTACCCATCTGACAAAGGGCTAATATCCAGAATCTACAAAGAACTAAAACAGATTTACAAGAAAAAAAAACCCCATTCAAAAGTGGGCAAAGGATATGAACAGACACTTTTCAAAAGAAGACATATATGAGGCCAACAAACATATGAAAAAATGCTCATCATCACTGGTCGTTAGAGAAATGCAAATCAAAACCACATTGAGATACCATCTCACGCCAGTTAGAATGACGATCATTAAAAAATCTGGAGACAACAGATGCTAGAGAAGATGTGGAGAAATAGGAACACTTTTACACTGTTGGTGAGAGTGTAAATTAATTCAGCCATTGTGGAAGACACTGTGGCGATTCGTCAAAGACTTAGAAATAGAAATTCCATTTGACCCAGCAATCCCATTACTGGGTATATACCCAAAGGATTATGAATTGTTCTATTATAAAGATACATGCACATATATGTTCATTGCATTGCAGCACTGTTTAAAATAGCAAAGACCTGGAACAAACCCAAATGCCTATCGATGATAGACTGGACAAGGAAAATGTGGCACGTATACACCATGAAATACTATGTAGTCATAAAAAAAATGAATTCATGTCCTTTGTAGGGATATGGATGAATCTGGAAACCATCATTCTCAGCAAACTGATACAAGAACAGAAAATCAAACAAGGCATGTTCTCACTCATAGGCAGGTGTTGAATAATGAGAACACATGGGCAGAGGGAGGGGAACATCACACACTGGGGTCTGTTGAGAGGTGCTGGGGAGGGACAGTGGGGGGTGGGGAGGTTGGGGTTGGAGATAACATGGGGAGAAACGCCAGATATAGGTGACGGGGGAATGGAGGCAGCAAACCACCTTGCCATGTATGTACCTATGCAACAATCCTGCATGATCTGCACATGTACCCCAGAACCTAAAGTACAATAATTTAAAAAAAAACAACCCTATCCACTTTATTTTCCAGGGTTGCCATGAAAACTGAATGATGATTTGAAAGTCTTTGGTGAAGTCAAAAGTACCATACAAACATGAAGGAAGAAAACAGGTAGAAAGTTTGTCCACATGATAGGGCTTTCCAACTCCTGACCAGGCATTTGCACAACATAAAGCAATATCTCTAGGCATGCTCAGTAGAGCATAGACCTGAAATCTTCATTTATTTCCTGCTTATTCCAACAAGTTTACAGGTATTTGCTGGAGATATTGGGAAACTATAGGAGAGGACATTGTTGACTACCTAAGAGGGAAGACAGCTTCCAACCCCAGGCTCTTTCTTACCTAAAAAAAGGAGATAACCCTTTCTCCACCATATTCTAAGTCAGATTCAGAAGATAGCTGATACATCATAATAGAACTTTATTATATCAGACAACAATCTGTCTCAGTTTTGTTTCTTGAAGTCTCTGGATACAATCAGTTCAGAGCCCCTTGCTGAAATGGCTCTGCACCAGGGATCTGTGCAGCTCTCAGTATTCCAGAGTTCTACTGCTTTGGGTATCTCCTGAAATTTAGAGAAACACAGAATTTTTGCCTCCTGACCTAGAGTCAAGGCT
Source organism: Aotus nancymaae (assembly GCF_030222135.1). Lineage (NCBI taxonomy): Eukaryota > Metazoa > Chordata > Mammalia > Primates > Aotidae > Aotus > Aotus nancymaae. Next base: position 54,211,019 of record NW_026988473.1, on the reverse strand, counting down.
TCCTAAATGACAAACTGCCCTGCCAATCAGGTGAGTGTGAGAAAAGCTGGAAGCAGTCAGGAAAGGGTGGCTTAACTAAAATTTCCCCCAAGTTCACAGAAGATACTCTTAGAATGAGTGACTGAGCATGGAAAAATGATAGAAAATCCACTACCTCAGGTATACGTGGCCTGAGGGCAAGTCCCCAAGGTTTTCCTCCCACAATGATGGAAAGTGAGATTCATAGAGCTACAAAGCCCAAAATTGATTTAGAATTTCAAAAGGCAAATGGGTTAGAGCACTCTCAATAATGAGACCAACAGGCAGAGTATAGCTCAGACTGCAGTCTATATAGCCGAATAACCACTTTTGAAATAATAAAGTATTATGAGAGGACATGAGAATCTAAGAGAATCATCAATCCTGAAATTCCTTTTTTTCTTTTTTTTTTTTAATTGTACTTTAGATTCTGGGGTACATGTGCAGATCATGCAGGATTGTTGCATAGGTACATGCATGGAAAGGTGGTTTGCTGCCTTCATCCCCCCACCACCTATATCTGGTATTTCTCCCAAGCGATTTTCCTGCCTCAGCCTCCCAAGTAGCTGGGATAGCAGGCACGTGCCACCACACCTGGCTCATTTTTGTATTTTTAGTAGAGGCAGGGTTTCATCATGTTGGTTAGGCTGATCTCGAACTGTTGACCTCATGATCTGCCCGCATTGGCCTCCCAAAGTGCTGGGATTACAGGTGTGAGGCCCCGCACTCAGCCAATGAAATTTAGAATTTATTAATCTCATCCAAATGACATCCAGGAAAGGCTAACTTGATTTGCCAAAAAAAAAAAAAAAAGTAAATGTCCGTTTTCTCCAGCAAATTGTTTTATCTCAATAATTACCCATCTTGGTGAAGGACCTCACTATCCTTTCAACAGCATAATGTAAACATCTGTCCTCAGTTCTTCCTTCTTCCTCATTCTAACATGCTTTGTCACTGAGCCTAATCATTCCACCTCAACAACTTGCTTCCTCAGTTCCTTCGCATTCCTTCACTGCTACTACCTTTAGTCTAACTCAGTCTCAGATGGACTGCTTTAATAGTCTAAACATTGGTCTCCCTGACTTCAGCATTGTGAACCTCCAAGCCCTCACGCAGCCACTCAACAGATCTATCCAAAATCCAAATAACTGTACTTTCTATTGCCAGCAAAAGAGTAAAATCAAACCCCACAGAATATTTATTGCAAAGACAGTAGATTAGCCAGCACATTACACTACAACCTGTTTGATTCCTGTTCTGACAGTGTATTTTAAGCAAACAAATGAAAATTGAGTTTTTGGGAATTTTGTTGTAAAGCTAATGTTCCATTCTTTCACTGTCATCTTGTAACAAGCTGAATTTCAAGTTTAAATATCGATTTTTTAAATGCATGAAGGGTGAGAATGGGTAGGTTGGTTTGCAAAAAGAAATGTTTCCACATTGTGGTTGAGGTCAAAACAAATAAGAGAGAACAAGAAAAGCTTGTTAGGAGAACTTGAATTTATTTGAAAAATTTTTTAAAATTCTAAAAACAACAGGTATGGTGTGAGCTTTAAGTTGAATTTTCAAACAGTCTCTGTAAAAAGAAAAATCTTTTCCCAAGACAAAGAGAAAGCTTTTCCTCAGATCTTTAATGCTTTTTCTTTTTTAACTTTCAAGCTATAGATCCCCTTTTGTCAACCCCCACTAGCTGGCCATTTGTGCTCGGTCAAAAAAGATTTCTAGAAGCCAATTTGAGAAGGCTGTACACTATGTGATTTCAACTAGATGACACTCTGGAAATAGCAAATATATGGAGACAGTACAAAGATCAGTGGTTGCCAGTGGATGGGATAAGGAAGGCATGAATAGAGTACAGAGGATTTTTAGGGAAGTAAAATTGTATGACATTATAACGTACTTATATGTTTGTTAAAACCTGTAGAATGTACATCAAGAGTGATCCATAATATAAAGTAGAGATTTTGGGTGATAATGATGTGTCAGTGTAGGTTCATCAAATATAACAAATGTTGTAAAAATAAAAAAAGAAAGGAAAAGAGAAACCTTAGACAAATTGAATGTAACAATAATAAATTGAGCAAAGAACAATTCAAGAGTTGCACTTGCCATTGCCTAAAAAAGAGGTCTTTAAGATCTCCCTGAACCCAAATAGGCTCAGAGACACTCCAGCACTGCTGCATGGTCAAAGACTGATGAGCCAGAAAAAGGAAGTGGATTTGGAAAATGAAATGAGACACAAAAACAGCCAGATTGGTTACAGCTTTGCATTTTGCTTATTTGAACATGATTTGAAAATTGGCTGCCTTTTATCGTACAACTGCCCGATGGGCTCTCCTTTCCCACTGCACAGAAAAAAATCAATTCAGAGACAGTGGTATTACAGTAAAGAAAGCTTAATAGTCACAGGGCTAGCCAAACCAAAGGAGGGTAGTAATTACTCAAATCAGCCTCCCCAAAAACTCAGAGGCTAAGGTTACTATGGATCATTTGGTGGGCAGGGGAATAGGGAATGGATGCTGTTGATTGACTGGGGTTGAAATCATAAGGGTGAGGAAAATGGTCCTCACGCCCTGTGTCAGTTTCTGTGTCGGGGCTCCAGAATTGGTTGAGTCATGAGTAACAGGTTCAAGTGGAGTCAGTTGCTCTGAACACATCTCAAAAGACCAGTCTTAGGTTCTACAATAGTGATGTTATCTACAGGAGCAACGGGGGAAGTCACAAATCTTGTGACCTTTGGGCACATTACTACAGAGCAGCAAGGAATCATAAAAAAGCAGGCTGGAGAACAGTGGCTGGTTCTTGTGTAACTACACCTATATTTTAGCAAATTTCAAGATCCTTCCATAATCCTACTCTTGTGGGCTTTCATTAGTCTTACAAAGATGGTTTTGGTTCTCAAGCAAGGAGAGGGTTAGTTTTGGTAAAGGCCTAGTATTGTCTTTGTTTTAAAGTTATCAAAGTCAATTAGCTTGTGAGGTTAGAAGCAAGGTAAAGTCAGTTAGATCAGATTTCTCTTGTTTCTAAAATTTTTGCAAAGGCAATTAATTTCAATTGGCTGAAATTCTGTGACTGATACAAGAGTAAGTTACGGTCTGTTTACATATTCAGTTAAGTGACAGTTCACTATGTATGGAAAATTTAAATTATGTAAGAAGACAGCTTTTGGTTAAACTTAACACTCTTAAGAGAAATACAAGTCAAAGAAGAAATGCAAGTTGTATTGAATGGTGTTATTTATGAACTATTTGATTTATTCATCTCTCTTGTTTAAAAAAAAAGCTTTTGAAATGTTAATTAAACTAAAATCTGAACAAATAAATCCTCCATACTCCCATACTTGAGTCTTGCTTGTGAATCACAGTCTAACTTGGTAAGCAAACTGAAAACCTATCTTAGTACTATGCTTTTGTAACAATAGCTAAATCTCAGCCAAGCTCAGCAGCCATACTTCAACCACTCACAGATGGCCAACTGTTCAAATCATTTTCAAATAAGCAAATGCTGAGCTATAACCAAGCCAGCTGTTTCTTGTACCTTACTTCCCTTTCTACATATCACCATTCTTCTGTACAGAAATCTTCTCCTGTCATGCATTGCTGGAGGCTTTCCAAATTGGCTCTGATTCTGAGGGCTGCCCAATCCATGAATCATTTTCATTTGTTCAGTTAAATTCTGTGAAATTTAATTTGCCTAAAGCTTTTCTTTTAACAGATAAAATGAGTTTTGAGCTAATTCCTGTGCTAGATATTATCCTTCCTTTGCATCTGTTCCTTCCCAAACCAAAGCATCTGTCTTCTTTGCTATCAGTTCTCCTTTGAAATTTTTCCCTGGATTTTTTTCTCTGCTCCTTCAAGGCACTTTCCCTGGAAATAAGTTCCATTAGCATGCTCACCTCACTTCTCTTACTTGCATTCTTCATTTCAATTTCAATTCACCTATTCCTTTTAATGTCATTCATTAAGATGTGAGAGTCAGAAAACTTGGTGTACATTTAGAGTTACTTCTTCTTCTTCTTCTTTTTTTTTTTTTGAAACAGAGTCTCACTCTTGTCGCTCAGGCTGGGATGCAAAGACACAATCTCGGCTCAGTCCAATCTCAGCCTCCTGATTCAAGTGATTCTCCTGCCTCAGCCTCCTGAGTAGCTGGGATTACAGGCATCCGCCACCACGCCTGACTAATTTTTGTATGTTTAGTAGAGACAAAGTTTCACCATGTTGGCCAGGTTGGTCTCGAACGCCTGACCTCAAGTGATCCACCTGCCTCAGCCTCTCAAAGTGCCGGGATTACAGGTGTGAGTCACCACATCTGGCCTAGAGTTACTTATTCTTAATCCCCACCCTTCACATTGTCACCAAATTATGTGGAGAGAAAACCAATTTCGCAAATCCATTTCCTTCCGTCTGTACTCTATAACACCTAGTTAAGCACATTTTCCTCTATATTAAAGCAGTAGCCAGACATTTCGTCTCCTCTCCCTGGGTTTAGGCATTTTTGTTACCTCCAGGCCCCTTCAACCTACTCAGTGAAGGGTTTAGGCATTTTTGTTACCTCCAGGCCCCTTCAACCTACTCAGTGAAATTGGATATCTCTCTCACACAATAAACAAAAAGTTAACTTAAAATAGATGATAGTCGTAAATGTCAGAGCTGAGCTATAAAACGCTTAGAAAAAAATATAGGAGTAAATCTTTATGACTTGAATTAAGCAGAGCCTTCCCAGATATGACTTCAAAAGCATGGAGACAAAAAAAATTGGATTTCATCAAAATTAAAAATGTGTGCTTCAAATGATACAATCATTTGTGTGCTTCAAATGATACAAAAATGTGTGCTTCAAATGATACAAAAATGTGTGCTTCAAATGATACAATCATTTGAAGAGAGTGCAAAGACAACCCACAGAATAAAATAAAATATTAACACACTATACAACCCAATCCCAGCTACTCGGGAGGCTGAGGCAAGAGAATTGCTGGAACCCAGGAGGCAGAAGTTGCAGTGAGCCGAGATTGTGCCATTGCACTCCAGCCTGGGCAACAGAGCAAAAACTCCATCTCAAAAATAAATAAATAAATAAATAATCCTCTCGCACACAGAGACCAAAAATAAAAATCGTTCAGTGATGCTTTTTGCCTGTGTGTTAAGTTTCAGCTTCAGTAGTGTGACACACATAACTGTTGTAAACTGTTCTGTCTTGTTCTCCAGCTTTATCTCTTACCACACGTTTTTATCATACCCATCTCAGACAATTGAAGTTTTTCTTTTCCTTGAAAATCCAAGCTGAGAGGTTATAATAAATACAATGGAGCATATTTATTTGTATTTTAAACTGGTCAGTCCAATTGTCACTGTAGATGGAATCTTAGAGAAAAAACTATGAAAGATTTTACAATGTAAAAAGTGGTTACTCATCTAGTGTACTCTTCTGATTTTTCTTAGTTTCTTATTGTCTTTGAGCTTAATATAATTTATTATGTAAATTATATTGAACTGAAAATCATGCAAGTGATTTTGCCCATGGAAATGCAAATTAATTGTCTCAAATAAACATGTATTTGATTATTCTATTGTGGATGTTGACTTGTTTTCATCCCTATGTAAATTCATTGCAAGGTTTTCTAATCGCCTATATTTATGTATGTTTTTAAATTCTCCTTTGGATTGGTTACACCACCCTGTGGATTCTCTCCTTAATTAACTAAAGAAATCTTTGGCATGTGTTTATTTTATATGTATATAAACCTCATCATTTTATTTATTTATTTTTAAATGATTTCTTAACAGAAATTAAGCTAAAATAAAGAAGACAAATTAGTGGACTACAGGAATGGTCTACTTGCATCTGCACCAGAGAGTGACAGTAAAGATGGAGAAAAGTAAATCAAATGAATAAAAGTTCTTCAAAAGGATAAATTAAAAGCACAAAAATTGAATGTTGGGATGAGGAAGAGGGAAGAATTTAGGAGTTCATTGTTTCTGGGGGAACTAAAAAGGCCAGTTGTACCATTCATCAAGATAAGTAATAAAGGAGAATAAACAAATTGGTGGGTAAATAAACATTAATATTATGTACTGTTACTGAGAAATGAGTGGGTTTGCCTCTTGACATACATACAAGCCATTATCATGGCACCTTTTGAGAAAAGCAAAGCTTGATTGCAAGTAGAGTAGCAAGGAGACAGAAGAAATGAATAATGAGGTATGATCTGATTGGATCTTGCAATGAGGTGATACTGGGAGGCATGATCTGATTGGATGCTGCCATGGGGTGATACAAGGGCTTAATCTGATTGGATCCTGAATTCCACCATGTGATGTCCCTTCTTTATTCAGTACCTACTTTTTAGTCTGAGCACTTGGGTGCCACCTGTGGTCGCGTGCCCGGTTTATCCGTGCATGTTCAGGTTAAGTGACCTTTAGCTCAGGAGGCTATGGCAGTTGAAAAACAGCTCACAACTTTGACACATAAAAGTTGAACCAGGCTAGTCTGCTGAGGTTATAACGTCTTGTTTTTGTTTTACCTGTGAGTTACTCACATGGACTCTGGAGCCCAAAAGAGGTCAGATCTATAGTTAATGTTAGGGCTTTGTCAGCTAGGAAGGTGGATGGGATTATCTAGAAAGGAAAGGGGACTTCCAGAAAATGAGATAATAAGAAACCAACAAAAAGCTATATTTAAGTGACCTGTTTGATTTTCTTCAAATTGACTAGAATGTAAATACACGCACAGCAAAATTCATGTTTTATTCATTGGTATTACTCCAGAGCCCTGCAAATGCTTGCTACTTCATTATAGTTAATAATGCTACCTATCACTAATTGATGATCTATTGTGTCTCAGGGACTGTCCTAAGTGCTCTGCATATACTTACATATTTAGTCTTCACAATAACTCTACGCAGTAGGTATTTTACAGATAAGGAAACTGAGGCCCAAAAGAGGCTAAGTAATTTCCACAAATCATACAGATGGTAAGTAAATGAGCTAGGATTTGAATCTTGGCAAAACTGGTTCCAGAGTCTATCGTCTTAAATACTACGCAACACAACATATATAATTTAATATGCGTCTGCTGAAAAGAAAGAACAAAATAAATTTTAAAGAAGGAAGGAAGAAAGAAAATAGAAAATATCGAAAGAAAGATGGGGCCAGGCACAGTGGCTCACAACTGTAATCCCAGCACTTTCGAAACTGAGGTGGGCAGATCACTTGAGTCCAGGAATTTGAGACCAGCCTGGGCAACACAGTGAAATCTCGTCGTTACAAAATAAATAGAAATTAGTGTGGCATGATGGTGTGTGCCTTTATTCTCAGCTACTTGAGAGGCTGAAGTGGAAGGATTGCTTGTGCCTGAGAGTTTGTGGCTAAAGTGAACTGAGATCACACCACCACATGCCAGCCACAGCATCAGAGTGAGACCATCTCGGGAAAGAAAGAAAGAATGAAAGAAAGGAAGGAAGGAAGGAAGAAAGGAAGGAAGGAAGGAAGGAAGGAGGAAGGGAGGGAGGAAGGAAGGAAGGAAAGAAAGAAAAGAAAGAGAGAGAGAAAGGAAGAAAGAGGAAAGAAGAAATGAAGGAAGGAAGGAGGGAAAGAGGGAAGGAAGGAAAAAAGAAGGAAAAATGAGAGGAAAGTAGGGAAAACAAGACGGAAAGAAGGATAGAAAAAAGAGAGAGGGAGGAAGGAGAAAAAAACATACGTTAATTGGGTCCATGTTTGATGATCAGAAGCATCTGAAAACAAAGTTGGTAGCTTGTTTCTACTACATCCCTAAACCTCTGGAACAAGAAATCTTTCTCACTGAAATTTGTTTTTCTTTGGTTTTACTGAATTTCCTCCTCTAATCAGAGGTTAACAATTTGTCTTTCAGAAAATCCAGTTAAGCCTATCCTGAATTCTCAAGCATAAACTACCCTGAGTCTTAATCTCGGCCTTGCAATATCTACTTTTTTCTTTTCCTTTGTTCCCATCAGCTCCCAACTGGTAGTAATGAATTAAGGAGGGTTTCCTATGAGAGGAGGGGAAACACTTCTGACCACAGGAATCATCTAATACTGCTTTCAAACAAGTTGTACTGATAAAATATACCAGACATTTTTTCCAGGAAGTCTACCTCCTGTGAACATATTAGAGATTTCCTGAAAGAAAATATATTAGAGTGTATTAGAGATTTACTCACAGAAAATCTACATCCTGAGTTTATATGTATATCTTTTTATCCCTATTTGGCTGTCAGAATGTTCTGTGACCCTTGTCATGGTCCTGTTTGCTTTCCTGAAACCTCTTTCCTATCAAATGTTAATGTCCACTTACTGCAATTAGGAAACCTTGACACCTCAACCTGTGCACTAAACAATATTTCTGGTGTATACTGAGTGTTTAACATATTGTTATAGTAACAGGCTGGATTCCTTGATACCACCCCAAGTCTAGAACTGCAGCAGTGGGTTCTGAGCCTAGAACTGCAAGTACGCTGAGTACTCAGGGACTTGGGGCTGTTAGCAAATCTGTGCCTTCATTACCTTCAAACCTGTCCTACTGGATGCATCACATCACCCCACCAACCTCTGAATCCCACATGCTTGGTTCCCTTTTAACACTAATAGTATTCCACTGTTTTGGGAATACTTTTTCAATCCATTCAATACATTTTTTTTAATTTTTTTTTTTATGGTATTTTAGGTTTTTGGGGTACATGTGAAGAACATGCAAGATTGTTGCATAGGTACACACATGGCAGTCTGATTTGTTGCCTTCCTCCCCATCACCTATATCTAGCATTTCTCCCCATGCTATCTCTCCCCAACTCCCCATCCCCCGCTGTCCCTCCCCACTCCCCCTCAGTAGACCCCAGTGTGTAGTGCTTCCCTCCATGTGTCCATGTGTTCTCATTGTTCAACACCCGCCTATGAGTGAGAACATGCGGTGTTTGATTTTGTGTTCTTGTGTCAGTTTGCTGAGAATGATGGTTTCCAGGTTCATTCATGTCCCTACAAAGGACACAAACTCATCATTTTTGATGACTGCATAATATTCCATGGTGTATATGTGCCACATTTTCCCTGTGCAATCTATCATCAATGGGCATTTGGGTTGGTTCCAGGTCTTTGCTATTGTAAACTGTGCTGCAATGAACATTCGTGTGCATGTGTCCTTATAGTAGAATGATTTATAATCCTTTGGATATATACCCAGTAATGGGATTGCTAGGTCAAATGCAATTTCTATTTCTAGGTCCTTGAGGAATCACCATACTCCATTCAATACTTGATGAACAGTTCGGTTAATTTCATTTTTTAATACGAGTAAAACTGCTATGAACATTTGTGTACAAATCTTCACATGGATATGATTTCATTTCTCTTGTGCAGTTTCCTATGAGTGGATTTGATGGATCATATGGTAAATTTATATCTAACTTTTTGAGATCCCTTGAATTATTGCCAAGTACCTTCATTTCTTCTCAACCGTCAGAATGCCCAGTCTCCCTGTTCAAGACGAGAAATTAGAGAGAAAATAAAAACTGCCTTGGTTAGCAAACAAACAACAACAACAAAACAAATACAAAAACAAAAAAAACAAAAAATCTCCGCACACCAAGAAACAGCCTTTTATTCTGTTTTTTGGTTTTTGTTTTCTTTTTTGTTTTGAGACTGGTTATTGCTCTGTCACAGAGGCTGGAGTGCAGTAGCAGGATCACGGTTCACTGCAGCCTCAACCTTCCAGGCTCAAGTGTTCCTCCCACCTGTCAGCCTTCCAAGTAGCTGGGACTACGGGCACATACCTGGCTATTTTTTTTTTTTTTTTTTTGAGACAGGCTCACTCTATGTTGCCCAGCTTGACCTCAAAATTCTGGATTCAAGCTATCCTTCCACCTCAGCCTCCCAAAATGCTGGGATTATTAGCAAGCCACCATGCCCACCCAACATCCTCTTTTTAACTGAGCCTTCTGGCCTGAGCCTTCTGGCCCCGGAAATGAAGTTCTATGCTGAGAAGACTATGGAGCCTGTAAGTTACTTCCATTTATATTAGCTCTTAGAAAATGGCCTGAGAAGGGACTCTGGGTTGGCTTCTCCATCACTTCTCCAATACTTCTAACCCTCTGGGTGTCAATCCTACCATTTTGTATTCCAAGGGACTTAAATGTGGGCTGAGCCAGTGGCAGGTTGGTATTCATACTGGACAGTTTGGGTGGGGCCAGGAGAACCTCAGAGCATAAGCAGGCTTTGACCCGCAGCATCATCCATGGGCAATATGGAGGCAGCCATACCTAAAACCCTTGTGAAGAAAGCCACACAAGGCGTACTCTGCAATACACTTTGCAGGGCTTCTTAAGCCTGCGGACATGAGGTATTCGCTGAAATAGTGACACACGTCTCCACTTCTTATTATGAGATTTCAGTGACCTTCCATTTGCCTGGGGACTGTTCAGAGAAACCTCTTTATACTCAACACAGTTATCTCCCTATTGCCCAATCCTTTGTCCTGACTTTTATCTGGACACCCCAGTCCCTTCTTTCTCTGTACCTCCCTCCCCAATCCACCTTCTAAGCCAGGTGATACTCATCTAATCAGTCTCCTTAGGGAGGAACTTTGACATTCTTTTCTTAGAGTTTTTGTGCTATTGAAACCCTATAGTTAGAGTTCTGAGGCTCTATAAGCTTTATGTGTATTCATAGATCTAAAGAAAAATAAAGATTTATTGTCTTCTAGGTCAGAATTACAGATACACACACACACGGCTTTATACATACATATATGTAATTTTAAACTGATAAATTTTAATGATCGTCTTGCAAAACATGCCACTATGCAAAGGGGTTATCTTTTACTCACTTGTATAACTTTATTTTTTAAATTTAGATATTTAAATTAATATGTTTATATGGAGTACAGGTGTATTAGCAGTGTGATTACACTCTGATATGATTGGAAAGCTACAGTACACTGCAGACAGTTTACAAGGGTCTTCTCTGGCCTTCGGGTGTTCTCAAAGGCCTCCGGATTTGCAGTTCATCAGGTAAGATGAACAGCTTCGCACTGCCGCCTTCAAAAACTATCTTGATCTCCCTTACCACCCGATGGGCATTGGTGACCACACACCTATGGAATCCGGTGGCTGTCCCGCGGTGCGGACAATTTGACCCTCCTCCTCCCCTGGTCCCGCCCCTTCCCCCCTGAGTCTTTCGGGTTGGGTGGAGGACGCGGCTGCTGCCTCTCGGCTCTGATCCACGCCGCAGATTCCAGGTTAGTGAGCAAATTCATTTTCTGGCCAGCCACCACTGTCCCTACTTGTCAGCAGAGTTTGACCCGCCCTGTAGGTCGGGTTGGGGTTTCACGGGTGGGAGAAGAGTAAGGGAGTCTTCTGCAGTTTTGAGTTGACTCAAGTTTGGGAAGGCAGCACAGAAGAGGCACCTTTGCAGCTGGGAATAGGCCGTGCAAAGGGTACTGAGAGTTAAACCTCGATTCTAGAAGCTAAAGTTGTGTAGGGGAGGCAGCTCTGGAAACTTCGCGTTGGGGAGTCGCGGCAAACCGTGTGTCAGGCGTGGATTCGGAGTCAGCATCCCTTCCCCCCATCCCCTCCCCCACCTCCTGCCCGGCCACTCCAGGAAGTGAGCACCATTTATCACCATTTATCCTCCATCCCAGGCGGCCCCTGGGAGGAGTCTCCCAGAGGGAGTTGGGAGATGAGCCTTCCGCAGTCTCTAGACCTGTGGGTCAGTCTGTTCAAAGGCCAAAGGCTGGCGGAGGAGGGAGTCCCTGCCTTTCTCGCACCGGAGCGGAGACGTGAGTGGTTGAGTTTAGATAAAAGACGAGTGAGCGCGCTCTGTTCCTTAAAATTAGTTTAAGACGCCTTGGATTGCTCTGAAGAACTTTGACCACCTGATATTGCTTACATCTGGAATTTGTCTGGCTTCTCGTTCCCCAGGTGTGCCAGTCGGAGAGGGATGTCTACCGTTCTGTTGACTGGCTCTTACTGTCACTTCTGGCAGAGGTGACAGAGCAGTGAAAGAGATAGGTCTCTTCCCTTTCGGAACTCATTATATAGATAATTTTATTTTTATTTATTTTTCTTCCTCACTGCAAGTGAGCCCACTGAAGTTAGAGACATTTTATTTAATCATTCAACAGAGACAGAAATGTGTGATTAGGAGCACAGATGCCGCAGCCAGACTGATGTGTTCAAATCCTGACTCTGACAGACACTGGCTGTGTGCCCAAAGACTGTTAACCTGACTTCTTTGAGCTTTGGTTTTTTCCATCTATAAAGCAGACGGAGTAATGTGTATATCCTAGAGTTTTGGTGAGGATTCAGTGAGACAGATTTAAACACGTAGAAGGCTGCCTGACAATGTTGAAATTATGGTCATTATTACTGGCAAACTCCATGCCTAGCTTTAAAAAAAATGCCCAATCAAAACAATTTTTAAATTATAGGTTTCTGAAATGCAGGGAGTAGAAATGCTTTTGAAGTGGAAATTAAATTTTTTTTGATACCATATTCCAATTCAAATATTTTTTGAGTCCTATCTGTTAGATAATCAATTCCAGATAATAGGTTAAATATAACCCTACATAAAGATTTTAAAAAATGTTATTCCTAAAGTGCAAGAACTCATGCCCAACTCACTTATAAATGCAATTGCCACCTATTTTATTCCACTTTCACTAGAGCTCCCCGCTGGTGGACAGGCCTGCCCTGTCATTCTGAACTCTGAACCTCCAGCCTACACAAGCCCTGGTATCCCCTGCTCAGTCACTGATTTTTGAAAGCCATTTTGATATCGATGTGAGCTTCCACTCTAGCAGATGCTTCATATCTAAATAGAAAGCCATTCTCTGTCCCCCTCCCTCTTCTAGCTGTTTTGAACCCTAAATTGTATCCGCTTTTGGGAAAGAGGGTCCTTTCTCTAGAGCAGTGCTTCTGAAGCCTTAATGTTCATAAGAAGCACCTAGAGAACTTATTAAAGTGCAGATTTTGAATCATTCCAGGAAAGACTGAGATTCTTCGTAAAGAACCCCAAGTGGTTTCAGTGTTGCAAGTTAGCAGACCTTCTTTTCTGGCATCTGGTTCTGATTTAATTGGTCCCACCTGGTCGTGAATTTGGGCTCTTTCTGCTGCTAATTTGATCCACTGGGCTCTGGAACTGCAGGCTCTCCTGGTCTGCACTCCTCACAGTCAGAATGCCTTCTCTCATAGCTCTGGAGACTTGGTCTTAGTTGGAAACTGGCAGCCTTCCATATCTCCCTTGGGCTGCACTCAGCTGCAGTGGGCAGTAAGGGCTGCTGGTGTGTGGGCAAGGGTCACTCAGATCTAATCTAAATGTATGCTTCCCTCCTTCAGGATTCTTTCCCAAGCCTCAACTTTCACAAGAGACCTCAGCTCTCACATCTTTTTTCTGCTCGAGAATTTTTCTCTAAAGCAGAGTAACATTATGAGATGAATATCTAAAGCAGCGTATTACATAGAAAAAAAAAGACATATAATCAAATAGAAATAGAATGAAGCCACATAGGTAATTTTACATATTCAAGTAGCCTCATTAAAAATAAGCACTCAAAATTCATTTTAATATATTTTATTTAATCCAACAGATGCAAAATCCTGTTAGGATATGATATGATCAATATAAAAAAATTATTAATAAGATACTTTAATTTTTTTAAACTAAATCTTCAAAATCTGATGTGTATTATGTACTTAAAACATCTCATTTTGAGTAGTTATACTTCAAATGCTCAGTAGCCACATGTGGCTCCATGTTTGACAGCACAGTTCCATTATGCTTTGAAGATAAGAAACCAAGCCTTTAATTTTTCTTGTATTTTTTTGTTCCTGTCAGGTTTATTGAGTTATAATTTATATCTAGTAAGTAATAAATTTTAAGCATAACATACAATTCTGTGAGTTTTCAGTTGTAGTCAGTTGTGTAACCACCACCATGATTATGATATATAAAAGGTATTTCCATCATCCTTCAAATTTCCTTATGCCCTTTGCAGTTCATCTTCTCCCACTCCTGGGCCCTGGCTTCCACTGATGTGCTTTCAAAAACTATAGCTTTCTCTTTATTTCATATAAACAGCATCATACAATAACTTAAATTTGATGTCTGGGTTCTTCAACTTTGGATAATGCTTTTGAGATTTATCTTGTTGTATGTATTAGCAGTTTGTTTCGTAAAAAGCCATTGTATGGATATAGCACAGTTTGTTCATCTACCAGTTAGTGATCTCATGGATTCTTTCCAGTTTGGAGCTATTACTGCATTCCATTTATGAGGCAGTAATTCTTCTTCAAGAGAATTGGGTGTACTAAATACAGTTTTGCCTGAAATTAAAGTGTGCATGTGTTTGTTGGGGAAGATGGATTGGAATTGGACTTTCAATTAAAATATATCAAGCTGAGCATGGCAGCTTATACCTATAATCCCAGCATTTTGGGAGGCTGAGGCGGGCAGATCACGAGGGCAAAATATCAAGACCATCTTGGCCAACATGGTGAAACCCTGTCTCTACTAAAAATACAAAAATTAGCTGGGTGTGGTGGCACGCACCTGTAGTCCCAGCTACTCGGAAGGCTGAGGCAGGAACATCACTTGAACCTGAGAGGCAGAGATTGCAGTGAACCAAGATCACGCCACTGAACTCCAGCCTAGCGACAGAGCGAGACTTGGTCTGAAAAATAATAATAGTAATATAATATCAACACAATCATTTTTTAACAGTAACAGTTTCATAAGATAGCACATTTATTTCTATACTCTAGTGCCACCATCAAGGACAACTGTAAGCTCAGCAGTAAGTTGTAATATTCAATCCATTACAAAGTTAATTGCTCATTTCCTGTGTTAGTTGCAGTGCTAAGGTCGAGAGCACCTGGAAGATAAATGAGACTGGGCCTCTGCCCTCATAATGCTTTGTCAAAAGCAATAGAGCCTTATAGTGCAGTGTGCTAAGTGAGATGATGTGGGTATGGTAGGCTATATTAACAAAGGAAATAATAATGCAGTTCCCATAGATGTGATTAATTCAGTTAAAAGTCTCAGATGATAGGTAAATACATCTGTCATATGAATTAGTACTGCCAGTTAGATGTACAGAGTTCATTAATTTGTTAAAAATTATATTTTACACGCTTTTTGGAGATGAGGAATATAAAGGAGTAATAAGAGCTCCAGCTCTGTAGCCTGCGGATCTGCATTCAAAACCGGCCCCACCACTTGAAGGATCTACTAAATCTCAGTTTACACAACTATGAAATGAGATTTAAGGGACATTCATAATGTTGTTATATGGAATTGTTGAGTTATTGCATACAAAATAGTTAAATTTTTGCTGAGTACATAATGGTCTGTAAATATTTGCTGTGAGCATTGCTGCTGCTAAGCATGGCAAAACCGAAGACCCAGGCCAGTACTTGCAGGAGCACCATAGAACACTAGATGGCAGCACCGAGGACCTGTTTTCAGCTCACTAGATCCTCCAGCCGGGCCACTAAGAGGCTTATGCTTCTGTCTCATGACCTTTTCTTGCCCTTATCTGAGACACTTTCTCAGGCCCTTTCTTCTAGAGGGAGTGTTGTTATTAGGAGGCAATTTGATATACTTTTTAAATCTATCAGGCCCTCAAGATGGGGGTAAATTGGTACAATTTACAGGACCTATGTTTAGGCCCACACAGACCATGTTTTTTACATCAATATACATTTGTTTTTGCTGGGAAACCAGCCAGAGACAAATTAGAGAATTCCACCTGCTCCCTACCTACTGTGGCCTGTCCAGTACAACAGGGTCACACATGGGACCATGGCCAGAGCACCTTCAAATAGTCAGTGTTACCTGGCTTTTCTTTGGTGTCCCAAACACAACTCCAGGTAGGCAAGCAGAACAAATGTCCCCCAATGAAAATAACTCAATGCTGGAAACCATTTTTAAAAATTTCTAAAGAGTATTTTCGGTGTGATTTTGAACAATGGTAATGTAATTTATCAACAGAACTCTTCCAAGAAAAATGAATAGAGACTAAAGAGAGTATTTCTCAATGAAGAGATAAGGCCTCGACTGCTTACCGGCCACCTCTCCTTACATATGAGCCCCCTTGGGATCCTGCCGAAGTTTAAGACAGGCCCTGGCAAAATCCCATCATTAAGTAGGATCTCTCCTATTTCCATACTTCCAAAACACTTGGTCCGTGCCTGACCTTTACAGCCTTTACGACTGGCTGTCTTTGGTTAAGGTTATGAGTTTGAGGACAAAGCTTTGAACTGGGACCCTGGAAAGGTTAGGTTATGCCAATTCTACAACTTACAAGATGCATAATTTTGTAAAGTCACTTAATGTTTCTTCTTATTGAAGAATTGAGAATACTCTTGTTTATACAGAGTTGTCCCATGAAGGATAGAGAAAGCAGGAGAATGTGATTTCTAAATCACAGCTGGTGACAGAATCATTAGTTGTAAAAATATTACCACCCCCCAGGCTGGGCACAGTGGCTCATGCCTGTAATCCCAGCACTTTGGGAGGACGAAGTGGGTGGATCACTTGAGGTCAGAAGTTCGAGACCACCACGGCCAACATGGTGAAACCCTGTTTCTACCTAAAATGCAAACATTAGCTGGGTGTGGTGGCACTTGTCTGTAATCCCAGCTACTCTGGAGGCTGAGGCATGAGAATCGCTTGAACCTGGGAGGCGGAGTTTGCAGTGAGCCAAGATCACACCACTGCCCTCCAGCCTGGGCAATAGCAAGACTCAGTCTCAACAACAACAAAAAATCACCTCTCCTTATTGTGGCCATTGCTGTTTCTTTGTTTTTTGTTTTTTTCTGAGACGGGGAGCCTCTTGGGTGAGAGGGCTCTATGTGGAGCAGGGCTGTTAAGAGGTAGAAGTGTCTGCACAGTTTTGGAGATCAGATACCAGAGAGTAATACCAGAGTGATGGCAAAGAGGTGAAAGAGCTCATGAGAAAAGTCACAGGTAATCATTGTTGAGGATGAGGGGGTTCTGACCTTTCATTCATCAAAAGGTGAGGACCTATATGTCAGGCTCTGTGCTAGCTGCCAAGGATGCAACCATGAACAAAAACAGTCTCTGATCTCATGGAGCTTACATTTCATTGAGAGGATTCAGGAAGTAAAGATCTATGTCAGGTGGTGTAAGAAGTAAAATAACGAGGCGAGTATGTGGAGAGTGACTGTATGGTAGCTATGCTTTAAGTAGACTAGTCAGAGCAGACCCTTCCGATAAGGGAATAGTTAAGAAGCTAGTAAGTCATGCAGATAGCAGAGTAAAGGGTCATCCTTACATCATGAACAGCAAAGGCAAAAATTCTGAGGCAGCAGTGTGTTTGGGGCACTTTTAACATTGAGGAGATGTTTTGGGTGAGAAAAGGTCACACAGGCCAGGAGTGGTGGCTCATGCCTGTAATCCCAGCACTTTGAGAGGCCAAAGCAGGCAGATCGCTTAAGGTCAGGAGTTTAAGACCAGTCTGGCTAACATGGTGAAACTCTGTCTCTACTAAAAATACAAAAATTAGCTGGGTGTGGTAGCGTGCGCCTGTAATTCCAGCTACTCGGGAGGCTGTGGCAGAATTGCTTGAACTCTGGAGGCAGAGGTTGTAGTGAGCTGAGCTCACACCACTGCATTCCAGCCTAGGTGACTGAGTGAGTCTCCTTCTCAAATAAAAGAAAAAAGAAAAGGTCACACAGACAGTGACTTACACAGGCCCCTCCTTCCCAGGACTTCAGTTTGTCACTCCATTCAATAGGAGCGAGAGGTAATCATAAGCACGGCTCTAACACGGGAAGAAATTGGTGTCTTGTGTGAGCTAGGATAAAGAATGTGTTGGCAATTAGAATGAGAAGCCCTTGTTACCCCAGGTGTCTGACCTCTTTATCCAGGACTGGGCAGTCAGTATCCCTTTTTTCTCCCTGTGCTTTCTTAGCATGACCCTTTTTTGTTTGCTTTTCTACCTAGGATTCTACAAACAGAAGACATCTTAGAAATTAGGGCTGGGCAGGCAGGAGCCAGGAAAGTAGCCACAATGACTTCAACAGTACTGGTGGACATACAAGAAGAGGTGACCTGCCCCATCTGCCTGGAGCTCCTGACAGAACCCCTGAGCTTAGACTGTGGCCACAGCTTCTGCCAAGCCTGCATCACACCGAATCGCAGGGAATCAGTGATTGGTCAAGAAGGGGAAAGAAGCTGCCCTGTGTGCCAGACCAGCTACCAGCTTGGGAACCTGCGGCCTAATCGACATCTGGCCAACATAGCGGGGAGGCTCAGAGAGGTGGTGTTGGGTGCTGGGAAGCAGCTGAAAGCAGTTCTTTGTGCAGACCATGGAGAAAAGCTGCAGCTCTTCTGTAAGGATGATGGGAAGGTCATTTGTTGGCTTTGTGAACGGTCTGAGGAGCACCGTGGTCACCACACGTTCCTCATGGAGGAGGTTGCCCAGGAGTACCAGGTGGGAGCCCAGGGTGGAGGGGAGATGGAGAAACAGGTTCTTTGGTAGATTTTAACATTTTGTCATTCTCTGATCTAATTTCTTTATAGTCCTTTCATTTACCTAGAGAAGGAACCTGGAAGCTCCCTCCCTGATTAAGAGTAGAGACTTTATCTCTTACTTGCTATACCAGACTGAGTAGACAGAGCTGCTGGGGGAAAAAGGGGTACTTGGTTGATTGAGTATGGAGATACGTTGGTAGTGAAGGTAAAGGAATTTATTTACTTATGTATTTATTTTGAGACGGAGTCTCGCTCTGTCGCCCAGGCTGGAGTGCAGTGGCGCAATCTTGGCTCATTGCAACCTCTGCCTCCCAGGTTCAAGCAGTTCTCGTGCCCAGCTTCCCGAGTATCTGGGACTACAGGTGTGTACCACTGTGCCCAGCAAATTGTGTGTGTGTGTGTTTAGTAGAGGTGGGGTTTTGCCATGTTACCGAGGCTAGTCCCAAACTTCTGAGCTCAGGCAATCTACCCACCTCAGTCTCCCAAAGTGCTGGGATTATAGGCATGAGCCACAGGTGTTTTGTGGTCAGGCACCTTCCCAAGGAGGATGGAGAATCAGCCTATTCCGGTTGGTTTTCATCCCCTTATATAAAAGATATGTTGGCCTTCTCTCAAGTTTTCATCCTAGGTTAGGAAAGGCTTCTTTTGAGGTTAGCAGAATCTCTGTCCTGTTCATTCCATGTCGGGGTACTGAGTCAACTGAAGGCTTGATCCTGCTTAACGTGATTTGTTTCTTCCAGGAGAAGTTTCAGGAGTCTCTAAAGAAGCTGAAGAAAGAGCAGCAAGAAGCTGAGAAGCTAACAGCTTTTATCAGAGAGAAGAGGACGACTTGGAAGGCAAGGGGGACTTTTTCTGAGGATGTCCTGGGGCAGGAATAGGGCAGGTCATAGGAGCTGAAGGCAGAGGAGCCCTGGTCCTGCCTGTCCTCTGATACCATGACTAGAAGAGCTTTCCTTTGCCTGATTTTCCACTGTATTCCTTCCAAACAGCGGGAGGAGACGGGAGCTAAATAGCAAACATATCAAAACCAAACTGAGACAATCACATAGCAGAGGACCCGTGGTTAGGGGTTGCCCAATTCATAATTCTGGATCTTGCTCTACAGTTTCAGTCTCTTTGGCTTCCTGGGAATGACAGGTTAGTCACAGGCCAGTGATTTCTTCCTCAGTACTCAAAATTGGTGAGGGAGGCTTCCTGGAATCTAAACCTCACCCAGGAATCACAGTTGATATCTAGAAGGCCTAGATAAAGCATCCTGGGGGTAATGGTCTGGGTAGAGCTGAAGGGAGAAAAGAAGGAAAAAACAGCCTACATAGGCTTTTCCCTGCAGCATTTACCCTCCCTCTCCCAGGCAGCCTGGCCCAGGAAAGCAGTCTCAAGCGCAACTCCCCCACTTTTTATAGGGGAGACCCTCAGGGCAACAGACTAGCAGC
This sequence comes from Aotus nancymaae, assembly GCF_030222135.1. Lineage (NCBI taxonomy): Eukaryota > Metazoa > Chordata > Mammalia > Primates > Aotidae > Aotus > Aotus nancymaae. Next base: position 54,191,063 of record NW_026988473.1, on the reverse strand, counting down.
CTCTTTTTCTTCCCTGTTCCTAAGAATCAGATGGAGCCTGAGAGATACCGGATCCAGACAGAGTTTAATCAGCTGCGAAACATCCTAGACAGAGCAGAGCAGCGGGAGCTGAAAAAGCTGGAGGAGGAAGAGAAGAAGGGGCTGCGTATTATAGAAGAGGCTGAGAATGACCTGGTCCACCAGAGCCAGTCGCTGAGAGAGCTTATCTCCGATCTGGAGCGTCGATGTCAGGGGTCAACAATGGAGCTGCTGCAGGTAAGGCTTGTGAAGGAGCCCAGATCAGACACTCAAGGAAAAGAGAAACTAACTTTTCTTCCTTTCTGGGGCATCAGACTACCATCACTGTGGGGACAAGAAAAAACATTCCTTTGGCACTATAGTGCCTATTTCCTATTAAACTATTTAGAGGTATAGAGCAAAGCATAAGATAATTTGGAGTACAAATGCAAGGGAAAATCCCCACTCCTTTTTTTTTTTTTTTTTTTTTTTGAGATGGAGTCTTGTTTGCTGGAGTGCAATGGCACAATCTCAGCTCACTGCAACCTCTATCTCCTGAGTTCAAGTGATTCTCTTGCCTCAGCCTCCCAAGTAGCCGGGATTACAGCCACCCGCCACCACGCCCAGCTAATTTTTGTATTTGTAGTAGAGACAGGGTTTCACCATGTTGTCCAGGCTGGCCTTGAACTTCTGACCTTAACTGATCTACTCACCTCGGCCTCCTAAAGTGCTAGGATTACAGGCATGAGCCACCGCGCCCAGCCTCCCATGTTTATTTATAAAGGGTGGTCTGAAAGTTTATTGATGCTGTGGAGAAGATCTGTTGCATCCAGTGATGCTCTTTATGTTCTTTCTTTCTGAGTCTTGGCACAATTTACATTTCTGGCTGGATAATTCTTTGCTGCCAGGCGGTCTCCTGTACACTGTCGAAAACTTAGCAGCACCTCAGGCCTCTGCCCACTAGATGTCAGCAGCACCACCCCAGATATGACAGCCCCAGATTTCTTCAGGCATTGCCATGATAGCTCCAGGGAGAACACAGTGTTCTCCCAGTTGAGAACCACTGTTTTTTAGGCACCTCTTGTCTCTGATGCTGTATTGGGAATTTGTCAAGTGCTTCTTACCCAGCTTAGTTACAGGCAAACTTATGCTAAGCTAAATTCTTAGACATGATGTATTAGCAGCCTTTCTTTGTCTTCACTCTCTTCTACAGAGCGAAATCATTTAAGGTACTGCAGTAATAGATATTTGAACAAGTGTTTGAGGTCTGGGCTCTGGTCTATATGTATGTAGGTTGAAGATTACAAGGTATCAAGCCTAGAGAGATTGGATCGAGGGACTTGAACTGAGGTTGAAGTTCTAGCAGCTGTTTTCTGCATAGAATGAATAGTATGGCTGTGAATTTGAGGCATGATGTACCTTGTGATAGAGTGTAAGATATTCTTTGTTTTATTTGCCTTTGTGCTTTCCTCTTGCTCTTTCTTTGTTGGTGGAATAATTATTTATTTACATATCTTGGGCCCTAGTATTAGAGCCATATGGTAGATACTTTCTACCTATTAGAGCTTTTTCTCATTCACTGCTTCCTGCTTTGCATCTTCATTTTATTCTTGCCTTTTTGTCCTCCTCATTGATATTGTTACCTGATACTTTTCTCCTTCACTCTTTTGTTCTGGCTCCTCAACACTCCTCAAACTGTGAATATTTTTTAGGCTGGGTGCAGTGGCTCATCTCTGTAATCCCAACACTTTGGGAGGCTGGGGCAGGTGGATCACAAAGTCAGAAGATCGAGATCACCCTGGCCAACACTCTGAAACCCTGTCTCTACTAAAAATACAAAAATAATTAGCCAGACGTGGTCATGTATGCCTATAATCCCAGCTACTCAGGAGCTTGAGGCAGGAGAATCTCTTGAACCCGGGAGGCAGAGGTTGCAGTGAGCCGAGATCACCCCACTGCACTTCAGCCTGGGTGACAGAGTGAGACTCTGTCTCAATTTAAAAAAAAAAAAAATTAATGCAAATGAATCATCAATTCATGTTGCTAGTTTAGATACTTCCACATTCATTAGTATGACTGCCCAATAGGCATTTAAACATGAGTCTTTTCTAACAATAAATTTCCTAGAATTTTCCCATCACAGACATTCTTCCTTCTCTTTTCTGTATCTGTGTATCTTGTTGCCCATTAAGGTTTTATAGCCAAGATAAAAGCTTCAACATGTGGACACTAACATAAAGCCAAAATAAGAGAAGTTGCCATGAAATGACACATTGATTTCCTCATTTCAGTTCCTCAGTATAGCCGTAATGTTAGACTGATAGAGTCCTGGATGATTACTGCAGATTGACACACACGGCACCTGGGCCATGCTCTATGTTCAAGCCAGTTTGAGTTGTGTCTCTATGAAATGCCACCATAATACAGCCCTACCACAGATAAAATAGTTAATCCTGTGTTATATGGACCAAAATTGGGCTTTTCTTTGGGGTCATGGAGATGTATGGAGCAGGAGATAAAAGGACCAAATGGAAGGGAATAGGCCAATTCCATTGAAATGAGACTGGCAGTGGCAGTGATAAAGGTGAACAGCTGGTGGCTAAATGAAATTAAGGGTGTGAAGTGGACTGACTTGGGCAAAGATAGGATGCCAGGGTAAATATGTGCTAGTTACTACCTATTTTATTTAAATTTGGTGACTAAGTGTTACTAGTATGATTCAGTAGGATAGAAGGGAGACAAGAGTTTCAGGAATGATTTTCTTTTAAACATCTTGCATTTGAGGTGCCTGTGACTCATTTGCTGGTCTAGATATTCATCAAAATCATAAGAAAAGAGAGCTGAGCAGAAGTACAGGTTTGAGAATCATCATTGTGTATGTGTTAAAATGAAGGAAATGGATGAAGTCAGCAAAGGTAGGGTAGAGGGTTAGAGAAGGTGAAGTTTGAGAAACAACCATATTTAAAACCCATGAGCTTTATCTTCAGCAAGCAGAGCAGAATGTAAGCTTCTCAAGGATGGAAATTATGACTTCATAATATGAGGCTCTCTAGGGCCAGGCACAATGCCTGACAAATAATACATGCCATACGTACATCACATTACACACACATATGCACACACGCAATGTCGTAAAAATCAAGACACCGATGAATTAATTGAGTTATATTTTGGTGTCTTCACATGGGTTCTTAGGGACAGTCTGCCCTGGGCTTTTAGCTCTACTTTGTGGCCTCCACTTCATGATTATCTTTATTTCTATCATTTCAGGGGGTGGTGGAAATGGAAGGAGGAATGTGAATAAGGGCATGACCTGTTACTCCTTGACTTAACCTGTCTTTTTCTTCCTAGGATGCGAGAGATGTCACAGAAAGGTATGTGTAGGAGAACACGAGGTAGTTCCCTTGGACTGACAAATGATTCCTTTAACCACGATCAGTGGGAAAGCGGAAAAGAATCAGAGTAGGGAAGATTCAAGACTGTGGTCTTGAATTGTACATCACATGAGAGTTTGGGCATCCTCAAATAAAGGGAATGAACTGGCTTCTATGGTAGGAAAATGTGGGTGATGGGAGGTCACCAGTTGGGGACGGTACTGCTGGAGTCAAGAGTTGCAGTATCAGTGACTCTCCAAGCACCCCGTTAAGTGTACTGTTCCATAAACCTCTGTGCATGCTTTCATCCCTGATTCTTAAGTTTATAGTTACTCGAAATACACAGGAATTTTCTTTGCCCATAAATTGTTTATTTTTTATTTTTTATTTTTTTGAGACAGAGTCTGGGAATTTGCTCTTGGGATATCTTCCTTAAGTTTTTCTTTCTCCCAGCCCTTGCTCCCTAGTAGATTTTCTTTTGTCTCAATTCCAATAAAAACATAAACCCGAGCTCTTGAAAATAATAATTTAGCCCGGGAACCAAACATGTCCTCTGTCACATACTCCAGAGTCTCATCCGACAAGGTGACATCTCAAGTTGCTTGCTCACTTGGTGCCTTCATGCTCCTCACAGACACATGAAATGGGAAGCCTGTTGTCCCTTCTGAAATCTGCACTCTCCATTTGGAGGTGAGGACATCTTTTCTCCAGCTGGAAGCGTAACATTCCCAGAGACAGCAAATTCTAAAATGGTGTTTTGAAGGTTTTTTGAGAAATCCTAAGGCCTAAGCCCACAGACTCTTCTGAATAAAACTCTTCACTCTCAGAGCCCCAGCAACAGGCCCCTGGTGTTCTGCCTGTCAACCCAGACATCTTCAGGCCCTCTGATTTAAAATATTTTATATCTTTTTTTAGAGGTAGCAAAAGATTTCCCAGCTATTATTTTACTGAATTGCATAACGTCTCTAGAACATAGAGAAAGGAAAATTATTTTATTTTCTAAAAACAACAACAGAAAATCAAAATGAGGCTTTATGAAGTTAAATCTTACAAAAGTTTATGTAGATGGGGAGATGATAGTTTCTAGTCTAGGTCTCATGTCTCCAGTGCCAGGGCTGTTTGTAGAATAATGCTAAGTTTCTTCCAAAAGGAGGACTGAAGTTCATCTGTAGGCTTGGGAGGTAAGAGAGACAGGGGTAGACAGGTGCTGCGGTCCCACACAGTCAGCAGTGTGGGAATTCAGAAGTCCTGTCCTTTCTAGGAGTGAGTTCTGGACCCTGAGGAAGCCAGAAGCTCTCCCTACAAGGCTGAGAAGTATGTTTCGAGCCCCAGATCTGAAAAAGATGCTGCGAGTGTTTAGAGGTAAGGAGATTCAGGGGAAAGAATTTGGATGTGGAATTACTGTCGTGGGAAGAAATAAACAGCATAGAGGATATAGTCGGTATTTGAGCAGAGTGGCAAAGAGGGAGGTCCCAGAGGGAGAGACATAGTGTGCTGAAGAAGATGTAGTTTGTATTTAAGGAGAGATGAAATGGCCAGAGTCATCCTCATAGGATTCCTCACCATTCCCCTCAATTTAGCAAGGAGAGAGATACCAGACATGAGACAATTGGTCCTATTCAACATTATTAACTCTTTTTATCATTACAGAGCTGACGGATGTCCAAAGCTACTGGGGTAAGTGGAAGCCGTGGCCTCTTGCTGTGGGCTGGCACATTTTGATCTCCTTTCACATGCTCCTCCCCAGGCATATCCACCCAGGTCCTAGGTGTTGATGCCTTCCCCATCCCCACCAGATAGTTCCAGTTCCTCCAACCACTTCCTGTATTTCCTCTTCTCAGCATAATGAGACCCATGTCCCCATTCTCATCTGCTATGTTGTACCTTTTCCTACAGTGGACGTGACTCTGAATCCGCACACAGCTAATTTAAATCTTGTCCTGGCTAAAAACCTGAGACAGGTGAGGTTTGTGGGAGCTAACGTATCTGGACCTTCCTGTCTGGAAAAGCATCATGACTGTAGTGTCCTGGGCTCCCAGCACTTCGCCTCTGGAAAGCATTACTGGGAGGTAGATGTGGCTAAGAAGACTGCCTGGATCCTGGGGGTATGCAGCAATTCAGTGAGACCTGCATTCTCTTTCAACCAGTATGCTAAAAATCACACTGCTTACTCCAGATACCAGCCTCAGAGTGGATACTGGGTGATTGGGTTACAGCATAAACATGAATATAGGGCCTATGAGGATTCTTCCCCTTCCCTGCTCCTCTCCATGACAGTGCCCCCTCGCCGTGTTGGGGTTTTCTTAGATTATGAGGCTGGCACTGTCTCCTTTTATAATGTCACAAACAATGGCTTCCCCATCTACACTTTCTCTAAATATTACTTTCCCACCACTCTTTGTCCATATTTTAATCCTTGCAACTGTGTGATTCCTATGACCCTGCGTCGTCCAAACTCTTGAATATTCTTCTGTTCTCACCCACTTCTGATAAGTACCCTGAGGCTAATCAGCATGTGGTTCTCTCTTCTGAGCTTCTGATTTCCTGTGTTCTCAATTCTTTTGTTGTTTGGTTTTGTTTTGTTTTTTGAGGTAGTGTCTCACTCTGTGTTCCACACTGGAGTGCAGCAGCAAGATCTTGGCTCATTGCAACCTCTGCCTCCTGGGTTCAAGCGAACCTCCTGCCTCAGCATCCCAGGTAGCTGGGATTACAGGCGCCCACCACCACACCCATCTAATTTTTGTATCTTTGTAGAGATGGGGTTTCACCGTGTTGGCCAGGCTGATCTTGAACTCCTGACCGCAAGTGATCCACCCACCTCAGCCTCCCAAAGTGCTGGGATTACAGGCGTGAGCCACTGTGCCCCGCCAATTCTTTTGTTTTAAACATTTGCTCAATACTAGGATGCGCCTAGTGGTGAGAGTAAACATCTTTGACTGATGACAGGTCTTGAGGTGGATGGGGGGGCTTTCAGCATTTTGCATAGTATTAAGCATAGTATTTGATGCAGGTTTTTTTTGGTTGATGCAGAGGATCAAAGTTAGGAAGTTCTGATCTGTTAATTTGCTACAGGTTTTTGTATAAAATGAAAAATTGTATTCAACCAATGTCTTTTCTGTAAATTATTGAGATAATTGTGTGTCATTTTTATTCTGTTAATGTGGCTTAGTACATTGATTTATTTCAATTTGTTATATCTGCCACAAATTGCTGACATACATCATTATTTGTTGTATGCAATACTGGATTTATTTTGCTAATATATTGTTTAGATTTTGTTTTCATCTATGTTAATGAAAGAAATTGGCCTGTATTTTTACACTCTTATAATATCTTTGCCAGGTTCTATAAAATTCAGTAATAAGCAAATAAAATACCATGTTTTTGTATAAGTATGTATAGGCTTGAGCTCTAAAACCAAACCATTATAATGATAATTTGGGTAGCTTCAAACTCAAATTGAAGAGATTGTAACTCCAGTCTTTACTACAGTCTTCACTACAACCTTCAGCCTTTCTCTTTACATTTAAAAGTGGCAATAGAATAACAAAGAAATTTATCTTTCAAATTAATTGAAATAATAATAAAAAGGTAGTGGGGAGAGAAAAATCATCCAATACATATTTTTCTCTCAGAATAGAAAGAAAATAAAGAGAAAATGTGATTAATATAAAGCACTTACAGGAAGAGGATGATTTCCTCCAGCTTTTCCACACTCTGCTTAGGAACAAACAGCTGGTGAGTGAGCTGCTGTGACTTTGGTAGAGAGGTGCAATGTGTTTCTTGAGCCAGGTATAAAAGAAATTATGAGGTACATGTGAAGGTAGAAGCAAATATCAGGGAGGAGTATGGCACTGGCTGTCCCACATGGTATCCAAGAGCCACCAATGTCTATTGAGGACTTCACATACAACTAGTCCGAATTGAGATGTGCTCAAAGTATAAAATTTATGCCAGATTTTAAATACCTCCTTCAAAAAATAGTGTAAAATACCTCACTGGTAACTTTTTCTTTGTGTATTACAATGATAATATTTTAGATCTATTGGATTAAAATATGTTATTCTGAAGCAGGAACGGCCTCAAGAAACAGACCTCTCAGACACCGAACTAGGAAGGAAGAGGTGTTTTATTTTGGCCGGGAGCGAGGCGACCTGTTTGTCCAATAGCCAAGCTCTTTTAACAAAGAGAAGCTCTGCCTTTATATAAGCTTACAGTTCTAGATATTACACATGAAAGGGTCTTGGGTTTACAGTTTTAGAAATTACATGTGAAAGGGTCTTGGGTTTACAGTTTTAGAAATTATAGGCTGGGCACAGTGGCTCAAGCCTGTAATCCCAGCACTTTGGGAGGCCGAGGCGGGTGGATCACAAGGTTAAGAGATCGAGACCATCCTCGTCAATATGGTGAAATCCCGTCTCTACTAAAAATACAAAAAATTAGCTGGGCATAGTGGCGCGTGCCTGTAATCCCAGCTACTCCGGAGGCTGAGGCAGGAGAATTGCCTGAACCCAGGAGGCGGAGGTTGCAGTGAGCCGAGATCGTGCCATTGCACTCCAGCCTGGGTAACGAGCGAAACTCTGTCTCAATAAAAAAAAAAAAGAAAGAAATTATGTGTGAAAGGGTCTTGGGTTTACAGTTTTAGAAATTACATGTGAAAGGGTCTTGGGTTTACGGTTTTAGAAATTACAGGTGAAAGGGTCTTGGGTTTACGGTTTTAGAAATTACAGGTGAAAGGGTCTTGGTCGATGGAGGAGTGGGGTGGAGATTTGATCTTGTTTAAGTAAAAACAATGCCTTCTGGAGAGATTCCCGCATACTATGCCTGCTATCTACAGGAAGGCGATTTAGGAGGCGCCAGTCGGCCAGCCTTTTCTTCTATTGAAATGCAGTGTGGAAGTCAAGAGGGAGGTGATCCTAGATGTTTGAGTCTCCTTCCTCAATTCATTTTACCCATTTCATTTTACTTTAATGTGAGTAGTAGAAACTTTAGAATTACATATATGGCTTACATTGTATTTCTATTGGACAACCCTAGAGTAGATCCAAGAATGAAATTTCTGTCCCTAAGAGAGCCCTAGTGTAAAAGCCTATGGACTCGAGATACAGAGAAGGTTTCAAGGCACATATGTTTACCTCTACAATAACCTACCATTTCCCAGCTGCCTTGAGGCATTTTTATAGAAGGTAATGCCAGAGAAAAGATCTCAATATACCTAGAAGTGTAGAAATTTGCAAGATCACAGGAAGGGCTCATGGCCAGAGAATGATTCTGCCTACTCTGAATACCCTTGCCATTGGTCCTTAGTCTATTGGGCACTTGAAGCTCCTTCAGGGTTGGAGGAAACACTGATTTGTTATCAAGCCTCAGCTTGGGTGTCTGTGGCAAGATGAAGTAGCAGAGGTAATAGTAAACGCTCAGTATTGATTTGTTCTAAGGCACAGTTTTATAATACTTGGGAGATCATATCTGTGGAAGCCCAGAGGCTGGATGCAAAGTCCTCATCCTGATCTCCATTTCAACTGGAAGAGATATAAAAGGAGATGGAGCAGGCAGACTCGGGCCCTTGGGGCTGGAGGAAGTTCAGGGAAGAGAGAGATCTGCCCAAGGACTTAACCCCTTCCCACTTATTTTCCCATACAGTAAGTTCTAGGCAAAAGAGTTAGCCCAGCTCTCTTCTACCTGTAGAGTAAACACTTTACAAGTGAATTTACAAGTAAACTAACGAGTAAATTTTTTGGCACCAGAGTTCTAGGCATGTGGTATAGTTGTCCTAATATTTCCCAACAAGTGAGTGCTTGCTAGAACTGGCATTTAAGTTTGATCCTAACTTAAAAAGAAAGATTTTGGAGGGGAGAGGGACTTTCTTAACATCTTTATTGTGATATTTATAAGTAAATTCACTTGGAGAACCCAAAATATCCGGTGAATGAGCTTAGACAATAATGAAAGCCAAACTAAGTACTTGCTGGAATTCTATAGGTAAGACCTGGGGAAGGTTGCTCAGTCTGAGACTTGGGGACAATTATTAGGGTAAGTTCACAGCTCTGACCTTTTCCTGAGGGGTTATGGGGGCCGGACAGAGGCCTTCTGTGCTTGACATTTTTGGTGTGATAGAGTAGGCTAAACTACTATGAAAAAGAACTCTAAAAATACATAATGGATCAAATACTAAAGAAATGTTAAATTTCTTGTTAATGTAAAATCGTTGGTCATGAGTGTAACGGGTGGCACTGTTCCATGTGAGGGTCATTCACCAAACTTGCTTTATCTTGTGACGCTTGCTGTACGCTAGGATAGTAGTAACAGCATCAAGCTGGCAGAAAGGTAAAGAAAACTTGGGGGAGAAAACTTGCTCTTTAAATCCTTACTTCATAGATGGGATTCGTAATTTCTGCCCATTTTCTGTTGCTGAGAATAGCCATATGGCTAAACCTAACTGAAGAAGATTTTTTAAATGTCTAGCTGTATGAGCTGTATGCAATCATGTACAATCAAATTTCTTTGTTTTTTGTTTTTTTTTTTGTCTTTGTTTTTTTCCTTTTTGCGGAGAACGGGGTCTTGCTATATCACCCAGGCAGGTCTCAAAGTCCTGGGCTCAAGCTGTCCTCTCACCTCTGCTTCCATAAGAGCTGGAATTATAGGCATGAGCCACAGTGCCTGGCATACAATGAAATTTCAAAAGAAAGAAACCTCAGATTTTGGTGGAAACTGCCTGGAACCCTAAGTAATCCTTTCTAGCATTATAGAGGACTCAGGATCTCAGCTTTTTTTCTGGAACTATGTTAATTCCATTCTATAGCCTAAAGTTTGTAAAAGAGAACAGTACTGTCACTAAAGTTCTAAACATGTAGCGTAGTTGTCCTGATATTTCCCAACAAGTGAGTCTTGTTAGAGCTGGCATGTAAGTTTGATTTTAACTTAAAAATAATTTTTTGGGGGGAAGAGGACTTTATTTTTAATTGTACTTTAGGTTCTGGGGTACATGTGCAGATCATGCAGGACTGTTGCATAGGTATCTACATGGCAATGTGGTTTGCTGCCTCCATCCCCCCTCCCCCATCACCTATATCTGGCATTTCTCCCCATGTTATCCCTCCGCAACCTCCCCATCTCCTGTTGTCCCTCCCCTAGCCGCCCCCAATAGACTCCAGTGTGTGATGTTCCCCTCCCTGTGTCCATGTGTTCTCATTGTTCAACACCCACCTATGAGTGAGAACATGTGGTGTTTGATTTTCTGTTTTTGTGTCAGTTTGCTGAGAATGATGGTTTCCAGATTCATCCGTGTCCCTACAAAGGACACGAACTCATTGTTTTTTTATGGCTGCATAGTATTCCATGGTGTATATGTGCCACATTTAACATTATTATTGTGATATAATTGACATACAATAAATTTCATAAAGTATATAATTTGATACATTTTGACTTGTGAAACTCATCACCATCAAGGCAATAAATCTGATGGGGTTCTTTTTTGTAAATATATCACTTAGAGCTATAAATTTCCTTCTTTGGCTTTAATGGCATCTCACAAAATTTGGTATATTCTCCATTCTATTCAAGATTTTATTTTCCCTTTTGATTTCTTCTTTGACCGTTGAATTATTTATAATCGTATTTTTTCCCAAATCTATGAGGATGTTCATATATCTTTTTGTTATTGATTTATAATTTAATTTTAAATGCTCCAGATACAGACTTTATATGACTTGAATCCTTTTTAAATGTATTGAGACACGTTTTACAGTAAAGGATATGATCTATATTGGTAAATGTTTCATGTGCACTTGAAAGAAATGTGTATTCTGTTGTCCTGGGGTACGATGTTCAATAAATATCATGTTGGTTGATATTATTCAAATCTTCTATATCCTTACTGATTTTCTACAAAAAAGATGGTTGTTGAAATTTCCAACTATATTTGTGGATTTGCCTATTTCTCCTTCAATTCTATCAGATTTTGCTTTTTGCTTTTTGAAGATCTTTTGAAAGGCACATACACATTTAGGAATGTTACATTTTCTTGGTGAACTGACCCCTTTTTCATTATGGAATGACCCTCTATCTCTACTAATATCTTTTTCTCCAAACTCTACTTTGTTAGATGTTAATTTAGCCACTCCAGGGTTTTTTTTTTTTTTCCTGTCATCCAGGCTGGAGTGCAGTGGCGCAATCTTAGCTCACTGCAATCTCTGCCTTGTGGATTCAAGTGATTCTCCTGCCTCAGACTCCCGAGTAGCTGGGATTACAGGTGCCTGCCATCACATCTGGCTAATTTTGTATTTTAGTAGAGATGGGGTTTCACCATGTTGGTTAGGTTGGTCTCAAACTCCTGACCTCAGATGATCCATCCACCTCGGCCTCCCGAAGTGCTGGGATTACAGGTGTGAGCCACTGCACGTGGCCCAACTTTTTTTTGATTATTGTTATCGTAGCATACCTTTTCATCTTTTTGCTTTTAAACTATTTGTGTCTTTATATTTAAAGAGTATTTAAGTGGCATGTAGTTGCTCTAAGTAGATGATATAATTACCTTCATCTTTCCCAACAAGTTACTGCTTGAGTTGGCATTTTAACTTAGTTTTAGTTAAAATTTAAATGTTTTGCTACTTTACCTTTTGTCAGAAATGATCTTGATTCCATGAGACTCTCAGTTTTTTAAACATTTGCTGTATAACTGCTTTGTGCATACAATCTAGCCCTCCCTTGTCTTCACAGAGACTCAGTCAATTAGGGCATAAAACAAAGGCATATCCTGTGCAAGGTTTATTTCAACCATCTTTTAGAAAACAGACAAATTTGGGGTTCTAGGGTTCCAAGATTTTAAACATTACATTTGATTAGTGAAAGGCTAGTTCTCAGGTTTTCATGGGGTTGATGTTTGAGGCCGAGAATAACCTCTTTTTTTTTTTGAGACATAGTCTGCCTCTTGTCACCCAGGCTAGAGTGCAGCAGCGCGATCTCAGCTCACTGCAACCTCTGCCTCCGCGTAAGCCACCGCGCGCCGACTCTTTTTATTTATTTATTTAATAAATGCAAGCTTGGGTACAGATGCATGTCAAATAAGGAATCAACTAAGAAATAAAATTTTGATTCATTTTGATTCATCTTGAAAATATACTAGAAGGCAAATAATTAAAATACAAAAAACAGGGAAATTGAGTCTATTTTGGAATCTCTGAAAAAGCCGAGGAGAAATGTTAGAAGAGACATGGAGACAGAACTGCAAGTTTCTGGTATTATTGCTGGTCTCAGCTAATCCAGCACTGTGGGAGGCTGAGGCAAAGTGCCGGATTATCCCTTTATAAAAAAAAATAAGAAAACGGAGGCACAGTGAGATGAAAGAATTTGCTCAAAGTTGGACAAGTGAGAAGTATTAGAATAGGCCTTCAAAACAGGGCTGCAAAATTTAGAGGCAACATTTTTATCCATTTCTCTCTGTTAGGAATCTGAAAAGGTCATTGTATGAGCCAAATCCTACTTGATACCTATTTTTGTAAATGTTCTTTATTGGTATATACCCATGCTCATTTATGTATCGTCTGTGACTGCTTTCAGGTTACAACAGCAGTGCTGACTGGTTGCAACAGAGACTGCTTGATCTGCAAATCCTAAAATATTTACTATTTGACATTTTACCAGAAAAATTGCTGATCACTTACTCTATACTGCTTTGTGCTGATACAGGGATGAGCCACAGGTACAACAATAATCAAAGAATACATGAGAAAGAGGCCTGACTTAGAGCGGAGACTCAAGCATAGAGAGGGAAATATGGAGAGACAGTGGAAAGGAGACTACAAATTCAATCAAGCTGTATTATATCCATCTAACACACACCTGTGTTTCACTGTGTCACTCAAGATGTTGGAGTTACGGTTAGAGTGAGGGAGAACTTGCCAGACATCAGCTCTGCAGAAAGGAGAGAGAACAAGATGAATGGAACTGGAGGATAATATTTTGGGAGACTGAAAAAGGAGTGAAACAACCAAGCATTAAACAAATGCTCTGTGATCCGATTAGGCTGACATCAGAGGTAAATGTATTCTGCACTTTATCTTGCAACTACCAGGGAAGTCTAAGACTAAGACTGAAGTACCAAAGAGAGCTGAGCAAAGGGGGTTGGAGCTGTGAAGATATGTAAAGACACGAAATACTCAAGAAGAGACCAGGGAGGAAGGAACATAGATGGATAGCAAAGTAATTTACTTAAACAGCAAATCATACAAGGCTGGGCGTGGTGGCTCACACCTATAATCCCAGAACTTTGGGAGGCCAAGGCATGCAGATCATGAGGTCAGGAGTTCAAGAGCAGCCTGGCCAACATAGTAAAACCCTGTCTCTACTAAAAATAAAAAAATTAGCTGGTCATGGTGGCACATGCCTGTAATCCCAGCTACTTGGGAGGCTGAGGCAGGAGAATTGCTTAAACCGGCACCCAGGAGGTGGAGGCTGCAATGAGCCGAGATTGCACCACTGCATTCCAGCCTGGGCTACAGAGCGAGACTCCATCTCAAAAAAAAAAAAAAAGAAAAGAAAAGAAATGTGTGTTTAGTCATGAAGTTAAAGGATAAGAAGTAAATGTTAAATAATTACAAGAAGCTGAATATTAATAAACTACTGAAATGATTATTGAAACAATATGAGTGACAGGCCAAGCTTCCTCTGCCTTCTAAGTTATTGATAGTATAACTCTATTATAAGAAGGAGTATGGAGTCTTTTTTTTTTTTACCAATAACAATAAAATGATGGCAAGAAGGAGGACAAAATCACAACAATTGGTAAAGCTATTATTATAGGAGGTAATATCAAGAGCTATTCTTGATATAAAAATGTGATTATAACAAGTTTTGTTAAAACTTACTAAGGAAAAGCTATATCCACACATATTAAATGATGGCCATTTTTCTCCTGTAGTCCTGGATCAACGAACTGCTCTAACAAAGTCAATGTTAGTTTCTAAATCAGGGTAATTGTGATCATTAGTCTATGTGCATTATTATAGGACATTTGCATATTGCCCTGTTGGCATGACCAAAGCAAAATGAGTCGTACAGATAAAACAATACATATTATCACAAGGCATAAAGGAAACTACACAATATACTAAGGACTACAGAAAATTGAGGTGTTCAAAATTCTCTCCCCATTAAGTCATCTATATGACCAGTAAATAAGTTTTGAATTTTGACCATGAACTAAAAAAAATTAGGACAATCAATTGAATCATCAACAAATTAGCACCTGTTGTGCTGCATGTTTGATAAAATGATCGTGCAAAACAAAAGGGGTTGTTTTGCATTTGATCTGGCTAATGCTTTTGTGTTTGTGTACCTATTAGTAATGCCAGACAAAACCAATTTGTCTCCACTTGGTACAAAATGCAATATAACTTTACAGTCTTACTCCAATATTATTTAGAGTCTCCTGTTTACTATTATAATCTACTAGGTAAAATTCCTGATAGACTTTCCTTTCTCTATTTCATCTTATGCCTGATGTTCTGATAGCCTGAAACTAAGCACAAAATATTTCAAAAATAGTGATATAGTTGATAATGCTACATGGACAGGAATATATATCCAAAATCATGATATACAGTAAAACAGTAAAACTCCTCTGAATACCAGGAATGAGTAGGACGTGGATACACTAGTATGGTGAGGAAACAGTTGTATTTTGTAAAGCCTACAAGCAACAGTCAGTAGGTACATTTGATTTGTAGGAGCAAGATATTCCTTACTTCCCCAATAGTGGCTACTAAATATCAAGTAACAAAGAAACATGCTCAATTTCAGTGGCCTCCAGAGCAACAGGAGTACTCCTCGTGCTGCAGCACAGTGCTCAGATGGCTCTGCCTTTAGGATCCTGGAATAAATCCAACCCCCTGGGACTTATATGTTGAAAACATATGGAAGGTGATAATTGGAATCTGTATCAATGGCTATGAGGCAGCAGCACAAAAGGGACTTTGACCTTTGTGATCTGCTAATGAGCATATGTAGTCTTGAAGAAATATACTTTTTGGTATCTAAGGCCACTGAATATTTGAGCCCTTACCTGTCAATCACTATATAAAGACTATTCTCTATTAGTTTGGACCAACTATGGGCATTTCAAAACAGGTCAGAGAACCACTTGGAACGTAAATATTATATATAAGATAGTCAAAGGATGCTGGGTGCAGTGGCTCACACCTGTAATCCCAGCACTTTGGGAGGCTGAGGCAGGTACGTCACCTGAGGTAAGGAGTTCGAGACCAGCCTGGCCAATATGGTGAAACCCTGTCTCTATTAAAATTAGCCAGGTGTGGTGGCACGCACCTGTAATCCCAGCTACTCAGGAGGCTGAGGCAGCAGGAGAATCACTTGAACCCGGGAGGCAAAGGTTGCCGTGAACTGAGATTGCACCACTGCACTCCAGCCTGAGCAACAGAGTGAGACTCCATCTCAAAAACAAAACAAACAAACAAACAAAAATAGTCAAAGTAATGTATAATTCTCAAAATGTAATCTCAGGCCTAATGAAGGAATACTATAACTGCATTGCCCATAAATGATATACGTTAATGTGAAAAGTAAAAAGTTCCTCTTCAAAGTTTCCCTTTTTGTTAAAGAATAAATAGTAAGTGTTAGAAATAATAGCTTCTTTAAAAAACAGCAACAACAAACTTCCTTCAAGTTTCCTTGCTTTTTGCTAACAACTCCTTGTTAAGCCCCATGTAGCTATTAAATCTAGTAAGGGAATAAGAACATTCTGTGTCCTTGTACTTTAGCCAAGTTATTTGTTCTGGCCTATAGCCTGCTGAGACATGTCTGAACATGCCCAGGCATTTCCCAGATTACAGCCCTATCCCTTTTCCTTATTTGTAAATGTTATTATTCTCTTAGTTTCCCATAAACAACCTTCTTCCCTTCTTTGTTCTCCATCACACGTTTACCTATTTAGGAAAGTTTTAAGTTTTTAACCAATCAAGATCAGTCTAGATTGTGCTGTTCAGCTCCAGCCAATGGAGATAGGACACAGCAGTAAGGACCCAATGGATCAGGGATCAAAACTTTTGCTTTTTGTCTCGTTTAATGTGCTCTCATGACAATCAGACTTCCGAGAGGCACCCTTTCTGCAGAAAGTAAAATTGCCTTGCTAAGAAAAGTTATTTTGTCTGAGTGCTGGTTCTTCTTTTTGGCACCGAGGAATAAGCATTTGTTTCTAACAGTAATATTAAAGTTGGAGTCTAGCTTATGTTGACCAAGGTAATGATAAAACTTTAAGTTGAAAGCTTATGTTGAAAAACAAAATAATTTCTTATCAAATTTTAACACCACAGTCAGGAATCAATGGATATACAAGGCAAAAGAAGTGAGAAAATCAGCCCAGATGATAAACTATGCACATTGCATATTGACTAGTCTATTATAAAACAGTGGCACAGGTACATGATTATTTTGATTCTTGAGTCTTGATTGATTATAGATAACATCAAATGTAGTATACTTTGGGGGAGAAAAGATTAGACTATAAGAGGAAATTCCATTTGAAGCTTTGTACAATTATAAGACATAAGGAGGACACAAATCTCATTAAGAGTAGATTTGGGAGAGAAGCAGAGACAAAGCTTAAACCATGACTTATTTGAGAAACATCAATGTAGTGTGATAAGGCCAGGCATTTTAAAGTACTCACATGAGCCAGCTTTATGTCATTGGGTAAAAATTCACAGTAACCCTGGAGAAAATTAAGAATGTGTGAATCGGGCCGGGCACGGTGGCTCAAGCCTGTAATCCCAGCACTTTGGGAGGCCGAGGCAGGTGGATCACGAGGTCAAGAGATCGAGACCATCCTGGTCAACATGGTGAAACCCCGTCACTACTAAAAATACAAAAAAAAATTAGCTGGGCATGGTGGCCCGTGCCTGTAATCCCAGCTACTCAGGAGGCTGAGGCAGGAGAATTGCCTGAACCCAGGAGGCAGAGGTTGCGGTGAGCCAAGATGGCGCCATTGCACTCCAGCCTGGGTAACAGTAGCGAAACTCCGTCTCAAAAAAAAAAAAAAAAAAAAAAGAATGTGTGAATCATTGAAAATTAAGAAGGTATTGTGTGCAAATGGTGACATGAGGGTAGCCTGAGTCATATGAGCTCCTTAGGAACAAAGACCAACTTTGTGTAGCAAGTGGACTTTGTACTCCTGTTACCTAAAAAGAGCCTCTGCATGTACTTACAGACGAAAGTTGACATCTACTCTGGGTATGGAATAGCTGTCCCAGTCTCTCAGGCATTATACCATTAAGGCCAACTGTTGCCATTATTGACATTTTGATGTCCCCAAAACAGTTTCAGTGATAACCACATGACCGTACAAGAATATACCTCCTTCATTCTGTTACAAGAAGTACAAGAATCTTCAGTTCTTTGTCCTTACTTCAAGAAAGCATTCTGCTTTCAAGTCTTTTCCAATGGAGAGTAGGCCTTTGTTATGGAGGATGCTCTGAACTATTTCAGAATGGTTCTTACACTCTCTCTCTCTGCCAGGAAACAAAGGATCATTTTCTTTGCTTTCCACTATGGGAACTTGATTTGGTTTTTGTAGGTAAATTCCAAGAAAGTGGGGTGGGGTCAGGTTGCCCTAAGTCTATGGTGCTAGGAGTTTCTGTCTCTCAAACTAGTCCATACTCAGCCTCTGGCAATTTGTCAGAACTACTATTTAAGTGTTCCTACTAGTATGTGTCTCATGCAATGACTTTTAAAAAAAATTTTTTATTTTTATTTTTTGTGACTGAGTCTCTCACTCTGTCACCCAGGCTAGAGTGCAGGGGTGTGATCTTGGCTCACTACAGCCTCTGTCTCCTGGGTTCAAGAGATCCTCCTGTCTCAGCCTCCCAAGTAGCTGGGATTATAGGCACCCACCACCATGACAGGCTAATTTTTGTATTTTTATACAAAAATTCAAAAACAGGGTTTCACCCTGTTGGGCAGGCTGGTCTCGAACTCCTGACCTCAAGTGATCTACCTGCCTTGGCCTCCCAAAGTGCTGGGATTACAGGGGTGAGCCACTGCACCAGCCTGATTCATGCAACTTCTACTTTAGGTAAGTAGATTTAGGCTGTTATTCTCTGTATTTACTTGTCTCTAGATTTCGGGATGGCAATTTTTTTCCTGACTTTAATTATCTGATGAGACTTAAGAACATCATTGATTTTTAATGGGTTCAGCTGTTACTTTCCTTTTCTTCTTTTCTTTCCTTTTTTTTTTTTTTTTTTTTTTGAGATGGAATCTTGCTCTGTCACCCAGCCTGGAGTGCAGTGGTGCAATCTCAGCTCACTGCAACCTTCACCTCCCAGGTTCAAGTGATTCTCCTGTCTCAACCTCCCAAGTAGCTGGGACTACAGGCATGCACCACAGTGCCCAGCTAATTTTTTGTATTTTTAGTAGAGACGGGGTTTCATCATGTTCACCAGGATGGTCTCAAACTTCTTGGCCAGACTGGTCTTGAACTCCTGACCTCATGATCTGCCCACCTTGGCCTCCCAAAGTGCTGGGATTATAGGCGTGAACCAACACATCTGGCCAAGCTTTTTTTTTTTTTTTTCTTGTGAGGATTGGAGTAATGACTCTCAAACTCTTTACATATTGGAACTAAAACTGGAGGTTCCTGGTATTCTTTTCCACTTCTGTAGTAATTCCCTTTCTTTGGAAACCACTTTCTCTGTTTGCCCAGCTAAGTCTCTATTATTCAGACTGCTGAATAATATTATGCCTTATAGTGGGAGGGTCAGAAGTACTGTCATGGTCTCCCTCTGCAATGGTGTTTGTCGGCGTTTTCTGCCTCCAGGATAGCCTCTTCCATTGAAGTGAAAGTGTCTGATAGTCCTCAGGAATGAAGTAAAGCCTGTTCTGCTCCTACAGTGAGATACCAGGACAAAAGCTGCTATGCAGTGTTCATGCGGCATGTGGTGGAGTCCGTGTCTTTTGGCGTTTTCGTTGCCAACTATCTTTTCTCTGCTTCTGAACTGGTAAAGCAGTTTCTACTCTGCTCCCAGCTTTACTAGAATATTTTTAGTCCCCATATCTTGGTGATCTTTGGCAAGGGAAGGGATTCCAAGTTAGATACAGGCTGTTTCCCTACGTGTAGACACACACCCCTATCTCCAGCACTCATCCATGCCAACTGGGGGAAATCCATTTCTATCCATTTTCCTTTGACCCCTGCATCCCAGTCACCCCTTTGTTGCAATGTCCGAGGCTCTGAATCACTATAAGCAGCTACACTCTGTTAAATTACAGATAAATCTTTTGTGATATGTACTCCTCTCATTTACAGAATCCCTAGCCCCCAAGTTCAAGATAGGAATCTGGTTACAAAGAAACAAGGACTTGAAATAGCAAACAAAATCTGCACGCTAAAGTCAGTTTAGGTCATTATCTTTATAGCTGAGCCTTCTGGCCTCAGAAATGGCGCCCCCTGCTGACAAAACGTTGAAGCCTTCAAGTTGCTTCCAAATTTTCTGTTTTCAGGAAAAGACTAGAGAAGGAAAGGATATGGATTCAAAATTAAAAGTCCGGTTGAGGCAGGAGAATAGGACCTGGAGGCAGGAAATCAAAGGACTTTCTAGGACTAAATCAAATGAAACATTTCCGCAATGACAGGGAATATCCTATTTACCAAAGCCACACGCTGAGTAACATCCCCTCCATTTACATAGGGTGCATAGTTATTACATAGTCATTTACAAGTGAATGACTTTGTAACTTTAGTTCATCCTCTTCATTTACGTAGGGTATACACCAAGTAACCAATGAGAAGCCTCTAGAGGATACTGAAACCCCAGAAAATTCTGTAACAAGCTCTTGAGCCCTTCCACTGGGCCTGCTGTCACGCTGTAGAGTGTTGTTTCATTTTTGATAAATCTCTGCTTTTGTTGCTTCTTTTTTTTTTTTTTTTTTGAGACCGAGTCTCACTCTGTCCCCCAGGCTGGATGGAGTACAATGGCATGATTTTGGCTTATTACAACCTCCGCTTCCCAGGTTCAAGAGATTCTCCTGCCTTAGCTTCCTGAATAGCTAAGACTACAGGCACATGCCACCACACCTGGCTAATTTTTGTATTTTTAGTACAGAAAGGGCTTCTCAATGTTGGCAGGCTGGTCTCGAACTCCTGACCTCAGGTGATCCACCTGCCTTGGCCTCTCAAAGTGCTGGGATTACAGGTACTGTGAGCCACTGCTCCTGGCCTGATTGTGCACTTTGTTCAGTTCATGATCAAGATGCCAAGAAAATGGCCACTCTCCACTGGTAACACAGTGAGTACTAAGTGTGGGTTCTCACCACCCAGGAATCACTTTTAGATCTTACCCCTTCCCATCATCTCTGAAGGCATTTGTGGCAGTCATTCCATCTAGTATTTCTGGGGCATTGGGACTGCTGAGTCATAATTAGGAGTGGGGCATCCACAGTGGAAATTTTGGGTGGGCTCCAGGGAATCTCAGGGCACGAGGAGCCCTCAACCTGCAGGATGCTCCATGGACAACGTGCAGGAAGCTGTATCTGGAGACATCACCAGAGGGTGACCAGAACTTTCACAACCCTGGGAATCTGAAATTCCCATTGGAATAGACACAGAGCCTGTTCTCTTTTGTGTGAGATGCCAGGGATCTTCCATTTGCCTGAAGACAGTGCTAGATGATCTCTTGATCCTGTCTCCAACCCTAGGTCTGTTTTTACTGCTGTTTTGTTTTTAATCTCAGCACCCTCAGCCTTCCCCGCTCCACAGTGCCTCTCCTAAGCTAGGCACTCTTCCAGTTCAAGTGGCTCTCCTCTGCTCTCCCTGAGATGAAGAGAACTGTTTTTCTCCTCAGGCCTGTTTGGCCACTGAGACCGTACTCATATGTCTTAAACCTAAATGTTTTCAGTTATTCTTAAACCCTAAATGTGTTTTAAGTTATTCTTGAGAAGATCAGAGACTTAATAACAATGCTCCTACTGTCTTCAAGTTATGTAAGGGAAGCATCTTAGAGCAAAAAGATAAATTCGATGTTTCTGCTAAACGGGCCATTATTTCAAGCGGTCATCTTTAACAAACTCATGCAGTTTTAGAATTTCAATATTTAATATGGGATATGCGTACATTTTTATTGTTTATAATGGATTGTAGGAAGGCTGAAGTTAACAGATGACACTTCACAGTTGGCATCTGTGGCCCTCAGGGATTCTCAGAGGCTTCAGATTTTTTTTTTTCTCATTCAGTAAACGTGCTGCTCTGCACTGCTGAGTACAAAAGATTCAAAAGATCTTCACTGGTTGATGGGC
The DNA here is from genome assembly GCF_030222135.1 of Aotus nancymaae. Taxonomy (NCBI): domain Eukaryota; kingdom Metazoa; phylum Chordata; class Mammalia; order Primates; family Aotidae; genus Aotus; species Aotus nancymaae. Next base: position 54,169,386 of record NW_026988473.1, on the reverse strand, counting down.
TGGAGCTACATCTGTAGGGCTGAGGTCTGAAAGTCCAAGTCCTGTTGCACTATTAGCCCTGTCAGCATTTCCTTTGCCCTGAGCCTTCCCTTCTCCTCTGAGCCATTCATTCTCAGACTACCACCAGCTAGTTTCACAGGTGGAGGCAACTGCAGGATTTCAGATTGGGGAAGTTATCCCAGCCTTTTCTGCCTCCAAGTTGTTCTGTCTTCTCATACAGGAGAGGCTTGCTCTTTGAGAGACTTTAATAATGAATAGAACACATTAAATAAATTTTAGTAGACAAAGTAAGTGAACATTTTACACATATCCTTTTGTAGGGCAAAAGGTAGCATAACCAACCAATAAAATTGCAAATTAAAATCGGTTCCTTATTGGTAATTAAAATATTTTTTAAAAGTACACAGTTCTATAATAAGCTTTAGAATCTGTATAAAATAATTATTTGAAAAATAAAAATGTCTAACGTTCACCAAAAGGCAGAAACATTTCACAAGAAAAACATTAGAAGATATGCAAAATTATTTTCCACATATTGATGCTTTCCAAATATTGATGCTTGTGGTGGCCCAGTCGTCTGAATGAGTTCTGCAGGAGGAGGTCGGCAGAGAAGACAGCCCTGCCGTGCCTTGCTTAGGGAGGGCTTGGGGACCTGGGAGAACTGTGTGAGTAAAGCCAGAGGGATCTGAGAAGACAGATACTTTACTCCTGCACTGGGATCTGTAAATAATTTCCCAGCTGATGCTCTCTGCCTGTGTAAACAAGCCTTGAGGATATGACCCTTCTCCACCTTTGTTACCCTCTTCTCTGTTTACATAGAGCTTTAAGTACACTCCCTTGGAAATATTTACATATTCTTGAATGCACTAAACTTGCTCATTTTTCTGTCCGGGTCCTTTCTGCCACCCAGAGGCACAGCTCAGCTGAGAGCGAGGCACCAGAAGAATGCCTAAGATTTTCCAAAAGTGGTGATTTTTCTACCATTAATATATTATATGTCGGTAGTGTGAAAGAAACATAAATCTTGGAGCTTGGAAATCGCTAGGCTAAAGAGAAAAGTCAAGATGGGAACTGCTTAGGGCAAACCTGCCTTCCATTCTATTCAAAGTCATCCCTCTGCTCACTGACATAAATGCATATCTGACTGACTCCTTTGGAAAGGCTAATCAGAAACTCAAAAGAATGCAACAGATTGTGTCTCACCAGCCTGTGACCTGAAAGCCCCTCCCTGCTTGAGCTGTCCCGCCTTTTCAGACAGAACCGATGTACAGCTCACATATATTGATTGATGTCTCATGTCTCTCTAAAATGTGTAAAACCAAGCTGTCCTCTGACCACCTCGGGCACATGTCACAGGACCTCTGATGGGGACATGTGTCTTCCACCTTGGCAAAGTAAACTTTCTAAATTATCTGAACTCTGCCTCAGATTCTTGGGGATCACACTAGACAGTTGTTAAGAAAATAACAAAAAGAGATTAAAGACACGACATAGTTGCATTTCCATTGAACTCAGAGAAATGGGTTTTTAAAAAAGGAAAAACACTCAAGTGAACAAAATAAATGATGAAAAATTGAATGTTATGCACACAGAACTGATGGGCTAAGGTAATCTACACATCTCAACTCATGCTTTAACAAATCTGTCTAATGCTTTACTATTGTAAATGAAATAGTATCTGAGAAAACTCTCAATCAATTTAGGAAATTCATTTTGCTAAGGTTAAGGACGTACCCATGACACAGCCTCAGGAGGTCCTGACAACATCTGCCCAAGATGGTGAGGGCACAGCTTGGTTTTATACATTTCAGGGAGACATGAGACATCAATCAATATATGTAAATGTGCATTGGTTCAGTCCACAAAGGTGGGACAACTGAAGCAGGGAGGGGACTTCCAGGTCATAGCTAGTTAAAAGACAAACAGGTTGCATTAAATAACAGGGCAAAGGAAGTAACCAGATATTCATTTATCTCACCTGAGCAGGGGGATGACTTTGAGTTCTGTCTGGAAGTGTGTAGCTTTTTTATCTTAGTAGCTTTTTTTGGAATAGAATAGGAGGCAGGTTTGCCCTAAACAATTCCCAACCTGCCTTTTTTTTTTTTTTTTTTTTGGTTTAGTAATTTTTGGGTCCCAAAATTTTTTTCCCTTTCACACTATCTAAATGTATTGGTTACCAATATTGAAATAAGGAAAAGAAATCTGAAAGTGTTAGGTTGAACAAAAGTAATTGCGGTTCTCGCCATTATAAGACTTTTAATGGTAAAAGCCTTAATTACTTTTGCACCAACCTAACAATAATTGACCCCCTTAAAAGTAGTCAAAGCATATTCCATAGGTATTGGATGTGAATACTTTCTATGGGAAAGCTGTTAAACTTCCAACAAGTTTATAATTGTCCCGCCTGGGAATTGTCCTTGATCACCATGCATGAGTCAGACGGAGAGGGCAAAAGGGAAAATTGTACCTTGTCAGGCAGTTTCCAAATCTGGCATCTTTTGATATGTAATGTGCTCTACAGGACGTAGACTAGGATTGTTTTGATGCATACAGCACAGAAAATCAATCTATCAACTTATATTCCTCATGAAAACAGAGCATGCTGTTTGTGGAGGCACAAATGTGGGGTCATCCTGTGACCAAAAGAGTGGCAAGGTTCCTCCTCATTAGGTTTGATTTCAAGGTTACCTTAGTTTCAAAGCAGCCCTTTCTGTCCAGGGCCCAAAACTCCTGATTTAATACTTACAACTAGTGGTTCTCAGCTTCAGATTCACAGATAACTTACCTGGAAGGCTTTTCATTTTTAAATAATGTTACTGATGTGTATGTCACGTGCAATAATATGCACCCATTTATAGTGCACAGTTTGATGCATTTTGAAAATGTTTTACATCTGTGTAGCTACCACACAATGGAGATTTAGAACATTTCCAACACTCCCCAAAGTTCCCCAGGTCCTTCGTAGCCAACTTTTCTCACCCCCATCCACCTCTCAGCCACCCACCCTCCATCTCCTAGGGGGTGATGTGGTATTTTAGTAGGTGGCAGGCAAGTGGATCGTTGAAGGATGAGTCAAGTTGGTAAACTGATTCAAGGAACCATATGCAACCATGAAAGTGGTAGGAGAAGAGGATTTGGGTGCTTTAAATGCTGGGAGGCAGAAAGGGTTAAAACAGGGCTTTTCAAACACAGCACTGTTGATGTTTTGGAATGGATAATTCTTTGTTGTGGGAGATGTCCTGTACATTGCACAATGCTTAGCAGCATCTATGACCTATACCCATTAAGATGCCAGTAGCATCCCCCTAGTTATGAAGGAATAAAACCTTTTGGGTCAATGGGGAACTTTTTGGAAACCCTAGCATGGGAAAAGGTCAACACGGGTACTTCAATCGAATCAGGAGGCTGGGTCCGAAATACCAGTTAGCTATTCAGCCACATTCCGACACGGCTTGCAAGTTCAACAGACACTAGGAAACAACCTCCAAAAAGAGAAAATTAGGTGACTCATGGTCACAAGCCCTCTCCCCACTCAGGACTAGGGGCAATCACTCCGCAACTCAGAATTACTTGGGGATACAAGCCCAGGCAGCTCTTTCCAACCTCGGGTCCCCTTCCACCCTTCCATGCTGTGGAAGCTTTTACTTTTGCTTGCTCAATAAACCGCGTTGCTGCTCACTCTCTCCGTCCGCGAACGCTTGTCTGGAGCTGGAACACTCACCGTGGGGGTAAGGCTCTCTGCTCGATTCTTCGAGCAAGGGAAGCCAAGAACCCGAGCCCGGAGTCCAAGCTGGGCATGGAAAAGGCCCTCCTCCGGGCCATCTGTGAACCCTACAACAGCAGAGCCGGTTACAGTTATAACCAAATATCTCTTCAGACATTGCCAAATGTGCCCTCTAGTGCAGAGCCTCCATTCTGCCCTTGAGAATCACTGGATTAAAAGAGCATGACCTTCTGTCCAGAGGTTCTACAGGACTACACAGCCCATTTCACCTGGACGCTCCTTGCCCTTCCCTCTTCCTGACAGCCCTAAAAATTTCACTTTCATTTCTCAGCCAGTTCCTGCTCAGGAGGGAGGGACTTCTCACGGAGGGAGGAACCTCATTTGTTGAATGAATCCTGACCACACCCACCCTGGCTTTTCTTCACCTCTTCAACCAGGACCCGAGATTTCTGTTGGCCTGAAGGTGTGTGGGGAGGTTTGTGGGGGGTAGAGGGTCTGAGACTCCAGGAGAAAAGATCTGAATGAAGTTAGGGGAATTTGATTTGTGGCCCCGAGGCTACCCTGCGGTGTTGGGAGCAAAGGCTAGCTTGCAAGCTTCCTGCTTTGAGTGCACGCTGATCTGATCTCCGATCGCAGCCTAGAGTCTGGGGAGGGACAGCCTTGAAAGGAGTGTTAAAGAGGCGGAAGGCCTCCTTTGTTTTCTGGAGTGACTTCTTTTTTTTTTCTCCAGGCTGAATCTGTTTCCATTTCCTTCCTATTCTATAGTCTTGACTTTCTACCTTGCAAAGGAAACTGAATTCTCTCTCTTTCTCTCTTTCTCTATCTTAAAGAGATCAACAACAAAACAAAAACAAAAAAAGAGATGAACAGAAGATCTCTTCTTTTCCACCCCCTTCTCTCTTCTCAAAAGAGAAGGTGGTGAGAGGAGGTCTGTTTTCCAAGCCTGTGCGGGCCTGAGCTCCTAGTATGCGGCTTTACATAGAATGGAACCAGAGGGGCATGACCAGGGGAAATATTGAAGCACGATCTTTCACTGCCCTCCTGGCAACCACTAAGGCGCTTTCTGCAACCATCCTCACATATCCTCAGTCCTTGGCCTGCCAGACAACAGCAGCTTGAGTGATCTGACTGCTGCACACCACTCTGTTCCCTCTTACCCTGTGTCATTCTGCAGCCGGTCTCAGGGCTCTCCTTGCTCGTCCCTGAACATACCTGTTTACTTTTACTTCAGTAACCCACATGCCACCAGCGTCTTCACCTGTCTTAGAACTTGTTCCTCATCATTCTTCCTCTTAGACACACCTCTGCATTGATTTGTAACCTCAATTTCTTACTGTTTTTCTTTGCTCAGAACTACTTAACAGAAGTTGTTTATTGTGGGCTCAGAAGGCACCCACAGATTTAATCTTCTTAAGAATTTGACATAGGGTATGTCCTATCTTCAGCTCACTTGTGAGCAATTTGTACCTTGATTGATATGTTACGGATATTCTGACACTTGCCATTCTGACCTCTGCTCTCACCCTTCAGAGTTCACTGTAACTGCCTTTCTGTGTCTCTGCCTTACTCCTGGGTAGAATCCATTTCTGCCTACATACTGACTGTCTCCCAGATGCATCTAGTCAGGCACAAGGCCCAACATATGGGGTAAAATTGATTATAAAGCAGGCTGCTGGTGTGAAAATGTGCAATTAGCATCCATTCAACATTCAATAAATAAATATGAAATATACATGGAGGTCTACATTTTAATTAGAAAGCAATCATAGACCATTTCAATAAATGATAGCGTACACAGGAAGATGACTAATACTTTGGAGTAACATCTTTAAGAAGTTAAATTAGGGTAAGGACTCTGTAAAGACCTCATAAAGTCCTTGTAGTTTTAAATAGTTTTTATGAAAGTTTTGAATAGATTTCATTGTAAGAAGAATACATTTGAATAGAATCTTAAGAATGTGAGGAAATTGAAGGCTCTAATGGTTTTTCCCTGGGCTTAAAAGGAGAACAGTGTGGATATGGAAGATTGGAATGGAAGTGTGCAGAGAAGAATAAAAGTTGAGCTCTGAGGATTGAGGCAGTGGGAAGAGCTGTGTGATGTGGACCTAACTGGACCATTATGAAGTCTGGCTTCACTCTGGATGGCATGGTTTTGAACAGAAGAGTGACATGATTGACATCTGCTTTAAGGTGATCACTCTGTCTACTGTTGTAAGAACAGAGATGAGAGCAGAGTGAAGAAGAGCAATGATGGCCGGGTGCAGTAGCTCACGCCTATAATCCCAGCACTTTGGGAGGCTGAAGCGGGTGGATCACCCGAAGTCAGGACTTTAAGACCAGCCTGGCCAACATGGTGAAACCCCATCTCTACTAAAAATATAAAACTTAGCTGGGCATGATGGTGTGTACCTGTAATCCCAGTTACTTGGGAGGCTGAGGCAGAAAATAACTTGAATCCAGGAGGCCGAAGTTTCAGTGAGCCGAGATCGTGCCACTACACTCCAACCTAGGTAACAAGAGTGAAACTCCATCTCAAAAAAAAAAAAAAGAAGAGTAAGGGCAATGATAGGATCAGCAAGACTAGTGGGAGAACAATTTCCTGAATTCAGGTGATTGCTATTGGAGTGGTGAGAGTTGAGGTGGTTGGAACTAATTTGAAAACAACTCAGCATATTCTCATGAAGTAACAGACAGAAAAAGACAAGATTACGGGTTGATTAATAAAAATGATTCTGCGTTAAAAAGTAACTTTTTGGAAATCTATTGACCAGAATGCGTCAGCTCTTGGGGAGAGATTCATTATTGTGGTATAAATTGAGCCCTGGACTCTAAGGAATAACTGAAGCAAGAACTCTGTGTATAGAGGAATGGGGAGGAGATGTTGCGATGTTTCTGAGATCTCCTGGCCGCTGAATGTCAAAACAGGCTCTACTTTTGTTATGGGCAGTTTCTGACTAAGGAACTAGAAGAATTGTCTAGGATATTGTCTAGAAACTTGAAAAGACATCCTCCCCTAAAAGTCACTCTTAGCGACATTCTAATTTTACTGTCTAATCTGCAGAGAGACTTAAGAGTTTGCATTATCATATCCAGGTGTTAGGGATCCAGATTTTAGGAGAAGACTCAAATGAAGGGTGCAGTCATCTGGCAGCTGTGGTAACCAGGCAACCTGGGAGTTCTGTTAGGCCGAGGGCACTCATGTTCCCTTCTCTACCTCCCTGACGGCTGCTGGGCTTGGCCCCCATTGAGAAGTGGTGGAGTCATTTCTCGCATGTGGGACCTTGGCTGCTCTGCACTTTTCTCATTCTTTTGCCACTACGGTGGCAGCAGCTTTGGCATCAACATGCAGCCTCACTGTGAACATGAAGTCACAGCCCATGGCAGAATGCATGTTCTACTACTTCCTCTCCTGGAGCTCCCTGGTATTTCTCACTATTGGCTGGATACGGATTGGAATAAAAGATAACAAAAAACTCCACATCTGTGGTTGGCTCATAGTTTTAGCCATAAACAAGGGTGAATATTATCATATCATGTAAACTCCTGGTCTTGCTAGTCATCAGAGCCTGGTCTGACTCATGGTCATTGTAGCCAGGGGCTACCACCATATCGCTTTTGTGTGACTTTTAGTATCTATACTGTTGGCTGGATTATACTCGCCAGCTGATTTTCAGCCTTTTTTCCTCTTTAAGGTCTTTTGGTGGATTGTGAGAGGAGTAGACAGGTCTCAAGGCCTAGATTTATCTCCATACAGCTTTCATCGTGCCCCACCCTTTTGCCAAGCGTGGGGAAGATTCCTAGGTTGTCACACTTCACAGATCTTTCTTTCACTATCAAACCTTTTCAATTGTATTCGTTTCCTAGCACTGTTGCGATCAATTATCACCAACTAGATGACTTAAAACAATAGGGATTTTTGTCACAGCTCAGGAGTCCAGAAGTCCAAAACCAAGATAGTGACAAACTTGATTTTTTCAGAAGATTCTATGTGAGAATCGGTTCTATTTTTCGCACCTAGCTTCTGGTGGTTTCTAGCCAACTCTGGCATTCTTGGGCTTATATCTGTGCTGCTCCCATCTCTGCCTCTATTGTCACATGGCTTTCTTTCCTGTGTGTCTGTATGTCCTCTCCTCTTCTTATAAGAATACAGATCATTAAATTTAGGGCCTGTCTTTATCCAGTATGACCTCATGTTAACTTGATTACATCTGCAAGGATGTAATTTACAAATAAGGTCACATTCACATAAGTGGACGTATTTTTGTGGAGGGTATAATTCGGTCTACTAGAGCAAGTATCAAAATGTTACTGTCTAATGAGATCTACCCTTTTTCCCTTTGCTTCACGGTTTCTTGTCTAAACCAACTTCAGGTTCTGAGAATTGGCATTGTATCACCATGCCACCACTCTGTGGTATTGCTCTCTGACTGACCACAAGCAATAATTGTAGGTTTGTTTTGCTATTTGGACTCATGCAATTTAACTCTGCAGGGGGAATACAAGACAGGAGACACAGCATGCAGGCAGGCAGGGCCGCTTCAGGTGAGCTCTCAGTGAGGATTCTTATGGTGGTACAAGACCAAGTGGATGTGTGTGAAGCTAACATAGCTTAGGTAAACCTTACATCAACAGACTGATTCCCTTGTAAAGACCATGGGCATCGCTTCCAGGGCCCTACAGAGAATGTTTTGTTACAAGATTCTCAACCCTCTTGTGGAAGCTGGAGTCTATGCTTACCAAAACAAAACAAATAAAATAAAATAATATACCAGGGGAAGGTGATGGCTGTGTCTTTTTTATAGAAAGAAAGGACTTAAGCCTAAAGATAACCTTTTTTTCCCCTCATGTCTAGTCTGGCTTCCAGTCTTATTTCCTCTACCTCACTCTATTTCTCACCCTCATCTGCTTTTCTCTATTTCCTCTGTTAACTCGTCCTGCATCCTCCCATCCCTGCCCTCACTTCCTATTCATTGGAAAGAGACTGGCGCTTTCACTTCATTTAGGAAGTGTCACATATCCAGGTTCCTCCAGGTCCATGTGATGCCAAGGGCTTAGGGCTTTTTGCATCCCAGCCACACATTCAAAAACTTTTGAAGATGGTATGATGGTTTGTCCTCCATGAATGGGCATTCACTTACATGATCCCTTCTACCTAAAATATTTTTTTCTTTCTCATTCTGTATTCCTTCTCATAATTCAGCTTTCATTTAAACTCTTATTTATCCAAGCAAGATATCTTGGATAGTCCTCTATTTGGCAAATTATTTGATTTTCCAAAAACATGTACCTCTATATGATGGTGTTTTTTACACCTCCCATTTTACACTGTATGAATGATTATATGATTAGCTTCTGTCTTCTTTAGGTGGTTATTTACTTTATTCTGGCTAATACCATCTGTTCATACTCAACTTTGGATTTTAATCCATTTCCTGGATTTTAATTACTGAAGATAATGTGTCTTCAGTGAGAATTTCCTAAATAAACAAATGAATAATTGGCATTCAATTAGTGGACATGGATTTAACACAGACAGGACTTCATTGCTCCAAAATGTGGTTTCCCCTTATATGTTGGGATATCTCTCCCATGACCAACAGCCATCTCGTTTGTATTTCTGTTCCTCAGTGATCTGATATTGGTATGAATCTGTGATCTATGTGTAACTCAGCTGGTTACATGCCCTCCCCCAACAAATACACACCTTTGGGTTCCTATTAAAACATGCTTTCAGGCCAAGATAAAATCAATCACACCATCTACAAACACAAGACCCCCCAGAAATTCCCAACTTACCTGGTTTCCTCTATTTCTACACTCATAACACTGGATCTCAATCTACTTCTTTCAGGCTTTACCTCTGCTTTTCTTTGTTTAAATAAGTGGAGTAGCATGAAGACCTCTGAAGAGAACCCTGAGATGATTATATTCAATCCAATTCTACCTATTAAATTTAATGATCTTTGTAAGTCATTTGATTTTATTCATCTGAAGAAAGGGAGTACTCTTACTTTTTCTTTTCTGAGATGGAGTCTTGCTCTGTCTCACCCAGGCTGGAGTACAGTGGCGTGATCTCAGCTCACTGCAGCCTCTGGCTCCCGGGTTGAAGCGATTCTCCTGTCTCTGCCTCCCGAGTAGCTGGGATTACAGGCGCACGCCACATCACCCGGCTAATATTGTATTTTTAGTTTCACCATGTTGACTAGGCTGGTCTCAAACTCCTGACCTCAGGTGATCCACCCACCTTGGCCTCCCAAAGTGCTGGGATTACAGACGTGAGCCAGAACACCCTGCCTCTGGAGTACTCTTATTTCTGAAGAAGTTTTGGAAGAGGAACAAATAGGCCAAAGTCATTTCTAAATTGAACTGGTAATTAAATCTCCATATTGCAGTCATTGCTGTTTCTGTGGGTATCTCTGGGAAGTGTGTGAGCATATGAGAGGACTCTGTGTGAGGAGGTGTGTTAGAAGGTGAGCACTTCTTCACTGGAAACCACATCTGGGATTCCACAGTCCAGCTATTGAGGAATTTTCAAATAATGGAATAAAAAAAATGAAACACTGATAAGAAGGTTTTAGTCATCTATGGAGAGATGGGAAAGTTTTTAATATGTTTATCAAACATTGTACTTCACTGTGTTCTAAACACTGGGGCTATAGCAGTAAGAAAAAAACGAAAGTGCCAAATTTATGTGTGGATTATGTTTTAGAAAGAGGAGGCAGACATTTAAAGATAGATGGTGATAATAAAAGACGCAAATGTACACTGAATGATGAGTTTGTGGTGGTGTTAGAGTTGTTTGTCTTAGCAGACCCTTCTGATAAAGGGACATGTCAGGAAAAGTTGAAAAAAAAGTGTAAACGGAAGTCATGCAAATAGCAACAGGAGGATAATTCTAGCAACGAACAAGTGCAAAAGCCTTGAGGCGTTAACGACTTGCCCAGACCACTTTCAGACATTTTTGGTTTCTCTTCCTCATCTTTTTTTTTTTTTTTTTGGTATTGCAGTCTCGGCCAGTCTTTGATGTGTGTGCACTCATAATGCTTTTTATTTGTACCGTTCTTATACCATCCCCTTTCGATCTTCTCAGCCATCCAGGGGTCTTCAAGCAAGAAGAGAGAACCTCAGGAGTTAGAACCAGAAGAAGCCAGGGAAGCAGTGCAATGGCTTCAAAAATCTTGCTTAACCTGCAAGAGGAGGCGACCTGTCCCATCTGCCTGAAACTTTTGACAGAACCCTTGAATCTAGGCTGTGGCCACAGCCTCTGCCAAGCCTGCATCACTGTGAACAACAAGGAGGCAGTGACTAGCCCGGGAGGAAAAAACAGCTGTCCTGTGTGTGGTATCAGCTACTCATTTGAAAATCTACAGGCTAATCAGCATCTGGTCAGCATAGTGGAGAGACTCGGGGAGGTCACGTTGAGTCAAGACAATGGGAAGAAGAGAGATCTCTGCGATCGTCATGGAGAGAAACTTCTACTCTTCTGTAAGGAGGATAGGAAAGTCATTTGCTGGCTTTGTGAACGGTCTCTGGAACACCGTGGTCACCACACATTCCTCATGGAGGAAGTACTCAAGGAATGTCAGGTAGGGCCCTAGATGGAGGGACACGGGGCAGAAGATGGTAACTGGTGGAAGTCTCACCTTTCTATCCTTCTTTACCCCTTGTGGCACCATAGTCCTGAGTCCCGTGATCTTCTCCATGTATATCTTTCACCCTGTGCTCAGCTTCCAATGCCTGGGGTACATTTCTGGTATTCCTTTCATTTACATACCAGATGATCCTAGAGTACGGTCTCTTAGCCAAGAGTGAGAGATTTTTGTTTTTTCCTTTTTCATTATATGAGTGATAAATTCCTTCCCAAAGTTAGCTTTCTTGCTTCTCTAAGCAGGATAATTTCTGAGGAACATTGTGGGTTGAATGAGGAAAGAACATTGATAAGAGGAAAGGATTTTCCTTTTGGCAAGATAAATACTTACTCTCAGGAAAGAGAGAATCAGGCTACTCCTCTTGAAGGGGTAGTGACTTTCGTCACCAATGAATAAACAATACATTCATCTCTTCAAATTTTTCCCCATGTCATAGATTCTAATCACCAGCTTTACAGTTACGGTAAATTACTGTTTTCTCGCATCAACTTGATTTCTTTCCTCTTTGTTCTCTATCCAGATACTGAGAAAGCTTATAGCTTGACTCTGGTGTGATTCCTTTCTCATAGGAGAAACTCCATGCAATCCTCAAGAGGCTGAGGAAGGAGGAGGAGGAAGCTGAGAAGCTAGAAGCTGACATCAGAGAAAAGAAAACTTCCTGGAAGGCAAGAGGAGATTCTGAAGGATTTCTGAGACAGGAATCTTGACAGGACCTTAATCCAAGGAGGCCTCATTCTTTTTGTTCCTTCACATAGCATGAGTCCTGCAGCCATTTGATTAGTTCTCTTCTCTGTCCTGTCCCTGCTGGGGGTGGAGGCTGGACAGTGGACATGTTACAGTTACACACACATACCTAGCACTGAGCACAAAGATAGACCCTGTGATGAGAACGGCTAGCAAATACTGTGTTCCATTGCTGTTTTCCAATGACGCTCTGCTACTTCTGGTGGAAACACTAGATTAAGGACTAAGGTTTTCCTCAAGATTCAAATTAGGAGTATGGTAAGGCAGGCAGTCATGAATATCCAGGAAAGTTGTCTAGAAGCTAAGATTTATTATGTTTTACATTTTTCTCAGGGTTGGCCTACATAAGACGGTTTGAGGTCATTGCTTTGGTAGGTACTGAAAAAAATAGTAGGAAAAAATAGCTTCCCCCAAATACTACTATTGCTTCCTTTCACTACCTTGCTGGTTTGAACTCCCTGCTGGCTCCTAATCCCTTACACAATAGGCCCTCAGCCTGACAAACTTATTACATCTCTCTCTTGTCCATCCTTGCAGTATCAGGTACAAACTGAGAGACAAAGGATACAAACAGAATTTGATCAGCTTAGAAGAATCCTGAATAGTGAGGAGCAGAGAGAGCTGCAAAGATTGGAAGAAGAGGAAAAGAAGACGCTGGATAACTTGGCAGAGGCTGGAGATGATCTAGTTCAGCAGAAGCAGTTGGTGAGAGAGCTCATCTCAGACGTGGAGTGTCGGAGTCAGTGGCCAACAGTGGAGCTGCTGCAGGTAAGCAGGATCGCTCAATCTGGGATTCTGGAAACACAGTTTGTTACCTTTCCTTCTGTGTCCTGGGGTTCTCATTCTGGTGGTGACACTAAGGGGTTTCTTTGGCCTTGCAGTGCCTGTTTATCATCCATTCTAGATGTCATGGATGTGAATGAATATGGGCATTCTAGGGCAATGTTGCATTGTTATTAATTTATGAAGTAAAGGAATACACTTAAACTCGCAGAGAAGATCCATAATATCTAGTTATAGTCACTAGGCCCCTGTTATATGTGATCTAGTGTCAGGCTTTTGTCAGACTTCTCTTTACTCAGATTAGTCACAGGTAAACACATGATGCATTTTCAGGTTTAAGAGCAAATACGTTTAAGAAATGTGTTCTATTTAAATTTAAAGTATACTTATTTGTTATTGCGGATGTTCCCTGTTAGTCCTTTTTAAACATGAAGTGATGGGATATTGAGCTTTTTGGTGAGAAACATGGACAAACATCTGGACAGACAGTGCTTCCCTTTCTTTGATAAATTTCTAAATATTTCCTTTTTAAGTTTTGGTATGAAGCAGGGGAGTAACTGATGTTCATTTGTTGAATTGTTTCCTTTGTCTCTGGTGCTTATATCCCAGATTTCTTTTCTTCTTGTTTCCTTTTGTCTTCTTCTTTTTGTTTAAATTTAAGATTACTCTGGAACAGAGGTTCCTAAACATATTTTGCACTCATTAGGATGGCTATAATCAAAGAAGATGGACAATACCAAGTACTGGGGAAGATGTGAAGAAACTGAAACCTTCTTGAATTGCTAGTAGACATGTAAAATAGCAAAGCTGCTTAGAAAAACTGCTTGGCTGTTGCTCAGAAACTTAAAGGGAGTTCTCATGTGGCCTAGCCATCCATTCCTACATATATACCTGGAAGAACTGAATACATATATCTGTGCATAAATTTATATATGAAAGTCCACAGCAGTATTGTTCAAAAATAAAAACAACTCAAATCTCCTTAACTAAGGAATGGATAAGGAAAATGTGTTATATTCAAACAATGTAATATTGTTTAGCTATGAAAAATAATCAAGTAATAATGCATGCTGGCATGGATGCACCTTGAAAACATCGTGATAATTGAAAGTCGGCAGACACAAAGTTCTTTTTCCATGATTCCATTTATATGAAAGTCTATACGTAGCAAATCCATAATACAGAAATTAGATTAGTGGTTGTCAGGGCTCTGGGGAAGAATAAATAGGAAGTAATTGCTAATTAGTACACAATTTCTATTTGTAGTGATGAAAATGATCTGGATTTTCTATGCAATGATGGTTGCACAATATTGTGACTATATTAAAACCTGTTAAATTATGCACTGTAAAATGCAAATTTTATGGTATTTGAACTACATTTCAGTAAAAACAAAAACAAAAAGTTTCCGTAGGCCCTTTTTTATAGTTCTTCCATGAGCTCTTCACAACCCTTTGAATAGCCACCATCACAAGAGAACACTGTGTTTATGTCATTTGTCCAGGCATTTGTCCTATTTAAGTCAGTCTTAGCTGCTATTTGGTCACTTGGAATTTAAAAAAATATTGGAATATCAAAAACTATAAATGCTGTAGGATTAACATTTCACATCTAGATGTTAACTTCAAAGAATGGCAAATGGATTTTTTTTAATGTTGAACCAACCTTGCATTTCTGGGATATGTCCTACTTGGGCATTAGTTATAATCTTTTTGCTAGCTTGCTGGATTTGATTTTCTTGTATTTTTGTTGGAGAATTTTGTATTTATATTCGATAGTGGCCTATGTTTTTCTTTTCTTGTGATGTCTTCAGTTCTTTAATCAGGGTTATTTTATCAGGGTAGGATAAGTCTCATGTAATGAATTAGGAAGTGTTTCCTGCTCTTCTTTATTTTTGAAATAGTTTATGAAGTTTTGATATTACTTCTTTGTAAACCTTTAGCAGAATTCACCAGTGAAGCCATCTGGGTAAGGTCTTTCCTCTGTAGGAAGTCTTTGATTTCCAACTTAATCTCTTAACATGTTTTAGGCCTATTCATATTTTCTATGTGTTCTTGAATCAGTATTGATAGTTTCTATATTTCTAGGAACTTGTTTATTTCATTTAGATTATCTAATTTGTTAACATACAGTTGTTCATCATTTTTATAATCCTTTTAATTTCTGTAAGGTCAATGGCAATATCTCATCTTTCATTCCCGATTTCTTTTTCTTGGTATGTCTAGCTAAATGTTTGCTAATTTTGTTGACATTTTCATATAACTCACTTCTGATTTTTCCATTTTTTTCTATTGTTCTTCTTTCTTTCATTAGTCTTATGCTAGTCTTTATAACTTTGACTCATGTTTTTCTTTTCTTTCTAGGACATGAGTGGAATCATGAAATGGTGAGTATGGATGGTCAAGAGTGGTGCTTGTGAGTTATAAAGAAGTGTTTGTAACTATTAGGTAGTCAATCAGAATAAAAAAATCTCCCAGAGTAGTATAATTTGGATGTAGTATTGTCTTAAATTGCTGGTCCCAGATGAAGATTTGAGTTTTCCATAACAATGAAGAATGGATTCAATCCTATAGTAGTAAATTCAGTGGTTGAAGTTCAGAGCTAGAGCCAGAAAGGATATTAAGGATGAGAGCTTTTACTATCAGACTCCTGTGACTTGACTCGTTTCATT
Organism: Aotus nancymaae; assembly: GCF_030222135.1. NCBI lineage: Eukaryota > Metazoa > Chordata > Mammalia > Primates > Aotidae > Aotus > Aotus nancymaae. Next base: position 54,153,815 of record NW_026988473.1, on the reverse strand, counting down.
CATCCTCTGTCCTGTATCCAGCCCTGGATTTTTTGTTTTATATATGTTTGTCATATCACATGGAGCACCTTGTCAAATCCTAAAATAGGGCATGGAGATAGCTCCTTTATATTTACTTTGCTTACTCAGGAAAAGACGGTACCAGATCATTATGCAAGGTTTTCTTTAGATTTCCAAAAGCCGACTCGAGCCTCAGGATGGTGACTTTGACTCTGGTGACAATAATTGATCTCTTCCTGTTCACATACTTTAGAAGCTTCCATGGAAAAATGTAGTCCTTGTGTCTAAAGTTGCCAACCCACTTGGAAACATCAAGTTTCTTACAAACACATAAAATTCTAAGCATTTTTAGTTAGGTAGTCATAACTTCTCCTTTGCCAAGTGTTTCTGTATCCTAGAGAATCTGAAATCTCAAATGTGGCCATACCACTGGAGTTCAGGCTTTGAACTAGGGCACAGGCTCACAGGCTTTCCCTGCAGAACCCCATATCACAGTCAGGATCTGCAGCGTCACTCTTGATTTGCCCAGAAACCCACATCTCCGGCCCCTCCCAGAAGACCCACTGAGATGCAGTGAGTTTTCCACACATCACATACCGTTTCTAAAGGTAGCAAAGTCTTTTCGTATACATTATTTTATCCAATTTTGTACTATTACCATTAGATATCAAAGGAGGGTTTAATTATTTCATTTTTAAGGAAGAAACTGCTTTCAAGAAATGAAGACCTTCTCCAGGTCACACAGAGGATAAGAGGGAAAGTAGGCACGAACACGTTTCTTCTAGCTCCGGGGTCAGGCTCTTTCTTCTCTCCTCCTCAGACTCAGGAAGGAGGGTTCAAGTGCATCATTGATGTAAAGGAGATGCAACCAGTGGTGTGGGAGTGATGGACACAGGATGAGAGATGTGGGGGTCAAAAAATTTTTGTCATCCCTAGGAGTGAGATCTGGAGGCTGAGAAAGCCAAAAACTCCTTCCCAGAAACTGAAGACTGTATTCCATGCTCCAGATCTGAGTAGGATGCTGCAAATGTTTAGAGGTGAGGAGAAGCAGATAAAGACTGTGGATGTGGGATTGTTGTGGTGTCAGGTAATAAACTGTCTAGGTGGGATGACTTAAAATTGAGGACAGAAGAGAGGAAAGAGGTCAGAGAATAAGGAATATTCTGTGATAAAGAGGATGTGTTTAGATGTAAAAGAACATGACGAGGTCTCTGGTTTATCTTTTAATTCACTAGCTCGAAGCTTCACGGTATTCCCTTCCCCTGTCCCTACTCTAAACAATAGGTAGGTATCAGCGCTTACTCCTTTGTTTCTAATCAGCATCACTGAATCTTTTATTATTTCAGAACTGACAGCTGTCCGATGCTACTGGGGTAAGAAAAAGTTTCAGTCTTTAAATAGCTGTGTTCCAGTTACCTTTCAGAAGTTTGTGTTTTGTGGTTTCAATGATATCCTCTAATCTTAGCCTCATTCGTTCTCAGCACCTCCCAAAACATTTGCATAATATATTTCTCCAGTGTTTTACTCCTCCCATGATTCAATGCACGTTTTTCAGTCACTTCCTGAGTTCCTTCATAAGATAAACTTACTCCATTATCTGTCACCTAATCATATATATCACATAGATGATTATATTCATATACATATATTATATATATATATATATATTTTTTTTTTTTTTAATTTTTCTTGCAGTGGATGTCACAATGAATCCAGTCAACCTAAATTTGAATCTTGTCCTTTCGGAAGATCAGAGACAAGTGATACCTGTGCCAATTTGGCCTTTTCAGTGTTATAATTTTGGTATCTTGGGATCCCAATGCTTCTCCTCAGGGAAACATTACTGGGAAGTGGACGTGTCCAAGAAAACTGCCTGGATCCTGGGGGTATATTGTAGAACACATTCCCGCAATAGAAAGTATGTCATTAGAAGATGTGCAAATCGTCAAAATGTTTACTCCAAATATAGACCTCTATTTGGCTACTGGGTTATAGGGTTACAGAATAAATGTAAGTATAGGGCCTTTGAGCAGTCTTTGTCCTCTGATTCTGAGGCTTTGACTCTCTCCATGGCTGTGCCTCCCTGCCGTGTTGGGGTTTTCCTAGACTATGAAGCAGGCATTGTCTCATTTTTTAATGTCACAAGCCATGGCTCCCTCATTTACAAGTACTCTAAATGTTGCTTTTCTCAACCTGTTTATCCATATTTCAATCCTTGGAACTGTCCAGCTCCCATGACTCTGTGCCCACCAAGCTCTTGAATTTTCTCATTTCTTCACCTACAACCCTTTGTCTTGACTCATCTCCTGCATCTGACTCATCTGCAACATTCAGACCATTGCTTCCTTGTGGTCTCCCTTCCTTACTTTAGAACTTTCACTCATCCTTGAGATGTACAGTATATTTGGCTTGAGTTATGAGAGATGCTTATTTATTCATTGACTCTTTTTCATATTTTCAGAGAAAGTTACCTAATCCCTCTTAAAGGCACAGCAGTATTGATATAACATCCTTGCCTTCTCATTTCTCTGTGTTTTGCTTTATCACTGATGTGAAGAGGCCCAGAGCCTGTTAGCCACCATCCATGCTACCTTGGTGGTTCGTAGGAACCACCCCATGACCACCACCACCACCAACTAAAGGTTCTTGCAGAGTATGTCGGTGTGTTGCTCAGGATGCCCCAGCTGCATCAAGGAATCAAGGAGAGAAAAATCTAATCAATATGTGTATTCAGAGAGAAGATTTTATGTCCAGAGTATTTGAGCTCAAACCCCGTCTCTTGTTTTCTAATCATGTTGAATACTTTCTCATTTTTTTACCTGAAATACAAATTGTGATTTAAGCCTGCACCTGACATTTTGGGCTGGATAAAAAAAGACTGAACCTAACTATTAAGATCATTGTGTAAAACTAGATGTCTCTAAATGTAATGCACCAATTTAGTGTCTGGAACATAATAAATATTTGCTCTCATGATTACTAAAAAGTGTAAGCTGTAGTAATGTCCTGTGCAATAGTTTTGTGCCCTACAGAGGAATAGTAGTTGATTTTATTGAAGTCTCATTTTTCAGGTTCCCAGACTCCACTGTCAAGACCACTCCAATTCTAGTTTTGTTTTGTAGAACTTTTTATACTGAGAATAGGGCTTTTTTTTTTTTCTTATTTTTATTGTACATATTTAAGATATATGTTATGATGTTTTGATATATATTTACATGGTAAAGTGATTACTACAACTGAGTAAATTAATACATCCATTATATCATATAGTTACCGTGCATTGGGGGGAGCAGGTGATAAGTTCATATAAAATCTACTTTCTTCCTGGTCAACATGGTGAAACCCCGTCTCTACTAAAAATACAAAAAATTAGCTGGGCATGGTGGTGTGTGCCTGTAATCCCAGCTACTCAGGAGGCTGAGGCAGGAGAATTGCCTGAACCCAGGAGGCGGAGGTTGCGGTGAGCCGAGATCGCGCCATTGCACTCCAGCCTGGGTAACAAGAGCGAAACTCTGTCTCAAAAAAAAAAAAAAAAAAATCTACTTTCTTAGCAATTCCCAATATACAATACGATATTAACTATAATCCTCGATATGGCTGGGATTTTTGTTCTGCTCAAATCTCATGTTGAAATGTAATCCTCAATGTTGGAGGTGGGGCCTGGTGGGAGGTGGTTGGATCATGAGTGCCTCATGGATGGCCTAGTACCATCCCCATGGTAATAAATACATTCTTGCTGTGAGTTCATGGGAGATCTGGTTATTTAAGAGTGTGGCACTTTCTCCCCTCTCTCTGTTGTTCCCACTCTTGCCAGTGATGTTCCTGCTCCTGCTAATGTTGGAATAAAAATTTTGTCAAAAAATTTTTAACTTAGTACAACAATAAAAAAGTGTGATAGGCCAGGTGCCATGGCTCACGGAGGTAATCCTAGCACTTTGGGAGGCCAAGATGGCAGATTACAGCAGGTCAGAGGTTCAAGACCAGCCCAGCCAAAATGGCAAAACCCCATCTCTACTAAAAATACAAAATTAGCTGGACGTGGTGGCGTGCCCCTGTAATCCCAGCTATTCGGGAGGCTGAGACACGAGAATCGCTTGAACCCAGGAGGTGGAAGCTGCAGTGAGCCGAGATTGTGCCACTGCACTCGATTCTGGACGATAAGAGCGAGACTCGCTTTCAAAAAAAAAAGTGTGAAAACAGTGGTTTGTTATAGATCACTAAAAAATTATGAAACGTTGTTACACAATTCAATGCTAAGTTTTAAATCTCTGTAAAATGAATGAGTTAAAATGAACAACCTTACAATCAGGAAGAAGCAGAAAATTTCATAGAACCACAATAATGATGTAAAAATTATACAATTATATGTGTTCCATTGCATAGAATAAGAGTACTTTTGAATGTCTAATGTTCTGGGTCAGTTCAGCAATCAGGGAGGAAAAAAGAGAGCCTTACCTTTCCTTCTTCAGAAGAGAGTGGGGACAGAGGAGACTCGATGAAGGTAAAGTCTGGGAAAAGCTTCACTTTTACTCATTGTATGTTGATTCTCTAGATACAGTCCTATTGTTCTTTTCCTTGATGAAAGGACTTTTACCCAGATCTGACAACTGCTCTCTTCATCAAATCTAGTCTTCTGGAAATGTATATATACACACACACACACTGCATATATATATTAATATGTGTGTATATTTATAATATATGTGTAATTTATAATTACATAAATATATAATACATACAAATGCACACATATGTGTAATACATGTAAAGTATTAGATTATATATGTAGAATACATATAAATGTATACATATTAATATACATGCATATTATGCACATGTAAAGATACATATATATACACAAACACATATATCCCCAAATACACCAACCACCCTCATGTTTCTTCCCAGAATTCCATCCAGAGGCACAGCTTATCTGGAAATGTCTTCTTACCACAGAAGCATTGGATGTCTGTCCACTCTGAAATGATAAAAATTCATGATATTGACTATATGCAAAGGAGTCAGCACTGACGTGTATTTTTTCTCCAGAATAGAGGAAGAGGAGGGGACTATAGTAGGACAATGAATTTGTGAATAATAGCATGAAACAGTCTCTTGACTGTTCCCCATCAAATATAAGCACATCATCAGCACACAATGTCCATCCTCACCTCTTCTATCTACTTCTGGAAACTGCTCTCTTCCCTATTTAGCACCTGCCACCACTAGACTTCTGCAGATCTAGTTGTTCGAGCTCTTCTCACCTTTACACACTTGAAGCATTCCTCTTAGATGAGAAGCTCAACACACTTTCCTTTATTCTTTGGGAGACATTTTTAGCTTCTTTAAATCAAGTTCTCACTCCTAGGAATGAAAAACAATGACTCCCAAACCTCTGACTTTGTAACCCTCGGACACCACTGATTTCTTATCATTTCACCCTCTTGATGCACTCGAACTCTCTTCCCCGAGATGGAAGAGGGCAGACTCTTGACCCTAGAACCAGACAAAACGTACTCATGTTCACTTTCCCCCTCACTCTCTGTGTGACCATGGGACAGGCTTAACCTCTCAGAAGCACAGTTTCTTTCTTCCAAAATAAAATAATCTTCTTCTCTCTACCTTCTTAAACTCATAGGGCATGAAGAAATAATGGATTTTAAAACAAAACAAAACTTTGGTGGCTTAAAAAGAGATTTAATGTGTGGAAACATTATTGCTATAGATGTGGGTTACCAGAAAGATGGTTAGAAAGTGAGGTTGCAGGACCCGGCTCCTGGGTGTTTGAGACATATCAAGAGAGGTAGCCACAAGGACCAGCAATTCAGGATGTCTATTATGTAACACCAGCCACACTGTTTTCTTATACCACATTATCTATAAAATGTTACCAATATCTATTCATAGTATACCTTCTTCCACTGGCCATTTCATATTCTCTTTGCTCTCAGCAAGGACCTCGAGTGATAGCTATTTTTACCTGATGGAGTGACCCAAACTTTCATTTCTGAAGGCCCTTGGCCATCTGTAATTTGCCTGACCTGAATCTTTAATCACAGGGCACAATAATACTAAGAGATACCCTACGGGATCTCCTGTACTCCAGACACACTTTTTCTTAACCTCCGTTGTGGAGTAGTTGTTATAAGTATCCTAGATAGCCAGGATTAATTATCCTAGTAACTCCTTTTTTTGCCTGTTGGTTGAGAGGCATGAGCATCCAAAGTGGCTGGGTAGGCTGGGCACAGTGGCTCACTCCTGTAATCCCAGCACTTTGGGAGGCCGAGGCAGCCAGATCACGAGATCAGGAGTTTGAGACCAGCCCTGCCAATATGGTGAAACCCCATCTCTACTAAAAATACAAAAATTAGCCAGGTATGGTGGCGTACACCTGTAATCCTAGTTACTCAGGAGACTGAGGCAGGAGAATTGCTTGAACCTGGGAGGCGGAGGTTGCAGTGACTGAGATCGTGTCACCGCACTCCAGCCTGAGAACAGAGCGAGACTCCGCCTCAGGAAAAATAAAAAAAAAAAAAAGGAGGTGTTTAACCCAAAGTGACTGGGTGGCTGTCTTAACTTCTAGTTCAATGAAATCATTGTCGTGTCTACTGGTGGAAGTATTCTTCCCTTTGGAACTAAGATCTCTAAGCCAGCAGAGCATAATATTGCAGAAGTAGAAGGCAAAATTTTGCTAGCAAGGCACTAGGAATAGAAGTGAGTGGTATCTCACCCCTTTCCACCCCTTTCTTGATTTATAGACCCATGAATTCTAGTTATGGAAAAAATAGCACTATATATTGGTCACTGATTTTGAGGATATATGGCTTCCTAAAGAACTTTGCTCCAGTCCTGGAAGATATCGCCACTTAACTGGTGCTTTTAGTTTGTCTCGTAAGGGCCACTTTTCTATCAAGCCAGCTGCTCAGGATGGTGGGGAACATAGCAAGTTTAGTAAATTCCATAAACATGGGCCCTTTGCTACACCTTATTTCTTATGAAGTGAGTTCCTTGACTGGAGTCAATGCTGTGTGGAAAACCATGGTGGTAAATAAGGCATTCTGTAAGTCTGAGGATGGTAGTTCTTGGAGAAACCTCATGTGTATGGAAGGTAAATCTGTACCAGAGCAAATGTCTATTCCAGTGAGGAGAAAATGCTGCCTCTTCCACGATGGAAGCAGTATGTAGTCAATGTGCACCTAGGTAGTTTTCCAACTCCTTCACCATCTATTCAATCCATTGGCCATTGCCCATGATTCAGTATATAATCACACGTCTGACTATTTCCCTTTCTAAGCAATATGAACAATTGGTTGCACTACTTTTTAAAGTTCTGCCCATTGCGAGAGCTTTCCTTCACCATGGTACTTCAGGAATATCCCTGAAAAAAGCTTTAGTGTTATAGCTGTCTACCTCCTGGCGACGCCTTTATATCATAAAGAACCATCTATACACTGGATCTGAGTTTTTTCTTTCTTCATCAACTGATTGCAGATGACTTTACATGAGGCCATAGCTGAAGGCTGGGTGAGAGCAGATATTGTAGCAGAAGTGAAGACCATGGACATTTGAGTCACTTCTTTGTGTGACTTATATTTAGTTTTAGGGCCTGCTTATGGCTAATCACATAGATAACACTTCCATTTTTTGTTGGAGTGCTGCTGTGCACATCCTAATTTGTTGTTTGATGGATCAGCTAATACCTAGTTCAGGATGGCCAGGTAGGGTCACTTAGTAACATGGTGGCCCATAGTTCAGTGTTCAATCTCCACCAAGGCCCAATAGAAAGCCAAAAGCTGTTTCTTAAATAAGACAGTAGTTAATCAGCAGAAGATAACACCTATAGGGTCCTGCCAAATACTTCAAAATCTTCCTTATCTGCCATTGGCATTTCAAGCACCATTGTATCTGCTTGATCATATGGTCCCAGTGGCAGAGCAGATTTGGCAACAGCCTGTACCAACTGCAGAGCATTATCTTATTCCAGCTTCCACTCAAATCTTACTCTTTTCAAGTACCTTAGTAAATGGACAGGAGTGACACCTCAAAATGAGGAACATGTTGCCTCCACCATCCAAAGAGGCTCACTAGGTATTGCACCTCTCTTTTGGTTGTAGGCATGGCCAGATACAACAATTTCCTTTTCACTTTAAAAGGGGTATTTCCCTACACCTCACACCACTGGATCCCTAGAAATTTCACTGAGAAGATCCCTGCAGTTTTTTCATAATTTTATTTTATGTTCAGGGGCATGTGTGTAGATTTGTTTTATAAGTAAATTGTGTGTTTTGTGGGTTTAGTGTACAGATTGCTTCATCACCTGGATAATAAGTATATTACCCAATAGGGAGTTTTTCAATACCTACCCTCCTCCAACCCTCCACCCTCAAGTAGGCCCCGATATCTGTTGTTCCCTTCTTTGTATCCATATGTATTCAATGTTTTGCTTCCACATATACGTGAGAACATCCAGCCTTCCATGGTATATATGTACCACAGTTCCTTCATCCAGTCTATCATTGATGGGTATTTAGGTTGTTTCCATGTTTTTGTTATTGCGAATAGTGCTGTGATGAATGTACATGCGCATGTGTCTTTATGGTAGAAAGATTTATGTTCCTTTGTATGTATACCCAATAATGGGTTTGCTGGGTCTAATGGTAATTCTGCTTTGAGTACTTTGAGAAATTGCCAAACTGCTTTTAAGAGTGGCTGAACTAATTTACATGCTCACCAGTAGTGTATAAGCATTATCTTTTCTCTGCACCTCACCAGCATCTATTAGTTTTTGACATTTTAGTAAACACCATTTGGACTGGTGGAAGATGGTATCTCTTTGTGGTTTTGATTTTCATTTCTCTAATTATTAGTGATGTTGAACATTTTTTCACATGTTTATTGGCCACGTGTATGTATTCTTTTGAGAAGTGTCTGTTCATGTTCTGTCCCCACTTTTTAATGGGGTTGTTTTTTGCTTGTAAATTTATTGAAGTTACTTATAGAACCTATACGTTAACCATATGTCAGGTGCATCACTTGCAAATATTTTCTCCCATTTTGTAGGTGGTCTATTTTCTCTGTTGGTAATTTCTTTTGCTGTGCAGAGGCTCTTAAGTTTAATTAGAAACTATTTGTCAACATTTGTTTTTGTCGCAATTACTTTTGGAGTCTTTGTCATGAAATCTTTGCCAGGGCCTGTGTTCAGAATGGTATTACCAAGAATAGTATATGGTATAATCTTCCTGGGTTTTTATAAGTTTTAGGTTTTATATTTAATTCTTTAATCCATCTTGAGTTGACTTTTGTATATGATATAAGGAAGGGGTCCAGTTTCAATCTTCTGTGTATGGCAAGCTAGTTATCTCAGCCCCATTTATTGAATAGGCTGTCCTTTCTCCATTTCTGTCTTTTGTCGACTTGGTTGAAGATCAGATGGTTGTAGGTTTGTGGCATTATTCTGGTCTCTGTATTCTGTTCCATTGGTCTATATGTCTGCTTTTAAATCAGTACCATTCTGTTTTGGTTACTATAGTGTTGTAGTATGGTTTGAAGTCAGGTAAGCAGCTTTGTTCTTTTTGCATCCAAATTCCTTGGCTATTTGGGTTCTTTTTTGATTTCATATGAATTTTAGAATAGTTTTTTCTAGTCTGTGAAGAACGTCCTTGGTAGTTTGATAGGAATTTGTCTACAGTTGGCAGACAAGCTTCATCCTTGTTTTGTCAGTCCTAATCTGCTGTTGATGTGCTTCCTAGGGAATCATGGAAATGTGTCTGCTGCAGAGTTCAGGCAGAAGTGGGACCACTGGGCTGGAAGTGATAGTGGGTATGGCCCATTTGGCTATGTGAGGTGAGGGTGGGTGGAGTTGCCATCCCTTCCAGCTGGGTGTTTCCAGGGGAACAGGAGGCTGCACTCCTTAACAAATTCAGGCAGAAGTAGGACCAGTGGGCTAGAGCTCTAGCAGACATGTTTTGCCTGGCTACCAGTGGTGAGGGTGGGTGGGGTCACCTGCTCTGCCATCTGGGTGCTTCCTGCGATAGTAGGAGGCTGTGCTCACTAGCTGAGTTCCCACAGAGGCAAGACCACTAGGCTGGAAGTACTATAGGGTGTTGCTTGCCTGGTTATTAGCAGCAGGCATGGATGGGGTTTCCCACTCTGCCGTCAGGTGCTTCCTGGGACAACAACCACTGGCTGAATTCACATGGATGCAGGACCCTGGGTTGCAAGGTCTAGCAAGCATTGCCCACCTGGCTACCAGTGGCATGGGGGTGAGGGGTCGAATGGGATAATATTTCCCAGGACAAGAAAAGCTGTGCCTTCCAGCCGAGTTTACACAGAAGTGGGGCTGCTGGCCTATGCAGTTTTGCTTAACTTATTTTTCACCCTCTGAGACACAAGTGTCTTTTCAATAAGTTTAGAGTAGCTGCCACTTCTTGCTTACTAGATCCAATCAGCGTAATGTCATTAATGTAATGGATCAGTGTGATATGTGATAGAAGGAAAAGATGATCAAGGGCCAGGCATGGTGGGTCACGCCTATAATCCCAGCACTTTGGGAAGCCAAGGCAGGCAGATCATGAGGTCAGGAGTTCAAGACAAGCCTGGCCAACATAGTGAAATACTGTCTCTACTAAAAATACAAAAAATTAGCCGAGTGTGGCAGCAGGTGCCTGTAATCTCAGCAACTCGGGAGATTAGTGCAGAATTGCTTGAACTCAGGAGGCAGAGGTTACCCTGAGCCAAGATGGTGCCATTGCACTCCAGCCTGGGCAACAGAGCCAGAATCTGCCTCAAAAAAAAAAAAGAAATGATCAAGATCCCAGTGAACTAAATTATGCCATAGTCCTGATGAATTAATATACCTCTTAGGTACATCCTGTATCTGGCTTTGCCATCTGAAAGCAAACTGCTTATGGTGATCTTTACTATAAGATATGTATAAAATAAGTATTTGCCAGTTTAACAGTGCCTATCAAGTACCAGGGGATGTGTTAATTTGCTCAAGCAATCATAGCACGTCTGGTTTAAAAGCTGCAATTAAATTCATCACCTGGCTAAGCTTACAATATTCCCATTATTATCCAATACGAATTGGTCTTTTGCAGAGGACAAAAAGCAACTTAAATGGGGCTATGGTGGGAGTCACCACCTCTGGTTGCTCTAAGACCTTGATTGTGGCACTAATCTCTGCAATCTCTTCTGAAATATGCTATGGCTTTTTGCTTACTATTTTTCTAGGTAGAGGCAGTTCTAGCAGCTTCCACTGGGCCTTTTCAACCACAAAGCTCTCACTCCACAGGTCAGAGAACTAATGTGAAAATTCTGCCATTTGCTGAATATATCTATTCCAATTAGGCATTCTGGGGACTGGGGACATTATCATAGAATGGGTTTGAGACCCACTGGACCCCTGGTGAGGTGAAACTGTGCTAAAACTTTGTTGTTTATTTGACCTCCGTGAGTGTCTAGTCTGTTTGGTGAGCCACAGTGACATTTTGAGTTTCCTGGAATTAGTATCCGTTCAGAACCAGGGTCTAATAAACCCCCAAAGATTTATTTAATTTTTTTCCCAATGCACAACGACTCTAGTGAAAAGTGATAGTTCCTTTTGGGGAAGGCTGAGAGAAAAATTAACAGTGTCCATTTTTGGCAATGTAGTGGGGTTCTTCCTCTGGAGGACTGAAGCTTTTCTTCACTGGTGAGATTCCGAGTCCAGAAACTGGCTCAAATTTAGAAACTGATTGAGAGCCTATGGACCATGAGGTGCCCAGATAGTTGATCAAACCCAAGTTTAAATGTTACTGTGAGAATATATTTAGATGAGATTTACATCTAAATCAGCAGACTATGAGTAAAGCAGATTATCCTTAAAATGGGTGGACCCTATTCAATCAGTTAAAAACCTTAAGAGCATAAAATACAGAGGTGCTCCCCTAAAACAGGGAATTCTGCTTCCAGACTGCCGTCAAACTGAACCTAAAATGATAAACTGTTCCATGAATCTATCCTGCAGTTTTGTTTTTTTTTACTCGGTAATGTCCACATTTGCATGAGACAATTTTTAAAAATCTTTCAATCTCGGCCGGGCGCGGTGGCTCAAGCCTGTAATCCCAGCACTTTGGGAGGCCGAGGCGGGTGGATCACGAGGTCAAGAGATCGAGACCATCCTGGTCAACATGGTGAAACCCCGTCTCTACTAAAAATACAAAAAACTAGCTGGGCATGGTGGCGCGTGCCTGTAATCCCAGCTACTCAGGAGGCTGAGGCAGGAGAATTGCCTGAACCCAGGAGGCGGAGGTTGCAGTGAGCCGAGATCGCGCCATTGCACTCCAGCCTGGGTAACAAGAGCGAAACTCCGTCTCAAAAAAAAAAAAAAAAAAAAAAATCTTTCAATCTCTTTTTCTCTCTTTCATTTTAAATATAGATATATGGTGTCTCTGGAGATCCTTTGGCTAATACAGGGTCTAGGAATGTACCCTGTATTCAGTATTCAGTGGTTCTCAGTGGCAAAGTTACACTGAGAAGAAAAGCAATGTCCTACTTCCCACCTCAGAGAGACAAATGAGTCACTTGAGCTGGGGGGAACGTAGCTTGGAAAGAGGGACAACAGAGGGTAGTAGCAACTGTGAGTCTGAGATTACAAACAGACCTTGCACTGGAGAACATGGATGAAGAGGTTGGCAAGCGTCATCCTCAGCCAAGATGAAAGGTCCCTGGAGTACCATACCAAAGAGTATAGACCCTGTGTCTACTCCAGTGAGAATTTCTGGCTCCCATGTCTACAATTTCCGATCCTCATTTGGTGATGACTTTAGGTAGCACTGCCTACACATTGTCTGGATAATCCTATAGGCTGAAAGCTGCTTGTGACTTGAGATTCTCCTGAGAGAGAACTCACCTCACACTGAGAACATGAATATGCCTAATTAATAGGCCATCATAGACCTGAGGTCTCAGAATAGATGACATAATTGCTACTCAGAGGTTCGGAAGTAATGGGGAGGGGAACTCCCTAGAACTGGTACACAGCCAGAGAGAAAATCCACAGTTGATGTCCATTAGCCTTTTTGAGCACTGGTCGCCTTCTCCAGCCCTTTACTGAGAAGAGGGAGTGTAGCTCGGAGTAATTCATAAACCTCATATTATTCTCAGCTGAGAGATTCATTACTAGGGCCAGGAACATCGTTTAAAAGAATCCTTCAGTGTGCAGATCTTTTCTGTTGAATATACAAATTCAAGTCTTTATTGTTTTGTAACTGAGTACTTCATCCTGAACTGTGGGACTTGGTTTTCCAGGAAATAAAAAGGCATTATTGTTCCGGGAGAATCACTTGTCAATAATTCAAGTTAGTCTAGACTGTTTCTAATGAGTGAAAGCCTCCATCTTTAGAGCACTGGGTGACAGGAAGGCAGAGGTCAAAGGGAAAATTTATAGCTTCAATCTCCTCAGTTTCTCTGGATGGTGCTGAGGCAGGGGTATATGCATACACATACACAATTACTGAAAATATTCACCTTGGAATCCCTCCTCTGACTAAGTTACCACAAAGATAGAAACCTTAACATTTCTGTGACCAAGCAGGGTCAAGAGCAGAGACTATTTTTTTTTTTTTTTTTTGAGACGGAGTTTCGCTCTTGTTACCCAGGCTGGAGTGCAATGGCGCGATCTCGGCTCACCGCAACCTCCGCCTCCTGGGTTCAGGCAATTCTCCTGCCTCAGCCTCCTGAGTAGCTGGGATTACAGGCACGCACCACCGTGCCCAGCTAATTTTTTTGTATTAGTAGAGACGGGGTTTCACCATGTTGACCAGGATGGTCTCGATCTCTTGACCTCGTGATCCACCCGCCTCGGCCTCCCAAAGTGCTGGGATTACAGGCTTGAGCCACCGCGCCCGGCCTAAGAGCAGAGACTATTTGATGAGACAGCCCATTAAAGAAAAAAAAATTCATCTAAAAACTTGGAAAAGAGTTGGAAGTAAAAATGCCAATAGACATAGGGATCCTACCATGCCCTTCATAAACATCCACTGCAAAAATAATTCTCCCCACTGAACAAAGAGAGCAAGTGTTTTTTTCTTCATTTATGAAAATTACCATCCCCTTTTACCTTAATAAAAAGAATGAGGCTGACCTGTGCTCACAATTCACTTATTAATACCATTGTTGAGAAATGCCACATGTACTTCTGACTTTATCTGCATCACTGTGCATAATGCATTTTTAAAACTCAGCAAAAAGGAAAAATTTAAATTAGAGCACTCAGAAATACAAAAAACAATTTAAGACTAGGCAGCTATGAAGTTAAGAAGAAAGATTTTTTTCCCATTTATAGACACTTATTTTAAAACTTTCTATAAGTAAAATCTGTGATTCTTAATTTAGTTATTCTATTTCTTAAAGTGAGAATAAGAATTCTGAAAATAAACTATTATATATTCTTAAAAATCATTGATTTCAGTCACGATGAAAGGGAATCAAAAATTAATAGACACCATAATGAGGCCGAGAATGGCCTCTTCACACCTGTAATCCTAGCACTTTGGAAGGTGAAATGGGCAGATTGCTTGAACCCAAGGGTTCAAGACCAGACTGGGCAACATAATGAAACCCTGTCTCTACCAAAAATACAAAAAGTTACCAGAGTGTGGTGGTGTGCACCTGTAGTCCCAGCTACTTGGGAGGCTGAGATGGGAGGATGAACCCTGGAGGTGGAGGTTGCAGTGAGCTGAGATTGTGCCATTACACTCAGCTTGGGTGACAGAGACAGACCTTGTCTCAAAAACAAAACAAGAAAAAGACACCATAATGGATTACCACTTACCTACTAGAAATAAGTGAAGTTACTAAAAGTACACAGTTGTTTAATTTTTTGAAAACCACATCAGCTAATTTTCATTATCATAATTATTTTTTACAAATAATAAACTGAATCCCACATAATTCAGTTTGTTTGATAAAAACTAATATGTAGCAACACTAGAATTATAATTGTAATAAAATCCTAAATATGTGTGTGTATTATATATCGAAGGCAGAATTGAAGCAATTTTGACGGGGTAATGAGATCTAAAAAATGAGATTCAGTAAATCCAATCCTAGTTTCCTGGAAGGCACAACCCGTTCCATGGGACATTAACAGAGCTTATGTTTTTCAGTAATTTGTAGAACAAATATTTATTAGGTTGAAATACTTAGATAGATGCTTTATACTTCAGGAATTTAGTTTTTCACATGATCCAAAGTATTAGATGAAGTTTGTTTGATTTTGCTTTTAATTGACAAATAATAAATGTACATATTTATGTGGTACAGTGTGAAGTTTTGATACATGTATATGTTATATAATAATCAAACCAGAGTAATTAGCATTCCATCATCTCAAATATGTCATTTCTTTGTGATGAGAATTTTCAAAATTTTCTCTTCTAGCTACTTCAAAATATATGCAATATGTTCTCATTAACTCTACTTACCCTACTATGCCATAGAACATTAGAACTTATTTAAGGTGAAGTTTTTAATACAAAAATTATTTTAAGAAAATAAGCACAGACTGGGTGGGCATGGTGGCTCACGCCTCTAATCTCGGCACTTTGGGAGGCTGAGGCAGGTGGATCACCTGAAATCAGGAGTTTGAGACCACCTGACCAACAGGGTGAAACCCCGTCTCTACTAAAAATACAAAATTAGCCAGGTGTGGTGGCAGGTGCCTGTAATCCAAGCTACTTGGGAGGCTGAGGCAGGAGAACTGCTTGAACCTGGGAGGCAGAGGTTGCAGTGAGCTGAGATTGTGCCTTTGCACTCCAGCCTGGGCAACAAGAGTGAAATTCCATCAAAAAAATAAAAAAAAAGAAAGAAAAGAAAAGAAGCACAGCCATTTAAGTATGTTATTCACAGTTACACTGCTGATGGAGAGACAGGAGTCAAACTCAGATACTGTAGCTACAAAACCTCTACACTTAGAGTATACCTTTTATGATATTTTTTCTTTAACTCTTTGATGAATAAGAGTGTAAAGTGACACAGGGCTAAGGACTCATTCTTTGGTGAGCAACTACACAAGATGATATAGAAAGGCTGTTGAAAAGCTTTTCTTTGTCTTCTTAGCCAGTGTCAGAGGCAATTGGGTGGTAAATATTTGGCAGAAGTAATACCTAAATAGTGGTCTCATTTTATGAAGTATAGTTCAGTTTTCCTTGGGAGTATGGAAAATGATGAAAAAAATTGCTATCAAATGTCAATAAAATACTGGGGAGAATATGACACAAAGCAATTACTACATTTTACTGAATAAAATTTTTAAAATGGGAGAAGGGAGACAACAAGAAAAAGATGGTTCATATGAGTTCAGGTGTATGAGATGCACCTGGGTAAGAAGCGGCTGATTGTGTAAGACAGTTCAAGAGCTTGGTGAGCACAGAGTCATGGGTAATTCACATGTCATAGGACTGAAATATGGAAATACAGGATAACAAAAATGACAGTTAGAAAACTTATAGATGAGAAATCCATTGTTTGTGACATTGAAGAATGAGACAGTGCAAGCCTCATAGTCTAGGAAAACTCCAACACGATTAGGACAAATAGTCATAAAGAGGGGCACGATCAAAGGAGCAGAAGGAGTAGAGCAGGAACCATCCTGGAAATCACTATATTCAACTGCATCCTGGAAAGCACTATAGTTATCTGCATTCCGTAACCCTATAACCCAGGAGCCATTTTTAGGTTGATAATTTTCAATTCTTGGAACACTACAACTTGCAGTGCGTTTCAAGCTAACACATACCCCCAGGATCCACTCACTTTTATTGGACACGTCTACCTCCCAGTAATGTTTCCCTGATGTGATACTTGGGGAGCCCAGGACGCCACAAATATACTTGACTTTCAGAAATGGTTGATATATCTGTTTCTGATATCTCACTTGTCTCTCATCTTCAGAAATGACAGTACATGAAGGGTGACTTGGAACCAGTGTCACATGAGCTGTAAAAAAATTAACAGGTCAGGTAAGGGATAACATTATATGAGAGAAATCTTAATAAAGCCTTGAAAGAAAACTGGAAGGAACCTTGTTCAGAAGTTATAAGGAAGGGTAGGTTATGTGTGTGCTGGAAGAAGAAATATAAATCTTAAAACATGAGACCTAATAGAGAACATAAAATTCTTTTTTTTTTTTTTGTTATTTAGTCTTTATTTCATAATCATAAACTTAACTCAACTCTGCAATCCAGCTAGGCATGGAAGGGAACAAGGAAAACATGGAACCCAAAGGGAACTGCAGCGAGAGCACAGATTGTAGGATACTGCGAGCAAATGGGGTGGAGGGGTGCTCTCCTGAGCTACAGAAGGAATGGTCTGGTGGTGAAGACAAAACACAAGTCAAACTTATTAAAGTTGTCCACAGTCAGCAATGGTGATCTTTTTGCTGGTCTTGCCATACCTGCACCCAAAGCGCTCCATGGCCTCCACAACATTCATGCCTTCTTTCACCTTGCCAAAGACCACATGCTTGCCATCCAACCACTCAGTCTTGGCAGTGCAGATGAAAAACTGGGAACCGTTTGTGTTGGGTCCAGCATTTGCCATGGACAAGATACCGGGACCTGTATGCTTTAGGATGAAGTTCTCATCATCAAATTTCACCCCGTAGATGGACTTGCCGCCAGTGCCATTATGGTGTGTGAAGTCACCACCCTGACACATAAACCCTGGAATAATTCTGTGAAAGCAGGAACCCTTATAACCAAATCCTTTCTCTCCAGTGCTCAGAGCACGAAAGTTTTCTGCTGTCTTTGGAACCTTGTCTGCAAACAGCTCGAAGGAGACGCGGCCCAAGGGCTCGCCATCGACGGCAATGTCGAAGAACACAGTAGGATTGACCATGGCTGATGCTACAAGGTCCCAGGCGGCGGCGTCTGCAAAGCCAGAACATAAAATTCTTAAAAGATAAAGATAATCATACTGGATGGCTTATAATAATGTGATTTCTCCTTACCCCGGTAGCGTTGGACTTCTGTCGGCTCTGAAATGATAAAAATGCATAATATTGGATACAAGTAAAAGGAGTCAGCACTGAAATTCATTTTCTCTCCAGATTAGGGAAAGAGTAGGCATGCCCTATGGTAGGGCAGTAAACTGGTGAATGACAGGGTGAAACAGCCACCTAGCCATTTCTCATTAAATATAATCCCATCAGCAGCAGATAATATCCATCTTCCCCATCCCCTCTATCCGTATTTGGAAACCACACTCTTTTCTCCATTTAGCACCCTGACACAGTCGGGACTTGCATTCCACAACCCCGCAGTTGATCCAGCTCTCCTCACCTTTAAACACTTGTAGTGTTCCTTTCAGATCAGGAGCTTGAAATATTCTCCTTTTTTCATTAAGAAAGGTTTTTGGATTCTGCAAAGTCACTTTCTCAATCCTAAAAATTAAACAAAAAAAAAATGCCTTCCCTTCCAAATCTCTGACCTTGTGTCCCTGGAACACCCCTGACTTCCTATCATTTCAGCCCATTGATGCACTTGAACTCTCTTCTTGGGGATCCTGAGAAGACAGAGTGCAAACTCTTGACCCTGGAGCCAAACAAAATGTTCTCATTTGCCTTCCCACTTACTTTCTGTGAGAACGTGGGAAGATCTTAACCTCTCAGAAGTACGTTTTCTTTCTTCCAAAATGAAACAATTAACCTTTCCATGTCTACCTTCTTAAACTCATAGTACATTAAAAAAGAGGTGGGGGGGTGGGGATTTTAAAACAAAACAAAACTTTGGTGCCTTACAAAAGGAACCCTAATATTCAATGAGTGGAAACATCATCACTGTGTATGTGAGTTCCCAGGGAGAGGCTAGAAAGTGAGGTTGCAGAACCTGGATCCTGGGGGTTTGAGCCATATCAAGAAAGGAATCCTGTTTGGAGAGGCCTAAGACCTTCAAAGCTATTTCCAGTAGGGAGATACTCAGATAACATCTGAGGTTTCAGATTTCTGGGAAAAATCACAAACACTTGGCAAATAAGATATTATGTGTGAACCAAACTAATACTGGTCTGAATTTTATGTGGTTAGAAAGAACTTGATACCACCAGGTAGGTGTACAATTTTAGACAGAAGAATAACACCTTTTTATACTCTTCTAAATAATGCAACTGAGGTGCATCAATTCTTTGTACCGTGACCACATATTATCCAGAATGTTATTTTGAAATATTATTCCAGAAATAAACATCTGATTTTGGAAATCTAAATAGAAGTAAAGAAGGAACTGGTAGGCCGGGCGCGGTGGCTCAAGCCTGTAATCCCAGCACTTTGGGAGGCCGAGGCGGGTGGATCACGAGGTCAAGAGATCGAGACCATCCTGGTCAACATGGTGAAACCCCGTCTCTACTAATACAAAAAATTAGCTGGGCATGGTGGCGCGTGCCTGTAATCCCAGCTACTCAGGAGGCTGAGGCAGGAGAATTGCCTGAACCCAGGAGGCGGAGGTTGCGGTGAGCCGAGATCGCGCCATTGCACTCCAGCCTGGGTAACAAGAGCGAAACTCCGTCTCAAAAAAAAAGAAGGAACTAGTTTTCTTCCAAGAAGAAAATATAAATATGAGGGAATTGTCCCAGTGGACAATTATGGGTATATGGCCGAAAAGGAAGACATGGCTCTTTCAAAATAAATCAAGTATCTATTAAATACAGAAAAAGAGCTGGATGTAGGTAATAAAATGGTGATGGTGCAGGGGTCTGATACTGCAACACCTTATCTGTAATACCACTGCTGACCCATACACTGAGTCTCCACTACCCAAATTTTCTACCATAGAATCTGATCTATTTTTAAAAATTTTTAATTTTATTTTATTTGATTTTTCCAAGACAGAGTCTCACTTTGTCACCCAGACTGGAATGCTGTGGTGCAGTCTTAGTTCACTGCAACCTCTGCCTCCCCGATTCAAGCAATTCTCATGCCTCAGCCTCCCTAGTAGCTGGGATTACAGGCATGTGCCACCATGCCCCCCTAATTTTTTTTTTTTTTTTTTGTAGAGATGAGATTTTGCCAGGTTGGCCAGGCTGGTCTTGAACTCCTGACTTCAGGTGATCTGCCTGCTTCGGCCTCCCAAAGTGCTGGGATTATAGGCTTCAGCCACCACACCTGGCCAATCTATTCTTAATAGTTACAGAACATTTGACTGGGCAAGGTGGCTCACACTTGTAATCCCAGCACTTTGGGAGGCTGAGGTGGGTGGATCATGAGGTCAGGAGATAGAGACCAGCCTGGCCAACATGATGAAACCCTATCTCTACTAAAATACAAAAAATTAGCCAGGCGTGATGGCATACACTTGTAGTCCCAGCTACTGGGGAGGCTGAGGCAGGTGAATAGCTTGATTCCAAGAGGTGGAGATTGCAGTTAGCTGAGATGGTGCCACTGCACTCCATCCTGGTGACAGAACAAAACTCTGTCTCAAAAAAAAAAAAAAAAAAAAAAAACCTAACAACAACAACAAATGTACAATAGTTATCAAACATTCAAATACTGATTTATGACCAGAAATTTATGATTTAAAAAAACTAAATTTTTCTGCCTTGGGAGATGTTTTACTCTATTGAACCCATTTGAATGGCTATGAATCTCTCCTCACTTCAGAAAAAGACCACCTCCCACACATACCTTTTTATGACATCATCCACACCCTAGGAAGAAGAGAGAAAACATAAATTAAGAAAGAATAGTTTCTCCTCACTTATAAAGCTTCATTACATTTCTCCCAGTCCCTAATGTACTGAGAATGGAGATGGTGCCGGTGTGAAAGACAAAAAAAGCAAAGACTTAAGGCAATCATCTCAGAAGACTCATGTGAGGTTTTCAAGTTTTCTTAAAAGTAGAAACAGCTTTCATCCTTGTGGAAGAGGCTTCTGGTGTCTGCAGATGGGACATGTTTAGAAGGAAAAGAAGAGACTGACAATTTGTTTGTCTCCAAACGTATATGGCTCTTCATGAAATGATTTAAATAATTAGTGCTTCTTTGATTTATTAAACAGATATACAGCCTACGCAACAGAGCATGACCCCACCTCTACAAAAAATAAAACCAATTAGCCAGGCATGGTGGCATGAGCCTCTAGTCCCAGCTACTTGGGAAGCTGAGGTGGGAGAATTGCTTGAGCCCAGAAGTTTGATCAAAGCTGCACTGAGCTAGGATCATACTACAGCACATCACCCTGGGTGACAGAGTAAGACCTCATCTCTAAAACAAAACAAAACAAAAACACACACAAAAATAAACAACAAAACATATAAATAAACTTGTTCTCCAGGCCACTTTTTGAAAAATCAAAGATGAATGAATAATAGTGCTCAAGAAGCTAATGTGGCTTTTGCTGAGGGTATAAGCAAACAAGTGTATGAAACAAGTATAGGTATTTCTTTTCTTTTTTCTTTTTTTTTTTTTTTGACGGAGTCTCACTGTGTTGCCCAGGCTGGAGCGCAGTGGCATAATCTCAGCTGACTGCAACCTCTGCCTCCCGGGTTCAAGCCATTCTCCTGCCTCAGCCTCCAAGTAGCTGGGATTACAGGTGCCCACCACCTGTATAATGCCCAGCTAGCTTTTATATTTGTAGTAGAAGCAGGGTTTCACCATGTTGGTCAGGCTGGTCTTGAACTCCTGACCTCAAGTGATCCACCCATCTTGGCCTCCCAAAGTGCTGGGATTACAGGCGTGAGCCACCATGCCTGGCCTAAGTTTTTCTTAAGGTTGCTCTCTTTTCATTTTAGATGTGAACTGTAACTGACTTCATTCACTTCCTTAAATCTGACACACACGTATGTGCAGTTGATTTCCAATTCTCTAATTTTACTCAGATTTGTCACTTAAATACAGTTTAATACATTCAGTAGTGAAGGAGCAACAAGGACCAACAACTAAGAATTTTTGTTATGTAACACCAACCATACTGTCTTCTCTCTTATACCACAAATCATAATATTACTAATATCTATTCCGTTATTGCCCTAAAAACTACATTTACTCTGAACTCTAGTCTCTACCAGAACAATTCAGTCTACATTCTTAATGGGTTGAGGTCATCTATTCCTCTTTATCACCACAAATATTGTTTTATTTGTTTGAGCAGATACGTACCGATGCAATGTCTTTGGTCTCCTTTATGCCAGACATAATTTTTCCACATATATTTTTTTTTCAAGAACAAGGCTAATAGCTGGATCTACACATACAATCAAATAGTTTTGTTTTTTGTATGAGGACTTTAATGTTGTACATAACATAAACCAAATAAAACTGGATTAAGTGGTGAAAAGGATTTTGGAAAGGTTAATTACAGTTTCAGTCATAGTTGAAGTTTGAAGCTCAAACCTTGTCATCAAGATCTGGTCTATGGGCCAGGAGCAGTGACTCACACCTATGATCCCAGCACTTTGGGAGGCTAAGGTGAGCAGATCACTTGAGGTCAGGAGTTCAAGACCAGCCTGGTCAATCTGGTGAAAACCCATCTCTTCCAAAAATATGCATGCCTATAATCCCAGCTACTCAGGAGGCTGAGGCACAAGTATTGTTTGAACCCAGGAGGTGGAGGTTTCAGTGAGCCAAGATCATGCCACTGCACTTCAGCCTGGGCAACAGAGCGAAACTCCATCAGAAAACAAAAAACAAAAATGTGATCAAAGTCCTTCTCCAAATTCTACTTATTCCTCTACATTGAGTTTATTCTCTGTACATGAAGGAAATGTAAATCTCCTGATATAAGCCCCAGCAGAAAGGAGAACTTCTCTTCTGAGTTTTAACATAAAACACTTTTAGGGCTTGCATGGCATCTGTCTGTGTTGGATCAGATGCCCACCTTAAACACATTTAAATATCATGAGTCAAATGAAAATGGAAGCACAACATACCAAAACTTATGGGCTGTAGCCTAAGCAAGTCTAAGAAGGAATTTTATGGCAATAAATGCCCATATGTGTAAAAACCCAAGAGTTCATTTGTCCGCTGCTCAGATAGAACCAATGTGTCAAGACAAGAAAATTGCAATAGAGAAAGAGTTTAATTCACACATAGCCAATTGAATGGGAGGCTGGAGTTCATTATTACTCAAATCAGCCTCCTTGAAATTTGGAGGCTAAGGTGTTTCAAGGATAGTTTGACAGGCTGAGGAGCAGAGAATGGGCCGTGCTGATTGGCCAAGGGTATCATCATAGGGGTGTGGAAAATGCTCTTTGTATTCCCTGACTCTACTTTGGGGTAAGGACATGAGGCCTGTTGGTGGGTCCAGGTGGAGCCATTTATCATCAGAAATGCAAAAACCTGAAATTACATCTCAAAAAGCTAATTATAGGTTCTATAATAGTGATGTTATCTATAGGAGTAACTGAGGAGGCTGCAAATCTTGTGACCTCTGAAATAATGACTGATCTGAATTGTCTCCTTTTATCCTCCTAATTTGGTGGTCTTTCATTAGCCTTACAAAGGTGGTTTAGTTTGGGGGAAGGGCTAATATCATTTAAACTATAAACTAAATTTCTCCTCAAGTTAACTGCCTAAGGGCAGTTTGGAGGCTATAAAGGGAATATGGGTTTGTTAGATCACATCTCCTTCACTGTCATAATTTGCTTATTTTCATAATTTTTGCAAAAGTGGTTTTATATGAAAAAAGAAAAAAAAAATCCCCAATAAACAACCTAACACTACACTTCAGGGACCTAGATGAAGAAGAAACTAAGGCCAATGTTACCCAAAGGAGGGAAATAATAAAAATCAAGCAGACAAATGAAATTGACTAGAAAAACCAATGAAGAGATCAATAAAACTAAGATTTGTTTTTTGAAAAGATAAATAAAATCAACAAACCTTTAGCTAGACTAAAAATAAAAGGGAGAAGATTCAAATAAATAAAACTAGAAAGGGAAGACATTACAACTGATACACAAAAGATCATAAGAGACTATTTACTGGTAGTCTAAACTATGTATATATCTAATATATTGGTATAAAATTTTATATATCAATTTATATAAAATTTTATACCAATATATTAGATGACATAGAAGAAAGAGATAGATTCCTAGACACGTTAAACCTACCAAGGCTATATCCCAAAGAAACAGAAAATACGAGCTGACCAACAATGAGTAAGAAGAGTGGATCAGTAACAAAAAGTAATTCATCAGATAAAAGTCCAAGACACGATGACTTCATGGCTGAATTCTACAAAACATTTAAAGAAAAATAAGCCAAAATCCTTCTCAAACTCTTCTAAGAAATTGACAAAGAGGGAATATTTGTACTAATTTTATGAATACAGGATGACAAATCCACACAACAACACTAAAGAAAAAATAAATGTCAGTCAATATATCTGAAGAACATAGATGGAAAGTAAACAACCAAATACTAGTAACTCAGGTTGAACATCGCATTAAAAGAATCATTCACTATGATAAAGTGAGATTTGTTTCAGGAGCAAAGGATGGTTCAACATACATAAACGTATCTAAGTGTTAAAATACTTTAACAAGATAATGGACAAAAACCATATGGTCATCTCAATTCATGCAGAAAAGGTATTTGACAATGTTAAATGTATTTTTATGATAAACTCTTAGAAAATTGGCTATACAAGAGATTTAACACAACATAACGAAGGCCGTATGTGACAAACCCACAGCTAACATCATACTAACATCATAGCCTCATAACCTAACATAACATAAAACATAACATCAAAATGCACTCAAAAGAAGGTAAGAGCATTTCTTCTAAGCTCTGGAAAAACAGAAGAATGTCCATATTACTACTCCTATTTGACCAAGTACTGGAAGTTCTTGCCAGAACAAACACACATGTGACAGAAATAAGACACAACCAAATTGGAAAAGAAGTTAAATTGCCACAGTTTGCACTTAATGTGATTTCACAATAGAAATCTTTAAGACTACAAAAAAACCTCTTAGAACTAATAAGTTCACAGAGTTGCAGGATGTCAAATAAAGAATTTGTATGCACTAACAATTTTTTTTCATGAGAAATCAAGATAACTACCCCATATATAATAGGTATAAAATAAAATAGGAATAAATTTAACCAAGGAATTGAAAGATCTGTACATTGAACACTATAAAATATTGATGAAAAAAACTTGAAAAGACACTGATAAAATGAAAAAAAATTGTTCATGGATTGAAATATATATATATTTGTATAGAACCATATTGTCAGCAAAGAGATATTGTTTGACTTCTTTCTTTTTTTCTATTTGGATGTCTCTTATTTCTTTTGCTTACATAATTTCTTTGACTAGGACTTACAGTACTACGTTGAATAGGAGTGGTAGAGTGCATATCCTTGTCTCGATCCATTTCTCAAGGGGAATGTTTCCAGGTTTTGCCTATTCAGTATGATTTTAGCTATGAGTGTGTCATAGATGGCTCTTATTATTTTGAGGTATGTTCCTTTGATACCTGGTCTGTTTAGGATTTTTATCATGAAGGGCTGTTGGATTTTATTGAAAGTATTTCTGCACCTATTGAAATAATAATATGGCTTTTGCTTTTAATTCTATTTATGTTGTGGATCACACTTACTGATTTGTGTATGTCAGACCAGCCTTGCATGCCAGGAAAAAGTCTATTTAACTTTTGCTGCACTGTTTGTTTGAGTTTGCTTGTATTTTGTGAAGGACTATTTCATTTATGTTCATCAGAGTATTGGCTTGAGATTTTTCTCTTTCACTGTGCCTCTGCTGGGTTTTGGTATTGGATTGATGCTGGCTCCATAGAATTAGTTAGAGAGGAGACCCTACTCTTCTATTTTTTGAAATACTTTCAGTAATATTGGTAATTTTTTTTAAATATGTGGTAGAATTCAGCTGTGAATCCATTTGGTCCATGGCTTTTTTTGGTACATAGGTTTGTTATTATTGATTCAGTTTTGGAAATTGATATTGGTTTGTTCGGGGTTCAATTTCCTCCTGATTCAGTCTTGGAAAATTTTGTGTTTCTGGGAGTTTATCCATTTTCCTTAAATTTTCTAACTTGTTTTCACAGGATTGTCAGTAATAGCCTCTGAGTATCTTTTTTGCAGGCTAAGATGTAATGTCATCTTTGTCATTTTTGATTGCACTTACATGAATATTATTTTTTCTTTCTTTATTAATCTAGCTAGAAGTCTATCGATCTTATTTATTCTTTTGAAGAACCAGCTGTTAACTTCATTAACCTTTTGTATGGGTTTTTGTGTCTCAATTTCATTCAGTTCTTCTCCAATTTTAGTTATTTATTTTCTGCTGCTAGCTTAGAGGAATAGTTTTTTCTTTTCTTTCTCATTCTTCTAGGTGGAAAGTTAGATTATTAATTTTAAATCTTCCTAACTTTTTAATGAAAGT
Source organism: Aotus nancymaae (assembly GCF_030222135.1). NCBI lineage: Eukaryota > Metazoa > Chordata > Mammalia > Primates > Aotidae > Aotus > Aotus nancymaae. Next base: position 54,127,430 of record NW_026988473.1, on the reverse strand, counting down.
GCTTCATGCTATAGTTTCCTCTTCATTGTTTTAGCTGTATGCTAGAGATTTTCATAAGTTTTGTTCTTATTTTTATTGTTTTCAAATATTATATTTGATTCCTGCCTTAGTTTTAATGTTCACTCAGGAGTTATTAAGGAACAAGTTGTTTAACTTCTATGCATTTGTGTAGTTTTGAGAGGTCTTCTTGATATTAATTTCTATTTTTTATTGCATGGTGGTTCGTGAGTACACTTGGTTATGATTTCAGTTTTTTTTTTTTTTGAGACGGAGTTTCGCTCTTGTTACCCAGGCTGGAGTGCAATGGCACGATCTTGGCTCACCGCAACCTCTGCCTCCTGGATTCAGGCAATTCTCCTGCCTCAGCCTCCTGAGTAGCTGGGATTACAGGTGTGAGCCACTGCGCCTGGCGATTTCAGTTTTTTTTTAATATATTGCGACTTCCTTTATGACCAAATATGTGGTAGATCATAGACTATGTTCTGGTCCAGAAAAATGTATTTCCTGTGGTTGTTTGGTGAAGTAGTCTACAGATGTCAATTAGATCCAATTGGTCAATCATCATGTTTAAGTCCAGAGTTTCTTTGTTAGTTTTCTGCCTTGATGATCTGTCTAACGCTTTTAGTTAAATGTTATGTCTCCCGGTATTATTATGAAGTCATCTAAGTTGTTTCTCAGGTCAGGAAGAGCTTGTTTTGTGAATCTGGATGCTCTCACCCATGGTGCATATATATTTAAGATGATTAAGTCTTCTTGTTGAATTATACCCTTTATCATGTTTTCTCTTTTTTGTTCTTAATTGTCATTGGTTTAAAGTATGTTTTATTGATGTAAGAATAGCTACTCCTGCTCCTTTTTGTTTTCTATTTCCATTAAGTCTTTCTCCAACCCCTTACTTTGAGCCTGTGGGTGTCATTACATGTGAGATGGGTCTCTTGAAGACAGCAGACAGTTGAGTCTTGTCTTTTTATTCCTTTTGCCACTTCATGTCTTTTAAGTAGGGCATTGAGTTCATTTACATTCTGGGTTAGTATTGCAATGTGACATTATGCTGTTAGTTGGCTACTAGGTAGACTTGATTGTGTAGTTGTTTTATATTGTCTGTATGGTATGTGCTTTAGTGGGTTTCTGTGGTATCAGTTGTTGTTCTTTCTATTCCATGTTCAGCACTCCCTTTAGGACCTCTTATAAGCCTGCTCTAAGGCTGCTGCAATGATGAATTGTAATATGGTTGTAGTCTAGTTGTGATATTCTTAAATGTACATGCTACCCAAAGTAATCTATAGATTCTATACAATTCTTATTAAAATTCTGACATTTCTTACAAAAATAGATGAAACAACCCTCAAGTTTGTGTGGGGCCAGAAAAGACCTTAAATCACCAGAAAAATCCTGAATAAAAAGAGCAATGCTGGAAGCAACATACTACCTGACTTCAAAATATATTACAAAGCTACAGTTATCCAAACAGTATAGTGCTAGCATTAGAAACAGACACATAGATCGATGGAATGGTACAGTAAGCTAGAAAACAAATCATGCCTTTAGGGTCAACTAGTTTTTGACAGTGATATCAACACTCATTGAGGAAAGGACAGTCTCTTTAATACATTGTGTTGGAACAATTGGATAGCCATATGCAGGAGACTAAAATTATATTCTATCTTATACTTTAAGTTGATACAAAAATCATCTCAAAGTTGCTTAAATACTTAAATATAAGCCTTGAAACAGTAAAACTACTAGAAGAAGACATAGGGGAAAAGCTGCAAACGTTATTCAGGCCAATGATTGTTTTAGCTATAAACCCAAAAATCCAGGCAACAAAACTGAAAATAGACAAAAGGGATTATATCATACTGAAATTTTCTGCACTAAAAGGAAATAATCAACAAAATGAAAAGGTAGCCTGTGGGTCAGAGGAAAATATTTGCAAACCATATATTTGATGAGAGTTAATATTCATTATATACAAAGAACTTATATAGCTCAAAAGCAGATAAACAAATATCCCAAGCAAAAAATGTGCAACAAGACTGAATAGAAATTTCTCAAAGAAGACATACAAATGGCCAACAGGTATATAAAAAAATGCAGAATATCCCTAATCATAAAAGAAATGTAAATTAAAACCACAATGAGATATGACCTCACATTGTTTAGAATGACTATTATAAAAAAGACAAAAGAACATATGTTGGAGAGGATGTGAAAAATAGTGATCCCTTGCACACAGCAGGCAGGAATGAAAATTATTTTAGCCCCTGTGAAAAATAGTATAGAGGCTCCTCAAAAAATTAAAAATAGAACTACTATATGATTCAGCAGTCCTATGACTGAATATATATCCAAAAGATATGAAATAAACATTTCCAAGAGATATCTACACATCTGTGTAAATTGCAGCATTATTCACAATAGCCAAGAAATGGAATCAGCTTGTAGCCATCAAAAGTTGAATGTGAGTATATATATATACACACACACAGTATATATGTGCTATATGTATATACATATGTATATACACACACATACACACATATGTATACACGATGCAATAGTATTCTGCCTTAAAAAAGAGAGTAATTCTGTTATCATAAAACACAGATAAACCTGGAGGACTTTTAGTAAAACAAATCAGGAACAGAAAAACAAATACTGTATAATATCACTTAGTATGTAGATGTGAAAAATTAGCGAATGTAAGAGGAGTTTCCAGGAGCTGGGGAGCAGGGAGAGTTGAGGCAGATATTAGTAAAAGGATACCAACTTCAGAATAAAAACAAGACTATCTTCAAGAAATCCATTGCACAATGTGGCAATTATAGTTAACAATGTATTGTATTCTTGAAAATTGGGGAGAGAGTAGATTTTAAATGTCCTATTTTACAAGAAAATGATAAGCATGTGAGGTAATTCATGTGATAATTGGCTCCATTTAGCCATTCCACAATATATATATATTAAAAAACTGCATGCTTTATATAATGAATACTTACAACTTTTATTTATCAATTTAAATAAAGACAACAAAAGAAAAAAATGACAAAAACTAGGGTGGTTATAAATAATTCTTAGGACCAACTTTGGACTTACAAATTTGACCATTTAGATGAAATGGACAAATTCCTATAGAGATATACATTACCAAGAACATATTCAAAAAATGTAAAAAATCTAAATAAATCCAATACATGTAAAAAAAATTTATACCTTTTCAAAATGAACAGCAGACTACAATGGTTTTGCTAGTGAATTCTATTGTGTATACAAAGAAGAAATAATAGCAGTTATTTAATTTTTTTTCAGAAAATAAAAAAAGAGGAAAAAGTTCTCAATTCATTCCATGAAGGGAAAAAATAAAAACGGCATCTTGTATTTTGACGTGCATTTGTTTGCCTGTGGCTAAGCTGAGCAATGAAAAGCTGCATTGATAAGTGCATGACACTAGAATACAGAGAACAGGAACCTACCAAACATCACTAGAGCTAATTGATCATCTCTACTATGCAAAATTTTTGTACTGCTCTGGATAAATTAATAAAAATTGGGTTGTCTCTTGTTACTTCTACATTCAATTATTCCTGTAACTTCAGCAATTGATTCAAAAAAGCAGTCCTGCAGGGAATGTTGTTAATATTAGAAAGAGCACAGTAACACAGAAAAGGAAATAGCCTTCACTTTTCCTTAATCTCAATGCTCAGGCTTCTTTCCACTTCTTACCTGTAACAGCTCCATCACTGACCCCTGCAGGCGATGCTCCAGATCTGAGATGAGCACTCTCACGGACTGGGTCTGCAGCACCATGTCATTTTCAGACTGTACAAGTCTTTTCAGAATGTTTTTCTCCTCCTTCTCCAGGTTTTGCAACTCTTTGCTCTCCTCACAGTCCAGGATGTCTCTCCGTTTTTTAAACTCTGCCATGATGTTGGTTTTGTCATTTTGTATTTGAATCTTCAGAGATGAGAAGGGAGAAAGAGGCACTTAGTTTACCAGGCAGAGGCTGACAGCCAGAAAAATAACTGTTTCTTTTGGGGAGTTCTCACAAGGAGGGGACATAGAAGCAGGAGAGTAGGTCTTAGGAAAGTTGATTTTTCCTATTTTTTCTTTTCCTTCATGACATTTTAAAACAATGATCTTGAATGGGTATACTGAGGTTCATCCTGAGTCAAAATGGGTTACCTGGATGTAGCTTAGCTTTTACACAGCTATCCAGGACACTCAAGCCTGCCTGTATTGCTTCTCAGCTCAAACTCAAACTCCCTGCCAAAAGTTGAACACTGAGGACAGAACTATGAGCCACTGCCAAATGTTGTCCCCAAGTAGAGTCACGGACTCAAAAAGTAGCACAAAAATGGAATGCAGGATTCACTAGCCATCTTCACCAGAGAGAACCTTCATGTAAATAGCTCCCTACAGATATCTGTGTTCCTTGTGACAAATTCACTCCCTAGCCACCACACTCCATCAGGGAAAGGATAAAGAGGATGAATCAGATGACTTCTGGACTAAACAAGCGTCAGGGAATAAAGAGGAAGAAAGCTCCTTCCCATGGTCCTGCCCAGATTTCTGGCAAACTCCCTCAGGAACCATGTCATGTTACCTTCCAGGAAGCTTGCTCTTCTCTGACGTCAGCTTCCAACTTTTCAGCATCCTGCTGCTTCTGCCTCATCATCTCCAGAGCTACCTGGAGCTTTTCCTGTGAGAAAAGAATCACATCATAGTTAAGCTATGCACTTTCCCAGCACCTGGATAGAGTATAAACATGAAAGAAATCAGGTTGATCTCAGAAGAAACAAATTTACAGAAACGGTGAGAAAGGCAATGAGAATCCATGACTTGGAAGAAAACTTACATTGGTGAATGTGCTCCTTACATCTCAGGCAATAGACCTCCCCATCTTGTCATCATGAGTAAACTGATTCTTTTTGTCCTAGAAGGAAAAACTGATCCTGCAGCAAGGGAAGAACTTATATCTCATCCCACTCCAGCTACTCTCCTGCTGAAAGGGGTAATAAGAGCTTTTCTTGGGCACTAACTCTCTACCCATCTAACCCAAGGCACAAAATATTTGTTCCTGGCCAGGAATATATACTCTTGGATTATTCTCTTGTAATTGGGTGGAATGCAAAAAAACTGTCCTTCAAGCCTCAGAAGTTAAGCATAGGATGAAAAAAAATAATCCTAGGCCTCAGGCCTATGATGACAAGGCAATTAAAGTCAAATGCAAAGTGAACATTTTCCACCAGATCCATTTTCTGCCCTCTCCTCCCTCCATCCCAGTCTCTTACTCGGTATGTCTGTGCAACCTCCTCCACAAGGAATGTCTGGTGCCCACGGTGTTCTTGAGACCGCTCACAAAGCCAGCAAATGACATTTCCATCCTGCTGACAGAAGAGTACAAGTTTCTCTCCATGGTGTGCACAGTGATCAACCTTCTGCCCCTCCTCTGGGCTCAGCGTGACCTCCCTGAGCCTCTCCACTATGTTGGCCAAATGCCGATTAGGCCGCAGGTTCTCAGATGAGTAACTGATCCGGCACAAAGGGCAGCTTCTCTCTCCTTGGTGTGGCATAGACTTATTGTGATTTGCAGTGATGCATGCTTGGCAGAAGCTATGGCCACAGTCCAGGCTCAGGGGTTCTGTGAGGAGTTCCAGGCAGATGGGGCAGGTCACCTCCTCCTTTATATTGACCAGGATTCTGGAAGCCATAGTAGCAGTTCCACTACTCTTGCCTGTCCTGGCTGCTGAGGCTCCTCTTGCTCACAGATCCCTGCATGATTGGGAAGGTTAAAATGTGACTAAGTAAGAAATAGACTAAATAGAAAGGATATTGATTGTGTACAATTAGAAAATGGGCAAAATGAAAATATTTAAGGACAAAAAAAAGGAGAGAAATAAGAAAAGGTGTCTGGTTACCTGGTAATAGGGCTTTTAATAATTGCCTTAAATACTTTACTCTCAGTTCATGTCATATGACAAATTCTGTTCTTATCTGTGCATTGGTTATCATTTTTCTTTACTTTCAATGAATAAAAAACAAACTGAGGTCTTTTCTACCAGGATCTTTGTGTGACCCATAATCTCTCCTGACTTTTCTTTTCCATGCCAAAACACATCCTCAATATTAAAATCACCAAACCACCTATGCCTCAGGGCGTTCACATTTGCTCTTCTCTCAGCATAAAATGTTTCCCGGATGTTAGTATGATTTTATTAAATTCTCTCCTTACATGTTATATGATCAAAAATACCTGCTCTGACCACCTTATGTGCAGTATAACAAATCTCACCAGTCATCGTGCATTTGCAATGATTGCCCTTATTATCAGCACTGAGTGAATGACAGTGTTTCATCAAATGTATAAATAGACATAAGAAGTGATTTACAAAAATTATTTATCTTCAATATGGTGATCTGAGATGACCCCGTATTCAGGGTCCTCTTTCAGTGGCCTTTTTGCTACACTGTTGGTTAATCAATGAAAAACGAAGATAATGGCATAGATCCAATTAATACTCAGAGCAATTGGGGTGTGGAAGTAGAGAAATCCAGTACAGCTGGGAAGTTATGGGGAGTCTCAGCCTGAAAGTTTGCCAAGGACATTAATTGGAGTCTAAAGGTATATACACACACAGACATGGTGTAGAGGGTGATGACTGAGAAATACTCAGTGGATCACACATGTCAGAGACTTGAAAAATAGAAACATAGATGAAATGGATACCAGTCTTGAGAGAGAGGTCTCAAAATATTAGATAAGATCATTTTGTTCCCAGACCAAACCGAGGATTGGGCTGCTTATTGTCGCAGCCCAATAACGAGATGCAGATGAACTGGGAAAGAAGGGAGTTTATTAAGAAGGCCCGGAAAATATGGCCAGACAAGCTCAAAATTACAGTTTTCCAGAGCTTATATACCTTCTAAGCTATATGTCTACATATAGGTGTGCATTCATCTAAAAACATAGGTTATTAACTTCTAATCTATAACTCAGGTCTGAGTTTCAAAGACCTTCCTTTGGAGCCTCAGTAAATTTACTTAATCTAGGTGGGTCCAGGTGCTGGGGTGATTACCCTTATCTTGCCTCTCCTGCTAAGTCATGAAAGTTTGAGGGGTTCCTTCAGACCCCCAATAAGCTTATTTGTGGAGGCCTGGGGAGTTCCTTCAGACCCCCAATAAAACTTGTTTAATCCTAAATGGATCCTGTTAAGAATTCCTTCGTTACCTTGTCATACTTCAAGGCGCAGGAAAGGCCTGGGTAAAACTCTCGGTGGGCTTTTGTTACATTCCAGCCTTTGTATAAAGGCACTGGCTCTATCAGCTTTTAATATTTAACTTAACCAGTCAGGTGTGGTGGCTCACGCTTGTAACTCCAGCACTTTGGGAGTCCGAGGTGGGTGGATCACTTGAGGTTGGGAGTTCAAGGCCAGCCTGGCCAACATGGTGAAATTCTGTCTCTACCAAAATGCAAAAATTAGCTTGGCTTGGTTGTGGGTGCCTGTAATACCAACTACTTTGGAGGCTGAGGCAGGAAAATTGCCTCAACCTGGGAGGTGGAGGTTGCAGTGAGCTGAGATTGCACCACTACACTCCATCCTGGGTGACAGAGCAAGACTCTGTCTCAAAAAAAAAAAAAAGTAACTTAATCACTCAGTGCTGAAACAGTTGTTATGGAGGCCTGTGTTAGTGAAACCTGGCCTGCCACAATTTGGCAAATTATTATTGAAGATTGATTATATGATAGCAATGGGACAAAAATCAAGACAAAGATCAACGTGGTGTTTAATCTACTATAAACTTGGCATTCACCTGAAAAATTATGTTAAACTAAATGATCAGCCATATGTATACAAAAAATAGCAGATGTGATGAATACCACTAGAGAGAGGTAAGTGTTCTTGGGAAGTCAAACAATGAAGGGAACCAAAGTTAATCCAAGAATTACAAATTGAAAGCATAAAGGTTTAACTGAAGAGTGAAGAATATGAGAGAACATAGGATGAGAATCACAGCCAAATGTATTAGGTGGAAGAAATTACATAAATAAATAACTTGTTCATGGAAGATGCAACATCTAAGTTTTAAGTTGCTAGCTGCCTATGGTGCACAGATCTATTATGGTGCTAATTGTGCAAGACCTGTTAGACTTTTAGTATTACAGGGACCAAAAAATGTGACACATCCCAAATGACATAACATTTGGCAACTCTTTCTTAAGAGCTAGGAAAAAATTTTTTATTAGTGCCAACTGTCCATTAAAGTTATCAATATCAGCCAGGTATGGTGGCTCATGCCTGTAATCCCAGCACTTTGGAAGGCCGAGGTGCGCGGATCATGAGGTCAAGAGATCGAGACAAGCCTGGCCAACATGGTGAAACCCCGTCTCTACTAAAAAATACAAAAATTAGCTGGGTGTGGCAGCGTGCGCCTGTAGTCCCAGCTACTTGGGAGGCTGAGGCAGGAGAATTGCTTGAACCCGGGAGTTGGAGATTGCAGTGAGCCACCATTGCGCCACTGCACTCCAGCTTGGTGCCTGGCGACAGAACAAGACTCCATCTCAGAAAACAAAACAAAACAAAACAAAACAAAACAAAACAAAACAAAAGTTATCAATATCGATCAGCAGAAGAAATTGAGGACATGCCTTTGCGCATGGGTTGCGAAAGGTCAGACAGATCTAGTATGCAAGTGAGAATATCAGGATATAGGAGAGAGCTGATGACAGCTTGCAGGACAAGATGATGGAGGAAATGGAGAGCAAATGAGAGTGAGAGATGAATTAAGATAAAAGGAACAGTATTGGGAACCAGACTATGTGTATGGGAACAAAAGGCTAGTATCAGACTTGAGCTCTTTTCTCCTGTAAAGATGATACGGGCTTACCCTTCTCGTATCCTTTTCTTCTGGGAAATTTATTGGGTTACAACAGAGTGCAATGTCAGCTGTCTTGCTAGCGTACATGAGGCTGTTATTGATAGTAAATACATTCTGATATATAAAGCACATTTGGACTAGGAAGATGGCATATAGATCTTAAATTCCAGTTGGTAAGAACAGACCTCATTTTCCACCACAAAACCAGATATGTTTCTTTTAGGTCTCTGAGAACTGTTCCCATGAACTTTCACAAGATAATGAGTCCTTTGGGGCACTAGGCTTATCTAACCTACAGCATTTCACACACATCCAGCCAGTCTCATTTCTTAAAAAACTCAGATGATGGAGATAATGCCTCCTGTACTACCCTAGGGACTCTCACTGAGAACTCACCTGAGGAAGCTGTGCCACATGGTTCTCCTGTCCTGCATCCTCTGGCTGAACTACATGAGCCTGGCTAGTTTAGGGCTGTTATCTCCCATACGTGAAAAGGCAAACCGGAGTGGAAACTGCTGCTGGTGTTCAGTCAGGGAAGTATCACAGAGTGGTGGCTCAGAGTTGTTGACTGACAGACCTGGTTTCAGTAAGGACCCTGTGGCCTCAGTCTATGTTCCACAGCTATAAGGAATTCCAGGTAAATGGAGTTGTAAGGCTAAAAACAAGGAAAGAGAAGACCTTAATAGATACTGATGTGTTGCTGACTGTCAAAGTTTGACGGTAAAAGAAAGATCTCCACTATGAGACAGCTGATGAGTCTCTCCCTTGCTCTAAAAAAGGAAGGAAAATGTTATAAAGGCTGTATGGAGATAAATTCAGACCTATGGAAACTGTCCACTTCTCCCATAATCTACGAAGGCCATAAAGAACAAGGCTGAATGAAAGTGGGGTGCAGGCGCAATCCATCCCATGGTATGGATACTGAAAATGGGCGAAGGGTTTATAGTGTTATGCTGCAGTGGCTTTGGCCTGTATCAGGCTCTGATAAATGGCAAGATCAGAGGTTTGCATCATACAATAATGTCTAGCCTTGTTTATGACTCAAGTTGTAATCCAAATCTGAGAGTGAGGACTCCATTTGTTTTATTCCATTAAAAATTACACCAGCACTGAGATGCATAAGAGCCTATGGGGGGGCGGGGAATGGAGATAGCCATTTGTCATGAGGCTGTAAAATTTATGTTTAATGTGAGATTACAAGGAGCCAGTGTGAAAACAACTGATGCCATAACAGACACAGAAAGAGGTATGTGCAGAGGAGCCAGAGTTTCCGCACATGGGGCTAACCCCACCACTACCTAAGCAGTGACCCAAAGGCTGCACAGCAGTCAGGGAGGTTGAGATGGGAACACAATTATTATCTGCCTGGTGTCTCTCAGGTCAGCTACCTGCCATAGATGTCAGGTGATTGTACCTTACACGTGAGCCTTCTCCTGACATCTGGGATAATGAGAATGCAAACACAACATGTCCTAGAGGTGACAGCTAAAGGCAAGCAACAAAAACATTACAAGACAATAACCAGTTTTTGTAAAATCCAAGCAATATGCATATAGACAGAATTTTCTTCTCCTGTAACTGGGGTAAAACTGTTCCCCTAAGCATAATATAGCTGCAAATTACTGATGTTATATGGAAAGGCATCACTTTTCATACATAGGTGGGAAAAATAAAATTGTACTGAGATTCATTTGTTAAGCAATATCATCTAGTAGTGTTATAGGAAATATTAAGAAATTATTTTAGGCAGATAGAGAGGAAAAGGGGCCCTTGGGAAGTTTTTGTTTTAAGGTAGCTCCAGAAACATTTCTTGTCTACCAGGAAAGCCCCAGCTCTTAGAGCCAGGCCAGCAAGATTTAATACACAAATGCTAGACATTAGAAACTGGGCCCGTCCAAACATGGTGATTCCTGTTGTCTTCTCCCTTGCCCGTACATGTGCCTGGCAACATGACCGCCCCCACATATGCCGACATGTGTAAAACATCATGGCGCTCTACATTTGCATACTGAAAGGCTAGGGTGGGAGGGCCAGTTTTCCATGGGCCATGTGAATAACATACCTGGTCACTCCCTGAGCCCTATGCAAATCAGACACCACCTCCTCTAGCCTCCTCATATAAGCAGCTGTTTTGCACATGAGGTTTTTGCTTTGTTCAAATCCCCCTCCCTCTGTCTCTGTATGCTGGAGCTGTTTTCGTCTTCCTTCCTTCTTTCTTGCCCATTAAACTGTTAATTCTTTAAAACCACTCCACATGTGTCCATGTCATTAACCCTATCAGTCAAGACCAAGAACCCTAGTGTTCCTCCAGTCACGAGAGCTTTATCATTTTGGTGCATGGGCCAGGAATCCAAGGTACAGCCTTCATTGGAGTGGTAAGTATGGGAGGAAGCTTAAAATCTGTTCTATTAGTCTAAGGCACTCTTGGCCTCTATATTAAAATGAAACCAAATAAATCAGTGGGCATCTGTCAGCCTGGTACATACGCTTAGCATTGGTTGCCATACTGAAAACTCAGATGTGAGGCTTGCTGAGGGGAACATGGAGAACCCCGCAATACCCATGGGTACTGGAAATGTTGGCCATTTTGAACTCGCTTCTTTTCATGGGGGGATCTCGCCATCATGCGAGGCTGGGAAAAGTTCTGAGGTAACTGAGAATTTCTGGCCAGGGCACACCCTGGCATGATTCAAAGGCCCCTGGACCACACACAGCCTCCGACGGCGCACTCTAAGTGTTGGCAGAGAATCCTCAACTATTCTGTTGCAGAACTCTTCTTCCTTCTCTATCTGCAACCTCTTACTCTTTCTGTGTGTGAAATGTGCAGGGATTTTTACAGCCTAGGAAAGTAATCCTGCTAGGCAAGATCAGGAAAATGCCTCTAGGAATAGAGTTTTCCCTTTCTCCTATGGTGGGTTTGCTTACTACCACATCGCTGGCAAGCACATAATGTTTCTAAGCCAACAGTGTCACTTACTAAAAATAAAAATCCTCTACATGAGGCACACCTTTTTCCTCTTTTTCCACCATAACACAGCAACTTCCTTTTACACTGCTGGAAATCAAGCTGTAGGCCTCTTCTGGGAACGGGAAGTTTCTGCATTTAACAGTTCGGAGTAAGATGTCTTCTGCAGCCAGATTTTAGTCCAGATATTGTCCCATCAGTAGGAAAATGGCTATTCATTTCTATTTTCTTTTAAGGCACATATTCTGTCTCAGATTAAGACAGTACTAAATTAGTAAGGGAATTTTAAGTTTGGAAGTTAAGCAGAACTTATTTTTTTAAGGGTAAGTGCTTTAGCATGGACTGTAATAGTAAGCAATCTAGCACATTGACTCTGTTAAAGGATCCTTGCCCAAAGGCGACAGTCTCTCCAGAGATCTGTTTTTTAGGGAGCCAGGCAAATTACACAGGTTCTAGCAAGTCAAAGGGAAATCACACAAGGTGGATAAACTAAGGCTGCGTGGATAAGCATGGTTAGCCCCATCACTTCGTTCATCTGGTTCCATGGCTTGGAGGACCACACCTATAACCATGGAGGGCACATTTAACATAGTGCTGGGGTCCAGAAACCTGGGAAGAGAAGCATTCGAAGGATGCTCCCTGTCCTCTCCTCCACTCTGGGTCATACAGAAAGGAAGGAGACTAAGAGGATGCTTCCATTCTTGTTTCTTTTTCTAAATGGGTGATAAGTTATCTTCAGCTTGCACCCTTCTGGAGTGCACTCTGAAACACTGAAACTTCCTTAACCTCAGAACTTTAAAGAAAGCAACTCATTTTCTTTCCACAAGGGTGTGGTGTTTTTACAAAACCTTTTCAAGTATTGTAAAATCAATGCACCTTTTTTAGAAATCATATCGAGCAGGCCCAGGGAAAATAGTTCCCCCAAATTAAAAAAGTCATTTTCAGGGAAACCATCTCAAAATCCCTCTTACGTGGGGCCTCTTCAAGTTCCTTTCTCGTTGCAGGACTTTAGGCAAGTGAAGCAAGATATAGGCCGATTTTCTGATGACCCTGATAGGTATTTAGAAGCTTTGCAAAATTTAACTCAGGTATTTGACCTCTCATGGAGGAATGTTATGCTGCTCCTAAGCCAAACCCTAACTATAGCTAAAACAGGCAGCTCTACAAAAAGAAAAGAATTTTGGAGATGAGCAACATGTCTCATAGTAGGCCAGAAGGGAAAGGAGGGCATAGGGAAAGCAAATCAAGAGGGAAAATACTATTGGCAATAGGAAGAAATACAGTATCTCTTGACAACCCTAATTGTAACTCCTTTGTATGGTGTATTTCCTTCTTTCACAGTTTAAAATGGCCTTTTTAATAATGTTATTCCAAATTTGGAAAAGTTAGTTTTCCAACTTTAAAATGCTTGGCTTAGAGTTGAGCTAAGGGGAAGGAACTCAGAGCCTGATATGCCAGCAAAAGGGTAAAAATTTCTTACCAGTCAGGTCTTTGGCTTCTCTCTCCCCGTGCAAACCAGTAAAAGGGATAATAAGAATTGTTGTTTATATTCTCTGTAAAGTTATAATTAATGAAAAAGAATTAGTAAGGTTGGTCCTAAGCTGTAGGCCATCTGATGTGCTTTGCATGTCTTTCTGTATGGTTCTGTCAAAGAAAGGGTATCTTACGATAGGATCAGGCCCAGGACCTCATAAGCCTGTTGTTCGAGCCAGCCCAACAAAATGGTCAGTAACAAACTTGGCTACAGGCCTCCATCTTGTTTCACGTGCTCAGGAACGTGACCTGTAACCACGTGGCAATACTTTGTTTTAGTCTCCACCAGTTTACAATGATGGCTGTCTTCTTGTGCTAAGTCAGTTCCTGGGTGAGGGCCACAAAATCAGATAGGCCAGTTTTTCAATCTTCAGCTTACAGCCTTCTGGAATGGTGCCAGCTGATCCATCAAGGGCAGGGTTTACAAAATATCTTAAGCAATGATCTTGAGAGCAGATTAGGAAGGGTCAAAATCTTGTAGCTTCCAGCTGCATGACTCCTAAGCCATGGTTTCTAATCTTATGGCTAGTTTCTTGGTCTGGTCCCCAGGCAAGAAGGAAGCACATCTTAAGAAGGGGCTGTTATCATATTTGTTTTAGAGTATGAACTGTAAACCAGGCTTCTCCCAAAGTTGGTTTGGCCTATGCTCAAAGGATGGGCAAGGACAGCTTGGGGGCTGGAGAGAAAATGGAGTTGTTTGGATTGGATCTCTTCCACTGTCTCATTCACAATTTTGCAATGACAGTTTCAAAAGCTGTCCATCACCCCTTTGAAAATACCTTGTACATCTATAGTTCATTCACAGCCTAACTAAGGTTTGTTGCTTTCACCTGTGAGGTTATTTTCTATAAAGTTCAAAAGCCGAAAATCTTAACTGCTTGGCATGACTGAAGTCAAGTAACAAGAGATTTAAAAGGATTTTCTTAAAGAGCTCTCAGCCTAATTATAAGTGGATATTCAAGTTATAGGTATATTTAAAAGGGCTTTTCCTCTTCTTGGATCTTGTTTTTCTGGAAAAATTTCTTTTTCTTCTCAGTTGACTGAATTATTTTTCTCCTTTTTTTTGTGTGTGTATTTTTTTTTTTTTTTTTTGGTCTTACCACTCTTAATGCATACACGAGAGGCCCTAAAATAACTTCTGGTAGCATGGGACTGCTTGGGAAAAAACAGAGCAGCACCACAGACCCCCTTTTGGGAAAAAAAAAATCTCTGTTTTCCTCATGAAACCCCCAAATTTAAAAGCAGATAGTTCCCTCAAAATCAAAGGCTGTGTTTTGTTATGCATTGTGTTATCTACCATTTTAAGTTTTGGGGATATCAAATTGCTTCACATTATGAGAAAGCTTTGGTGTGTTAACAACTAGGTAGGAAATACACTGTAAGGGATGCCTAACAGTAGTTATGAATCAGAGAAGCATGCTCTTGGCCACCTAAAAAATATGGAAACATCCCCACCCCCCACTAAGAAATAAGACTCCCATAGTGGGGTGGGCTGATTACAAAATAAGCCAATTGGCTTTGTGTTGCCTTGTAATGAAACACACAGTAAAAGCAGAACACTGTCTTCTCCCATAGTATCTGCCTCCTTTTGGGGACCCAAAATCCAGTATAAAGTGGCACTCTTAATTTTAGGAACCTGACTTTGCCTTCAGCTGTGCCTGCTTATTGGGCCCTAAATATGCATGCTACCTGGTCCTGTTCCTCCAAGGGCTCCATCCTAAAGGCAGTAATCCAATTAAAAAACTAGCAAATAAAAAAATCTTACAAGTGCTGAATCTTCTGTCTGTGTTCCTATATATGTGTTGTGTACAATGTCTATAAAAAGAGCTCTATGATTAATTGGCTTAAGGAAAATTAAGCACACACGTCAAATATTGTTTAGTTCATGTAACTTTAAGAAATAAAAACTGTCTTAAGGATTATTGGTAAAATGCAAGTGCTATCAAAATGCAAACAGGTGGTCTAAATCATACAACTTAGATACTAGGTTTGCTAAATGTTCCAAGGTTATATACTGCCTGCTTTATAAATAGGTAAGTCCTAGGACACATGGAGCTAGATGCTGAAAAGTCAGACTTTATTTGCACTTCTGTCTGGGTCCTAGGAAACACACCTGGTACCTAATTAAAATCGCTTACTAACTAGGTTTCTTAACGAAAAATAAAAGTTGCTAAAAGTTAACAGTGCAACATGCATTTGAGATCACTAAACAGTTTTACATGCCAGGCATATAAAAAAGTAAAATATGTTTTTTAGTGAAAGATTATAAGAAAGCATAGAAATGTAAATTTTGCCCTGGGATGTGGGATATTAAATTTGATAAGATAGAGCTAGAAATTTAAGCAAGTTATAGAAAGATTGTAAAAAATAATCTTGCAAAAAAATGTGTAAACATTAACTAAACTCAAAACGGTATTATATAGTCTTTTCATAAATTGAGGACTGAAATAAAAGCACAGCAGGGAGTTCTGAAGAGACTAATCTGCCCATTAGTGAAAGGGTTATAAAAGGTTTGTAAAGATTTCACCTCATGCTCAAATTGGTTAATATTAGATGAAATGATCTATAGGATTTTATTTAAACAAATTGGGGCTAACTTTAATAAATCAATGCAAGGGTACAATTTGGCCTTTTGAGTCATTTGGTAAAAAAATTAATTTATGTCAATTTTATAACATCAAGTGTTTTAAACTTCTAACATTTAACAGATGTGCCAAAATCAAACTTCAATCTTCAAAATTGTCTTTTCTAATGCCTGGCTTTTTGGATGGTTCAGAGGGCCCCTGAAACATTCACAAAAGAAATAAACAGGATTACTTAATAAGAGAGTCAGCCCAGAAAAATAACCAGCCTTCCAGGAAACAAAGCCTTTCACTTTAAAGCTCTCCCTTCTTTCAAAGCTGCCCACTTGCCAGGCAGCTCTGTTCCCATTAGTCAACCCTGGCAGCAGGAAATCTGTGAACTGTGTCTTTTCCCCACCCCAGAACAGCTTTTAGGTAAGTTAAACTCACTAAAGCAAATTCAGTTTTGTCTGAAAGACTTCCTACTTTTGCCCTCCACAGACCACTCAATACACCTTCAGACACCAGTACAGAAGTAGTGATTCTGGGGAGAAGAGTGAAGGCAGGCCAGGGAAGATAGGGTTAGGATTCACTCACCAATCCAGGGGCCTGATCTGCTCAAAGGAGTCTTTCTAAGAGGAGCTGCAGGAAATTCTTGCTCACATCCTGGGCAGGAAAGTGAAAGATAAAATATTGGGCCAATGGCATTTTGCCACGTAGAGCCTGGTGACTCCCACCCTCTGAATGAGTCAGCCTGCTGTGTAGCTGTGCCATTCACAGGAGGAGCCATGGAAAATAGAGGCATCCCCACTCTATCTCCCTTTTCTCTTGAGTCTCAGGATCTTGTTATCATGCCACTTCTTTTTGACATAGTTTCAGATTAACCCAACCAAATATTACAAATTAGAAAAGGTGCCCTTTACCGAAATTCTTCCAATGTGCTCCGCTTGTTCCTGATCTCACGTCTGGGTTCTGCTTCTGGGTGACAGATATGCCCAAAGAGAAGGAAGAGCAAGGTTAATGATTTTTAGAGAACTGCAGTAGGTTTCTGGTCTGGACATAAAAACATTATAGGACCTATGAACAGAAAAGGAGCTGCAGGTAGGACAGATGTCATATTATTAAGGCTCCCAAACCCAGAGAGGGGACAGGTTGCTAGAAATTTATCTGGAGAGCCGTGAAGAAATACTGCATTATTACACTGACTGCAGTTCAACTATTAACTTTTCAAAGAACTCTCCAACTTCCCCAGTTTGTTTGTTTGTTTGTTTGTTTGTTTGTTTGTTTGTTTGGAGATGGAGTCTCACTCTGTCACCCAGGCTGGAGTGCAATGGCATAATCTCGGCTTACTGCAACCTCTGTCTCTCGGGTTCAAGCCATTCTCCTGCCTCAGCCTCCTGAGTAGCTGGGATTGCAAGTGCCCGCCACCACACCTGGCTAATTTTTGTATTTTTAGTACAGACAGGGTTTCACCATGTTGGTCAGGCTGGTCTCAAACTCCTGACCTCCTGATCTGCCCACCAGCCTCCCAAAGTGCTGGGATTACAGGTGTGAGCCACCACACCTGCCCCCTACACTCTGCTGTTTTTTTTAAAACTATCTATTGGATCCCTGAGCAGGGCCAGGCCTTCCTCTCTCTTCTCTTCTGGTTACTATGCAGAACTGATCCAGAAGGCTGAACTGTGGTCCATGTGCCACTCCATAGCTTCCCTTCTAAGCCTTCCCTCACTGGGACATCTCAGGAAGTCTACACTGGAATTAGGATCTGGTAGACAGGAGAATTTAGTTTGAAAATGAAAATTCATGAGGAGAAGGCAATGGGGAGCACTGCAGTGGGCAGCCTGTCATCACTTACTCCCATCGTCAGTAACCCCATCCCCCCTTCACACTTTACCTCCCAGCTCCAAGTTGCATGAAGTCAGGTATGGGACTTTTGCACTTTGTCCTTTATTGTCTCAGATTTATTAGAATATGGTATAAATAAGGAGTAATATTTAAAGAGAGATAAGAAGGCATATAGCTATTAATATAATTTTAATTGAATTGAATATCTTGATGTTACATTTCTGTTCTATTCTTGCTGTAAAGATAACTGCTGTGTAACATAGTTTGATTTAAATATTCTTCTGGCATTAGTAATAATTATGTGGCCGGGTGCAGAGGCTCATGCCTGTAATCCTAGAATTTTGGGAGGCTGAGGCATGTGAATCACTTGAGGTCAGGAGTTTGAGACCAGCCTCACCAACATGTTGAAATCCCATCTCTACTAAAAATACAAAAATTAGCCAGGTGTGATGGCGGATGCCTGTAATCCCAGCTACTCAGGAGACTGAGGAAGGAGAATTGCATGAACCTGGGAGGTGGAGGTTGAAGTGAGCTGAGATCGTGCCACTGCACTCCAGCCTGGGCAATAGAGTGAGACTCTGTTTCACACACACACACACACAAAGTAATAATTATGTAATTTTTTTTTTACAAATTTTAAATGATTTTTAAAAAATCCTCTCTTTTCTTTCTAAGTATTATTCAGAGTCTAACCATATTTACTGTTACTTTGCTCCTTTTCTTGAAGAGAAAAATGTTAAACATCCATGGACCCAAAGATGGAGATATTTCATTTGATTCCTCTTCAATCAGGATACATAAGGTTTACAGAGAAAACGCAGAGACCTAACAATAATTAATTTTTTCTACAATTTAGATCATAAGTTGGAATATGGAGCCTGCCAACATGCTCAACTCTGGTGATAAATTGTCTATGGTACATTCAGGTTTCCTATTGGCCCAGGTTTTCTGGTATCTTATCAGGACCTGTAATATTCCTACTGTTTTCTTTCAGCTGCAATTAATACTTCATGAGATAAATCAGACCAGGAGGAAAGGTCAGATCAGATGTTCAAAGGTAGAAAGGAATAAAAGGATGGATATGAGATCTATGGAAGTGCTGAGAAGGGAAGAAATAATGAACAGAGAAAAGGTCTGTGGATAAACGAGTTCATTTACTTTGTCCATTGTGGTTGACACTTGGACTCCACTCTGTGCACTCCGAACAAAAACATTCACTCACTGAGCCCTTACTCCCCTACAAATGTCAATAAGATATTCTATTCACACATGGAATATACCTAAAATTACAACTCTTGCTTATTTCTCTGCATTCAGGCCTGTATTAGTCAGGGTTCACCATAGAAACAGAACCACTAGCTGTGAATTTATATGGAAAGAGACTTGAGAAATGTCTCATGTGATTTTGTAGACTGGCAAATCCAAAGTCTGCAAAGTGAGCCAAGAGGCTCTGGATCCAAGAAGGAGTCAATGTTACAGCTCAAGCCTGAAGTTTGTCTGCTGGTAGTATTCCCTCTTTTGGGGGATAAGTCAGTTTTTTCTTCTATTCAGGCTTTCAACTGATTGAATAAGGTCCTCGTAGATATAAGTGAGTAGGAAAGAATTTATAGCCATGATTAGCTTATTATTCTGTGAGCAACAAATAATACCAAAATATCTATTCTTTAAATAATAACCATTGATTTCTCAGTCATCCTACATGTGTATCATTGATTGAAGATTGCCATGCTCTGCAATGTCAGTCAGGGATCCAGGCTATGGAAGCTCCATGAGGTGCTTTTTTTTCTTTTATTTTGGGGTGTTTACGTGTGTGTGTGTGTGTGTGTGTGTGTGTGTGTGTGTGTTGTGCTGTGTTTGTCTGTTTTTTATAGTGACAAGTTCTCACTATATCACCCAGGCTGGAGTGCTATGGTGCAATGGCACAGTCTTGGCTCAATGCAACCTTCACCTCTTGGGCTCAAGTCATCCTCCCATCTTAGTTTCCCAAGTAGTTGCAACTATAGGTGCACACCACCACACCCAATCTTTTTTTTTTTTTTTTTTTTGTATTTTTCTCAGAGATGGGATTTCACCATGTTGCCCAGGCTGCTGTTGAATTCCTGGGCTCAAGTGATCTACCCCCCTGGGCCTCCCAGAGTGCTGGGATTACAGGCGTGAGACACCAAGGGCCTCCATCAGTTTTTGATGGCATTATTTGGCACATGCAGTTAAACAAGAATACAATAGACAACAGGGCACAGAAGTATGTGCATGACATATAACATGTGTCAGTGCTACTTTTTAATTGATCGTGTGAAAATGACCAAACTTTTCTTACAAAGGTAGGGAAAAGTGGCCGGGCACTGTGGCTCACGCCTGTAATCTCAGCACTTTGGGAGGCCAAGGAGGGTGGATCACGAGGTCAAGAGATCGAGACCATCCTGACCAACATGGTGAAACCCTGTCTCTACTAAAAATACAAAAAAATTAGCTGGGCATGGTGGCACACGCCTGTGGTCCCAGCTACTTGGGAGGCTGAGGTGGAAGAATTGCTTGAACCCAGGAGGCGGAGGTTGCAGTGAGCTGAGATTGCGCCACTGCACTCCAGCCTGGCGACAGAGCAAGACTCCATCTCATTAAAAAAAAAAAGAAAAAAAGAAAAGTAGGGAAAGGTGGAAAATTATGAAGGCATGAGGGTGACTTCGTGAACGATTATAATTAAACAGCATCATCTATTACCTTCCGTGTCCTCACCTGCCTCAGTGGCAGGGTAACACGACACTGACAGTTTAACCTCTATTATTCTCTGGAATCCATCCTTTCTGGCCTGTCTGGATTAGGAGCAGGAAGTGGTAATTAATTGATGGACTCTTAAGATTCAATGACATTTTGAGAACATTTTTTTCAATGGGTTCACACTAAAGATCCTTTTATTTATAAAAATAATTTTATTTTTACCATTCGCAATGACAGCTGCTAATCCTCATCTTG
Source organism: Aotus nancymaae (assembly GCF_030222135.1). Lineage (NCBI taxonomy): Eukaryota > Metazoa > Chordata > Mammalia > Primates > Aotidae > Aotus > Aotus nancymaae. The sequence continues at coordinate 54,106,679 of NW_026988473.1, read as the reverse complement.
TCAGCCTAAATTTGTTGAGCTTTATAACTATCTTTCCCATCAGACTGCATTTCAAGAAGCTGTGTCCCAAGTCTCTGGATCTTTATTTTACTTGCTTAGGTCTTAAATATGAGATAGATTTGACTAATAATTATAGAACTGCATTGGAATTCTAAGTGTTCAGGCAAGCTGTACAATGTATAACTGTAATTCACATTCTTTTTATTAGAATATTCTTGCTTGAGTAAACTGCATTAAGAGTAAGAATGTAGTGATGAGTGCCTTCTTGGTACAGCAGAAGCTAGAAGTACTGAAGGATTACTATTCCCCAGGGTTTATTGTTATGTAAGTTCCTATTCAGCTTCCTTTGTTTTCTTTCACTTTTGAGAACTTAACTTTCGTTTCTCACTCAGCTTCTGTGGGGAAACGCATTTGTGGAGACCGGCCCTCTGGCTGATAAGTGAATCTGATCCACACCTTCTCCTGCCTTTCCCTCACTCTTCTCCCTTGATTCAAGACTCCTCCACTTTGGACTGAAGGTGAGTGGGGTGAGTTGAGGGAGCATAGAATGGGAGGCTTTTTTTTTTTTTTTTTTTTTTTTTTAAGGCAGAGTCTCGCTCCGTCTCCAGGCGCCAGGCTGGAGTGCTGTGGCGCGGTCTCGGCTCACTGCAACCTCCGAGAATGGGAGGCTTTGAGAACAGATTGATTGTGTTTGGGTGAGTTTAATTTGTGGTTCTGAAGCTGCTCTGCATAACCAAAAAGAGGCAGCTAGTGAACTGTCTGCTGAGATGGGAGAAGAAGAAAGCACTGCATTTGGGAGAGGAGTACCTATAAAGAAGAGATATTCGCAGAAACAAAAAGCCTTGTTTCCTAGAAGGACCATTCATTTCTTGAATCTAGGTACCCCTATTACCTTCGTATTCTGTCATTTTGATTTTTCTACGTTGCCAACATGGATCAGAATATTGTCTTATTAAGAGGCAGCAAGTTTCTTCCTCTTTTCTTCCAAAGAAGCTTGTGCAGTGAAGCTCTGATTTTATTTTTCGTAAAGAGACCTCGTGATGAGGTTCAGCAGGGATGAGAGCCCTTATCTGGACCTGGGTGTGGCGGGAAGGAGGCTTAGCTACTCATTCTTCAGGAGTAAGGCCCTTTGGAAGTGTATCCTTTTACTTGCCTTCTGGTAACTTCTTGGATGCTGTCCACAGCTTTCCTGATAAAGTAGCAGCCCTTCGGTTCTTCTGATGAGAGAGGCTGCGGTACTGTCAGACTGCTGCCCATCTCTGCAGATCCCCTTTGGTCACTTGTCTCTGAAGGCCCAGTCACAGGGAACTTGTTCTTCTGTGAGTGCCCACAGCTTACTCTTACCTCAGCAGTGCCTCATGAACCTCTGGTGTTCTCTCCTGCTTTAGAAGTTGCTTTTTATTATTCTCAGTGCACCTTTTCATCCTGTATCACCTCAACACCCTATTCAATTTTCCCTTGCACAGAGTTAAGGCAAGGAGTTGGTAATTTCTCCTGAGTCTTACCCTGATCTTATCTCTCAGCATTCTGTACCTTGATGCCTTTGTCATCTGTATTCTGATGTGTACTTTTCTTTCTTTCATTTTTCAGAGGTCCAGGTAATTGTCTCCTCATGTGTCTATGCCGTACATCTTGTCAAGGACCATATCTAGTATTTATTAATTGTCTATTCAAGTCTAGTACAGAGCCCAACAAATAAAAATGTACTTTTAATTTAATTATTATTATTTTTTTTTGAGATGGAGTTTCGCTCTTGTTACCCAGTCTGGAGTGCATTGGTGTGATCTCGGCTCACTGCAACCTCTTGTCTCCTGGGTTCAAGCAATTTTCCTGCCTCAGCCTCCCAGGTAGCTGGGATGACAAGTGCCCACCACAACACCCAGCTAACTTTTGTATTTTTAGTAGAGACAAGGTTTCACCATGTTGGCCAGGCTGGTCTCGAACTCCTGAGCTGGTGATCTGCTTGCCTAGGCCTCCCAAAGTGCTAGGATTACAGACGTGAGCCACCACGCCCGGCCTTAAGATATTTTTGATTAAATTTACAAAACAAAAGCATACAGCTAAAAGTAAAAATAAATTGCCATCTATTCGATACGTAATCAATATTAAATACCTGCAAGAGATTATACTCTAGACTAGGGAAAAGGAAGTAAACAAGCAGTTTTAATGTAGCAAAAAGGTAGCAGCTACTACAGGATAGATGTAAAACCAACAAAACAAAAGCAGCAAACCAAAAGGGTTGCGATAGGATAGGGTATTTGTAGTGCTCTTGTCAAGGGCTTTGCAATTTTAAATAGATTTCAGATTAGGTCTCACTGTGAGAAAGTGATTTTGAGCAGAATCTTCAATAAAATGATGGATTTAAGAAGTGATCAACTAACTGTGAGAGAAAGGGATGAGACTGGGGTAGCTTTATGAAAACTGTTACAAAATGACTTATCTGAAACGTATCAACCAGAGAGTTAGAACTCTTGGAAAAAGGGTCATTAATGTGGGGAAAACTAAACCCTGGACATTTTAATGGGTCCTTGAAAAAGGAACTCTGAGTTTAGAGGAATAAGAACTGGTAACAATGTTTCTAAGTTTGCCAGGTTTCTGCATGCCTACTTTCTCCATTGGTAGTTCCTGACCCAGGGAATGGGGACATTTAAAAGATGTTGGCTAGGCCAGGCATGGTGGTTCGTGCCTATACCTAGGTAAACTCTCAGCACTTTCGGAGGCTGAGACAAGAGAATCACTTGAGTTCAAGAGTTCAAGATCGGCCTGGGCAATATAATGAGACTTTGTCTCAAAAAAAAAAAGAGAGATTGGTGGCTAAACGCCTCATAGTAGTTTTTCTCCTTATGGTGTAGCCACTTTAATTTAATTTCATTTATTACTATTTTTTTCTGTTTTGAGACAGTCTCCCTCGTTGCCTAGGCATGATCTTGGCTCACTGCAACCTTCACCTCACAAGTTCAAGCAATTCTCCTGCCTCAGCGTCTTGAGTGAGTTGTTGGGACTACAGATGCCTGCCACCATGCCTGGCTGTTTTGTATTTTTTTTAGTAGAGACAGGGTTTTACCGTATTGGCCAGGCTGGTCTCAAACTCCTGACCTCAGGTGATCCACCCACCTTGGCCTCCCAAAATGCTGGGATTACAGGCTTGAGCCACCATTCCCTGCCCCCCCCTTTTTTTTTTTTTGAAACGGAGTCTCGCTCTGATACCAGGCTGGAGTGCAGTGGCGCAACCTCGGCTCACTGCAACCGCTGCCTCCTGGTTCAAGTGATTCTTCTGCCTCAGTCTCCTGACTAGCAGGGACTACAAACGTGTACCACCACGTCTGGCTAATTTTTTTTGGTATTTTTTAGTAGAGACAGGGTTTCACTGTGTTGGCCAGGATGGTCTTGATCTCTTGATCTCACGATCCACCCGCCTTGGCCTCCCAAAGTGCTGGGATTACAGGTGTGAGTGACCATGCCCAGCCCATTTAAAAAAATATCTAAATTGTACAGTTGCAGAAAGCTTCTAGGTAGTTAATTAGAATATTCTGAAATAAGGAAGCTATGGACCTAGTTAGCCTTAACCGTGTCCTAAAAATTACATTCGTACCACCTTCAAAGGGGAGCATGCATTTTGTTTATGTGTCTATCTGTCTATCTGTCTTACGTTGGAAAAGTTTCAATGGGGCAACATCTCTTCAATGTTAGGATAAAGAATGAATAAATGAAGAAAAATAAGCACTTGTATTAGTTTTCTAGAGTTGCCATAGAAAAAATACCAAAAGTGATTGGTTTAAATAGCAGAAATATATTGTCTTACAATTCCAGAGGCTAGTTATCCAAGTTAAAATGTGTTGGTAGGCCTGGTTCCTTCTGAAGGCTATAAAGGAGGCATCTACTCCATGCTTCTCTTCGAGCTTCTAATAGTTTCCTGGAAACCTTTGGCAGTCTTTGGCTTATAGATGCATCACCCTGATCTCTGCTTTCTTCTTCACCCTGGCATATTCTTTGTGTGTAAATTTCCCTTTTTGATAAGGACACAGTTGTGTTGGATAAGAGTCTACCCTAATGACCACATCATAACTTAATAGTATTTAAATATGCTAGTTTGAAATAAGAGAACATTCACACATTAGGACTTATCATTTGGGGAGAAACAATCTAACCCATAGTAGCATTCATTGTGTTTGAAATGGGACATACTTTATCTCTCCACTACATATTCTCAATATATTTGTCCTCCTTTATGAATTGAGACTTTTCTCTCATGACCAACTTTGTTTCTTTGAAATGTATATTCATTGAGTGTATGTCATGTGCGTGATTCCATAACTATTTTAGCTTCTTTTCCTCTTCCCTACAGATATACACCTTTAGGTTCCTATCATCATCCTTGTCATATGTCCAAGCCAAGGTGAAATTTCAACATTTAAAACCACAGCATGCCCCAGAACTGCATAGGTTTGGATTTCTCCATTTCTATACCCCCATAGCATTGGGCACCAATATAGCTCTTATAGCCTTCACCTTTGTTATCTGTTTAAATCTGTGCAGTAGTGGAGAGAACGCTGAAGGAGGACCTCGGGGACAATACATTCATTTTTACTCTACCTATTAGATTAGAATGAGTGATCTTTGTAAGTCACTTGATTCTATTGACACACCTGAAGAAAGGGAGTATTCTTATTTCTCAAGGGTTTTATATGAAGAATAAATAAGTCACAATGATTTCTAAATTGTAACTGGTTATGAAATTGTTCAAGATAAAATTATTTTCCTATTATGGTGGTGGTGGTGGTGGTGGTGGTGGTGTGGTGTGTGTGTGTGTATGTTTGTGGGTAGTGAGTGTGAGGGCCTGGGCGGACTTGCTATGGGTAGATGTATTAGAATGTAAATACTTCTTCACTGGAAACCATAATTGTGGCCCTAAGCCCAGCTATTGGGAAACTGCTAATTGATGGAAAGAAAAGATAAAAATCTGATTAAAAGGTCTAATCATCTATGGAGGGATAAGGAAGTTCTAGCTGTATATATTCGTTTAGCATTTTGTTTCTGTATGTGATTCACTCTTCTAGGTATAGAGGATATATCAATGAACAAAAGCAGTACCAGTCTATGCATGGATTACTTTTCAGGAGGAAGAGGTAGACATTTAAATAACAATGTTGTGTATTACATCTAAAAATAAGAGAAACCAAATGTACAGTGAGTGATATTGCTGGTGGTTTTGCTGTAAGTAAGTTATAACATGTCCTTCTCAGAAGAGGACATGTAAGAGGAGACTGAATTAAATGTAAGAGTGAGTCTTGCTCTTGCTGACATCGGGGGAGGATCATTTTATGCAGAGAGAAGAGGAAGTGCAAAAGTGTTGAGGCAGTCATAGATTTGATAGTTTAATTGAGGAGATGTGTTTGACATGGGGGAAAAAGGCAGAGTAGATAAACCTTCACAGTGTAAGTAAAATAAGTTAGACACCAAAGATCCCATATAGTCTGTTTTTATGAATTGGTTAAAAACCCAAAAGGTTTTAGTGGTTGCCTGGAGCTTGGAATCAGAATAGGAGTGATGGCATTAGGTTGTGGGGTTTTTTTTTTTTTTTCAGGTGATAAAAATAGTTTAAAATTGGGTTACATTAATAGTTACATGATTCCACAAATTTACCAGAAATTATGAAATTATATATATACTTAAAATGAGCATTTGTGACGCTATGTAATACAACTCAATAGCTTAAAACTAGTGAATTATGCACATACTAGGGATACAATCATGCCATTCAGAGAAAAAAGCATGTGTGCAAGCCCAGAGGCAGGAATGTGTTTAGTACATTTAACACGGAACATGTGTTTTGGGTTCGGGGACAAAGGGCAGGACAAATGATGGGTTACACAAGGCTTTTGGTAGAAGAGCCTCATTCCTCTCCAGTAGAAAAAGAGAAAATAACCACAGTTACTTTGATGGGGTAAAATTTGTCCCAAAACAAAAATTAAGAATAAAGTGTTTAAAATGACTACAAAGTCTTTTTTATTCTGTCATTGGTTTATTCTTCATGTCTTTCTTTTCCCCTTTCTCTGTTAAATATCAATGTTTTGTCCTGTTCTAAATCTCGGTAAAATCAGTATTCTTTCTATTCCCTCTTTTCTTATCCTGTTCTCTTCAATAGTCCCAGCACTGCAGGAGTTTGTGACCAAGAACTTCGAGGGTCAAGACAGAAAGAAGCCAAGGGAGCAGTGCAATGGAATTTTCAGTAAAGGTAGACATAGGGAAGGAGGTGACCTGCCCCATCTGCTTGGAGCTCCTGACAGACCCTCTGAGCATAGATTGTGGCCACAGCTTCTGCCATGCCTGCATCACTGCAAAGAGCAAGTCAATGATCATCTCAGGAGGGCAAAACAACTGTCCTGTGTGTCAGACCAGATTCCAGCCTGGGAACCTCCGACCTAATCGGCATCTGGCCAACATAGTGCAGAGAGTCAGGGAGGTCAAGATGAGCCCAGAGGAGGGGCAGAAGAGAGATGTCTGTGAGCACCATGGAAAAAAACTCCAGATCTTCTGTAAGGACGATGGAAAAGTCATTTGTTGGGTTTGTGAACTGTCTCAGGAACACCAAGGTCATCAGACATTCCTCATACATGAGGTGGTCAAGGAATGTCAGGTAGGTTCCAAGGTAGAGGAAGAGAGAGCAGAGAGCAGAAGATGGTACCTGATGTGAAATCTCCACTTTCTTTTAATCCTTTTTTATTCCCCTGTCACCATAGAACTGAGAGCCATGTGATCTCTTTCCATATTCTTTGCTTAGTTTCTGAAGCTTGAAGGACATTGCTACACATTGTTTCTATTTAAAGACAAATACAAATTTTTAGCAAAGAATTGTTGAATGAATGGAGAATTGCTCTGTAAGATAAGCTCTAAATGGCACTCTGAGCAGAAAGGTGTTTTTGGGAACGTGTCGGGTTAGATGTGGGAAGAGTGGCAATGAGAGGAAGTCTTTCCTTACTGCAGGGTCTGCTTTTTCTCTAGGAAAAGAATGAGGCTACTCTTGATAAGGGGATGGTGACTTTGTTGGAAGTAGATGCTTGGTGCTGCCATGTGAACATAGCACTCAGGCAAAAGTTTTCTCAGCAAGGCAAATTTACTTCTTTTTTTTTTTTTTTTTTTTTTTTTGAGACGGAGTTTCACTCTTGTTACCCAGGCTGGAGTGCAATGGCATGATCTCGGCTCACCGCAACCTCCACCTCCTGGGTTCAAGCAATTCTCCTGCCTCAGCCTCCCAAGTAGCTGGGACTACAGGCGTGTGCCACCATGCCCAGCTAATTTTTGTATTTTTTAGTAGAGACAGGGTTTCGCCTTGTTGATCAGGATGGTCTCAATCTCTTGACCTCATGATCCACCCGCCTCAGCCTCCCAAAGTATTGGGATTATAGGCGTGAGCCACCGCGCCCGGCCCGGCAAATTTACTTCTATAGAAAGGTGCATCTCATGGATGGAGCAATGGCGAGAGTATACTGGGCAAGGGAGGGGAAGGGGGTCTTATTCCTAATGCAGCTAGTCCCTACTGCTATGTCTTTCGCCTATTGGCTAGGGTTGGACCGCACAGTCTAAGTTAATTCTGATTGGCTATTTTAAAGAGAGTAAAGATACGAGCCAGAGGGGCAGGGTGAGTAGTTTGGGCAGGAAAGAGGGTTATGGAACAGGTGACTAAGGATGCCTAGGGACAGAACAGGTGACCAAGGATGCCTAGGGACAGAACAGGCGACCAAGGATGCCTAAGGACAGAACAGGTGATAGAAGCTAGGAGGGGGTTGTTTACTGAAACTAGGGGCAAGGAGGCATAAAGAACAAGGAAGTTAAACTTTAAAATGGAGAACAGCGGCCGGGCGCGGTGGCTCAAGCCTGTAATCCCAGCACTTTGGGAGGCCGAGGCGGGTGGATCACGAGGTCAAGAGATCGAGACCATCCTGGTCAACATTGTGAAACCCCGTCTCTACTAATACAAAAAAATTAGCTGGGCATGGTGGCGCGTGCCTGTAATCCCAGCTACTCAGGAGGCTGAGGCAGGAGAATTGCCTGAACCCAGGAGGCGGAGGTTGCGGTGAGCCAAGATCGTGCCATTGCACTCCAGCCTGGGTAACAAGAGCGAAACTCCGTCTCAAAAAAAAAAAAATAAAATAAAATGGAGAACAAAGAACAGGGAAGCTGAACATACTTGACATACTGGTTTTTTAGAGAGGAATTTAGAACTCATTGTTCTTAACAATTTTTCTCCCTCTTGAATTTTAAAGGAAGTTAACAGGTTAAACTTTGAAGAGGAATTTACTGTATCCTACAACTTCCATCATCTGGGAATAAAGAATACATTAATCTCCTCAGATTTTCCCCCATGCCATAGGTTCTAATTACCAGTCTCGCTGTCTGTAAACTAGTCCCTTCTGAGAGCCACCTGATTTCTTCCTTGCTATCCTCTATCCAGATGCTGAGAAAGCTCGTAACTTGACTGTATTATAATTTCTTTCTCACAGGAAAGGCTGCAGGCAGCCCTGCAGAGGCTGATAAAGGAGGATCAAGAAGCTGAGAAACTGGAAGTTGACATTGGACAAGAGAGAACCGGCTGGAAGGCAGGAAGAGACACTTCCTAAGGATCATTAGACAGATATCTGGGCAGGACCTTGGGCTCTAGTACAAGGAGACCCCTTCCTCTTTGCTACACTAGAATTAATGAGTACAGAAGCCATTTGATTAGGTCTTATTTGGAGAGTAAACATATCAAAAATTAACACAGTATTTGGAAGTGAAAGCATGGAGGGAAATAAAAATGCTTCCTGTGACTCCTGTGTCCCATTTGTGTCATCGGGTTTGAGGTACCAATCCTTCCAGTAAACACCCTGGGAAAAGACCCAGGATTCCCTGTTTAGGGGGTTTGGATAGAGGGATTTAAGACACAGAAAGGCAAGTTTGTCCAGGACAGATGTCTACAATCCATGCTTCACCCAGGCATCACATTTTTTCTCAGATTAGGCATCAGTAAAACAGACGTGAGTATGTTGCTTTGGGAGGAGCTCAGGTTAAAAAGTAGAAAAACATGGATTCACTAGAAATTGCTTATTGGCTTTTGCTTCCTATTCCTTTTGAGAACTCCCTGAGAAAACAGTTCTTATCCTGGCTCCCAGGCTCATACAAAGCAGGCCTTCAACCAGCCAGACTGACGCCTCTTTCTCTTCTCATTCCCAAGAATTATATCCAGACCGAGAGACAGAAGATTCTGAAAGGGTTCAATGAAATGAGAGTCATCTTGGACAGTGAGGAGCAGAGAGAGCTGCAAAAGCTGGAGGAAGGTGAGGTGAATGTGCTGGATAACCTGGCAGCAGCTAAAGACCAGCTGGTCCAGCAGAGGCAGTATGCCAGCAAACTCATCTCAGATCTCCAGCGGCGGATAAGGGGGTCGTCAGTAGAGATGCTGCAGGTAAGACCTGGGATGGAGCACCTACATATGCGATTAGGGGAAAAACACGGAGTCTGACTCTCCTTTCCTTCCCAGTCCCTAGGCTTTCTAGGTGACATTAAATGGTCCCTTTGGCCCAGCAGTGCCCCTTTTATGCCAATCATTTCAGTGGTCATGAAGATAGTTAAATATATGACTAGCAGGGGAAATTACCATTGTTATTTACTTATGATACGCAGTGTAAAAATTTGAGCTTGGAGAGAAGATTCTTTATACTATAAGCAAATCAGTTGTAGAACTTTCCCATCAGTTCATATTTTTTTCCCATCACTTCAAATATTTCTCATGCCTGTTTCTATCTCCATATCTGTTTTTATCTCCACTTCCTGACAACTTCCTGTTTTCTATCTATTAATTGGCTTCTCTGGACCTTTCAATATAAATTGAATTATACTACGTAGTCTTTTGCATCTGGCATCTTTCACTTAGCATAATATTTTGAGGTTTATTCACGTTGCAGTATGTATGAGCATTTTTCTCCTTCTTATTGCTAATGCTATTCCATTATCTGGATATAGAATATTATGTTTATGTATTCACCAGTGGGCGACTATATGAATATTTTCCAGTTAGGGACTGTTAAGAATAATGCTACACTGAGCATTCACTTACATGTTCTCATACAAACATGTTTTCATTTATCTTGAGTAGATTTTAAGAGTGTTGTATGTTCAGTTTATGTATAATTTTTAAGTTATACTATTTGCCTAAGTTGTTACTCATTTTATATTCCTGTAAGCAATATAAAAAGTTTCTAGATTCTTCACATCCTTGCTAATACTTACGCTGCCTGCTTTTTTTGTTGTTACAGCCTTTCTAGTGGGAATGTATTGGTATCGCAATGTATTTGCTTTATCCTAATAACTAATACTGCTGAAAGGCTTATTTCCACATGTAGATTCTATACTTTTTTTTTAGAGTTTTTCCTATTTTTTATTTTTGGTGCTATTGAATTTTTTTTTAAATTTCAATTCTTCATTGCTGGCACATAGCAAAAGTGTAGCACATAGAAAAATGTCAATTATGCAACTTATGCAACTTATTAGTCATAGAAGAGTTTTTTTAAAATATCAATTCTTTGGCATTTTCTACATAGAAAATCATGTCATCTGAGAATGAAGTTTTATTTCATACTTTGCAGTTTGTATAGTTTTTCATCTGTCTTTGCATACTTTTCATTTGTTTTTGCTTGTTTTATTGCACTAGCTAGGCCTTCTGGCACAATGTTCAATAGGCGTGGTGAGAGGGAATAATATCCTTTCCTTTTTTCTGACCTTAGGAGGAAAGTACTCAGTCTCTTACTCTTAAGTATGATGTTAGCTCTATAGGCGTCTTTCTTTTATTTTGTTTTATTTTTACACTTTTAATGAAGTTGAGAAACTTCCTCTTTTTTTTTTTTTTTTTTTTTTGAGACGGAGTTTCGCTCTTGTTACCCAGGCTGGAGTGCAATGGCGCGATCTCGGCTCACCGCAGCCTCCGCCTCCTGGGTTCAGGCAATTCTCCTGCCTCAGCCTCCTGAGTAGCTGGGATTACAGGCATGCGCCACACTGCCCAGCTAATTTTTTGTATTTTTAGTAGAAACGGGGTTTCACCATGTTGACCAGGATGGTCTCAATCTCTTGACCTCCTGATCCACCCGCCTCGGCCTCCCAAAGTGCTGGGATTACGGGCGTGAGCCACCGCGCCCGGCCCGGATGTTCTCTTTTATTACCAGTTTGTTGAGAGGATTTATCTGAATAGATATTGATTTTCTTGCTGAATTTTAGGACTCATTTATAGATTCTGGATATTAATACCTTATCAGACATATGATTTGTAGATATGCTTTCCCATTCTGTGGATTGGCTTTTCACTCTCTTCAGAGTGTTCTTGATATCTTACGAGTAATTTTTTAAAGTTTAATTTTGGTAAGGGTCTATTTTTTTTTCTCACATTGCCTTTACTTTTAATATCATAGCCAACAAATCACTACCAAATCCAATATCATGCATTTTCTCCCTTTTTTCTAGGAGTTTTATAGCTTTAGGTCTTTGACTCATTTTTAGTTACAGTGTTTATATAATGTAAATTATTCATTTTTTAATGTTATTGTAGCCATTGTATTATACTGTGCCATTTTTTGGAAGTAGTTTGGTAATAAGGGTGAAGAGCTGGCAGACAGCTGAGGAATAGACCATAGTAGACAAGATTTGTTTGTCTGTCCAACCTCTATTTCTTTTGATTGTTTCTTTATAATGATTCTTTGAGGAACCATCCCTACCCTGTCTCATTGCAGATAGATGGTTAAGGTTGACAAAATTAGTAGCATTAGGCATGCATATGTTACTCAGTTCTGGGCAAATCATTATATCCAATTCTTCTCTTTTTACCAACCCTACAGTAATTATTTTTACACATATACTTGACGCAATTCAGGTTGCTTGTTTGCATGCTTTAGTATTTTACTGTCATGAGTAAAAAGAAAAGTTGTCTTTTCTGATGGATATTATATCAAGGATAATAATTTAAACCAGGAGATTCAAGCTGATACCATAATTAATCTGAAAAAAAGTCAACATAATAGGTATAAAATATAATTTGTAGAAGAAAAACCAGATTCTGATGGCAAAATTTTAGCTTAAAAACCTAGCTATGAGTAAAATTATACTTGATCCCTTGAATTTGTTTTTTAAAAATGTAAGCCAGTTTTAGTTGGGTTTTGTCATGTATTATAACAATAAAAAAGCTAATACAGATAGTAAAACTATTTCTGAGGGTGTAAAGTCAACTGGAGTTCAATTCTTTGTTGGTATAAAGGGGGTCAGATCAGACAGAGGGAGACCAAATATACTGGCACATACTTGTTCAAAAAAAATAAAGGAAATAATGGTTATGGTGAGGAAGAAAAGATAGCTGAAAACAATTTAAAATGTAAACTAGACTAGGTTAATAAAATGTTGGAATCCAGGATGAAATTTTATAGTTTCTAAGATGATAACTAAGTGGATATTAACACTATTCTAGACAGTGGGATGTAAGTAGTTGGGAACTAGTAAGTTACATTTAAGACCTACTCAGTTACTTGTTCCTGTGGCTTGTTTCATACTGAAAAATGGATGAGATCACCTACGGTAGAGTTTAGTCAGCATGTAGAGTGAGTACAGGGAGGCCAGACAAACTTTTACTTGAAATGTTTGCTTGCTTTTACTCACAGCAAAAGTACACTTCCTTAAGGACTGTTATTATTAATTTTTCATAATTGAATCCCTAAAGCCTGAAAAAATATCTGTCAAACAGTAGATTTTGCCATTTTGTGTCTGTTGATGTATAAAATAAAAACACAATGAATTAATGAGGTTATCTCATTAAAAATGTATAAAAATAGTGGAGCTCCTCCCTCTCTTTTAAATATATTCTTTCTTGAGATACTTGAAGCATCTTCCTAACACCCTCATCTGAGTCCTCTGTAGTGGTCAGTCTGGATCTTATCTCCACACTTTGCCCCCAGTCTGTGACCATCTATTTATTCCCACCATATCAAGGGATGATAAAAGTGAGAGGAGGAAGGTGGATAAAATTTCTGTAAGAGAGGAGGGCCTATCACTCTTTTGAGCATCGCTAGACAAAATACAGGATGTTCAGTTAAAGTTTAATTTCAGATAAAGGAAACATAATATGTTTAGTATATTAAATATTTAGTATCTTAAATATTGCAGGGGTCATACATATAACAAAAAAAATGTATTGTTTATCCCAAATTGAAATTGAACTAGCCACTTTTATGTTCTAACTCTGGCAACCCCAATTTGACTCATGTTTTCTATCTTTTCCCCAGGATGTGATTGACGTCATGAGAAGGTATATATGGAAGCGAGATATGGTTTTATTTGTCTGAAAAGAGGATTATAGTCCTGAGAGATATCGTCAATCAGAATAACTTAAAAAATTACAAGGCTAGGAAATTTGTGTATTAAGTTCTCCGAAACTGCTAATCACAGATTAAAGTTTTCAATTGTAAGAAATTTAGGTGTTGGGAGGTCACAGAGTTAGGAGGCCTTAGGAATAAGAGTTTGCAGTATCAGAACCCCATGACTTCAGTCACTATATTCAAACCTCTGTCTGTTGTTTCCATACAGCATAGATGCCTGTCTTATTGCAGCGAGGATCTGCCCTCTTTCTATGCCAGACTCAAATTTTCCAAACACCATACCTTTATATTTGCATTTCTCCCTGAGAATAAAATAAACAATAACTTTCTAGGTGGTGCTTTTTAGATTTCTGCAGAAATAGATTCGAGTCTTGAGGAATAGTGACTTTGGTCCTGGTGCCAGTATAATCTTTTCTTGCTCACATACTTTACTATCTTGTAGGAAAAAATAATATTCTTGTGTCTAAAGTTGCCAACCTACTTAACAGCATCAAAGTTTTTTTAAACACATGAAAATCAGACCACTATTAATTAATTTAATCATTATAATTTCTTCTTTGTCCAGGGAGCTTGCAATCTCAGACATTATTCTCTAGGCCTCATATTGGGATAATAGATTTTGGAAAACATTTAGCTTTCCAATATAGGACCCCATCTTGATATCCCTCAACCACTCAGTAGACGACAGATTCTGTGACCTCCTTAATGACCATCTCTCTGGGAAGCCACAGCTCTGGCCTCTTTCTGGAGGACCCACTGAGATGGCAATGACTTTTCCAAATATAAATAAATTTTTTAGAGGTACCAAATATCTTTTAAAAGCATTATTGGCTGGGTGCGGTGGCTCACGCCTATAATTCTAGCACTTTGGGAGGCCAAGGCAGGTGGATCACTTGAGGTCAGGAGTTCAAAAACAGCCTGGCCAACATGGTGAAACCCTGTCTCTATTAAAATCACAAAAATATTAGCCAGGCGTGATGGCAGACACCTGTAATCCCAGCTACTCGAGAGGGTGAGGCAGGAGAATCACTTGAACCGAGGAGTTGGAGGTTGCAGGAAGCTGAGGTCGTGCCACTACACTCCAGCCTGGGCAACAGAGCGAGACTCTTGTCTCAAAAAGAAAAGAAAAAACATTATTATTTTATCTAATTTTATATTCATTTTTAAGAGGTAGAAAGCATGGGGCAATTACTGTATTTTAAAAGGAAGAGAGTGAACATCTTTGAAGTGAAGACCTTTCCAAGGTTACACAGAAAGGAAGTAGGCAGACAGGTAGACATGAGCACGTTTCTCCGGGCTCCAGTGTTAGGTGTCTTCCCTCTACTGTCCTCAGGGAATAGGGTCAAAGTGCATCAGTATGGTGAAAGGTGAAAGAGACAGTGGTCTTGGATGGAGAGAGAATAGGGCAAAAGTGTAATGGTTATCAATTTTTTTATCACTAGGAGTGAAACTTGGATATTGAAGAAGCCAAAATCTGTTTCCAAGAAACTGAAGAGTGTATTCCAAATACCAGATCTGAGTGGAATGCTGCAAGTTCTTAGAGGTAAGGGGTTCAGGGGAAGGCTGTGTGTGGAATTCTTAGTATCAGGGCTCAACAGGGGAGCTGGTGGTTTTTTTTTTTTTTTTTTTAGGTTAGGGTGTAAGAGAGGAGGTGGGCCAGAGAGGGAGGAAAATCCTGTGCTGTAGATGTGGCCCTATCTTAGGGGGAATGCCAGGTGTCTGATTCCTCCTCTCATTCACCAGTGCATAGGATCCCAGTATTCCCCTTTCCTTTCCCTGCTCTTCAGGAGAAGAGACAGGTGTCACTGCTTACTCATTTGCTTCTAACAACATCACTGAAATTTTTGTCATTTCAGAGCTGACAGATGTCCAGTGCTACTGGGGTAAGATGATATGGACCTCAAATCACCTCCTTTCAGAATTGTGGTTACTATTAGATCTCATAATCTGAGTTCCATGTGTTCCTCCCCAAACTTGCCTATACCCTATAATTCTTAAGTGTCCTACTAACTTCTGACTTATCAACACAAGTTCTGTTTGATATTGACACAAGTTCTGTTTTCATTATGTCTCTTCTCAATGCCACAAGACACATCTATCCCATATCCTTCACTTGACTCTGCAATTTTGTCTACAGTGGATGTGATGCTGAATCCAGGCAGTACCACCACTTCGAATGTTGCTGTTTCTGCGGATCAGAGACAAGTGGCAACTGTACGCACCAGCACGTTTAAGAATTCAAATCCACGAGATTTTTCTGCTTTTGGTGTCTTGGGCTGCCAATGTTTCTCTTCAGGGAAATACTACTGGGAAGTAGATGTGTCTGGAAAGAGTGCCTGGATCCTGGGTGTGCATAGTAAAATAAGTAATCCGAACAAAAGGAAGAGCTCTGGGTTTACTTTTGACCCAAGTGCAAATTATTCAAGTGTTTACTCCAAATACAGACCTCAATATGGCTACTGGGTTATAGGATTACAGAATACATCTGAGTATAATGCTTTTGAGGATTCTTCCTCTTCTGATCTCAAGGTTTTGACTCTCTTTACGGCTGTGCCTCCCTGTCGTATTGGGATTTTCCTAGACTATGAGGCAGGCATTGTCTCATTTTTTAATGTTACAAACCATGGAGCACTCATCTACAAGTTCTCTAGATGTCGCTTTTCTCAGCCTGCTTATCCATATTTCAATCCTTGGAACTGCCCAGTCCCCATGACCCTGTGCCTACCGAGCTCCTGAGTGTTCTCATTCACTTACCCACTTCTGCATAGTAGCCCTTGTGCTGAGACTGAGATTCTTCACCTGAGTTCATCTCCACTGTGACCATCTCCTCTTTTCCATTCTTTTACTTAGAATGTCTGTATTCGTTTGCTAGGGCTTCCAAAACAAAGCATCATAGACTGGTGACTTAAAGTGTAATTGTATTGCTGTACCGTAGGCTAGAAATCCAAAATCTAGGTTCCCGCAGAGTTGGCTCTTTCTGAGGTCTTCAAGGAGAGACTGTGCTCCATGCCTCTCTCCTTGGCTTGTAGATGCCATCTTGTCCCTATGACTCTTCACACTGTCTTTATGTACATCTCTGTGCCGAAGTTTTTGCTTTTTATTAAGACAGCAGTCATACTGGCTCAGGGCCCACTGCTAATGACTTAATGAAATCATTTTAATTTTATATTCTCTACAAAGACCTTATTTCCAAATAAGGTAATATTCGGAGGTATTGGGAATTAAAACTCCAACATATAAATTTGAGGAAGTGGCAGTTTAACTCATAACATTCTTACTCTTTCTTGCAAGAGCTGCTTGCAATCTCTTGCAAGAAAGATACTATTCCTAACATCTTGGTTTTACTAGTAGTAAATATTATTATTGTTATTATTTTTGCATTTGCAAGGGAAACACATCTGATCCCTCCTATAGAAAGAACAGTATTGCTATAATTCCTTTGAACTCTCTTTTCTTCCTTGTTTCCTCTGCCACTTAAAAGATTGGAGAGGAGAAACTTGTCAACTCATATCCACATTATCTCTAGCAAAGTGCATAGGAATTTGCTACTAAATAATGTATCCTTAAGACTGTGTTGATTTACTAGTGACACTCCGTAGTCATCACAGAATTAAAGCAGGAAGTCCATAGTAATTCATTTACTAATAGTGGATTTTTAATGCTCTGAGTTTCTGAGATCAAATTTTATCTTTTCACCTACAAGTTCTATAATCTTAAATAATTTACTTAATGTATATTGGTGTATTTTCCTAAAATTAATATTGGTGTTTAAGACTGTATCTAATTCCTTACTTTGAGAAACAAACTTTTATTAAATGTAAGGCACTTTCTATGAATTTTAAATATAAAAATAAATATTGTTCTAATTATTACTGAAAAAAAGTCAGCCATTTCAATGTCTTGGAAAATAATTTTTTGTTTTTGTTCTGTTTTCTTTTTGCTTCAATAAAATAATACTTGACTCTACTGAAGTCTCACTCCTCAGTTTACAAAATCTTGCTGCAGATAATATGAATTTCCATATGTCAAGTAAAGAAGGTCATGTCTAGGCTCAGCTGTCCTTGATAAGAGATGGCCTTATGCTGTTCAGATCTTTTTCTCGTAATGAAACACTTAAGTATACCATTGCATTTACCATCCTATGTAGTTTTCTTCATTTTTTTAAAGTCTTTTTCAAACACAGGATGAGGAGTAGAAATACCTAGGATAGCAAAGACACAAGCCATTCTTACAGAAATATGTTGTATTAGTCAGGGCTCTCTAGAGAAATAGAACAATAAGAGATATGTATTTATTATGAGGAATTGGCTCACTTGATTATGGAGGCTAAGACTGCTCATTATCTGTCATTTGGAAACAGGAGACCCACAAATCTGGTGAAATAAGTCAGTGTGGCTCTGAAGTCCTAAGAACCAGGGAGCTGGTGGTATAAATGCCAGTACAAAGGCAGAAAAAGATGAGGTGACATGTTTCAGCTCAAGCATTGAGGCAGGAAAAGGAGCAAATTTCTTCTTGGACCCTTTCTTCTACTCAGATTCTTCATGCATTAGATGGTGTCCAGCAACTTTGGGAAGGGCAAGCTTTGGAGAGGTAGACATTACGAGTCCAGCTATTCAGATGCTAATCTTTTTCAGAAACACCTTTGCAAATACAACCAGAAATAATGTTTAATCCAGGCACTCTATGGCTAGTCAAATTAGTGTGTAAAATTAACCATCATGTATGCATTATAAATTCGGTCAGGTTATGCACTGTAGAGAATTCACATCAAAATTTGTAGAACTTTGAAGAAAGAGAAGTAGGTGAAAGTACGTGGCTTGAGATTGATACAGACATGTATACACACTCATTCATATATCTATACCTATAGGTATATATCCATATAATAATATGTATAAATATAGATACACACATGAACAATATCCAAGATAATTTATACAAATATCATAAAAAGGAGAATTTATTTATTTATTTATTTTTCTAAGACAAAGTTTCGCTCTTGTTGCCCAGGCCAGAGTGTAATGGTGCAATCTCGGCTTACTGCAACCTTTGCCTCCAGGTTCAAGCGATTCTCCTGCCTCAGCCTCCCGAGTAGCTGGGATTACAGGTGTGTGCCACTGCACCTAGCTAATTTTGTTTTTTTTTTTTTTTTTGTATTTTTAGTAGAGACGAGGTTTCGCCATGTTGGCCAGGCTGGTCTCGAACTCCTGACCTCAGGTGCTCTTCCCACCTTGACCACCCAAAATGTTGGGATTACAGGTGTAAGCCACTGTGCCCGGCCAAGGAGAAATTTATATAAAGGGGTTGAAAGAGTTTATAAATTGCTAAGAGTCTTCCTGATAGTCCAAAGCTATTGAGTAAAAGAGGCAGGATTAGTACCAGGCCTATGCTACTAAGCACCTGTTCTGACTCCTCTGCACCGCACCACCATGGAGAAGGCAGCAGCTGATTTCCCAGAGAGACAGGACCAATGGGAGAGCCCAGAAAATGCTGGATCTGCAAGAGAAAGCTGGTACATTTTAAGAAAAATTTTAGGTGCTATCAAATGTAAATTGATATTCTGAATAAATATAGCCTTAAATGAAGAAGCAAATGGAAGCCCTTTATGACAAATTTGCTATGGCAGATGACATGAAGAAAATATTCTTTCCCTTTGGTGTCGAAGATGAACATTATAATTGAATGGTTACAAATTTGCATTCTGAAAACAGGTAGAATTTTAAGTAATGATGACATAACCATGCCCTTATTAAATTAACTAATTTCTATGACTTTCCATTTTTTATTTGTAAAATGAATAAAAATAATAAGACCTACCTGACAGTGATATTATGAGAATTAAATAATAGTATATTTGTAATACCTTCTGCTATTTACTGGCACATATGCACTGACACAGAGTGGTGTCTTATTTTTTTCTTGGATTATTTTCTTTGACGAGATAAATAATTTTAAGAATGCATATTAATTTAGTTTTGAAATAATTAACTTTGATTAAAGAAATAGAATAATCTGGCCGGGCGCGGTGGCTCACGCCTGTAATCCCAACACTTTAGGAGGCCGAAGCGGGCAGATCATGAGGTCAAGAGATCGAGACCATCCTGGCCAACATGGTGAAACCCTGTCTCTACTAAAAATACAAAAAATAGCCAGGCATGGTGGCACGTGCCTGTGGTCCCAGCTACTTGGGAGGCTGAGGCAGAAGAATTGCTTGAATCCAGGAGGCGGACGTTGCAGTGAGCCGAGATTGTGCCATCGCACTCCAGCCTGGCGATAGAGCAAGACTCCGTCTCAAAAAAAAAAAAAAAAAAAAAAAAAAAAAAAAAAAAAAAGAGAAATAAATAAACAGAATAATCTGAGTAAAGGATCACAGTCCTTAACATTTTTAAATTTAGTTATAAATCGATATTATATTATTGTACAATATCTTACCCATGCAGATAAAAGTTGGATTAGCTTTCTTTGCCACATAAAAATAGACTATTGCAAATTTAGTAGCAAGATAAATGTAAGATAAAAAATGTTATCTTACAGTGTCTATGGATCAGAAGTCTGGACCCAGCTTAGATGGGTTTTCTCCTTCATAGTCTTGCCATAATGAACTCATAGTGCCAGCTGGGATGAGTTTTCATATGGAAGTCAAAGTAGGGAAGGATCTATTTCCAAGCTAACTTAGGTTATTAGTAGAATTCAGTTCCTTGCACGTGTAGGATGTAGGCCCTCTGATCCTAAAGACTGCCCAAAGTTTCTTGCTACATGAACCTCTCAATAGGCAGTTCACACTACGGCTGTTGTCTCTTCAAGGCCAACAGGAGGAGACTATTCTAGTGAGAAGGACTTACGTAATATAAGACAATCATGGTAGCAACATCCCAACACTTTTGTCACGTACCACTGGTTATAAGGCATTCAGAACTTCTGCCTACTTTAAAAGGGAAGAAATTGCATAAAGGCATGAGCATGAAGAGGTGGAAATTAGTGGGTGTCTGTGCATTACAGAGGGGTTTGGAGAAAGCTAGTGAAACAGTTCCCTAGCCATTGCTTAGGACCCTCTGTCCATGGGAATGGGCAGTGGGCTTCTGCAAGTCACATTAACTCAACTCAGGTCTCTGGCCCTGGTAAATACTCTGTGGTGCAGCAAGTTGTTGAAACTTCAAAGGAAAGAAAAGGGGTGTAGAGCTCCTTGAGATCACTTTGCCCAGCAGCCCTAAGTTGACCTTAGAGACTTACTTAAATGTCCTTCAGAGGTAATCTTTCTATAGTTAGTAAGCAAGACATAGCACAGTATAGGGTGACTTATTATAGGCCTCATTCTTCAGAGTGACCCGACAGCAGCTGCTTCCCTGATAAAAGCACACAAGCAGCAGCAGAAGCCACATCCTTCAGGGAAGCGACAGAAAGCCTGTGGGAAGCCTGAGCTGAGCTCAAATCAGTCATCCCTGCACGGTTCCCAGAAGTTCTGGCCATAAAACAGCCATCTACCTGGGCCACGGCTCTACTCAGCTCTCTAAACCCTCTCTCCACCCCAGAAAACATGTCTAAATCTTTACAGATAGCTTCTGTGACTCATCTAGGGTGATTTGCCCCCTGCTTCTCTCTGTGTGTCTGGGAGTGAGTTAGAGGGCCCCATTCTGCCCAGATTTCTCAGCTTTCAGAAATAAATAAGACTAGGACTTAAGGTGATGTTCCTCTGTTTCTAGGAGGGACCAGAGGCTCTATGCCAAGGTTAATGTCCAATAAACAGATAAAAGAAAATTGCACTTCTTGGACATTTTAGATACTGGTGCATTTTAGATACCTGAAATCCCTGACACCAAGATGAGGGAAAAATAGATAATGCTTGCTGGTTTGGAGTCCGAGGTGACGACCACTGTTAAAGAAAAAATTATTTATGATTCTTACTAAAGAAGTACAGTAAAAAAGACTTTATTTAAAGAGTAGAGGAGATTGGACTCAACTGTAAATACAGTAAGTCCTCACTTGATGTCACTGATAGGTTTTTCGAAATGGTGACTTTAAGTAAAACAACAAACAAAAGGTCCTCTATGTCATTTTGTTCAACTACGTTTTGCTCTAACATTGATAAGAAAAGGAAAATTAGTTCTCTTAGATGTCATTTCACTTAAACTTGCAGTTTCCAAGAACCTATAAACAATCTTAAGTGAGGGCTTACTGCACAATACACCAAGGTGTAGGGTAGGGGATCAGTGGATAAACTACTAAGAGGTTGGGTAATTTTTTGCTAAACTGACCTAACAGAGTTTTTGCTGAAGGCAGGCCAGGGTGGTAAGACATCAAGGAGGGTCAGAACAAGGGTGAAGGATTTTTACTAAACTGACTCAATAAGATTCTTCACAAAACTGGATGATGCAGAGAAGAACACAAAAGTTCAAAAGTCGGCCCAGTTGAGAAAAGATTTCAGAGGAGCCTGACTGGAATATGGTTAAGAAGAGAATATTTGTCACGACCTAGATTTGCCCAAGCTTGATTGCAGGTGGATACTTTCAGGTCCCTGTAGTCTTTACTGCTGTGGCTCCTGCTGCTGAATGTATTACTGGTACTGGCAAATTGTCTGCGTGCACACTTCTGCTAGTCTTAACCCCCAAGCCATAATGGAAATTGCTGCTGTTAGGGACACCATTTTACTAGGGCGTGTTGTAAGACTATAAATCTACCTGACTATAGCCAGGCATAGTCTGAGCTATAGCTAACAATGTGATCATTTTAGTACTTCTTGGACTGGAATATAAAACAAGCCCCTCAGTGGATATTTGGGATAAAGTAAATTTGGATAAAATCAGTTCTCTTCCTAATAAATTTTATTACCCATGTGTATGCTCACTAGGGAGATCTCTACACTTGACAAAAAAGCATCATGAACCAGCAGACCAGGCTTGTCACCCAAACATGGAGACCAAACTATGTTTTACTCCACTCCAGAATTAAAAAGCAAAAACTATATGATCATTTAAATAGATGCAGAAAAGGCTTTCAATAAAGTCTAACATTCCTTTATGATAAAAATCCTCAACAAATTAGGCATCAAAAAAATACCTCAAAATAATAAGGACCATCTATGAAAACCCCACAGCCAACATTATACTGAATGGGCAGAAGCTGGAAGCATTTCCTCTGAAAACTGAAACAAGAAAAAATGCCTACTTTCAGGACTCCTATTTAACATTAATACTGGAAGTCCTAGCCAGAGAAGTCAGGCAAGATAAAGAAATAAAATGAATTCAAATAGAAAAAGAAGAAGTCAAATTATCTCTCTTCACTGATGATGTTATTCTATAATTAGAAAACCCTAAACTCTTGGCCAAAAGGCTGCTAGAACTGACAAATGATTGGTTTCAAGATACAAAACCAATGTACAAAAATCGGTAGCATTTCTATACAACAATAATATCCAGGTTGAGAGTCACATTAAGAACATAATCTCATTTACAATAGCCACAAAGAAAATAAAATGCCTAGGAATAAAGCTAAGCAAAGAGGTGAAAGATCTCTATAAGGAGAACTACAAAATACTGCTGAAAGAGTATCAGCAGATTTCACAAGATGACACAAATAAATGGAAAAACATTCCATGCTCATGGATTGAAAGAATAGTGTTATTAAAATTGCCATACTGCCTGAAGAAATTTACAGATTCAACACTATTTCCATCAAACTACCAACATCTTTCTTCACAGAATAGCCAAGGCAATTTTAAGCAAATATAATAAAGCTGGAGGCATCGTGTAATCTGACTTCAAATTATATTATAAAGCTACAGTAACAAAACAGCATGGTAGTGGCACAAAAACGAACACATAGATCAATGGAACCAAATAGAAAACTCAGAAATAAGGCTGCACACCAACAACCATCTAATCTTCAACAAAGGCTTACAAAAAACAAACAATGAGAAAGAACTCCTTATTCAATAATGTGCTGGGATAACTGGTTAGCCATGTTTAGGAGAAACTGGACACTTAACTTTAACTATATAAAAAATAATTCAAGATGGATTAAAGGCTGGGTATCATGGCTCTTGCTTATAATCCCAGCACTTTCAGAGGCTGAGACATTTGCAATAGCAATGTCATAAAGTGCCTCCATTTGCTTAGATTCCTGAACTACAGAACTATAGTTCATAATACGTTTGTGTCATTTTAAGCTGCGAAGTTTGTGATAATTTTTTTATAGTGAGTATAGGACACTGATATATCCTGCTTCTAAAAAAGGGAGGTATTTGTATGTTATAAGAACATATAGAGCATATGGACATTTTAATCCATTATTGAGGAAATCAAAAGAGGCCATATTAATGAGAAGATATATGGTATTTAAAATATTTGTAGTATGAATAAACAGTATCATAAACATATCAAATATTTTCCTAAAATATTTTAGTGATTAAAAAAAGATTTAATGCAATCTAAAAGTGTGCATGTGTGTGCGTGCCAATTAAGAACTGCTTATGAAACTTTCTTGGCAATGCTAAGTGTAAATAAGTAAATAAATAAATAAATAATTGGGGGATTTATCTTCCAAAATCAAGTATATAGAAAATCTCAATTGTATTCTTATAGTATTGGTGCAATTTTATACAAATACACTAATTAAAGAATACTGAATATACAGAAAAATTCTTATTCTTTTGAGAATTCTATCTGAACTGACTGAGTTTGATTTGTGTTAGGCTGAATCTCCTAGGAATCTGATATCCACAGGCTACTACTAAAATCCCAAGATACATTCCATCTCAAGGGAACATAGTTAATAAGGTTAGTCTCATCCCTGTGTGGTACTAGAAAATAGAGGACAACCTGTCATCTTCTGGGAACATGAGAAACTGCATAAATGTTTTCCTTTTACCCCTTAGTGGAATTTTCATCAGCCTCAAATTTTGCTTGCATCCTTTTAAATAGATACTTCCTACTAATGCTGTGACCCAGAAGAGAAGAGGGCCTGGTAAGTGAAAAACTGCAGTCAATTAGTGAGAAGAAAATCCCTACACTGGCTCTTTGATTTTATCAAATAACAGAGCCTTTAGTTTAATCAATGTTCAAATAGAGGTTGTGTCCTGGAAGACACCACCCTGGGAGAAAGAGGTTTTTATGACACAAATGATTCTATAATAAGGAGATAAAAAATGGTGGGAGAATATTGACTTCACGTGTAGACCAGATTATGTGACCAGTAGTGCAAAAGGAAACTCAGAATGAAAGAGGGACTGGGTGCTGTGGTACATCCCTTTAATCTCAGCACTTTGGGAGGTTGAGGTGGGAGGATTGCTCTAGCTCAGGAGTTTGATACCAGCCTGGGCAACATGGTGAGACCCCCTCTCTATTAAAAAAATATACAGCAATTAGCTAGGCATAGTGACACATACCTATAGCCCCAGCTACTCAGGAGGCTGAGATGGGAGGCAGAGGCTGCAGTGAGCTGAAAGAGCTCTTTGGGTAGAAGAAATGAAATCAGAATAAGATTTGGCTGAACCAACAAACCTCGGTTTGGATGTTTTCTTTGGCTTTCCTTCATAGTTTTAATAATTAGTTATTAATTTTTTTCACCTTTAAATGTATTCCCTGTAACCCTGGCGAAATGTGCTCCAAGAAGCTGAACTGCAATGTAGCATAAATTATAGAGATCTTTTTTTTTCATAGTTCATTTTAGTCCACTACTTTTTAGAGCACAAGAGATCATGTGACCACCATTTTAGGGAGGACTTCATGAAGACTCTGCTGCTATATGTTATTCCAATAAGCTCAGTGCCTGTAAGAGTTCAGTCTGCATCAGACCAGGAGATGTAACTTGGAACAGACTTTCATTCAGAGGGTTGCCTTTGGGCAGTGAGAACTAGTTACATGTCTCCTAGGAAAATATAATATGCCCACTTCAGCTAATTAATGACTGTCAGTGACAAAATTAAGGGAGAGAAGCTCACCTATGTAAAGCTTTGACTAGGGACTTGGCAGATGTCACTAAACCTTCTTGGCTTGACCTACTCTTCCTTATGAAGAAGGCTACAGATCCTCACCAAACATAATAATGCAGAGTTGGTGTGATAGCGCACAAAATCCACTCTTTCCTTAAACGCTTTTTGAAGGACTTTGTAAATTTGTTGGGGAAGGTGGCTCATGTTCTGGGGTGCCTCTCTAATGTTGCAGTTCCCCAGTATCATGCCCCTGATTTTCTTTCTTTTTCAAAAGTTCTCTATAAAATAGGTCACAATAGCAAAGTTAAAACTCAAAGGGTGTTTTCAATGCGAAAGCTACCTTCGAGAGTGGGCTCTGTTTAATACAAAGCTGGAGTTTCTCACAGATGAAGTCCAAGAACTGGCAGGCCATAACTGAAAACATTGGGGTAAAATTTCTTTTATTGTTATTTCATCTGTAGAAGATATGAATCTGCTCTGCCGACTTTACCTACGACTAATTGTCCTTGGTGTTTTCTGTTATGTAGACATTTTCAAACTCATGGAGAGGTAAAGTTGTCTCCCTTGTTAACATCAGAGATCCTCCAGAGTTTAGGACATTGACCTTCAAGTCATAAATTATCCTCTGAACTCACTGCTCTCTGCTTGAGTCAGGGTAATGCTGTTCACTTGTCCCTGTGTGTTTTCTGATACATGCATTCTCTCATATTAACAATCACAGTAAACATACACTCTGAACCACATTTCAATCCCAATGAAATGAAACTCTACCAAAATACACAGCACTGGAACCTGCCTTTTCTTTTTTATTCCTTTTTATTATTTTTTCTTTTGCTTTATCCACATTCTTCAGTTTATTTGATCAGACCCATTGTCTGAATTGTATTTGCTCTATAAAAGTCAGTTGCTCCGCTTTTCTCATAGCTCATTGTCATCCTGCTTGATATTTTTAATATTTTTATTATTCTCTCTCCCTACCCTGTCTCCCTACTCCTTCTCCTTATACTTGGTTTTTCCTGTCTTTAAAACCTGAATCTATCCTTAATAATCTGCATAGAAAAAGAAAAACAGTGAATTACATTTAATCGTATGAAATTGCTGACCTACAAAAATAACCATTTCATAGATTTATTAGTAAATATCTAAAGAAATCTAAATCTAAATTAGTAAATATCTAAAGAAATATCTAAACAAAATAAAGAAATGAGGAGGGTCTGATGCCAAAGAGAAGGGGCAAGTGCAGGATCTGATGCCAAGAGAAGGGTCAGTTTTACAGGTGCCAGCTCTTCCTGGAACAGGAGGTGCTTCAGGTAGTTACACTGGGTGTGACAGTTGCAGTCCTCAACAATGTTCAACACCTGGGTGGAACTGTAGGTTTCACAGCCCATTCTGACAGTTGGTTTGTCTTCAGGGTTCGAGAACCAGTGGATCCCAGACTGAAGAGACCATGTATAACCTGAGTTGTTACAACCCCAGCTCCTTTATCCTTGTTGGGATACCTGGCCTGGAGAAGTTCCACATGTGGATTGGGATTCCCTTTTGTGTCATCTATGTTGTGGCTGTTGTGGGCAATTGCATCCTTCTCTACCTCATTGCAATTGAACACAGCCTCCATGAGCCCATGTTTTTCTTCCTCTCTATGCTGGCCACCACAGACCTCCTCCTGTCCACTACCACAGTGCCCAAACTGCTCAGTAACTTCTGGCTTGGCTCCCAAGAAATAACCTTCTCTGGTTGTCTCACTCAGATGTTTTTCCTCCACTTCAGCTTTGTGATGGACTCAGCCATCCTGCTGGCCATGGCATTTGATCGCTATGTTGCCATCTGCTTCCCCTTGAGATATACCACCATCCTGACTCCTCAGGTGATCGTCAAGCTTATGGTGAGCGTTGTTGTAAGAAGCTTCTCCATCATCCTGCCAGATGTTTTTCTGCTAAAACGGTTACCCTTTTGCAGGACACATACCATCCCACACACATACTGTGAGCACATAGGTGTTGCTCGGCTTTCGTCTGCAGACATCTCTATCAATATCTGGTATGGGTTTGCTGTACCTCTCATGACTGTTATCTCAGATGTGATCTTTATTGCTGTTTCCTATGCCTTCATCCTTCATGCTGTATTCCAACTCTCATCCCAGGGTGCCCGCCAAAAAGCCCTCAGCACCTGTGGCTCCCATGTCTGTGTCATCCTCATGTTTTACACCCCTGCCTTCTTCTCCATCCTTGCTCATCGCTTTGGGCACAGTGTCCCTCGAAATGTACTTATCCTGTTTGCCAACCTCTATGTGGTCATCCCTCCTGCTCTAAATCCTATTGTTTATGGAGTGAAAACAAAGCAGATCCAGGACAAATTTATTCTCCTCTCCTCTTTGAAGAAGTCACAATAAGTGGACACTGAAGGAGAAATGTACATAAAATTGATTTGGTGAAATTTTATGTAACATAGGACGGTAAAAAGATAAAGCTGTAACTCTTATGAATTTGAAATTTCTGCATTTTACCTATGTGCAAAGTATAGGCAAGAGGAAGAGGGAAGAAAGAAAAATCTATAAACATCTAGAAAATAGAGGACTTTCTTGGTTTAGTTTTTTCACCACTTGTGTGAAGGAGTTGATGTTGAATACAGTAGAGCACTAAGACTGAAGCTTATAGCTTTCCTAATGCTAATCTTAATATATTTGAAGGAAAGGTTATTTCCTAACATGCAAATTCAGCCCTATGTTTCTCAGCTTATGAATTAAAGGCAAAGCCTCTTGCCTTCCCTTATTAAGTAGTTATCAATCCTTTATACTATAATTCTCAAACATACAGCTTCACACTTCTTCAGTCCAGATTCTCTATCTTATTAATGCCTCCTTCTGTGCCCTTTACTTTTTTCCGTTATCCATCTCTTATCACTAGAGTTGCTTATAGTTTGTGCCTACTTTAATTGTATGCTCTAAGAAAATTCCAAACTTGGCTTTTCCATAACCCTGGATCTATATTTTATAAGTATTTGCATATTTAATTAAGAAAATAATTATGAGAGTGTAATATTAGTTAATTTAGTTTACAAATGAGGAAACCAAAACTTATAAAGATTACAGAAAGATAATTAATAGATCTAGGATCTAACCCAGATTTGAATGATTCCAGAATCTACACTCCTTAGCCAATAACTTTCTGGGTATCTACTCACACAAATGGTTTACAAGCTACTTAAAGTTAATTTTTCCAAAATTTACCTAGAAACTTATAACCTTCCCTTGCCCCCTCTCTCTCAAAAATCAAACAAACAAAAAAACATCTATTTCTTTTGACTTCCTTTATGGTAAATGGCACTATGAAAAACAGAAATTTCCAAGCAAGAAATCTATCATTTACTCTTTATTTATTCTAAGTTACTCTCAAAGAAAATTAAGTCAACATTAGTTAAATATTTGAGTTTGAAGTGCTTCTAAATTATTCCAGTGGATACATACATAACAATCTTACCTTTATTATGGCTGTTGAGCTTGACTAGGCTCTAATCCATTATCTGTCTCTCAGAGCGTATTCCAAAATCTTTTTGAAGTGGTTCCAATCTTGGTTTATCCAATCCACTCTCTCTATAAAAGCCAGAATGATCATTTTACAATTCACATATGATTATGACACTTTGTACCTTGAAACTCTTCAATGTTCCCACTGTCCTCAGGGTCGTGCGTAAGTACGTCCTTCCTTAGGGTCATTGTAGAGAATGCAAGACTTAAATAAAAAGAGCAATCTTCTGTAAAACTAAGAGCTTTACACTTTATTTACATTTATTTATATTTTATTTATGTTTATTTACACTTTATTTGCACTCCCCTGACTCGTAGAGCAAATAATTCCAGAAGTGATGATTTTCTTCTATGTTGTCCTACTCAGTGTCCTGTGTTTGTTTTTGTTTTATTTTATATACAAGAAAACCTGGTGTGGGTGGAGCGTGTGTTGGTGGAGTTGGGTGGGATTTATTCATGCTCCTGTTAGGAAACTGTCCCAAGATAACAACACCTATTTCTTTCTTTCTTTTTTTTAATATATACATGTATATATTATTGCACTTTAGGTTCTGGGGTACATGTGAAGAACATGCAGGATTGTTGCATAGGTATGTACATGGCAATGTAGTTTGCTGCCTCCATCCCCATCACCTATATCTGGCATTTCTCCCCAGGTTATCCCTCACCAACTCCCTACCCCCCACTGTTCTTCCCCTATTCCCCCACAACAGACCCCGGTGTGTGATGCTCCCCTCCTTGTGTCCATGTGTTCTCATTGTTCAACACCCGCCTATGAGTGAGAACATGAGGAACAACACCTATTTCTTAAGATCTCCATTGTAAAAGAAGACATACATTGAATCAAGATGGACATATTAAATTAACCGAGAGGAAGAAGTAAAGAGTAAAATTGGCATTCTGAGATAAGAACCTGTGTGTATCTGAGTGTGTGGTATGTGTGTGTGTGTGTGGTGTATGTTGACATTTTCTTTGCTCTCTGCAATGCCCTGTAGCCAATTCAGAAGAGACATATGCAGAGACTGCTTTATTTATGCCACTACTAAAAATTGGCATATTTATTTGCTTATACATTTATCTATCCACAGCTATGTTATTGGCGCAGAATTTTTCTCAGCCACTTTTGCCAGCCAGAGACCTCTGACTGGTGACACCCCTGCCCAGGACTTGCTCAGGCCTGGGTTTGTTGCAGAAGATGCCCCATACATTCAGCCTGCCAGGCCATTCCCAGCCTGCCCTCTGGTGCAAATGCTGCAGCAGCTGTGACTGCACACTTAGCCCCTGGCAGGAGAGGGTGTATGAGTGAGAAAGTGTGGGGTTTGGCCAGCTGTTTCGAGTGCCAGCACTGTAGGGGGCTCTGTGCAGGGCTTGTGGCTAGACCAGGGACCAGGAGTGTCTCAAGCTACTCTTATAATGGACTCTGGCATCCAGACAAAAGGAACATGGTGGCACCCAGGCAGTGGTGCCCATGACCCAGAAGCCTCAGAGGGGATGTTATAGTGTGCTAATTAGCTCTTTTAGTCCTGCTGTCTGGAGCCCGATGGATGGCAGCAAGTTAACAGCTCTGTCAGCCCTTGCCTTGCTCCAGTCCATGACTCTGGGTCTGGGTTGGCTCCACTGCTGATTCTTGTTGCATGGGTGACTGCCCTCTGCCATCAGAGGGCTGAGGGCCACAATTGTTACAGCTTTCAGTATACCTGAATTTGGTGGGTCCCAAGTTCTTGTCCCATGTCCAAAAATAAGATCATACTGACAATCAATGGGTGAGGAGGACAGAGAAGAATTTTATTGAGCAACGAAATAGCTCTCAGCAGAGAGGGGACATAAGGATGAACCCCCACCAGAAGTTGGGTGATTTTTCTCTGTGTCGCTGGATCTGGGGCTTTTATGGGCTCAGAATGAGGATTGCATGCTGATTGGGCTGAGAGTATGCAGAAATGGCTAAAACAAAAGCATTAAATGTGGGCATGACAATGTAAAAAACCAATTAGGGAAGGATACATGTATGTAAAACAGGTGAAGGGTGAGGATCAATCAGAGGAAAGTGCGCCACATGGGAAGAGAGGTTCTCAATCCAGTCTGTGGATTTACCCAAGACTTTTAGCTTGTGTTTCAGGCTTTAAACTGTCTTTAATTTGAAGATGGGGTTTCACTAGGGAACCACCACTGTCTGCCTAGGATTTGTCTGCCTCCTGCTGCCATCATTATGAACTCCTTGAAGGCAGAAATTTTGTTTTAGGTACCTTCTTATACTCTGTCCGATGAAAATACCTGCCAAAGCATATGTTCTCAGTATGTTTCATGCATATTCAAACTTCATCAGAAATATATTCCTTCAAGCTATCAGCCCTTCTTCTTTCTTCCTTCTCTAGCTATCTTACATTCCCTAATGCATTGAGCCATTGTCTTGTTTGCGTCCTAAACTCACCTGTCTCTCCTACATACTCAGTTGAAAAAGTATTCCTGGAATGTTGATGAAGTTAGTTCTGTATTTTGGAGAACTTGGCAAAGCTGACCCCACAGGGCAAACTGATACTACTGCAAGTGAATTACGATAGTAGAGTTGTCATACTTGCCTAGTTTCGGCCCTTCAAATAAACCAAATTTTTCCTTGTTTTTTCTCTTTACTATTCTTTGCTTGACAACTCCTGTTTAGGCTTCAATTAAAATTCCTTCCTCAGATATTCCTTCTTTAATCCTGCACACTAGATTAGTAACACTTGCATACATTTTCATGACAGCATGTAGTTTTTTAATTTTAGGACTATTCACAACTTGAATAAGGTGATTACTTATATTCTTTGTTTTTAATATTTGTCTTTTCCATTAGGTCATTGAAGACTAGTTTAGTGTCTGCCTTGTTCATCATTGTTTTCTCATCACCTATAAAGTTTTTAGCACAGATACGTGCTCAATAAATACTTGCTGAATAAATGGGTTAAAACAAATGAGTTTTAATTAATTCATGAAGTCTCTGCTTTCCATGGTAACGACCTGCCCGAATTTGTAACTCAGCCTAATCAGAAAGATAATTCTAAAGAGTCAATGAGAAAAGTTTATTTTCTTCATAGAAAATTGATAATTTTTATTCTGCTTATTCCTTGGACCTTGTCCATAAGCATTTCAAGTAATTTTCTTTTTCACAGATGTAAAAACTAGTTTTCAAAACAGTTAAGAATTTTGCTATAGCACTAATGAAGGAATGAGGAAAACAAGGAATAAATTCTAGATTTTTTGCCACTCAACTTCGAAGTTAGATTCCTTGTTGGACTTATGGGAGGCTGTGTTTAGAGTTTTTCTAAGTACTCATGTTGTTGGATATCTGTGATTTTTAGACCTACATATAATTTGTGTTAGAGATCTGATTAGATAACGCAGAATGCCATAAGAATATAGCACATTGTCTAATTTGAATATTGGTCAGAAAACTTACTGGGGATAGTAAATGAGTGGGAGTTATGTAGAGGAAGAGAGAAAATTGACTAAGCTGAAGAAACATCCACAATTAAACATGAGTGGAGAAGAAATTCAGAAAATAGTATTCCCAAGAACTGAAAGGTGAATTGGCAGAGACATAGCTGGTGGACTAAAGTTATCTCACTTTTGACATGGGAGAGGTTGTGTGGACTCTTCTACTTTGATGTTAGCATCTGAGCTGTAGCCTTAGTTAATATAGTACTTGCTTAAGACTGGACAAAGAAAATTATTGAAGGTTTTAAAAGTGTCATGTGGAAGCTACAGGGCTGTGATGATGTCAGTAATGCCACAGATCTGCTTAAGTAAAAAACCATAATGTACCATGCATTTCTTCAGTTGTATGTACCCCAGATACAATGCCAGCAAGACACCTAAGAATGTAGATACTATTCACACACTCAGGTAATGTGTCTTTAATTTAATGCCTATTTGCTTAACTTAGTGGATAGTAAACAAATGGGCATATTTTAAGTAACACTTAAAATTGTTTTCTTAAATTAGAAGAAAAGCAGTAGCCAATAAAAAACAAACAATGAACAAACCCCCCCCGAAACACTTGGTTTAAAGTTTATGGAGATGAAATAATTTGTTGTTGTTTCAACATCTTTGACTACTCTTTTCATCACCCCTTTGTCAATTGGCATATTCTACCAATTTTGCCTTCTTCTATTTTAGAAATCAATTTGTTAAATCTCTTCTTTTACACTAACTCAGGCTTCCATTATCTACTTCCTTACAGCAATTATTATACTCCATTGCTTACTTATAGATATTAAGACTTAAGTCTTAATATGTGCCTCACTGTATCTGGGCACATATTAAAACTTAAAAAATATTTGAATAAATGCACACACTTAGGTTTTTACAAAATAGATATAATACTCTGTAAAATAAGCCTAAAATACTTTTCCCTCTATGCTCAGAAATCAATTGTATCCTACATGAATTATCTTCTGTTTAAAAGTAAAAAAGCAGGACAGGCGCGGTGGCTCATGCCTGTAATCCTAGTACTGTGAGAGGCCAAGAGGAGTGGATCATGAGGTCAGGAGTTCAAGACCACTGTGGCCAAGATGGTGAAACCCCATCTCTACTAAAAATACAAAAAAATTAACCAGGCATGGTGGTGGGCGCCTGTAATCCCAGCTACTTGGGAGGCTGAGGCCGAGAATTACTTGAATCCTGGAGGTGGAGGTTGCAGTGAGCCGAGATTGCGTCACTGCACTCCAGCCTGGGCAATAGAGTGAGACTTCGTCTCAAAAATAAAATAAAATAAAAAAGCTGTAATAGTTTAATAATAGATTTAATTGTCCCATATAAGCACCATTTAGAAGGAGATAGTCTCTGACCAGTTTTTCTTTTTATTTCGTATATTGGTCTATTTAGATTTTCTGATTATTCATAAATTATATTTGTTATTTTTAAGTTTCCTTAATATCACTAATTTTAATTCAATTGTTAAAATATTAAAATTGCTTTGTAAAATACCATAATTGTTAGAAAATATATATTTTTCATTATTAGAAATTCAATTTTTATCTCTTTATCTGAATTTCAGTTATCATGTTTATGTAATTTACTCATGCCATTAGAGATTCAATTCCATTAATTACATTTGCCACTTTTTTCTTTTTAAAACAATTGATTTCCATTTTTGGATATTTAGTATATTTATATTATTTCTTCTTAATACAATAATGTGATTGAGATTAAAATCTTGCATCTTATGTAGCTTCTATTACTTTTTGAAGTTATGTCATTTAGTGTTATCATTCAGGCTTTTTTTTCAGTCTATATTTACAGTTTTGCCTTTTTACCTAAATTAGCATTTGCTGCTTATTTATTTACCTAAACATATTTCTTAAAAATCTTATCCTCACACAGCTTTCAGATAGATGCTTTTTTTTTTTTTTTTTTTTTTGAGACGGAGTCTTGCTCTGTCACCAGGCTATAGTGCAGTGGTGCAATCTCAGCTCACTGCAACCTCCGCCTCCCGGGTTCAAGTGATTCTTCCGCTCAGTCTCCCGAGTAGCTGTGACCACAGGCGCGTGCCACCACGCTCGGCTAATTTTTTTGTATTTTTAGTAGAGACAGGGTTTCACCGTGTTGGCCAGGATGGTCTCGATCTCTTGACCTCGTGATCCGCCCGCCTCGGCCTCCCAAAGTGCTGGGATTGCAGGCGTGAGCCACCGCGCCCGGCCAGATGCTCTATTGTTAATACAATATGAAGATTTTTGTGATTTGATTTACATGTATTTTTTTGATTCATGAAGAATTCTATGGTAGTTAGCATAAACTATAGATCTAGCTACTTTTTTCCCATAAGCAATAATGAATTATTTCTAAGCTATTTGTAGAATAATCCAGTACTTTTATATTTTTACAATATAATTTTGATTCTTTCAATCACTATAGTATGATAAAAATTACAGCCAATTTTAGAGCTATATATTTTGCTCTTTGGGTATATTTATTCTTTTTTCACCCTTTACCTTCTTTAATGGACATGTAGCTTTTATTTCTTTCTCTGATAGTGTTAGGGTGCTATAACCTTTAATCATCTTCTAGCTTTTCTTACTAAATTTTCACGTAGACTCATGTTTCTTTTGGTTCTCTATATTGAATCTTCTATTACAATCTAATGTTTCTTATTCACTTTATTTAGAGTAATGATGTTTTTATTATATATATTTAAGATGTACAACGTAATTTTTTTCTTATTTTTTAGTTGGCACAATAATCGTATAATGCTATTTATGGGTATAGGATAATAATATTTTGATACAATGTATAATAATGTAATCAGGGTGATTAGAGTATCTAGAACCTTAAATATTTAAAATTCATTTGTGTAAGAAACATTCAAAATCCTCTCTTCTAGCTTTTTGAACTGTATAATAAATTATTATTAATATATTCACCCTACAGTGATGTAGAACTCTAGAATTTATTCCTTTTATCTAGCTGTAATTTTGTAACTGTTAACCATTCTCTCCTTATTTTCCCTTTCCTCTACCTTTCCCAGTTCCTAATAACCGTAATTCTACTCTCTGCTTCTATGAGTTCTTTTTGTTTAGCTGCCACATGTGGATGAGAACATGCAGTATTTATCTTTTTATGCCTGACTTATTTTACTTAACATAGTAATGTTTAGATTCACCCATGTTGCCACTGATGACAAGATTTCATTTTTTCATGGTTGAATGGTATTTCATTTTGTATATATATAATTTTAAAAATCTGTTTGTTGTTAGACATTTAGGTTGATTACATATCTTGACTATTATGAATAGTGCTACAATAAATAAATAAATAAAATAGGGTGCAAATGTCTGTTGGTTATACTGATTTTCTTTCCTTTGGATAAATACACAGTAGTGAGTTTACTCAATCATATGATAGTACTATTTTTAGCTTTTTGAAAACGCTCCACACTGTTTTCCATAATGGCTATATTTATTTACAGTCTTACCAACATCTTCACCAGCATTTGTTATGTTTGACTTTTTGATAATAGCCATTCTAACTAGGGTAAGATGATACCTCATGGTAGTTTTGATTTGCATATCTCTTATAATTAGTGATGTTGAGGATTTTTTTCACATACTTGTTGGCTTTTTTTTTGGATGGAGTCTTGCTTTGTCACTCAGGCTGGAGTGCAGTGGCATGTTCTCAGTGCAACTGCTGCCTCCTGGGTTCAAGCAATTCTCCTGTTTCAGCCTCCCGAGTAGCTAGAACTACAGGCACCTGTCACCAAACCCAGCTAATTTTTTTGTATTTTTAGTAGAGATGGGTTTCTGCGTGTTGGCCAGGCTGGTCTCAAACTCCTGACCTCAACGGATCCATCCACCTCGGCCTCCCAAAGTGCTTGCGTTACAGGAATGAGCCACTGTTCCTGGCCATATTGTTGTTCGTTTGAAAGAAAGAAGTGGAATTATTTTATTCGCACTTGATATGATCTTATGTTCAGAAAATTATAAGAAATTTATTAAAAATTATTAGGAATAATAAGTTCAGTACAGTAACAGGATACAAGGTCAATATAAAAATCAGTTGTATTTCTGAACACAAAAAATAATAAAAATAGCATTAAAAAATTCTAGTTACTATAGCATTAACAGCAAAATACTTAAGAATAACCTCTATCTCCCCCTCTGGGACTTTGGTTTGGATACAGTGCTCCACCCAATCCTTCTACAACCCACAGAACAAGAAATCTTCGCCGGGCTGAAAAGCCTCAGTGAGCTGCCTGAACAGGGCAGAACAGCAACACCACACATCTACAATCATCTGATCTTTGACAAACCTGAGAAAAACAAGCAATGGGGAAAGGAGTCCCTGTTTAATAAATGGTGTTGGGAAAACTGGCTAGTCATGTGCAGAAAGCAGAAACTGGACCCCTTTCTGACACCTTACACTAAAAATAACTCCAGATGGATTAAAGACTTAAACATAAGACCTAACACCATAAAAACTCTAGAAGAAAACCTAGGCAAAACCATTCAGGACATAGGCATAGGCAAGGACTCCATGGCTAAAACACTGAAAGAAATGGTAACAAAAGCCAAAATAGACAAATGGGATCGAATTAAACTCCAGAGCTTCTGTACAGCAAAGGAAACAATCATTAGAGTGAACCGACAACCAACAGAATGGGAAACAATTTTTGCAATCTATCCATCTGACAAAGGGCTAATATCCAGAATCTACAAAGAACTAAAATAGATTTACAAGAAAAAACAAACAAACCCATCCAAAAGTGGGCTAAGGATATGAACAGACACTTTACAAAAGAAGACATCTATGAGGCCAACAAACATATGAAAAAATGCTCATCATCACTGGTCATTAGAGAAATGCAAATCAAAACCACATTGCGATACCATCTCACACCAGTTAGAATGGCGATCATTAAAAAATCTGGAGACAGGCCGGGCGCGGTGGCTTACGCTTGTAATCCCTGCACTTTGGGAGGTCGAGGTGGGTGGATCACGAGGTCAAGAGATCGAGACCATCCTGGTCAACATGGTGAAACCCTTTCTCTACTAAAAATACAAAAAATTAGCTGGGCATGGTGGTGCGTGCCTGTAATCCCAGCTACTCAGGAGGCTGAGGCAGGAGAATTGCCTGAACCCAGGAGGTGGAGGTTGCGGTAAGCCGAGATCTCGCCATTGCACTCCAGCCTGGGTAACAAAAGCGAAACCCCGTCTCAAAAAACAAATCTGGAGACAACAGATGCTGGAGACGATATGGAGAAACAGGAATACTTTTACACTGTTGGAGGGAGTACAAATTAGTGCAACCATTGTGGAAGACAGTGTGGCGATTCCTCAAGGACCTAGAAATAGAAATACCATTTGACCCAGGAATCCCATTACTGGGTATATACCCAAAGAATTATAAATTGTTCTATTATAAAGACACATGCACGTGTATGTTCATTGTGGCACTGTTTACAATAGCAAAGACCTGGAACCAACCCAAATGTCCATCAGCGATAGACTGGATAAAGAAAATGTGGCACATATACACCATGGAATATTATGCAGCCATAAAAAACGATGAGTTTGTGTCCTTCATAGGGACATGGATGAATCTGGAAACCATCAATCTCAGCAAACTGACACAAGAACAGAAAATCAAACACCACAAAGTATCACTCATAGGCGGATGTTGAACAATGAGAACATGTGGATACAGGGAGGGGAGCATCACACACTGTGGTCAGTTGGGGGGTACTAGGGGAGGGACAGTGGTGGGTGGGGGTGAGATAACATGGGGAGAAATACCAGATATAGGTGATGGAGGGAGGAAGGCAGCAAACCACCTTGCCATGTATGTACCTATGCAACAACCCTGCATGATCTGCACATGTACCCCAGAACCTAAAGTACAATTAAAAAAAAAAAAGAATAACCTCAACAAAAGCGTCAATTTGAACACTGGAAATTCCAACATGGCTAGTGTTAGAAACACCCAGATATCATCCCTGAGCCTCCTTTCTTTAGCTTTGAGGACTTGGCATTTCTAGGGGAAAAAAGGAATTGCATTCTAGGCCTTTATATTATTAGGCGTGGGCTTTTTAAAAAATCCCAACCTTTTCTTCGTTCTTCAAATGTAATAAAGACCACCCAGTTTGTGTGTATGCCCCAGACTTCAAGTCTTTCTTCCCTCCAAAAATGTTGTATTTAGAGATCCATCTCTACATTTCAATTTTGACTTTGGTGTACATGGCATCAGAAGTAGGATCCAGCTGGCTGTGGAGCTCACACCTGTAATCTCAGCCATTTGGGAGGCTGAGAAAGAAGGATTGCTTGAGGACGGGAGTTCAAGACTAGCCTGGGCAACATACAGAGACACTTTCTCTATTGGTAATGAAATGAGCCTTACCTAGACTTTAGCAGAGATAAAATCCACTGCTGCTGACTGCCAGCTTTGTCATTTTCTTCTATCTGGAAGTGATAGGCTTTCCACTTTCTTTTTCTCTTAATTTGGGATACACCCTATATCACATATTTTAAAAATATTCTGTTCATTATATGTATATAATTTTATTTCCTTTATCATCTTTCAATTGCTCAAGCAAAATGAATGCATTCATGTTAGAAAAACTATGCAGAGGTCTTGATGAGAAAAGGTGGCATGTAGGATAAAGCAGTCGTTGTAGGAGTAGCAATGAGTGGATGTAACATGGATACCTACTGATTGAATACTTAGTATACTACAATAATTATTTAGAAGATGAGGATTATGATTATGTGTGAGAAAAATTTGATTTAGATAGCTTCAAGGTCTCTAGATTGAG
This sequence comes from Aotus nancymaae, assembly GCF_030222135.1. Classification (NCBI taxonomy): domain Eukaryota; kingdom Metazoa; phylum Chordata; class Mammalia; order Primates; family Aotidae; genus Aotus; species Aotus nancymaae. The sequence goes on along the minus strand of NW_026988473.1, from coordinate 54,067,563 downwards.
AAATTGTGTTGTACTGCCATTTGTTGAGTTGGAAACTATTATAGGAGAAACAGGTCTGGGGCAATAGAAAGACAAATGGAATAGTTTGGAAAATACTGACTTGGATGCACATGTAGGATTTCTAAGTGAAGATTACAAGCATAAGATAACTAATTTTTAAACTGAGAAGAGAGGAATATTTTTAAAAATTATACACTTCATAATCTTCAACATAGGGGTCACCGTTAAAGCCATGCCATTGCGGAAATCTCCCAGGTAACATTTTGTACGCCAAGAAAGCAGCAGGCGTGGACGCATGGGCAGAGCACTGCAGAATTCCGACACTCAAGGGACAGATAGGAAAAAAAAGAGTGAATACTGAGGTTGGCAGAAAAGAGTCATCTATCATGTCATGAAATAAAAGGATTTTGGAAGAAGGATTCAACTATTTCCATGAAGTCTCAAAAAATGAATCATTAAGTGGATTGTTGTTGGCCGTGAGATCGGCACTTCTGCCAAGGATCTCTTGACCAGCAAGAGGGTCCTAATACCTGGAAGAGAGAGTGCGCGGAAGAGAAGAGAGAGAGAGATAGATGGGTCTGGAGGACTGAAATGAGATATGCTCAGATCAGCGATTTATTCTTTGTGCACATGTTCTTATATATGATTTTACATACAGTGGCTGACGTCAGTTTTCTTACAGAATCATTATCAGGGGAAAAAACAGAAAGTTACAAGGTAACCAAAGGAGGTTCAAAGTAACCAAGGGAGGGGGCAACATACAAGTTTACCTAAAGGTCACAAAAGATTCTTATCCTTTTATCCATTGTTACAGAAAATAACGTTAAGACAGGTGGGCAAGCAATAAATCAGGAGGGGAACAATTTTGTAGTGATTCAGTGAATGATCTCAATGTTTCTGTGGCTACGGGTAAATAGAGTCATAGAACTAGCCCAGAACATTGACCTCAGGAGAAACACAATAATCTGGCATTACTTCAGTCATGCCTTAGAAGCAGTGAACTGAGAGTAACTCTCTGCAAGCTTAACATTTCCCACGTCTTCCTGTAGCCACCTCACTCGACTGCACCCAGTGGAGAGAGACGTGTCTGGGCTCAAACCCCGTCATGGCGGAGACACGGAGGGGCCTCTACGCTGGTGGGGGATCCCCACAGTGGATTAGGCAGGGATAAGGATGCTATTGTACAGTATTGCCAGGAGAGTGGGCTTCCCCTCCTGGTATATGCCTTCTTTGTGGAACAAGAGAAGAGTTTTACCTTCCTTTCATGAGACAAATTGACGTAGTAAATTATTGGGGACCGCCTTTTCTTGAAAATTTCTCCAACCTAGGAATGTCTGAAGGGGCAGATTAAACCACCTAAACCTTATGGAGAAATGTTCTCCACTTCTTCTTTATGTTGGTGAGCTTTTCTGTAAGAGTAATGGCAACCCAGGCAGATGTTTTAGTGAGGGGGTTAGGGGGAGAAGCAAGGAAGAAAGAGACAGCATTGTCTACTTAGGTTTTAGAAACCAAGCCTGCTTTTGTTAAACTTCCTGTGACCCTCTACAGTTGTTATGTCAGTTCCCCAGAACAGGAGATTTCACAACGAATTTTTGCTTCAAATCTCTGACTAGTAGTAGTATTTCTCTGCCTAATGTTATTTTATGCATATATTTTGTTAGAAAACTTGCTGGGTTGCTGAGAGGTAGGCAAGACTGGTTTAAGTTATATGTCTTGTATTTCTAAGAAATATTGCAATACCATTTTTATTGTGGCTTAAAATTATAACTAGAAGTTTGACACATCTTTATTGTAAAGAGAAGAAGGATAATTTGTCATTTCCTAGAGCTGAAAGTGAGGGGATAATACTGGAGAAGGATCCTTCCGATCAGAGGCAGATCTTTATATATCACTGCAACAATCAGTCCCACAATTTTTGTTTTCAGTTCATGTGACACAACTAATCAATCACGGTAATGGCGACATTCAACTTGAGCAGCTTCAACCCAGGCCCATTCATCCTACTGGGAATTCCAGGGCTGGAGCAGTTTCACATCTGGATCAGATTCCTTTTTTTACTACCTACCTTGTGGCCCTTGCAGGCAATAGTGTCCTTCTCTACCTCATTTCTATGAAGCAAAGCCTCCATGAACCCCTGTTCTTTTTCCTTTTCATGCTGGCTGCTACAGTTCTCAAGCTGTCTAATAACATGTTTACCAAAAATGTTCAACATCTTCTGGCTGGGTCCTCAGGAAATCACCTTTCCTGGATGTCTTACTCAGATGTTTTTTCTCTGGAAAAATTTTGCCATGGATTCTGTCATCGTGCTGGCCACGGCGTTTGATCATTATGTTGCTATTTGCTTCCCTCTAAGATACACCGCTATTGTCACTCATAAAACTATTACTAAGATTGTGATGGGTATCATCAGCAGGAGCTTTTGTATCATCTCCCCAGTTGTGTTCCTATTAAAGCAACTACCTTTTTGTAAAACACTCTTCATTCCCCACACATACTGTGAGCACATAGGTATTGCCCAGCTTGCCTGTGTGGACATCTCCATCAAGATCTGGTATGGCTTTGCTGTGCCTATGGTGACTGTCATGTCAGACCTGATTCTCACTGGCATCTCCTACATTCTTATCCTTCGTGCTGTCTTCAACCTTCCATCCTGGGATGCCTGCCAGAAAACCCTCAGCACATGTGGTTCCCATATGTGTGTTATTCTTATATTCTATACACCAGCCATATTCTCTGTCTTTGCCCACCATTTTGGTCACAATATTCCTCACTCCTTCCACATACTATTTGCCAGTCTCTTTGTAGCAGCCATCCCCACTGCCCTCATTCCAATAATCTATAGAGTGAACACCAAGAAGATTCGGGACAAAATCATCCTCCTCTTTTTCTCTGAAGGGAACCAGTGACAAGAAGCTGAATGCATGGGAAAGAAAATAGGTAATCATGTTTATTTTTTAGTATTTCTTATTTTTTTAAAAGCTGGAATTCCTACAGCACTGACTTAAATGTGTATGAAATCCTGGAAATCCACTATGTGTTATAGGAAGCAGTGAGACAAGAGAAGTAGGTAGGTGTCAAGAGAAGCTAAATAAAATTTGAAGAGGGAATGCTTGTATAAAAGGATCAGAGGGAAATTTATATCTCATATTCTGATAAGATTTCCAAGATTTAGAAGATAGCATGTTGATCATATGTAACTAGACAGATTAGTCTTGTAAACAGGCTAAAAGACATGAGTAAAATCCTGACAATTAGGGATACCTTTGTAGGACACTTTCCAGATGAGTCAGTAAAGATAGCAGCAAATAATTAAAGAATCCTTCAGGAAAATAAATCATCTAAGACAGTGGTTCTCAAACTTTAGTGGTCATCACATTCAGCTGGGGAACTTGGTAAAAATGTAAATGAAAAAATGCAAGTAAGCTTTATTCTACTTTAATGGGCTAAGACATTCTTCAACAGCTCTGGTGATTCTGATACGTAAGAAATCTTGGCTCTTTCCATATCAAGTCTGGTCCTTTGAAAAACACATAGCTTGGATCTTACAGTAATTTTCTGGGTTTAAAAGTGACACAACTCTCTTTTATGCTCCATGTAATTGCTTCTTAACTAATATTCATTTACTCTAAAATTTCCCAGCTTTAAATCTTATATCATCAAACTATATTATCAATTATCTCTACTTGTTGCAGTTATTTTCTGCGACTGGGTCATTCTTTCTTTGAAGACTTTTGTCACAATGTTATTTTCTCCCCCCGCCAAAAAAAACACACACAAACAAAACAAGCAAACAAACAAAACAAAAAAAACCTCATCATGATTTTTGATGATTTTAGTGTCTATATAGGTGATGCTTTAATAATTTGATATGGCAGAAGGCATTACCCAAAGATGGCCATAGCAATATTTTCCATTTTCCATGCTTTTTTGCATTGTGAACTTCTTGCCATTTCTGCATCAATAAAGTCCAAACCCCTTTCTCTTGAATCTGAGTTAGACTTAGGAATTCCTTGAAATAGCATTCACCAGAAGAAACATTCTGGAGCCTCTGAAGTTAGGTCATAATAGCCTTTGCAGTTTCCACCTCAGTCTCTTAAAATGCTTAATCTTAGTAGGCTCCCTTTGAAACCAAACTACTATACTACAAGTGTCCTAAGCAATATGGAGAAGTCATATTTAAATTCTAGTGAGTAGCCCCAGTGGATATCCCAGCCAACAGCCAACAGCCAACAACTGTTAGCTATGTCAGTAAGCCATCTTGGACATTCAGTCCAATTGAGATATCAGACATCTGGAGCAATAACATGAAAAATTGAAAAGTATACTTAATAAACAGATGTATTTGGCTAAGGAGATTTCAAAGCAAAGTACTGGAAGTACCAACACAATTTTTATGCTACATATGGTAATGCATGTATAAAGCAATATGAAGTAAAAATGAAATTGTTTAATGTTGAAACAACATTCAGAGTAAATACAAAGATGTAATATCTGGCTAGATTCAAAGAAGAAATTAACTCTCTCCACCACCGGCTTCTCCAATAACAAAATATTCTCACAGTAAAAAATGGTCCCAGGGTGTAGTATCATCTCCAGAAAAAGGCTGTAAGATCCTTTGCTAACAATAGAGAAATAGAGGTTTTTAATTAGACAAAGAACCTTCTAAGAATCTTTAGAATATTTTTTCAGAGTACTGTAACTGTCAGATAAAATCAGAAAGATAAAAATCTGAAAGGTATTTGTGGGTATGACTTTTGTCTAATAGAGTAAACTCTAAAATTTTAGTAGCAAACTCAGTTTTTAAGAAAAACATACAGATATAAGTACCATGAACTTTGGCGGAAAAGGCCATAGTCATTGCAAAATAAAAGAAGTCTTTAGGTTTTTAACTTTATTAAGCAGGGAGAAGTTTGAGAAAGCTACTCATATGTAAATATAGGTCATTTTTTTGCTACAAAAATAAGATGACGTAGAATATAGAGTCAATTTCCCTGTGGTTGTAGCCAAGCCATGGAGAATTATTCCCAGGGAGCAGGATTGGGTCCTTATTAGGAAACTGGTGATATATTTCTGGCTGTACTTTAGAATTATAATAGACAAGTGGGGGTTAAATACCTTTTCCACTATTTCACATATAAGTATCTATTGCAGTTGTTCTATCTCTGTATCACAATTGTATATTGGCTGTGTAGGATGCAGATAACTCATTTAATTTACTTCACAGATCTCCAAACCGAAAGAAGCTGTACTCATGGTGCTGTATAAAAGGAACTGAATCCAAAGGGTCTTCTTCATACTTTATCCTGATTTTGAGGCTGAGATTCTGGGCTTCAAATTGATCCCATAATGAGAAGGAGACTTTGGGGTCTTAAAGAAGAGATAAATGTATTTTGTATATATGAGGATATGTGTATTGTGACCAGAGGGTAGAATGTTGTAGGTTTTATTTTTCAAAGATGGCAAAACAGTATTTTGCATCACATACACTTTTCTGCAATATTACCTCACCACTCTTCTAATAGGTAAAGTCTAATTTCTTTCCCTATTTTTCTTGTCTGCCCTTAGCAATGTTTTTGAAAAATAGATGTGACATTTGGGGATATTTGAGGCAAGATTATAAGAAATCTTACAGCTTTGTCATTGGTGTTTTTGAATATGTACTTTTTGGGCACTACAGAACACAAACATCATGCTGTGATAATCTAAAGCCATATGGAGAGGTCGTGTGGTTGACAGCTTTGGCTTAGCTCCTAGTTAACAGCACCAGTGCTAGGCTTGACTAGTACTTCTGATTATAGCCACGTAAGAGAGATATCCCAAGTGAGAAATGCCCAAATTACCTCAGAAAAATCTATAGCATCATAAGGGATAATAATAAATTGTTTTAAAACCATTGTTTGGGAGTGGTTTGTTATGCAACAAGAGTTGACTAGAATAATTTGATTCTTAGTACCCTGATCTTTCTTCCAAAGATCTTGACCACTGTGCCCCATCTACTTAATTCCTTGGAAATATTTCTGGAGTGCACTGGATTGCTGAAGATGCCCCAAGGAATGTCTACAGCAAAGCCATTGGCCTGGGACGAAGGTGAGAGACTAAAAACTAGAAAAAGGCCAGAGATAGAATATGAGGCTGCTAACACTATATTGCCAGGGTATCCATCAACAGAAGTTATACCTCTGATGCCTTAATTGGCATAATTACTCCAGCCACAGAATAAACATCTCCCTAGCTCCCGCACCTACACATGCTTGGGAATGAGGGCCTTTAGGATGCCCAAATGGCTAGTCCCCAATCTAGTGACAGATTCAACTTTTTTAAAAAATAAATTTTATTGTGTATATTTAAGGTATACAACATGATGTTATAAGATACCTATATCTGTAGCATATGCATGTTCCACTATTGTGGAACACATTAACATATTCATTGTCTCACATAGTTACCCATTTTTCCCCTTGTAGCAAAAGCAGCTACAATCTACTCATTCAACAAAAATCCTGGATACAATATACTGTTATTAACGATACTGCCCATGTTGCATATTAGGTATTTTAACTTGTTCATTCTACATGTTTGCTATTTTGTATCTTTTGACCAATATCTCTATTTCCTCTCTGTGGCCCTGACCCTGGTAATCATTTTATTCTCTATGTTTTAGACATCCCCTGTTTCCAAATTTCACATGTAAGTGAGATCATGTGGTTATTTGTCTCTCTGGGATGGGCTTATTTAATTTAGTATAATCTTCTCCAGGTCTATCTATATTATGTCAAATGGCAGAATATCCTCCTTTTTTAAGGCTGAATAATATTTCATTGTACATATACACCACAGTTTATTTATTCATCCATTGATTCAGTTTTAACTTCCCCCTCTCTCTCCTCAGACTCCTCCAAGATTGGCAAAGACTGGAACACTTCCTGAATTCCTCAGATTAATTACCCTCATCTCTTGGGAGCTCAGGCAACCTCCAGGGTCAGTTTTACACATAATAATAGTTGTGCCTTGTGTGTTGGGGAGTGGAAGGTTGGGGTTGGCGGAAATAAGCAAAGAGCTAATGCTGGGCACCCTGAGGACCTTTACTTAAGTTACTTAAAGGGCCACACCATTTATTTTGGGCACCCAGAAGTGAAGTGTGGAGAGATGCAGGGCCATGAGTGTGCTCTCCAAGAGCCGTATGAGTGTTTGTTAAGATATACCTACATACATATGTATGCACTCACACATACACATTTGCAGAAGGTGTCTGGACCAGCTGCCTACCCTCTCACTGCCTCCCTTTCAGGTAAGTGGTTTTAGATAAGGGTGGGCTTTATATTCACATTCTGGTGAGTTTCAGCCATCCAGCACCCCATTGCCTACTTCATTCTTCATTGTCAATGCACCATTCTCATCAATAATGTTCCCACTCCCTCATATCCTGTATCTGCTGAAAATATGAATTCCTTAATTTTTGGATGCGGAATTCTATTATAAGCTTTTAAGTTACCTTAATTAAAAAAAATCAGTTTTGTTGAGTACATTTCATCTTTCGGTTTCTGAGAGGGCTATATTGCATTTTGTCAGCTTCTCTTTCTATTCCATGCATTTGTCTTGCACATATCTCACGTTCTATTCTTTATGTTGATACACATTTATTTCTTAATATTAAAATAGATTTAATGAGATATTTATTTAATAAGAACCATTTTGTCTTTAATAAAAGCATTTAGCATAGAATATATCCTCTTGAATATTAATGCAGTTATACCTCATTATTGCTACTGTACTATTACAACTGTCCTTTATGATATATAACATCATGATTTCAGAATCATTTTTGTGTATAACATTTCAATCTTTGTTTTCCATTTTGAAGCTCTTTTAAAAATTGAAGCTCATGTAGACTCTTTATTGTTCTCCATAGGTACTTAAGCAGGGTGCCACCATGACTGCTTGCAATGCCTCACAGGGCCACCCTTCTTTCTTCATTCTCCAAGGCATTCCTGGCATGGAGGACAAACACAAATGGATAGCTATCCCCTTCTCCTCCGTGTATTTCATTACTGTGCTTGGGAACTGCACCATCCTCCTCACCATTTCCACAGAGCGCTCCCTGCACAAACCCATGTTTCTGCTCCTCTGCCTGTTGGCCCTCACAGACCTGGGCATGTCTACAACCACCATTCCCAAGGTGCTGTGCATTTTCTGGTTTGGCCAGAGTGAGATCAGCTATGAAGGCTGCCTGGTTCAACTGTTCTTCATCCACTCCATCTCGGCCATGCAGTCAGCTGTCCTGATGACCATGGCCTTTGACCGCTACGTGGCCATCTGCAAGCCCTTGCACTATGCCACTATCCTTTCCAATAGTCGCATTGGACTCATTGGTCTAGTGAGTTTGGTGAGAGCTATCCTCCTTATTCTCCCCATGCCCATCCTCCTTCAGCAAATGCCCTATCATGCCAGTCATGTCATCCCCACCACCTACTGTGAGCACATGGCTGTGGTGAAGATGGTTTGTGTAGATACTACACTCAACCGGATTTATGGCCTGGTGGTGGCCTTGTTGGTTGCTGGGCTAGACCTCTCAGCTATTGCTTCATCTTACGTGCTAATCATCCAGGCTATACTGCGTCTTTCTTCTAAGGAAGCCCACCACAAAGCAGTCAACACCTGTACCACACACATCTGTGTCATGCTTATTTCTTATACTCCCTCACTTTTCTCTTTTCTCACTCACCGCTTTGGCCGAGGCATTCCACCCCATGTCCATACCATTCTCGGCAACCTCTATTTCCTTGTACCTCCAATGCTCAATCCTATAATTTATGGAGTGAAAACTAAGGAGTTCCGGGACAAAGTGACCAAATATGGTTGCTGGAGAAAAGAACCCGCAACCACTGCCCATGGTCAGAAACGTGTCTGCTAATCCAGCATCTGTGAGTTTGAGGAAGAACGTTGAGTAGATGCAGTTCCTGAGGAAATCAGCTAGTGATAGAAATGTGTTCTATTGGCAGATTTAGCTGCCAAGATGTTTGTCGTTGGTCAGAGAGGCTAAGGCATAGGAGACCTTTTGGTCTCAGTAACTCCAAAGCAAGGCAATTATCCCCACTGTGAAATGAAAATAATGGCATTTGCTCTCTATACCTGACACAGGGGTTGGACAAATTACATGTTATAATGTCTGTAAAAGCACTTTGAACAACACACACACACACACACACACACACACACACACACACACACACTGAACACATGTAAAATGAGGTAGAATGCTTCCATGTGGTGAGAACATATGAGCAACCAGTAACTTGCCCACCTTCAAATCAATGAGTTGTAGAATGCTATTTACTTTGCCAAGATAAGGCTGAGTTTTGTGTGTGTGTGTGTGTGTGTGTGTGTGTATCTGTGTGTTCAAGGAGAAGGTAAAATGGAGAAGATTGTTTGGGGGAGTGAAAAGGGATAATGATAGTGCAAAATTGAATTTAGTCCCTATGTTATCCTTACTGCAGAAACCTTACACTTGAGCAGCAGAACTTGTTGCTTCCTTGTAAGCCTAGGGAATATGCACAGAAAACATAATCTGAAATTCCCAGAGAAATTTCAAAGGAGGGGGGAAATGGGAAACTCTTACTCTTAAAAGGTGGATATGCATTCTTACAAATTTTTATTTGTACCAGTTCCTAGAGTCAACGTTTGTCTCAACTAATTCCAGCATATGACAAGAATCTCTAGCAAAGAGAAAATTCTGAGAATGTTCTTTAAAGGGTCATAGTTATAAAAGTCAGTTTTATATTGGAAATCTTGGTTATATAACTCTGCCAGGCCATTTCTCTGGAAATCCAGGAAGAAATCATGAACAAGCAATTGGGGTGGTGTGTAGAGTTCAGATCGTGTGCCAAGATTTGTGAACACATTAAGTTCAGGAGATATTGTTCATCACTTCTAGACATTGATTTGGAGTATAGTGTTAAACATTTTAAGACATATAAAGTTTGTGGCCCGAAATATTTTAGGGGTTGTCCTCATATTGTACAGCTAATATAAAAAGGCATAATTCAATGAAAAAGATACCTACTTTAAAAGCCACATGACCACTATTTAAATGAAACTCTTAAAATGGCAGGAAAATAAATGAAACTTCTCCAGAATGTTGTTCTAGTTATACTAATAATTAAGGCTTCAAATAAACAAAAAAATTAATAACATAAACTGAGAAAGGTGGGATATTTCAGAACTTGAAATAAAAGGTCCAACCTTCAAGAGGGGAAAAAAAAGAGAATTGACTAGGAAGTGCCTTTTCTATAAATGCTAGACCAGAGATCAAGGAAAATTTGCAGGAGCATTAATGACTGAAGAGCAGAGTACTGCTTATCTGAAATAAGTATTAAGTAGATATTTAAGCCATCACAAACCTACAAAGAGAAAAAGTCATCAGCAAAATGTCATAGTTAAGAATTTAAAGCAGCCTGAGGGCATCATTAGCTTAACGCTTGTGGCAGCACTGCACTTCCTTTTTGCTAAAATCTTAGAGTGAACTTGTTTGTTTGTTTGTTTACTGTGGTTGAAATAGGATTGAGGGGCAAAAGCAGAGAGTTCAAATACTGTATTATATTATGGTATCTCTCTCTCTCTCTTTCTCTTTCTTTCTTCCTTCCTTTCTTTCTTTCTTTTCTTTCTTTCCTGATAGTTTTTATAAAAATTATGTCACTATTCAACCCAATACAACATGTATCTGTTCATACCTATTTCTTATGTAAACAAAATCTTCAAGTATTGTCAGTATAAAATGGAAATATGTTTACACATGGTATTTTGAAATTTATTGTTTAACTAACATTGTTTGGCATCAACCCATGATGGTATATATAAATTTATAGCATTTAAAAAATTATCTTGTAGTATGTTTTAACCAATCCTGTATTAGTAGACATGTGCATTGACTCCATTTCTTCATTTGTATAAACAATACCATGGCTATAGAGCAGGGATTAGAAAACTGTGGTATGTGATTTAAGTTTGGTCTGCTCCCTGTTTTTATAAATAAAGATTTATTGGAATACAGCCAGACTCATTTACTTAACATTATAATTTATGGCTGCTTTTGCACTAGAGTGGAAATGCTGATTAGTTGTGACAAAAACCACATCACCTGCAAAGCAAAACACGTTTACTCTCTGAAACTTCACAGAAAAATTAAAGGAGTAAAGGAGCCAGAGACAAAGAGAGTGTGGGGAATAATTACTCATAGTTCCCTCTTCTCTTGCCCTCCAAATTCCTTTTAGTGTCCTATGATGGTCATATGAATGTGTTGCAGAGGCCTCCTACTACAGGGAGCCTAATTGACTGAAGGGCCTAACTCCTGCAACTTGAAATCTATCATTGAATTTGAACCTAGGTGATGCCTCCCATTGGCTACTCTCCACTATGACTGAGTGTGGCAAGGATGCTGAAGGAAATCCATTACTGGGGAATGTGGGACATGTTGGTAGGCTCCTTGGTAAGCTGACTTTGGCTTTGCATCACAATCTAAGATACTTTGACCAAAACTTCTCTTTCTTTCTTTTTAACTTGGGATTGAACTTATGTTGTGATGTGACTGCTGTCCCAATCTATGATGATTTGCTTCCTTATTTTCTTTCATGCGGTATTTCTTTTACTAAAATTCTTATATGGTAAATCCCATCTTGGCATCTGCTTTGCTCAAGAGTCATAGTAATACTAGTAACACTGAGAGTGGTACAAGTAGATAAGAAATTGGGATTTTCTGTCTGGCAGGCAGAGGATGCTCTCTTGATTCATAGGTGGGGCAGGATAGTACCTGAGAAGAGGTGGTAGTTCAGTTGCTATTTCACCAGTGGAAGTAAAGGTGGTAAGTGCGATGATATAGCCATTTGAAATATATGGAGGAAGAATTGCCTACAAAAATAACTGATGACTGGTGACTTATTTTGCTATTTTTTTGAAAGATGAGAGTCTCATAGCCACTAATAATAACTCATTGTAAGAACCAGAGAGCCTCAGTGGTGGTAGTTTATGAAGAGGCTTTTATCACCTATAGTGGAAGGGCATACACAGTCAACGGCAGGCTGAAGACTTACTTGGGAGACTCACAGGGGTCCAGTGAAGTCTAAACATTCAACTAAAGTGGTTCTATTACGTGTAGGTCAATATGTTGGTAAAGAAAAGCTAGAATTTTGAAAACTGGGACAGAATCATTATTATCCAGATGGGTGCTTCTGAAGACATATACTCAATAATGTTTGTTGGACCTTCTAGACATGCAGAGATCTCTGCAGCAGTCTGTTATTACTTCTGTGCTAGATGACGCTACAGAAACTTATGCTCCAAAAGACAACAGGCACTTACTCACAACATGCTTCCTCCCCTTCTCCTGACTGCCAGGCTTATAACTAAGGCTTCATTGCTGCATAACACAGCTAGGTACACTCTAGATCTCACCAGAGAATAAAAGAGCTAAACATCTAAAGAATTACAAGAACTAGCTGGCATGTACTGGCAGGAGCCAAAGGTAACTCTTGGGTTTGGATTTTGAAGATGCTTGATTGAAAGTGCTAGAACATAAAGACTAGATGAACAAAAATTAACTTACCTCCTCAGAAATAGAATGTTAAAACTTAGTATCATCATTAAAGACTTAAAAGATGCCAAGGTTGTGATGCCTATCACATATCTGTTTAATTCTGGTCCATGCAGAATGTAGATGAATCCTGAAGAATAACTATGGACTATTTTACACTTACATAGAAACTCTAATTGCAACTATTGTGCCAGATGTGTTATCACAGATAGATCAGCATACTTAAGGCCTGACGTACATAGGACGTAGTCATTGACTTGTATAACGTATTTTTCCTAATCATAGCTAATTGTAAGAATGAGACAGCCTCAGTAATAGTAGTATATAAAGTAATGGCAGTATATGAAGAGGCTTTTATCACCTATAGTGGAAGGGTGAATTAGAAAATTGAATTAGAAAAGTGAATCACAAACAGCATTCACATGGGACAAGCAATATTCATTTACAGTTCTGTTTCAAGACTATGTTAACTCTCCTGCCCTATGTTATAACAGAGTCCACAGAGATCTAGACTGCTTGACATCCCACAAAATATCACGCTGATCCACAACATTGACAACATCATGTTGAATGGTTGGCAAGATGAGTGATATTGGCTAAATATTATTATAGGACTTTCTCAAATACAAGCACTACAGAGGTGGGAGACAAATCCTATGAAGATGCAAGAACTAGCCACTTTAGTAAAGTTTTTCAGGGTGCAGAGATCAGGGAAATACCAAGATATCCCCACAAAAGCAAAAGTCAAATTGATGTATTTTGCATACTCTCCTCCAACTCCATGAGGAAAGAAACACAGAGCTTAATAATACCCTTTAGAATCTGGGTGGCACACCCCACATGTAAGAATATTGCTTAAGTTCAAACACTGGCTGATGTAGGAGGCTGTAACTTTAACTGGAGGCCAGGAGCAGCACGCTCAGGCCATTGTGCAATCATCTCTGCTGCTTGGGCGACATGATCTGGCAAACTTGTTATTGGGTATCAGTTGTGGGACAAGATACAGGATGGAACTAATGTCAAGTTCCAGTAGGAGTATCACAATGAAGAATCATGGGATTTGCGAGTAAGGCCATACCAACTGCAGCAGAGGCTTGCTTGCCTTTTGATAAACAGCTCTTAGTGTATTATTGAGCCTTGGAAGAGACAAAACATTTGAACCAAGACACTTTAGTAACCGGATTTCATGATGTCACTCAGTGACTCACGCTTCCTGGTACACAAGGCCTTTTTTAGTCCTGTTACACATTGTATCAGGGTTATTCTGCATGGTCAATAGAAAATGACAGATGTGACAGTAGATTGTATCAGAGGCTAGGTCATAAAAGGTTTTGAATCTTTTTCTCTCTTCCTGGATTACTAACTCTTGGGGAAATCAGCTTCCATGGGCATACTCTAGTAGCCTCATGGAGAGATTTATGTGGTAAGAAACTAAGGCCTCCAGTCAACAGTCCTGTAGGTATATATTCTGGCTAATGTTTTGTATTTTTAGTGGAGATGGGGTTTCACTGTGTTAGCCAGGGTGATATCAAGCTCCTGAACTTGTGATCCACCCACCTCAGCCTCCCAAAGTGTTGGGATTACAGGCACGAGCCACAGCACCCGGCCACTCCACAACTTCTTTATTCTATATTCTTGGTTGTCTTCAAAAAGACAATATAAGCATAACAGAATGGAAAGATGTCTTATGATTAGATATATTAGGGTTAGAATCCAGGCTAACTACTCACTACCAGTAAGCGTAACTTACATAAAGAAATTGAGTCTTTGTAACTTAATCTGAAAAATGGATATTATTATATAACTTGAGCTAAATTTAAAATAATTCAATGAGATATTATATGTATAAATACCTGGAATAACTATCATGGAGCCACCTAAAGAGATGGTATTTTTGCTGGAATTAATAGAATGTGAGGAAGATAATGTGGAACCCTTTATTTGTTCCTTTCTGAGGACAGAAATACCCCAACCTTAGCTGTTACCCTGAATTCTCTTAGAGTTTCTTATCATCCAGTTTCTTCCCCTGCTTTCCAATATTTGAATGCTATAATTCTTCTCCATCATTGGGATTATATTTTAATGAGAGTAGAATACTTAGCACTTTATTTCTTTAGTTTTCTCTGACCTTTGCCATGCTAATCATGAAGATGTTAGACATAAATCCTCTCTCAGTCTCCAACCTTCAGTGGGAGATCTGGCTTATGAAGAACAAAAAGGTACGAAGAGTCTAACATAAAATAATGATCTGACTATATTATTCCATTCTCACACTGCTATAAATAACTATCTGAGACTGGGTAATTTATGAAGAAAAGAGGTTTAATTGGCTCATGGTTCTGCAGGCTGTACAGAAAGCATGACTCGGAGGCCTCAGAACACTTGCAATCATGGCAGAAGGTGAAAGGAAAGCAAGCGTGTCTTACCATGGCAGAGCAGGAGAGAGAGCGAGCGTAAAGGGGGAAGTGCTACACACTCTCAAACAACCAGATCTTGTGAGAACTCCATCACAAGAACAGCAAAGAGGAAATCTGCTGAAATGATCCGATCACCTCCCACCAGGTCTGTCCCCCAATAGTGGGAATTACAATTCGATGTGAGATTTGAGTGGGGCCACAGAGCCCAGCCATATCCTGGCTTTACCTCTTTTCCTCCTCCTATGCCAACCTTTTCCCATCACAGTCTCCATAGAAACACTTCCATAGTTAAGAGTAGATTGGGCCATTTCTTGTCTAAGAGAATTAACAACAGGACTGGCTGGTTACAATGTTGTTAGTCTGTTATACAGAGAATATGATGTTTTCCTGCTTGTAGGCATCATCCTACTCATCTTCCTAGGCAAGATGAGGTGAAACCCAACAGAAAGGAGTGATCAGTAGGGAGCACACTCTCTGTTCTAGATCGCAGGAATTAAAGATGTTCTTAGAATTTTTTTTTTTTTTTTTTGAGACGGAGTTTTGCTCTTGTTACCCAGGCTGGAGTGCAATGGCGCGATCTCGGCTCACCGCAACCTCCGCCTCCTGGGTTCAAGCAATTCTCCTGCCTCAGCCTCCCGAGTAACTGGGACTACAGGCGTGCACCACTATGCCCAGTTAATTTTTTGTATTTTTAGTAGAGACGGGGTTTCACCTTGTTGACCAGGATGGTCTCGATCTCTTGACCTCGTGATCCACCCGCCTCAGCCTCCCAAAGTGCTGGGATTATAGGCGTGAGCCACCGTGCCCAGCCGTTCTTAGAATTTATAGATTGTTTAGCTCACCACAGTAGAGAGGGGGTAAGAATTTGTTAGAAGTCATGGCTACGGTTAAAGAGTATATATGACACTTATTCTCCATGTCACTATCTTTTGAAGAATCTCAAACTCAGTGATTTAGACTGAAAAGGAGTTTAGAAATACCTGATCCTTTCTCCTGATTCTAAACTCAGTAATCACATATGTTTAGATTGTGCTAAATCTGTGATAATACTATGTCTCAGTAGTTCTTGTATTCCACAGTTTCAATTTAACATTTATTAAGTTTAACTTTTATCTGATTAAATATCCAATCTTGTATTTGTCTTATTATGTTGTGCAATTGATCTGATGATAACTATGTATTTAAATGATTAGATAGAAATTTCACTCATTACAATGATTCAAAACATATCAACAAAGCAATGCTTCATCAAAACAATATGTTAGTCTTTGTACACGACTTGAGTCACTGTGAAATATCACTTCAAGAACAGGTGGCTTCATGTTCACACATGGCTTTTTAAAGATGAAGTTCCTGGTCATTTAAGTCTTTTGAATCAGGTATACAAATACATGTTTTCCTTTGCAATAAAATTTTTGAAATATGTATCTCAGCAGTCCCTGAATTCAGTCTATATATATCATCCTCAAATTCCTTCATTGTTGTCATCACATCCCTATCATCAATATCATCCGGTCAGTGCGGTGAACATACCACATTGTATTTCATGTCAAATATTCCTGATGAAAAGATCAATTGCCTGAAGAGATATTACATGTTAAGGTGGTGTGCTAAGATAATAAGTACACCACATTCCTTTCAGCAAAAGGTACTAGTTAGAAACAAACACAGATAATTTGAGAAATAGAAAATAGATAGAAAACTGAAACAAATATAAAGTCTCCATCAAGACAAGAAAACATGACCTTGGATCATTGAAGAGCAATATTGTATGTAGTTGATGAATGTGAACAGATGTGAATGTCATCAGGAGACCCATGACATCAGAGTGTCCCTGGTAAATAGGCATAGGAAGAGATAGCTTAGACACTCCTTTCTGTACTCCATAACTCAATGAAAGTACAAATACACTGGTCCTTCTTGTAAACTCCACCTGACCCCCCCCCCAAAAAAAAAGAAAAAGAAAATCACTTATTCATGCTTTATTTTTTCCACAGCTGATACGGAGATGCAACTGGGTGTTGGATGGTTGAGCGAAAGCATTATCAGTTAACCTTATTATTCATTTACTCACAGGTTTATTGCTGGGACTCACATTCTGTGCAATTCCTCTGCACAGGCATTTGGTCACCTTGCCCCGTATTTCCTTCGTTTTTATACCATAGATGATGGGGTTGAGCATTGAGGGCAGGAGAAGGTAGAGATTGGCAAGGAGAATATGTGCATGAGGTGGGATATTGTGACCAATGCGGTGGGTGATAGAGGAAATGAGTGCAGGCACATAAGTGACAAGGATGACAAAGAGGTGTGCTGAGCAGGTGTTGAGGGCTTTGTAGGTGGCATCTCGAGATCTAAGGCGTACCACAGCCTGAAGGATAAGGACATAAGAGAAGCCAATGAGCAGCAGATCAAGTCCCACCACAAGCAGGATCACAAAGAGCCCATAGACACAATTGGGCCTGGTGTGGTTACAGGCCATCTTCACCACAGCCATGTGATCACAGTAGGTATGAGGAATGACTGTGTGGCAGAAGGTTAATCTTTGAAGTAGAAGAGGCATGGGCAAGACAAGGATCACACCCTTGGCAAGAGCCAGCAGTCCCAGGCGTCCAACTAAGGAATGGCTCAGAATTATATTATAGCGTAAGGGCTCACATATGGCCACAAAACGGTCAAAAGCCATTGAAACAAGGAGGGCTGATCGTACCACAGATGATCCATGGATGAAAAACATCTGAGTGAAACAGGCATTGGCAGCTATGTCCCCATCATTGAACCAGAAGAGGCAGAGGAGCTTGGGTACCACAGCCAGAGTGGATATGAGGTCAGCCACCATCAGTAGGGCCAGAAGCAGGTACATTTGTGAATGAAGTGTGGGCTCTGTGGCCACCAGGAAAAGGACAGAACCATTGCCAATGAGGATAGTCAAAAACATGGAGAAGAAAGGAACAGATAGCCACAAGTGCTGTGACTCTAAGCCAGGTATGCCCATCAGCGTGAAGGTCACGAAGCTGGAATGGTTGAGGATTAGCATGGTAGAAAATAGTTAGTGGTTGTTAAAGAAAGTTTAGACACCCATCAATGAGACATGGCTGGTGCGTTGTTTTTTACTGGGTTTGGGTTCTAAAGACTTGCTGAGACGGAGCCTAGAGAAAGATGGCAGAATGCATCTTTGGGATCATAAAATCCACAATCTCCTTTCAAGTCTATCTCGAAGCACCTATATTGCTTTCACAATAATTTCATTGTGGGACTTTGGCTTCTTTTCTTTATAAAGGATATTGTAGTGAACATTTATTCTTACCTTTTCCAGTTCAGCAATTCCACATTTTAAGAAGTCTGACTAAATAGGATAAAATTTTTTTTTTTTTTTTTGAGACGGAGTTTCGCTCATTACCCAGGCTGGAGTGCAATGGCGCGATCTCGGCTCACCGCAACCTCCGCCTCCTGGGTTCAGGCAATTCTCCTGCCTCAGCCTCCTGAGTAGCTGGGATTACAGGCACGCGCCACCATGCCCAGCTAATTTTTTGTATTTTTAGTAGAGACGGGGTTTCACCATGTTGACCAGGATGGTCTCGATCTCTTGACTTCGTGATCCACCCGCCTCGGCCTCCCAAAGGATAAAATTTTACCTTTGATAGAAAGATGGAAAAACTTGATAGAAGGGCTTTAATTTTCTCCTTGGGAAGCCTCCAAAATATATAAAAATGGAGGAAATATACTTCCCCCTACCTTGTTCTAGGAGTGCTGAGCTGTTGGAAGAACTGAGTTCCTTTGAGTTCATGTTTTGCCCCTCTTAGAGATCCACGTTTAGGTAGTGATTCCTTCTCTCCCCGTGGGGCTTTCTGGATTTGAGGGGACAAAATATGAAAGATACAATGTCCAAATAAAGACACTATCAGGTGGCTATTTCCCACCATCTCCTGAGTTGTTAAAAATGCATATTTGCAACTGCCGGACAGTCCTTTGAGGTTTTGAATTTAACTCGTGCATCCCTCTCTTTTTCTCTCTCTCTCCTTCTTTTTTCCACAGAAGTTTATTGGGGAATCTCTCTTTCTTTATTACAACTGACCTTCATGTATAAATTGTATTACCTTTAATCATGAGGTGTTTACTTTAAATTTGTACACTGGGCTACTTAAGAGTCCTCATTTATTCTTTAGTTTTTATCATGAATTATGCAGAATTTCTCTTTCCTTCCAGGATCTATGGACACTTTAAGTACTAATTAAATCAAGAACTTTTTCCACTAATTCCCATCTCTATGGTACCAACCATCTTTCACTTCCTATACATTGTCCAAACTATCTGCTTTTTAGGTTGTAGACATTCAATTTAAACTTATGACCTCTAGTCATGGTTCCATATGTTAGGAAGCTTAACATTACGATATAAAATTATATTTAGAAATCCTCTGAGCTGTTGCAATTGTGAAGCTGATTAACAGTTCTTAGAGGAAGCAGGTGTGCATATATCTGCATAATGAGAGAAATCTGTATTAAATCTGGACTTCTAATTGGCAGCTAATCTTTATAACAGAGTATATGGTGTGAGGAGAAAGAACCAATAACAGAGATAAAAACCTTCAACTGAATAAATAAAATAACACTGTCCTTAGCATTTTGAAAATCATATTAACATGAACTATGGAAAATAGTAAGGTAGGATATACTTAGATAGAACTTTGTACTCATGCCTGAGCGGACATAAGAACAATTAGTTCTGATACAAACAAGTTATAACCACATGAGTTTTGCAGAACAGAATCTGTAGATTGTGTACAATACAGGAAGAAAACAGAGACATTTGTCTAGTGATAGAGCTAGGAGCTCTATAGTTATGTTAGAAGCTCAGTGTAGATAACATGCATGACGTTTTCATGGCTTTGTGAATCACAAAACTCATTAGCACTGTCACAGGATAAAATTTCCCCTTATAAAAGACAGAGACAATACTTGAGTTACTTGAGTTTGAGTTACTGCCCTGGGACTTAATGATTTCACAATAATTGTTTCAGGTTATTTATAATTCTATTAAAATAACTTTTGCTATTAAACGGCTCCACATAGCCAAATCCTTGGAACTTAAATCTGAGTGATTTAATAATCAGATCTATCCTGTAAGTTATGCTAAAGGGAGAACTTCAATCAGAAAGAAAAGGATGTTATTGAGCAAGAAGAAATCACTCACTGGTAATAGTAAATACACAGAAAAACACAAAGTATTATAACACTGTAATTGTAGTATGTAAAATACTTTTAAGTAGAAAGGATACATATTGAACCATTCAAAAATAATAACTGCAACAACCTTTTAAAACAGACAGTAAAATAAGACAAAAATAGAAATAAAAAGTTAAAAAGTGATAGGATGGAGTTAAGGTGTATAATTTTTATTAGTTTTCTTTTTGCTAGTTATTATGTTTATGCAAACAGTGTTGTTGTTATAAACTTAAAATAATGAAGTATAAGATAGTATTTGCAAGCTTCATGGTAATCTCAAATCAGAAAGTATACAACAGATACACAAAAATTAAAAAGCCAGAAATTAAATGATACCACTAGAAAAAAAAATCACATTCACTAAAAGGAAGAAAAGAAAAAGAAGACCACAAAACAACCTGAAAACAAATAAAATTGCAGGGGTAAGTTCTTACTTGTCCATAATACCAATGAATGTAAGTGAACTAAACTCTCCAAACAAAATACATTGATAGGCTGAATAGATTTTTTTTTTAAAAAAAGAACAAGACCCAATGACCAGTTACCTACAAAAAACCACACTTCACCTATAAAGATACACATAGACTGACAATAAAAGGATAGAAAAAGTTATTCCATGCCAGTGGAATATGGAATCTTCCATATTCCAAGATAGAGCAGGGGTAGCTATACTTATGTCAAACAAAATAGATCTCAAGACAAAAACTATAGGAAGAAACAAAGAAGTCATTATTTAATGATAAAGGGTCAATTCAGCAAGAATTAATTTTAAATATATATTCACCCAATACTGAAGCACCCAGGTCTATAAAGCAAATATCATTAGACCTAAAGAAAGAGATAGACTCCAATACAATAATAGCAGAGACTTCAACACTTCAAATTCAGCATTGGACAGATCTTCCAGACAGAAAATCAACAAGGAAACACTGAACTTAACCTGCACTGTAGACCAAATTGATCTCATAGATTTTCACAGAATATTTTATTCAACAGCTGCAGAATACATTTTCTTTTCCTCAGTGTGTTAATTATTCTCAAGGATAGACCCTGTGTTAGGTCACAAAGCAGTCCTTAAAACATTTAAGAAATGATGTAATATCAAGCATCTTCTCTGACTACATGGAATAAAACTAGGAATCAATAGCAAGAGGAATTTTGGAAATTATACAAACACATGTAAATTAACCAATATGCTCCTGAATGACCTGTGTGTCAATGAAAAAATTAAGAAGAAAGTTGAAAAACTCCTTGAAACAAATCATAATGGAAACCCGACATACCAACAACTATGGGATACAGCAAAAGCAGGACTAAGAGGGAATTTTATAGTTACAAGTGCCTACATCAAAAAAGAGGTAAAACTTAAAAGAAACAACCTAATGATTCATCTTGAAAAACTGGAAAAACAAGAGCAAATCAAACCCCAAATTAGAAGAAATTATAAAGATCAGAGCAGAAATAAGTGAAATTGAAATTAGAAAAACAATACAAATGATCACTGAAACAAAAAGTTGTTTTTTAAAAAGTTAAACAAGTTGCCAAACCTTTAGCCTGAGAAAAAAAGAGAGAAGGCTCAAATAATAAAGTTAGAGATAAAAAAGAGACACTACAACTGACACTGCAGAAATTCAAAGGATCATTAGTGTCTACTATAAGTAGCTATATGTCAACAAATTGGAAAGCCTAGAAGAAATGGACAAATTCCTAGATACATACAACCTGCAAAGACTGAGCCATGAAGAAATGCAAAACCTGCATAGACCAAAAACAAGTAACAAGACTGAAGCCATAATAAAAAGGCTTCAAGCAAAGAAAAGCCTGGGACCTAGTGGCTTCACTGTTGAATTCCACAAAACATTTAAAGAAGAACCAATACCAATTCTGCTCAAACTATTCCAAAAAATATAATTTGGAATACTTCCAAACTCACTCTACAAGGCCAGTATTACCCTGATACCAAAACCAAAGCCAAACAAGCACACATCAAAGAATAAAGAAGACACTACTGGCCAATATCACAAATGAATATTGTTGAAAAAACCCTCAACAAAATACTAGCAAACTGAACTTAACAGCACTTTAAAAAGATCATTCATTATGACCAAGTGGGATTTATCTCAGGCATGCAAGTATACTTCAACAAATGCAAATCAATCAATGTGATACATCATAACAACAGAAAGAAGGACAGAAACAATGTAATAATTTCAATCTATGCTGAAAAAGCGTTCAATAAGATTCAACATCCTTTAATAACAAAAACCCTTAAAGGATGAAACAGGAGCACACTTCAACATAATAAAAGCCATATAGACAGACTTACAGCTAGTATCAAACAGAATGGGGAAAAACTGAAATGTTTCCTCAATATCTTGAACACTACAAGGATGCCCACTTTTACCACTGTTCTTTAACACATTATTAAAAGTCCTAGCCAAAGCAATCAGACAGGAGAAAGAAAGAAATAGCATCCAAATTGGAAAAGAAGAATTCAAATCGTCTTTGTTTGCAGATGATATGATCTTTGGAAAAACCTAGACTCCACCAAAAAAAAAAAACAACTATTAAAAATGATAAATTCAGCAAAGTTGCAGGGCACAAAATAAACACACACAAATCAGTAGTATTTTTAAATGCCAACAGTGAATAATCTGAAACAGAAATCGAGAACATAATCCCATTTACAATAGCTACGAATACATTAAAATACCTAGGAATTAACTTACTAAAGAAGTGAAAGATCTTTGCAATCAAAACTATGAAACACTGATGCAAGAAATGGAAGTGGACACACAAAAAATGAAAAGATATTTCATGTTCATCAATTGGAAGAATCAATAGTGTTAAAATGTCCATATTACCCAAAACAATCCACAGATTTAATGCAATCCCTATCAAAATACTGACATTTTTCACAAGAATAGAAAAACCATTCTAAAATTTATGCAGGACTACAAAAAGACCTGGAATAGCCAAAGCTGTCATAAGCAAAAAGAACAATACTGGAGGAATCCTATTATCTGACTTCAAATTATACTACAGAGTTATAGTAACCAAAATGGCATGATAATGGTATAGAGACAGACCTAAAGAGCAGTGGAACAGAGTAGGGAGCCCAGAAATAGATCTATACATCTTTAGTGAACCCATTTTCTACAAAAGTGCCACGAACATACACTGGACAAAGGACAGTCTTTTCAATAAGTGATGTTGGGAAAACTGGATATCCATATGCAGAAGAATAAAACCAGACCCCTGTCTCTCACCATAATAAAAAAAAACAAAGAAAAATGGATTAAAGACTTAAATCTAAGACTTCAAACTATGAAATTACTAAGGAAAACATTAAGGAAACTCTCCAGGAGTCTCTTTGGGCAAAGATTTCTTGAACAATAACCTCACAGGCGCAGGTAACCAAAACAAAAATGGCCAAATAGGATTGCATCAAGTTAAAAAGCTTCTGCAAAGGAAAGGAAACAATCAACAAAGTGAAGAGACAACCCACAGAATGGAAAAAATATTTCCAAATCACCCAACTGGCAAAGGATTAATAACCAGAACATATAAAGAGCTCAAGCAACTCTATAGGAAAAAATCGAATAATCTAATTAAAATGGGGAAAATATCTGAATAAACATTTCTCAGAAAAGACATACAAATGACAAGCAAGTATATGAAAAGGTGCTCAACATCACTGATCATCAGAGAAATGAAAATCAAACCACGATGAGATACCATTTCACCCTTTTATTCGGAAGACAGACAATAAGAAATGAGGGTAAGGATGAGGAGAAAAGAGAACCCTCATACACTGTGGTTGGAAATTTAAATTAGTACAACTTCTATGGAGAACAATTTGGAGGTTTCTCACAATACTCAAATAGAGCTACCATACGATCCAGCAATCCCACTCCTTGTAGATATCCAAAAGAAAGAAAATCAGTATATTGAAGAGATATCTGCATTCCCATGTTTATTGTAGCACTATTCACAACAGCTAAGATTTGGAAGCAACTCAAATGTCTATCAGCAGTTGAACAGATAAAGAAAATGTGGTGCATATACAGTGGAGTATCATTGAGCCATAAAAAAGAATGAGATCCAGTCATTCGCAACAATATATATGGAGCTGGAGGTCATCATGTTAAGTGAAATAAGCCAGACAGAGAAATACTAACATTGCATGTTCCCACTTACCTGTGGAAGCTAAAAATTAAAACAATTGAGCTTATGGAGATAGAAAAAGTCTGGTTACTTGAGGGTGGGAAGCATAGTTGGGAAGGAAGGGTACGGTTAATGGGTACAAAAATAGGAAGAATATGTAAGACCTACAACTTACTTGCACAACATGGTGACTATAGTAAAAAAAACAATTTAATTGTATGTTTTAAAATAACTAAAACAGTGTAATTTGATTGTTTTGAAACTCCAAGGATAAATACTTGGGGTGATGGATAACCTATTTGACATGATGTGATTATTATACATTGTATACCTGCATCAAAATATCTCATGTAACCCATAAATATATATATATTTATCATGTACTCACAAAAATAAAAAATATAAAAATAAAATGATTATAAAATTCAATATCTATAAAATTAATGTATTTGTTAAAGTTGCCACAAATGATTATACAGAATTTCAGTGCCAGATTCTTCCACATACTTAAAACTCATTTTCATTCACAGAGCAACTGGACTAGGTTTAGTTTAAGCCTTCAGACAAGATACTAATTGATGAGGTATTGACTAATTTCTTAATTGATTCTGAAGCTAACAAGACATAAAGACAGAATGTGCATAATAATATAAATAGAGAGATTGGCTGTACCATTACTGAGACAGAAGAATTATAGATCATAGTCCCTTATTCAATCCTCACTCTTGCCTCACTTCTTGGTAAAATAAATATTTATGCAGATGAACTGATTTCACAGTTACAATGTCCATCACCATCCCTGCACACACTAATCTTTTTCCAAACTTCTAACTCTCCCTCCAACTAAAACTATCTCTTTATTTTGATGGCTGCAAGGTCTCTGTCCTCTTGTCCTGCATGACCTTTTCCCTCATTTCAATGCACAGATTATTGTAACACCTATAAAATATTGCACAATTCTGATAGAATCCATCATTCATTTATAATTTTCCAATCTTAATTGGGCTCTCAAATGTCGATAATTAATTTTCATGTACCATTTATTTCAAAAGCCATTACTTTCCAGAAGGCCAACAGTTATCATCTCACATTTAATTTATCAGGTAACAACATTTTTCATTTGTCACAGAATAATAAGTATAAATATAGTACTTCAATTATTGAAAAGAAAATAGACGTTGAATTGTTGCAAGAAGTGTAGAATATATTATCTCCTTGTAAGACCACCCTTATCCCATAGCCTTGACATCTGCCTCTATAGCATTTAGGGGAGGCATGCCCTTAATAAAACGGATAGTTCTCTTGAACCAAAGGCAGTCCATGACAGGAGTTATAAGAGACCTGCAGTTCTTAACGCTTTTGGCAAACCAGCTCTCATCCCCCAACCTATGTTTCTTCCCCTACCAACACATAACATCTCCTATACCCTTTGTCAACACAATCTATCTCTAAAACAGTCCCACAAAAGAATATAATTTGGTTCTGAACAAAACAATTCGAGTTACCTCAGAACATCTTATCTCAGATGCTTTCAGAACTAATCTAATTATACCTCACATCCTTATTTACTACTGACATTTTAAGAAAACAGCCTTCCTGGTCAAGGTCAAGCACCATTACTTTTATCATTAAATATTCATGAAATCTCCTAATTATTTTTAATTCCATAGCTACTTACCAGTTCCAAAATATGTTCTGCTTTTTAGAAATCACAGAGTATGGTCAAAAACTTTCTCCATGAAAATTCACTTTACCTTCTTCCTCTAACAGAAAGCAGGCTATGCTCTGAGCATATTGCGTTCTGAACAGCCTTGTCAAATGGAAGATACCTTTATAAATCTCACTGCTCACACACTGCAGATTTTAAGCTTGCAGGTATGTTTTAGATTTTCTTGCTTCCCACTGTACCTTCCAGATCTCTGCTTCTCTTCCCACTTTAAAATCCCAGGCCCCTATGAAACACAGACTGTCATAATACACTACCTATTCCCCATTCCCTTTTGAGTTACTTCTTATGCTCTTAGTCACCTTTTCTCATCAAGTTGTGTTTTTGGTACCTTTCTTTCATATCAAGGAAGGTTTTTTGATGCCTTTTCCTCTATTACTACTTCTGTCATAACAGTTGCCTATAATTGATTTATATCAGCAATGAAAAAGAAGCTTGGCCTTTTGTTTCTTGACTTCCTTACTTTTAATAGTCTTTTTCTTCACCCCACATCAGCCACTCAGAATATCATAAATAATACACTAGAAAATGGCATGACCTTTAAAATACTGTTTTTAAGGATCTCAAATTTAGCTTTTACATTTAGCTCACGTTTTTCTAGTTCATTTTTGTCGGTAACCTTCTACTTCAGCAATTCCTTGACATCATAAGGCTTTCTAATCCATCAATGCTTCCTCCTTTTCCTATTACCATCTTACCTCATCACCAGTTAGTTAGAAACTACGTTCCATCACTATAATCACTGGCATACATTTACACTCCACTCCTGTTTCTCCTCTCCCTTAGTTGTACTAATACAGTAAAGATGCAATCCCAGCTCTACCTGCTTTGCATCTATGTCTGAACAGCTGAATGTGACTTCAACAAACGCATTCGTGATCACCAATTCTAGTCTAACCATAATCCTCAGGGGAATTGTCAACACACCCAGGCAATCATAATACCTTTCTACTAACATTTCTGTGAGACATTTTACTGTCTTTCTTCTTAACCTCACAACACTTACACCTCTCATCTAAAATAAAATGCTATTTATGTATATTGCATAATAAAGTAGAAGAAACCAAAATATGTCCTCATTTCCTCAACACCAAAAATACTGCCCACTGTATTGATACTGTGGCTTCCTGTTACAATGGATGACCTGCCACCACATTCTTATTCAAAGCTTCCTCATCTGCTTCTAAATTTTCCTCATACAAGCACTTATTCTTGCTATTATACTCTTCTCTTCTGCCTCATCAGCATTCCACTTCTAGTGAGACTTGCCACTACTCTCATTTTCACCAAAGTCATTCTAGCCAGGACGTCCTTAGTTTTTACTTGTACAACTGATAGAACACTTTACTGATTGTTCTGCTTCTCTCTTGCCCACGCACTGCTTATTGTTCATAAAGCAGCCACGTTATCTTCAAAATCTTAAAAAACATAAGTAGCATGATATCATAACAGCTTATCATCATATCATCATAATGGCTTCCAGTTATGTAAAAAACAAAATAAAAAATCTGTGCCATGATGTGCAAGGCACTGTGACACACTCTGATCATAAATACTCACGATCCTCATGAGGTACGAGGAATGTCCCGGACTCAGCTCACCTCTTCACCTTCATCTTCTGTACTCTCCCACTTGCTCACTTTATTCTTGGTCATTTTTCTCCTCTTTATGCATAAGTTTGTCCCTGCCTCAAGGTACCTGTCCTTGCTATTCTGTCTTCCCACAAATCTTCCCACGACTTATTCTATTTTTCTGTGGGTCTATGAAGATACTATTTCATCTTAAACTTCCATTTTAGTCACATTAAACACCATTTCATTTTTTAAAACAATCTTTTTAAAAAACAAATGCCTTTATACTTTATGGAATAAAAAAGTAATTCAAAGTCCTGACAGCATTTTTGAAACACCTGAAGAGTTTAAAACTTACTAATATGTAGGTGCCAAGGACTGAATCTGAATGTACAGAACTGGACCCTAGAAACAAACTCTTTTCAGAGCTTGTGGGGGCCTTTCCCCACGTAACCATGTTTTAAATGACCAGCCCAAGAGCTGAGTCAGAAACTGTAGATTCAAGAGTGCTCAAAACTCAGCTCTTCTCCTCTTCTTTGTTCTTTCTGGCCCTTTGCTTCTCATCTTCCTTCATTATTCTTTGTCCAGTAGGTTAACTTAATATGAACAGACAGTCACAACTCAACTCAATAAATGTTATAACTGAGATGTAAAATAATTTATGGAGTTGGAAGGGACTCTTCCTTGAAGAGGAGACAAAGAAAATTTTAAGAAAGTATGATTTATCATAGCCCGAAAAAACGACAAGAGTTAGTCAGATAGAGAGGTGGGGAGAAAGAGTTCTGAATAGAGAAAACAGTAAGTGGGGAAAAGATAGTATCAGAAAATGTAGGTATATTTAAGGAATGGTGAGGAATTCAGTGTGATCCTGCTGTCAAATACATGGAGTCCTGGAAACAAGGTCAGAGGTGAACTTGTGATTGACAGCTTCTTTTGCCTAGAATTGTTTTCACATCACATTCCTCTTTTCCTGACAAACTCATATTCAGCTCAATCTTATCCTCACCTTCCTCCTCTTGCCAATATCATGGCTTTGCCCACATCTGTGCTCCACTGCCTAACACTTAAGCATTAAATTTCTTTTCTTTAAATGATTCTTCTTATTAACTAGTATTTATTAAATACGCACTGTGAGCCAGAATTTGTAAACCAGCTCCACCTTGTCATGCTTGATAATGTGTTTACATTATTTTAAAGTCCTAGATTCTTGAATCTTACACTCATTCACCCCTTAAATCTTCGGTAAACTTGCTCAACTTTCAGAAGTGAGGCAGTACTTTCAGGTGTCTGGGATAGAGGGTTGCTGTGGGAAATAAACGCCAGGTAGATAGAATTAGTTAAAGCTCCAGATAGAAGGAGCTTAGAGAAAACAATCTGATTTTAAAAAGGGGAGGCAGGATTAATTTATTTAATTATTTAAATCAGAACTTACCTAGAACACTATATTCTTTCGACCATATTCTTTTCTTCCGATTACCGGAGCATTGCCATTTGGAAGTCACAACTTAAATCTGCCCGTCTCATGTTACATGGAACACTATCTTTGCTGAGCTAGGAAGAAAAAGCCCCTAAGAAGGAGCTCCTTGTCTACCCTGGCTCCCCTTCTGTGTTTCTTTCCTGAGATCCAGCATTCAAGCTTTCTTGTTACAGTGGGCCAAGCCTATCTTATACTACATAAGGGAGATTTTTGAAGTCTGTGATTTTATTTTGCAAGTAATCTGGGCACAGCCATGACTCTCCAGAGATCAAGGATAGAGGAACAATGAAAGAAGTGGTTCATTAGAGTATCCCATTGGACCTCTTACTCAAAGGGCAACATGACCCCGAAGGCAGTTCTCAGAGGAAAAGAAGTAATTTTGTTCTTTTCAGTTTTCATGTAATTATATAATAATGATGTTATGAGACTTCTTTCCATTTGCTGTAAAGTTTGTTAAAGCAAAAAATCTTTGTCAACTTTATGATATTACAATGATGAAATATCTTACAACACAGTGTATACAAATAAAGTTTCTTTACTTGAGGTTATATATACTCTCATCTTTACTACATATTTTTATGTTTCTTTTCAAAACATTACTGTCATTTTATGCACCCATACACTATATGAAATTCCCCAGTTCCCACATTCTTGATAGCAATTCATACAGCTTATTTTTGGTAATTTGATACATGTGAAATGGCATCTCACTGTTGTGTGCACTTGTATTTTTCTGCTAGCCTTATTAGCTAATTGAATGAACTTTCTTTTCATGTATTTTTGCCTAATTTCCTCATGTACTGTTACTCTTCTTAGAAATTGATTTGAGGTTATTTTTATTTCATGTTTGTATTATAAATACCCTGTCACATATATATTTCACCAATTGTCTTCTAACCTATTTACCTCAAATGCTATTGTTTCATTTTATACTAACATAAATTATAGAAAGAAGTATATCAATTGCTTCATTTGTGATTTCTACATTTTGTCTTAATTTTTCTTGTGTTCAATACTCTATTCCTGCAAAATAAAGATTTTTATATAACATAAATATAAAATTTAGAATTTATTTTCAATTCATCTGGAATTTATGTTTTTATGGCTCATTACGTGGTCATATTTCATTACATATTTAAGTATAAGAATATCTAACTTCAAATACTGATTAGTACATTCTATCCTTTCTAATTAGTAATGTCATATATGTTAAAAAATTAGGAATCTGTTTCTGGGCTTTTCATTCTTTTTATCCCAGTGTTATTCTAGTAAAAGTTTGACACAAACTTCTACATTTTAAAATAATTTGTAAGTATAATAAGGCAAGTCTCCCCATCTTGTGCTTACAGACTTGGTTATTTTTAGAGTTTTATTTTTTTGTATTAATTTTATTATTTGTTGAGTTCTGAAGATTTCCTCTTACTCTTTTAATTAGAGTTCTATCTAATGTATAGATTCATTTGAAAAGATTAGATATCTTCACGGTATTGAGTCTTTTATCCAGGTTTATGATGTGGTATTCTCTTTAATTATCCATTTTATATTAATGAAATATTCCATACCTTTTCATAATTTTTGCTTATCTCTTTATTTTGATCTTGTATCTATCAATCTTGTTGAAATCTATATTGACTAACAAATTCTCTGGTAGATTCTCTTATACTTTCTATGCAAATTGTAATACCATTCATGCTTCCTGTTTTTTTAATTATCTTTTCTTCTTATTGCATGGCTGTGGCCTTTAGTACAATACTCAATATGGAAGGAGCAGGTGGATTGGGTACTCCTTTTTATTCTTACTTTAGAAGCATTTGAAAATGCTTCTGACTCTTTACAACTTATTATACATTTCTAATTTTTTAGTTCACCAATATCTCATCTACTTGTGTCTCATATTTTCTTAAAAAGTAATATAGTTAGTGTAAGATTACATACCTATTTTCATTTGGCTTTTGTAGTAACCTCACATTATACTTTCATTTTTGCAGTGTCTGATTTGGGTCTTTCTAGTGCTTATTGCAAACACCCCAAATTCCTTGCAGAATACAATAACGACATAGTAAAATAAATTGAGAACACACATTGGTTTCTTTATTAGTCAAACACAAAACCATTAGGGGAGACATATACGTGAACATACACATTCAAAGGGTCGGCTTACATAATTGTATAGACTGTCTAGGCAAGTCCAAAGTTCACGAGTGGGCAGTCAGAAAGTAAAGATTGCAAGCATGCTGGAATCTACTCAGGCATGGGATGAAGCTGGTTTCTAGAGGCATGAGTCTTTTTATTTTTTTCCAAGGAAAGTGGAAGGCCCCTTTTAAGGCTTTCTAACTCATTAAGTCAGGCCCACCCCAGATAATTCACCTAATTAAAGCCAACTAATTAGGGTACTCTAGTGCATCTCTGCAATAACTTTGCAGCAACACCTGTATTCGTGTTTAAATCACTGAGAGTGGTGTGTGTGCAATACAATGGCTGTTATTTCTCTTCCAACTTAAGTCTCATAAGAGATTATTTCTAATAGCCCGCTTATCTGAAAAGATAGTAGAAAGTGAATTCCAGGAAATACAGTTATGCAAGTTGACACCCTACAGGGCTATTTTATTCTCCATAGAATGCATTAACCACAAATTTTCCCAGAAGTTGTTGAGAGGTAGACTTGTTTTGTGTGATGAACAAAGAAATTCCCAAAGATTTTTTTCTTCCTTTTTATTTTCATTTCTTTTTAAATTAATTAGATTGGGGTGGGTTGAAAGCTTCTAGGATGCATCTTTAACTCTAGAAAGATAAAAATTTTCAGGGCAAGATTCTATGAAAGGGAAGTTGCTGCAAGCCTGTTCTGTTCTAGATTTTAAGAGGACTTATTAATCCACATTGTTTAGTAGAATTCTCGAAGAGTGCAGATCATATAGCAGTTTGGAGAGAAAAACCCAATCAAAAAACTTTTTTAAAAATTTGTTTTTTTAGTATAGTCGTTCTGTTGTGGAAATTCGAGCTGAGAACAGAGAGACTGAGAGACACAAGAGAATCTCTTTATTGGCGCTCCAGCTGAAGGTGGCCTCACTGCCCGTAATGGCTGCCAGGCCTGAACAAAGAGAACATGTTGCTTTTATACAACTTGAGGCAGGAAAATAAGGCAGGAAACAAGTTTCGGACAAAGACAATTAATCAAGTTTTGCAATCTTGGGCTTAGTGGTTATTGGACTTTATAACCTTGCAGCTAAGGTAGGAGGTTATAATGTTGAGGAAGACATCCAAGGAGACCAGAAAAACAGTAATTGCAGAAGTATGTGCAGGCCGCAGAGCTAAAGATATGCTCTGGTGCTCTTATCTAAGTAGAGAGGGGGTTGTACTAGGTCTGCTTTACTTCTATTTTCTCTAAATACAGGTCTTGTTACTAACCTGGAACGTGGGCTGTGAGATAAGTTTGCAGCTGCAGTTAGTTGGGCTAAGCTGGGAGGGGTTACTTAGTTTTGCTTACTATGATTTTTCTTAGTGACCTAATCCTAATGATAACTATTACTTATACTATTTTAATTCTGTCTCTGATTTTATTTTCCTCCTCATTTCTTTAAAGTACGATCCTTTGATCAACAGCATTCCCTTTAATTGGAAACTAACTGTTAGTAAAGGAAATTTTGAGGTCTTGCTCCAAACTCACAGAATTAGAAACTCTGGTGATGTGGACTAGTAATCTGTGTTTAACAGGAGCAGTAAATAATTTTAAAGTACAAGAACATTGTCAAACTACTGGCTTCAAGAGTCTCTCAGGAGCTAAGATCAAAGTATGATCACCAGAATTCAGATCCAGTCTAGCTGTGGGCACTGTTCATGGTAAGGACAGATCCCTTTAGATATGGTGTGGCTGGAGGAGAAAATAATCATGGGAGCTTTTGGAAAGATGATAAGGAGACCAACTTAAGTAAAAATGATTAAGAGTCCAACGCTGAAAGAAAAGACTACGGTTCTACATTGACAATTCTCCAAACTCTCCCTGCATAATGTGGGATCCAGATAACGGCAGGAGCTACTTTTCTGAGAGGTTTAAGATACTTATTTGTAACGTGAAAAAGGTCTGGGATGCATGATGGAGTAAATTACAGTAGTGGTAAGACTGTACCAGATAAATTATTTGAATATTAGAGTACTGGTACCAAGAGTAAGTTAGTCCATAGAAAAATTAGGTTGTACGTTTAATGCAAAGGAACTCTCTAACAATACAGTCTACTGAAATCAGTACAATGGACAGGTTTTCAGCAAAGGCCACCAGGAGATGTAGGGCTGGTAATGCTTCATGCATGTGTTCTCTGGTGTGCTCAGCTCATAAGATAATTACTTTACATGGTAAAAAAATTGCCTTTAAGAAGTTACATCTCCTAGATATCACATATGGGTACAATATCCTGTTGAGTTTCATTACCATCTTGCTGCATCATTCACAGGTAATATGAAAAAATCAGCAGAGCATTTCACAAAGCTAGTCAGCAAGTCTGGGAACATGTGCAGTAAATTCTCTATAATATTAGAGTCTTAAGAAAAAGTAAACATAGCAGAATGGCCCAGAGATAATCCTAGAAAAGAATGAAAGAAAAAGAAATCATGTCCTGGAATCCTTTGGTGGGTGGAGTTGCCTTCAAGCAACCATAGTATTTCTCTCCTCAATGACTCTAAAATGTTAGGTGCCCTTATGGAAATAATGCCAGTGCTGGTATGTGGGGAGTTGAAGCCAAGCCAAAACCACAGGAAAAGAGTTCCTAGGGAACAGACTACAAATACATCTTCCCTGAACCTTTAACAGAAGCCTCTAGCTTCATCTTCACGTTCTGATCTGGACTGCATTCAGAGGAGTGGAGCGTGAATGCCCAGTTTCCTAGGGAACATAGAAGCCCCCTAGGTGGCTTTAGCCTTAAACTCAGTGCAAGCCACCACACTCCCAGGGGGCTGTGAAATGTATTTCAGATAGTTGAGGGTGAGCAGAGACTTGTAATGTTCTTGCAGTCTTCTGAGGATGCTTCTACACTGTGGTGCCTTCTCTTTTCTGCTTTCCCGGAATCATGTGAGTTTGGCTAGGAAAAGACTGAAAAAGGCATTTCTTAGACCTTAAGAGAAGTTTTTCTGTGCAAACTGGTTATGGAAAGTTTGCTTGAACGTATGGAGAATAAGATTTAAAGACCAGGAACGGAAATTTTCCTGAGTAACACCTCTGTAGAGTCTGATTTGGAATTTTAGTTAGCAGGCATCCGGAAACAGGAATTATAGTTTGGCATTAGGCTGAGTAGTTGGAAAGGGGAACACAGTGGGGAACTGCCTGGAAAGGAAGAAGCAAGTGATATGTTAACCAGATGGAAGATGTGTGAGGCATTGTGAAGAAAGTTTATGGCATTTACTATAATATTCCTGAAATTACTAACAAGCAATAATTTCTCATGGAGCAGGGAAGGGGGAATTTGTGTGCCTAGTGAGATGGACAGACACTATAAAAATGAACACCATGAAACTAGGCAGAGAAAATCAGCGGAAGCTTAGATTTCCTTGAGCTTTCCCCCCTCTAGTATTCTGACATCAGGCAGAGGCAGCCTAAGTGTAGCTATGCTCTTCTGCAGGCAGGTTTACAGCCTTTGCTTTCCAGTAGAGTTTCAGAGCATGGAAAACCTTTTCCAACCCCAGTTGTGATGTTAGAGTTTTTATCTTACTGAAGATACTGTCTTTAATGTCACAATAAATATCAGGTTTGTGATTAGGTCAGAGGACAAGTTCAAACTGAGGTATGAATGAGAATGGTCACAGAAGTTTATCAATATCACGGTATATTTCATATAAGGAGAGATGTGAGGCCACAGATCTGCAAATTGGATGGAATAATGTTGGAGTGAGGGAATGGATAAGAGCACATGGCTGTGTGAAGGATTGGTATGTGCAAAGGTTGGAGGTTCCTAAAGAAGAAAAGACTAGAGGAGCCAAGAGGAACTGCCAGTAATGTTCACTTTCATCAATTAAATGAGGAGTGAATCTAATCAAGTAATATGTGGTCATCTGTGCTCAGTTCAATTTCTTCAAGGGAAAAATGTCATAAAGCATAGAGTCAGAGACCTAAACTGCAAAAGGAACCTCAAAAAAATGATCAAATTAAGCCTCCTGGCTATGAGTAAGTGAATTTGTAAGAAGACGGAAAACTGTAAGAGAACTGGCATAAACTAAAGAGTTGGGGTGATACAGTGAGCGGGGCCCCTCTGCTTCTGTATTCTGAGTTCCCGTCCATTATCTGTGTCGAGCCATCAGTTGAGCAGAGATCACATTCACTGGTAAATCAAATTTATGTCATATAAACCATAGCTGAGTGCGTTCAATTTGGCTGAAAGCAATCAGAAAAGCTGTTTTCCAAATGACTGTTATGTAGCCCTAGAAGGCATACAGAAAAAAATTATGAAGAACATGTGTTTATAGTTTATCAACAAGGTTTCCCTATAATGGAACAAATGAGATTGAATGTAAACTAGTTACTGATATAAATATGTACGTTAAGGCAAGATTCTAGCTGGTTAAGAAAACTGTAGTGAGGATTTGGCATTGGATGTGAGATTTTTTCCTATTAAAATGAAAGTGATGATAATAAATGACACTTGTTAAGCACCTTCTGTTGACCACACATTGTAGTAGGTACCTTTATTTAAATTCTCACCAACTTGTAAAGTGTTATTTCCTTTTTGCTTATTAGAAAACTGTAAGGTTCTAGAGGAAAATTGACTCATTCAAAGCAACACTGACAATATGAGGTAAACACAAAGATTTGTTCTCAGTTTTGTGGGTTCCAATGCCTACATTTATTTTAACCACTTCGCTTTGCTGCTTTAAAGTCCCCAAGATTTTATACCTCTGAAATAGTCTGCCTCTTCAAAGAATACATGAAGGCAATCACGTGATCTGGCATACATTCTTACCTGAATATTAGGTGGAGGTCTGGAAAGTGCAAACCGTATTAGTAATGGTCATACATTTGATCACATCCTGAGTTTCCCCTTAATGTATTTCTCTTTGGGAAAGATAAGCCTGTAGCTGAAATTGATTGGAACCTTATATTTTTGCTGCCTCTGCCTTCCTAGGAATAAGTTCACAGAGCAGTGTATGCAAGACCCATCATGCACACCCCCGTTTTGAGGAGTTTATGCCTCTCTTTCCTGGAACTTGTATCGTTCATTGACTCTGAGCTGTGATCAGATTAACACTGTCACCAAGCTCCTCTTCTTCGGTTAGTTCCTAAGTCTCTGAAAAGAAAAAACAATAGTTGATCTTGTTCACCAACGTACTTGGGCTTTCTGCTGTGGTTTAGTTTTTTAAATCCATTTACATTCCAAAATAGGAACATCTGTGTGGTTAAAAAATGGAGAGGCCTTTCAAATTTATGTTCTCAGTGACTAACTATGCAGAGTACCTGGTCTGTTAAGAAACAGGAGAGTTTAACTCTCCTCCCACATAACATGTACACACCCAGAGAGAAAGATATGGCGAAGAGTTGATTCTCCTTTGATAACTATATTCTAACTCCCCACATTTCCTGGCGTCTTTGTATTGATCATCACAGTATCTCCAGCTTTAAAATGTTAAATATTTGTGGTTGAACACATGGATATAAACTTCCAGGCAGTGAAGTTCTCATATCCATCTTGAAAACTTTTAACTAAAATGATTTCTCAACTTTTGTCCCAATGATTGCTCCTTTGTTTATTCTCATCACCATGAGCCCACATACTCTGCATAATTCCTCGTAGCTTAAGTACCACTTGCTGTGGATTGCTTCTCCTTAGGGGCTGGGGTACTGGAAAGGTCAGGTAAGGTAGAGAATAGCATACTTTTTTTTTTTCCATAAAAAGACATCAGTCATCACTGCCAGGTAAAGTCAAAGTACTCTCGTAAAAATCACTTCTTGCTATTGTGGAATGGTAACATTGAGAAGCATTTGACCATGCCCTTTCTTAGAAATCACCAGGTACTGCAGATGGAATGTGAATAAAGGATTGACCAAGAAGTGGGCTGAAAAATCTTGGTATTTTCAGTTTCAGAAATAGAAAGAAGTCCAAAAGAGTTACCTTCCACATTTTGGGGCTAGGATAGCTGAAGTATCTTATGAAATTTCAGATGAAGATTGAGCAGATATATGTGAAAATATATTAATAGCTTAGTAAAAAGACTGGAAACAACTAGAGTAATATTAAGTTCAAAAATAATTACTAAGCACAGGGTCCCAAATTAGAACCTATTCCAAATTAAAGGACAAGAAAAAAAAATGTCCAAGATTACCCAGTGAACTGTGTTTGTTGTTTGTGTCACTAAACAGATAGTCACACCTAATCTCTTCTTATACTCCATAAAAGAGAGAGAGAGAGTGTGTGTGTGTGTGTGTGTGTGTGTGTATGTATTCAGGTATGTTCCTATAGCCTTGGCTAGAAGAAAATTCTAGTTTGTCTAAAGGCTTATTTGAGCCCTTTCTCACATTCATTGTATTTAATAAGCATTATATATCAGGTATATTCAAAGGTCCTTGGAAATCTTTAGAAATATTTACCCATATAATTATCTTATCTGTGGGGAATAGATATGATTAGTGTAGCTATTTTAGATGAAGCTTTCTAAACGTGATATAGCTAGTAGGTGTTACTTTGGTCTCCTTGAATCTATCTCTCTTCTATCTTGTTCCTCCAGGTAATGTGATACTATGTGGAGGTTTCTGACCATAGAGAATGTCCCACACTATTGGGCACAACATGGAATCTCCTAATCACACTGACGTCGACCCTTCTGTCTTCTTCCTCCTGGGCATCCCAGGTCTGGAACAATTTCACCTGTGGCTCTCACTCCCTGTGTGCTGCCTAGGCACAGCCACAATTGTGGGCAACATAACTATCCTAGTTGTTGTTGCCACTGAACCAGTCTTGCACAAGCCTGTGTACCTTTTTCTGTGCATGCTCTCAACCATAGACTTGGCTGCTTCTGTCTCCACTGTTCCCAAGCTACTGGCCATCCTCTGGTGTGGAGCTGGACATATATCTGCCTCTGCCTGCCTGGCACAGATGTTCTTCATTCATGCCTTCTGCATGATGGAGTCCACTGTGCTGCTGGCCATGGCCTTTGATCGTTACGTGGCCATCTGCCACCCACTCCGCTATGCCACAATCCTCACTGACACCATCATTGCCCGCATAGGGGTGGTAGCTGTGGTGAGAGGGTCCCTGGTCATGCTCCCATGTCCTTTTCTCATTGGGCGTTTAAACTTCTGCCAAAGCCATGTGATCCCACACACATACTGTGAGCACATGGCTGTGGTGAAGCTGGCCTGTGGAGACACCAGGCCTAACTGTGTGTATGGGCTGACAGCTGCACTGTTGGTCATTGGGGTGGACTTGTTCTGCATTGGTCTTTCCTATTCCTTCATTGCACAAGCTGTTTGTCGCCTCTCATCCCATGAAGCTCGGTCCAAGGCCCTAGGGACCTGTGGTTCCCATGTCTGTGTCATCCTCATCTCTTATACACCAGCCCTCTTCTCCTTTTTTACACACCGCTTTGGCCATCACGTTCCACTCCATATTCACATTCTTTTGGCAAATGTTTATCTGCTTTTCCCACCTGCTCTTAACCCTGTGGTATATGGAGTTAAGACCAAAGAGATCCGTGAAAGAGTTGTCAGTGTGTTTCAAAGTGGGCAGGGAACCAGCATCAAGGCATCTGAGTGACCCTAGAATATAGAAGGGACTTAATCCAAAATGAAAGAAACTTTTCAAGATAAAGAATCCTCAGTACGTGAGACCAGAAAGAGCTTTAAAGAGGGGGATAATGTCTTCTGCAGAAACTTCTAGGCCATTTCCAAGAGTGACAAATCACAGAGAAGGGCATTCTTTCCTTTCAGGGAAGTGTAAACAAAGGAAGATTCTTGGAACCTGGGTAACGTGCAGATATTGAAAATAACCCACTATGTTCTGGCGGGTTTCTACCCTGCTGCAGTTTAGAAGAGACCCTGAATAGCCATAGGATCTCTTCTCACTTCCTGACACTTTCCCAATATTCTAGGCATGGATTTCTAATTTTGTGCCTTATGATACAGCAGCTATCTTACCAGCTGCAAGGATCAGAAGACAAGATAATATAGTCACAGTTAAAGAAGTTAGAGCTGCCAAAGATTTATTGTGCTTTTGCATAAACCCTGTATTTCTCCACTAGAGCTTCAAACCAAGAGGAAAAAAAAGATCCACCAATATCCACAATATTACTTAGTGCCAGAACAAGTGCTTGAAAACTGGAATCCTTTAGTATAAAACAATAGGGCTTCTGTGAATGAGGGCACAAGAGAGGTTAGGAATAACTCTTCATTTCTAGACATTTTCTATCTGTCTCACAGATACAGTTCTGTCTCCACCCTCTTAGGAACCAACCTGAATGACCTTGGATATCATCCCTCACAAGCAGTTTCCAAACATTCTTATACATACATACAATGGGAGGACCTTTCAGAAGTCATTGACTTATCCCTTGAACCTGTAAGAAATGGTCACTTACCCAAACCACTCAGAATGGGAATTCTTAACTATTAAATTATTCATGATGTATGAATTCATCTATTATGTATGAATTCATTATGTATGAATTCATCTATTATTCATTATGTATGAATTATTCATTATGTATGAAACCAGTTACTGTACATACTGAGTTTTCTGTCCACTCTCCGGCCCTGTCCATCCCACCAAATAGCTTCAGATGATTTATCAAACACATTCTCTTGACAAATTAGCACTTTCAATTTTGAGTTTGCTAATGGTACACATTTTTTGCTTGTCAACTGCTCAGTATGCCATCCTACCCTGTTAGGTAGAGGGAATATAAAGCTACCTCGTGGACATTCACAGACACTCCCATCCTTGGCAAGTATCAGTCCTGAGGTTGAAAGCCAATGTCCAGCTCTTCAAAGCTCTCAGTCTCTGTCAGGAATATAAGTGCTTTATTGGGATACTTCAAATATGTTTGGATAAACAGTGTGCAAATAATGAAATTCGATAAAGTAGGCTGAACACTGTCTATTTTTCAAAGAAAAAATAATCATCACTTTTTATAGGGAGAGTACTAGTATATGGGCTGTCACTGGTTCTAATTTTTTTATTCTAATCCTCAAATTGAGATATTCTTAATAGATTTTTAAGAATTATATACAATGCCAGATATAGTATGTACCTAAAGTAAAATAAATAAATTATTAAAAAAAGAATTATATACAATTCTAAACACTACAGTTTATCAACTAAATTACTTTTGTGATCTCCGAATTGACAATCTTTCTAGCACAAAAACCTATAACCCCAACTCTGTAAGAATCTTACACTGTGTCATGGGTTTCTATACTTTGTAGAACATTTCTAAGGTATATTGTAAGCAATATACCAGTAAGCATTGCTTGTTCATAACTTCTCTCTTTAACTTAAATCTCAATGCTAGATGTGTATGTGTTTACCTTTTATGGTTTTCAATAATAAGTTTTTATCATGATCAACCCCTTATATACCTCCTGCCACTCATGTTTGTAATATTACATTAATTTCAATTCCATAAAAAATGAAATGACTAGGAGTAATCTCCAATTCTAATCCTCATATAATCTTTTAATGTGGATAGCCATTATTCCCTCCCTTTTATTTCCTCCTTTCTTGCTATATTTATTTATTAGTAATTTCATTTTCTTCTCAAGAAAGCTTCTTATAATATGCCCTTGAAAGCCCAGACCCTCAGTCACTTCTCGCATTTCTTCAGCTTATAACCTGTTTGAATTTACTGGCACCTTTGCCCCAAAGAAAAATTTTACTTAACCTTAGTGATTTTTTTTAAATGAAAGTTTATGAAACATATTTTTGGAACTAATTTTTGCTGCATTCTTATGTCCTATTGTTTTCTTACATTACAATCTAACTTCAACCAGAAGTTGATGTTTCCAGAGAAATATCTGTCATCAAAGTCAGCAGTCACCATTTTTAACTGAACTACCTTAAATTGTGTTATATTATGACCTGCTTCTCCAAAGTCTATCTACTGTGATTTCCATGATCCCACACAATCCCAGCTTTTCTTCCATGTTTCTAATGTTTTTCAGCCTCTTCTCCTTATTTTATTTTTATGAACCTGACTTAAATGTTGATGTTTCTCAGAGATTCATCTTTGACTGATTTCTCACTCATTCTAATCTAAGTCCTTAGCAATGAGGGCTATGAAAGGAAGAGCTGAAAACCCAGAAGTGTCAAGGCAGAGGTCTTCCTGCAGGAGAAAGCACGTAGATATCTATATGGAAAACTCTGTGCTCCTTATTGCACTAGGAAACTTCTTTTGCCCTTGCATTTCTTTATGACTGATGGCATGCTTAACTAATTCCTTCCCACTGTCATTATCTCTTGCTTCTGATGATATTATCTTGAACTCAACTTGATTATAAGGAGATTTCAGATTATGTTAGTATTTAGAATCTGTTCTTTGTAAGATTAAGTAGTGGGTAATTGTTTTTGTTTGTATAATACTACTTAGCGTCATTTTTTCCTCTGCTTTTTCTTGGTTTGGTACGACTGGGTATTTGACTTCAAGGATGGTACATAGCCCAGTAGGTAGGAGCAAGCAGCAGAGCTCACCCTACTGACTTGTGATTTGACACAGGAATAAATCCATGACTTAAGTTGGTGGCCTGTGTGTCTGCTCTTATATTAGAAATATTGAGAAACAGGCATATTTCTCATTGGTGTTGCTTAGCTGGTAGAATATAAATCTGGAAATGTCAGTTGCCTTTTAGCAATCATTTAAGAAGAATCTGTCTGTGGGCAAATACAGAATAAAGCAGAAACAAATAATGTAAAAATATAATAGCTAATATTATTTGAACACCTGGAGTCAGCAGTGATTAAAGACATTTCTACTGCGACGTACTTTATTTAACAGAACATATAAATTTATATTCTTGCTTAAAGTATTTTGAGTTGGACTTTAACATTAGGTTGGTGCAAAGGTAATTGCAGTTTTTGGCATTTAAAAGTAATGACAAAAGCCACAATTACTTTTGCACCAACCTTAACATATCCCTGGAGAATAGGAACTCTTGAGCCCATCACTCAATCAAGATCTCAGCCACAGGCGCAGAAACAGACCCAGACTCTCTCTCCCATTCTTAGAGGGATAGCAGATAAGAATTGTGTTGATACAAGTCTATTAATTTCCAAATGTCTCACAGAACTCACAACTGCCTTCAGATTCCATTTTATATGTCCAACAGTAGGCCCTAAGCAAGAGTAAATAAATGAAAAAAAAGACTGATTAATAGAAAGTCTCCAAACTGAAGCACTGAGGAAAAAAGTAATGAAAGAAACAGAACATGAAGCATGAAATACTTGTAGGACACAGACAAGAAATTTGCATACATGTAGTTGGCTTTTTGGAAGGAGAGGAGAGAAAAAATTAGGCAGAAATACATATTTTAAGAGATGATGACAAAGAAAATTCTGAAACTAATAAAACACCTTAATTCATAGATGTAAGAAATTTAGCAAACTTTAGTGGATTAAAGACAAATAAAATCCAAGTTAGATACATTAGAGTTGAATTAGACACACTTTATTGAATTGCTGAAAGTCAAAGGCAAATAAAAAAATGTTTAAAGCAGTCAGGAAATGTGCATAAGATTTTCAAATGAATTAACTTGAGACTAACAGCTAATTTAGCAACACAAATGATTAAAAATATTTCAGTTTTTTAACTTCCGAGTGGTGAAACAAATAACTTTCAACTATAAAGCTATAGCTAGGAAACACATACTTTAATCACGAAGATGAATTGAAGACAAATGAACAGTCAAAGGCTTGATCATAGAGGGTGCACTTTAGAAAAAAAGGTAATTGCAATATGCCTCATATAGATGGCAGAGGGATGGAGGCAGCAAACCACCATGTCATGTGTACACCTATGCAACAATCCTGCAAGATCTGCACATGTACCCAGAACTTAAAGTGTACCTTACACTTAAAAAAAAAAAGAAAAAGGAAAAAGGAAAATAATACTTTCCTTTTAAAAAATATTTATTAGAAAATTTAAAATGCACACATTCAGTCATCAAAAAAAAGGAATAATATAAATTGTAAAAAAAAGTTAAGCTAAACAAGCTCGTATGTTCTGCTTATCAAAGCACATGGGATACTGCTAAAATGTATAATTTACAATATATTCTAGGAAAAAAGAAAGCATGACAAATGAACATGTGCCCATTTGAGGAGGTCAGGAAAAAAGGAGATTGCTTCCAGAGATAAGAGGACAAAAAAAATAATAAATTTAAATTCATGTATAGGTTTTTTGTATATTTGAAAGTATTTACTCTATTTTCTCTTATTTCTCTCCTCTTCTCTCTTGAACCCATTTCAAATAGGTTATCACCTCTTCACACTATGCAAACCGCTCTTACCAAGATCACCAACAATCTCCTTAATCCAATGATAATTTTTAAAACTTCATTGAACTTTGCCCATTGGTGTTTTTGACACAGATGATTACTTTCTCCTCCATGAAATTCTTTCTGTACCTGC
Source organism: Aotus nancymaae (assembly GCF_030222135.1). Lineage (NCBI taxonomy): Eukaryota > Metazoa > Chordata > Mammalia > Primates > Aotidae > Aotus > Aotus nancymaae. The sequence continues at coordinate 54,023,809 of NW_026988473.1, read as the reverse complement.
CTTTCAGCACAGTTGAATATTCCTTCTTAGTGTTTGATGGGGCTTACTATTATCTCCTACCTCTCTCAATAGTAGACAGACTCGAGGGCTCAGTACTTATACTTTAAACTGATGCTTTATCTATAGTCACTTACTTGGTTTTAAAAAGCCCCATATTTTTAAATGCCATCTATATGTTGATGACCCACAAATTTTTGTCTTCAGGAAAGACCTCTCCAGTTGCCTAATAGCTTGCATGTCTTATAGGCATATTAAATAAAACGTTAAAAATTGAGCTTCTGTCTATTCCAGACTATTGCTCATTTCAGTAAATTTGTATTCCTCTAATTGCCTATCTGAAGAAAAACTTAGTGTCATTTTTTAATTCTTCTCATTTTCTCACACATCACATGCCATCCACCAGCAAATCTTACTCTCTCTACTTTCAAAATATATTCAGACTCTGACACTTCTCACCACTTACACTGCTATCATGTACATCCAAATCATCAACATTTCTCATCTGAATTACTGCAATAGTCTTCTAGATGGGTCTGCTTCTTTTTCTGCTTTTCTATACACCAAAACTTTGTTAACAACACAGCATCCAGAGATATCTTTCCAAAACAAAAGTCAATAAATATTACTCTCTGGGAGGCTGAGGCAGGAGAATCGTTTAGCCCAGGAGGTGAAGGTTGCAGTGAGTCAAGATCGCACCAATGCAATCCAGCCTGGGAGACAAGAGAGAAACTCCATTTGAAAAAAGAAAGAAATAAAGAAAGAAAATAAAAGAAATATTACTCTCTTGCTTGAATACAGTCCTTGACCTTTTGCTCATGTTACTCACTAGAATGGCCAATTCTACCCGAGGTGCACCCTTGGCCACTCTTCTATGTCATTGGATTGTGCTACTCTCCGAGACAGGGATTTTGTCTTATTTTGTTTTTAGTGCCTATGACAGAATCTGGTACAAAAAAACATTCAATAAATACTTTTTTGAGTCAAAAAAATAAATGAAATTAATAAAAGAGCAAACAAATAGTGGAGAATTATCAAGGCTAAAAGATTTTTGAAAAGAGTAGTATATTAGTGAGTTTAATCAAATATTTTTATTAAAATAATCAAAGAAGCCATGAATAGCCAATATACAGTTTTAAAATACTACAGATAATGCTCATAAGCACAATGAATAAATTTATACTAAGGGAAATAACAATTTAGACTAAATACTTTTATAGAAAAATATAAATGATCCAAAATCAGAAAAAACAGAAGATGCAAATAAATCAATAAACATTAAATAAATGAAATAACTACTTAAAAATACCCACTTTTTGCCCTGTCAGGATTGTGATCTACTAAAGGCTAGGTCCTTGCTGCTCAACCACTACCAACACAGTCCTAGATCATTCTCAAAATATTCTATCTAACCTTCAAGGAATGCTTAATCTATTGCTTTCACACAACTGCAGGAAATGTAAAAAATGGAGAAAACTTTTCCTAGGTCTTTCTCAAAATATTCTATCTAATCTTCAAGGAATGCTTAGTCTATTGTTTTCACACAACTTCAGAACATGAAAATAATAGAGAAACCTTTTCAACTGGTAATATAAAACTGGAGTTATGTTATAGCCAAAACAGTTAAAGTCAGTACAGAAAACATGACAGAAATAAAACAATGTCCCTTGAGAACATATGTCAATAATATCTTAAATAAAATATTAGAAAACTGAATCAAGAAATAAATCTACCTCTACAAAATACATCTGTACAAATTGAGTTTACCTCTGTGATAAAGTATTGTGTTGTTCAGTGTTTACAGATAAATTTTTCCACACATTTGCAGATAAAACAACATGTTTCTTGGTATATGCAGAAATATAATTTGATAGACTTCACCAACCAGTAATGAGAATACATAACTTATTGCATATTCCAAAGTAGCTAGAAAAGATGATCTGGAATGTTTTCAATACAAATAAATAACAAATGTTTGAGGTCATGGATACCCTAATTACCTTGATTTGGTCATTTTACATGATGTGCATGTATCAGAACATCACAAGTAACCCATAAATGTGTACATTTATTATGTATTAATAAAAAGAAACAAAATAGAGAACAAAAAAGCCTTTAATAAAAAAACTCAGCAAACTAAGAACTGAAAGAAATTGTCTTAATAAAAAATGTTTTAAACTCTCCATAAAACCTAAGCAAGTATCACACTTATCATCCCACCCACCCTCCAGATAAGGTAGTGAACCCAAAGAATAGTACCATAAGGTCCCAGTCTAAGCCATAGACACAGACTTATGAGATAAACACATGTTTTGTGTGTTTGTTTGCTTATTTTTGTGTTCAACCCACTAATCTTGGAGTAGTATTTCATTCTGCATTGTTGTGACAATAGGTAACTAATGCAAAAAGTATTAACTAGTGGTGACTGCTCCTATAATAAAACCTAAAGTATATAGCACTGGTTTTAGTTTCAGTGATAGGTGGAGGCTGAAAAAAATGGCAAGGAAATTGCTACAGCAGATTATAAAAATGGTGACCCTCTTTATAAAACTGTTACCTGCAGTGATTTTGAAAATATAAAATGTGTTCAATAAAGTTTTGGATTTGAAGGCTTAAAAAATACAACCTTTTCAAAGACCTCTTGGTAGGTAAAGGTTGTTTCTAAAAGATTTTTGAAGCTATACAACAGAACTTCTAGCAATATTAAGGGAGTTGTCCCACTGTAGCTGGATGTGCCTAAAGTAGCAGAGATTGGATCTAGAGAGGAAGATGTGTTTAAAAAACAATTGTGGGCATGGCTTATAATAATGCAAAAGAACCTATAGCCATTTATTTAGAGAAAGTGGAATGCCCAAACATTCTAAAAATGGGTGTACACTGTGTCTGACTTGTTACTGTATACAAGGAGCTGAAACATCAATTTGATCCTCTTTTAGGGTAAAAGTATGAAGGAGCCTGGTATAAAATTCTGAAACAGGCTGGGCACGGTGGCTCATGCCTGTAATCCCAACAAGTGGAAGGCCGAAGTGGGCAGATCACCTGAGGTCAGGTATTCAAGACCAGTCTGATCAACATGGAGAAACCATGTCTCTACTAAAAATAAATTAGTATCAGTCAGATGTGGTGGTTGGCACCTGTAATCCCAGCTACTCAGTAGGCTGAGGCAGGAGAATCACTTGAACATGGAGCCTGAGGTTGCGGTAAGCCAAGATCGTGCCATTGCACTCCAGCCTGCTCAACAAGAGTGAAACTCCATCTCAGATTTTAAAAAAAAAAAAAACAAAAACCCTGAAACAGGTCTGACTCACAATAGGATCTATGATCTATGTGATCCACAACCTGTGGATCTACCTAGTGATCATTTTTGGCAGAACCCATATTTTGATTCCCTGGTCTTTGGGGTAAAAGTTATTTTTAGAAAAGAAGAACAAATGGAAGCCTCTGGAATTCCCCCTCTCCCTTACTAGCCAATATATTAAATGAAATACAATATCATGTTGTGGAGATAAAGGCAGGAGTTAATAACTTCCTTAAATATCAATGTATATGCATGTGGTTGTCCCATTTTAACTCCGTAGACTTCACTTCACCAGACTGGCCCTTACAAAAATCATATTGATCTTAGAAGATGAGAGTAAATTGCAGTTGCTATTCCAGATGTATTATCCCTGCTTTATCAGATTAATATGGTCTCAGGCACTTAGGATGCAGACTTGATCTGGTGAATTTATTTTTCTTATCTATCAAAAAGGAGGTTCAGGAAGCATTTGCATTCATTAGCATGGACAACAGTACACATTTATAGCCATTTCTTAGCACTGCATAGACTCGCTCCTCTATTATAATAATACCAAGAGGTCTGAACTGATTGGGCACCCCATAGCACATCACCCTTATCCAGGTACTATGGTAATCAAATCAAACAGGGAAAGAATGGCAAGAAAGTTGTAGGTTTTACTCAGATACCTGCACTCCAGGGGCTGAATGATAAATCCTACACAGATTCAAAATCCTACTACATTAGCAAACTTTTTAGTAGTACAATATTTTGAGATATGCCAGAGACAACCTCCAGTAATCAATGAAAGAAGAAAAATAAATTTCAAAATATACTTAAAAATAAATGAAATTGAAGGCATAATAAAAGTTTTTCTAATGACTTTGTTGGTGAGCTCTATCAAAGATTAAGAAATTAGTACTATAAAACTTATCAATCTCTCTCTGAAAAATAGAGAACACTTCTTATCTCATTTTGTGAGATGAACATATTATGAATACATAATTCTTATAATTACATTGAAATAAAGTGAGATAATGTGTTATAAAAATAGAAGCAAATATTCTCAATAAAATATTTAAAAATCAGTTATAGCAATATGTAAAGATGAAAATACCTAATGATCATGTAGGCTTTATTCTAGGAATATGAGGTTGATTTCAACTTTAAAAATTAACCAGTGTAAATTCACATTAACTGAATGAGAATAATTTAAAATGATAATTTCAATAAAGGTAGAAAGTTGATAAAATTCAACAACCACTGCTGATTAAATCAAACAAGCAAACACCTCCAGAAAACATTCCAAAAACTTTTTGGAGTTATAGTTACAAACTGTAGTTACAAAAAGAAGAGTTCTTCCACAACCTGATGCAAGGCTTCTAATATATCCTACACCTAACATTATTCCTATTGGTAATATGCTGAACCCTTTCTCTCTATAACCATGAACGGGCTTAAAGATTCACTTTCAGCCGGGTGCAGTGGCTCATGCCTGTAATCCCAGCACTTTAGGAGGCCTAGGCGGGCGGATCATGAGATCAAGAGATCAAGATCATCCTGGCTAACGCGGTGAAACCCTGTCTCTACTAAAAATACAAACAGAATTAGCTGGGTGTAGTGGCATGTGCCTGCCGTCCCAGCTACTCAGGAGGCTGAGGTGGGAGAATCGCTTGAACGTCGGAAGCAGAGATTGAATTGAACTGAGATGGCGCCACTGAACTCCAGCCTGGGCAACAGAGCAAGACTCCATCTCAAAAAAAAAAAAAAGATTCACTTTCATCACTTTCTATTTGACGTTATACTGGATTTTATAGCCAGTGTAATAGGCCATAAAAAATAAAGGTATAAATATTTCAAAATAAAGTAAAAACATTTTTTGCATGTAACATAATTATATAGAAAATGCCAAGAAACTATTAGAAACAATAAATGAAGTTAGCAAGGTAACAGTGAACAAAGTCTACGCTTTAAAATCAATTGTATTTCTATTCAAAAAGCAAATGATTAGAAAAAATAAAAGAATATTCTTTATAATAGCATCAGGAAATATAAGAAAACTTTTACAAGTTTATGAAAAATGTAACTAAAAGATAAAAATAAAAAACACTTTATCAACATGAGCTTCATCAAGTTCAGAACACTTTTATAAGCAATAATACCAACCATTTAGTCTATTCCTAAAGAACTGAGTGTACTGAGAACTTAACCATGTCAATGTTAGTGTAGTCTTTTTTTCCATCATTAATTGAAGAAAAATGGTGCCCTTTACAAATTTTTTATGATTAGGAAACTAAAGTAAATTAGAAGGCAACAAATCATGAAGATAAGGTAGATACCTAATGATTTCTCATCAAAACTCTAGCAAAATTGTCCTTGTCTTATGAGAGGAATAAACAGAAACATTGTCATGGTAAAGAAGAACTCTCAGGTGGAGCTTTTCCAGAGAGTCCTTACCAACTGCCTAGTTAGAGCCAAACACTGAGAAAAAAAAAGGTGTTCCAGTAAAGGAAGAGTTTAATTATTGCAAGGTAATCTAGCCAGGAGGACAGGAGATATTTTTCAAAGCTGCTTCTCCAAGAATTCAGAGACTAGGGTTTTTTAAGGATGGTTGGTGGGCAAGGAGTTACGGAATGGGTGCTGCTTATCAGTTGGGGATGAAATCATAGGAGTGTTAAAACTGGTCTTCATGACTTCAGTCAGTTTCTGGGAAGTAGGGGAGCCACAAGACCAGTCAAGTCATTTCCTTGGTTGGTGATACTGTTTGGCAGTGTCCCCACCCAAATCTCATCTTCAGTTGTAGATCCCATAATCTCCATGTGTCACAGGAGGGACCCAGTGGGAGGTAATTGAATTATGAGGTCTGGGTTTCCCCATGCTGTTTTAGTGATAGTGAGTAAGTCTCATGAGATCTGATCGTTTTATAAAAAGGCAGTTCCCCTGCACATGTCCATTCTCTTGCCTGCTGCCATGTAAGCTGTGACTCTGCTCCTCATTCGCCTTCTGCCATGATTATGAGGCCTCCCCAGTCATGTGGAACTGTGAGTCAATGAAGCCTCTTTTCTTTATAAATTGCCCAGTTTCAGGTATGTCTTTATTAGCAGCATGAGAACAGACTAATACAGTTGGGGTCATAGGCCACTGGTCCAGTTAGCATCAGTTGGTCCATTTGCAGGCAAAATCTGAAAAATATCTCAAAGACCAGTCTTAGGCTTCACATCAGTGTTTGTGACTGCCAGTTACTATGGAAAAGCAAGCTGGGAAACAATGGCAGGTTAACTATGCCTGTATCATAGCAGAAAAGTCCACTTTCACTTCTATTGTTAATCGTAGGTCCTCTTCAATCAGGGTACAAACAAGATGAAATTCTTCCTTGAAAATTGATGTGGATGGGCTGTGCTTCAGGATTCATCTTTAACATCAACTCATTTCTTTTAAAAGTAAGATATCCACTTGTAAAGTGTTAATTTATTTTGGAAGAGGGTCCCCATAAACTTTTCATACCATTTTTCTACTGAAGCTTCACCATAAATTATTTTTTTTTGCATTGAATCATTTTATTTTTTAAAATTTTAGCTTTTATCTTAGATAACAGGGAATACATGCACAAGTTAGTCACAAGAGAATACTGTGTAATGCTGAAGTTTGGGGTATGGATCCCATCACCCAGGTTGTAAGCATAGTGCTTGTTAGGTCGCCTTTCTACTCCTCCTGCTGTAGTAGTCCACACTTTCCATTGTTTCCATATTCATGTTGATATGTGCTCAATGTTAGTTCCCACTTAAAGTGAGAACATGTGTTAGGTTTTATGTTCCTGTGTTAATTCACTTAAGATAATGGCCTCTAGCTGCATCTATTGTTGCTCCAAAAGACATGATTTTATTCTTTTTTATGGCTGCATAGTATTCCAAGGTATATATATACCAGATTTTCTTTAGCCAATTTGCCTTTCAGGGGTACGTGGATTGATTACATGTCTTTGCTCTTGTGAATATCACAGCGATGAACATAGAAGTTCATTCATTTTTTTTTTTTTTTGTAGAAGGATTTATTTTTCTTTGGGTCTATACCCAGTCATGAGATTGCTGGGGTTTTAAATTATTTGAGGAATTTCCAGACTGCTTTTTATGGTGGCTAAACTAATTTACATTCCCATCAACAGTGTATAAGCATTTCTTTTTCTCCAAAGTCTCACTGACATTTGTTGTTTTTGGCTTTTTAATAATAGTCATTCTGGCTGGTGTGAGATGGTATCTCATTGTGGTTTGATTTGCATTTCTCCAGTGATTAGTCATGCTGAGCATTTTCTCGTATGTTCACTGGTTGGTTATATATCTTTTTCTGAGAACTGTCTATTCATGTCCTATGCCCATTTTCTAATGGGGTTATTTGTTTTTTTGATTATTAATATTGTTAATTTTTTTTTACAGATTCTGGAAACTATATTTATGTCAGAGGCATAGTTTAGGAATATTTTCTCCCATTCTATAAATTGTCTGTTTGCTCTGTTGATAGTTTCTTTTGCTCTGCAGAAGCTCTTTAGTTTAATGAGGTCCTACTTGTTAATTTTTGTTTTTGTTGCAACTAATTTCGTAGACTTAGCAAAAAATTCTTTGCAGAATATGGCCATTTTAATGATGCTGATTATTCCTATCCATGATCATGGAATGTTTATCCATTTATTTGTATCATTTCTGATTTCTTTTAGGAATTTTTTTAGCTCCATTTGTAGAGATCTTTCACTTCCTTGGTTAAATGTATTCCTAGATATTTCATTTTGTTTGTGGTGATTACAAGATTTTTTTTTTTTATTTTACACTCAGCCTGGATGTTGTTGATGTACAGAAGTGCTACGGTCTTTTGTACATTGATTTTTGTATCCTGGAACTTTACTAAAGCCATTTATCACTTCTAGGAACCTTTTGGCAGAGTCTTTAGGATTTCCTAGGTATAGAATTGTATCAACAGCAAGTAGAGATAGTTTGACATCTTCTTTTCCTATTTGGATGCTTTTTATTTCTTTCTCTTGCCTTATTGCTCTGACTAGGACTTCCAGTCCAATGTTCAGTAGGAATGGTGTGAGTGGGCTTCCTCATTGTTTTTCCAGTTCTCAAAGGGAATGCTTTCAGCTTTTGCCCATTCAGTATGATGTTGGATGTGGGTTGGTCATAGATAGCTCTTATTATTTTGAGATATGTTTCTTCAATGTCTATACTATTGAAGATTTTTATCATAAAAGGATGTTGAATTTTATCAAAAGCCCTTTCTGCATTTATTGAGATGATCATATGCTTTTTGCTTTTAATTTTGTTTATATGGCAAATCACATTTATTGATTTGTGTATGGTGAACCAGCCTTGCATCCCAGGAATAAGAATACTTGATCATGATGTATTAACTATTTTGTGTGCTGCTGGATACAGTTTGCTAATATTTTGTTGAGGATTGTTGTGTCTATGCTCATGAGCAATATTGTCTTGAGGTTTTGTTTGTATGTGCATGTGTGTCTCTGCGAGATTTTGGTGTCAGGCTGATGCTGGCCTCATAGAATGAGTCAAAAAGGAGTTCCTCTTCCTTGAGTTTTTGGGAATAGTTTTAGTAGGACTGGTACTAGTCCTTAGTCCTTCTTTGTATAACTGGTAGAATTTGGGTGTGAATCCATCTGGTCCAGGGCTTTTCTTGGTTGTCAGGTTTTTAAACCAAAAATGTGATTCAATTCAGATTACTGATTCAATTTCAGAAGTTGGCATTTTTCCCATCTTAAAACAAAAAATGCTTTTTAAAATTTAATTTTTATTTTTGATGTGTATTTTAATTTGCAATTGACTAATTATATATAAGGGATGCATTGTGATATTGTGATATATGTGTACTTTGTGGAATGATTTTATCAGTCTAATTAACATAACCATCACCTCATAAAGGTTTTTTTTTTTTGCAGTGAGAACATTTTTAAATTTATTCTTTCAGCAATTTTTAAACATACCATACATTATTATTGACTGTGATCACCATGTTGTACAATAGTTTTTGAAAATTTACTCCTCCTGTGTAACTGAATCTTTATACACTTTGGCCAACATCTCCTCATCCCCAGTTCCCCACCTTTCCCCCTTTTCAGCTCCTGGTAAACTCCATTTCACTTTCTACTACAAATGACTCAACCCCAATGTCCAACACTAAACTTCCAACTTCTGCCCTATATTTTTTTGTTTGTACAAACTTCTTTAAAATATTATGTGCACAAAATTTTCTATTTCTTAGACTTTAACTTACTCTTTAGCCCACCCCAATATGGCTTTTTCTTATGCACTCTAAATTAGACAGTTCGTTTCAAAAAGTCATTTATAACCTCCAAGAGACTGAATTTATCAATTAAACTATGTTTCACTAGATCTGTCAGTAGAGTCAGATTATGAATCAATTCCTTTGACTTCTTTTTACAAAATCAATCTGTTTTTTTCCTATATAGGTTATTTTTGGTTTCTTTTCCTTTCTCAACATTTACCAAGACATCATGATGAGTTTATCAAAACCAGGTGCTAGATCACCTTCCTTCTGTCAGTATCCTCACGTGCTAAAATATCTATTTGTGCTAATAGTGTTAATTCAAATATTCCAGTGATTTCCAAATAAAATACTAGTCCCTCCAATTTTTCTCAAATTGTTTCTTTGCTCTCTGTAACTATTTTTTCATCTCTTTATTAAATAGTCATCTCTTGGAAGCTTCAAAGGCAGGCACGTCATATTGGTCATGACCCTATTTGAACTTATTTTCTTCCCTCATAATCGGGTTCTTTTCCAATCATCCTTAGGTCCATGAAAGACATATTCTACTCCAGTGCATGTACCAGAAACTTAGAGTTATTTTGGGGTATAAATATTATCTAATTTATATCCAGTATAACTTCTATATCCATCCATTTCTCTTTATCTTCATAGCTTAAAACAAAGCTGTCTCGTCCTTGAAGTACTGTTGTCAATGCTCATCCAACTTATATTTATTCTGGTCTTCACATTGCTGCTATGCCTGAATTATCCTAAAACCTTTCAGTTACTCCATATTGTTTTAGCATAAATTTGCCTAAAATTTATGACCACTCTGACCTCAATAGCACCATCTCACATCACCTCCCATGTTCCACCACACCTTGAGGTTTCCAGACACATTGTTGTCACCTTGAGGTTACCTTGTTGTTACCTTGAGATTATTAGACACATTGTTGTAACATTCTGTTGTTATCTTGACTATGCCTGGATCCCTCCCATTTTAAGACCTCAAGATTCCTGGAATACTTTTTATCTCCATCCCAACACATACACCATAGTTATCTTCTACTCAAACAATTGTCCTCACAACAAACACTTCTTCAGGAAATCCTCTCTGACAGCAAGAGATTTTTTTTTTTTTCTTCATGTGAACTCTTATCACTTGATACTTTTGCTTTAAAGCACTAATCCCAATCTATTATTATATATTTGCTTGATGTTTTAGTTATTATTCTATCCCTCTACCTCAACTAGACCATAATGTCAATGAGAACAGGAACAGTGACTGGTCTGTTGATCAATTTATGCCTAACATGTTTCTCAAATACAGTCAGAACTAAATATATATTTTTGAATGAAAGATTTCTCCTTTAACAATATTTAAATATATCTGCTAGCCACAGAAATTAGAACACCCTGAGTTTGTGTGCTTAAAAACCATTCAAACACTCTAAAATTTCTCACCATTATAGGCCCATTTTTATTTAATAAATAAATATATTCTTCTGTTCATGTAAATTCTTAGGTTACATTAATAGGAAACATGTTTTTGAGTTAATCTGCTTTCTACTCCAGTGGGATTTAATATCCTACAAATTCAGCTTTCTCTACAGGCCTATCTTTATGTCTCCTAAGGAGGTCAATTATGCTTAGGTCACTGAGCTGCTTAACTGCTGTCCATAGATTTCAGAAGTTTATCATTTCTGTGCCATATCTTAGCTGACAACACATTTTTATCTTGTGTTAAAGCATCTTTCTCATAAAGTTCTGTCTTTGCCCAGCAGAAAGCTTCTGCCACTGCTAGGATCCCAGATTGTGAATCTTTGTTCATAGCACGGTAAGTAATAAAATCTTCTCATGGTCACTTTTGCTAAATTCCAGAGCATTCAATGGCTTATCCTAAACATTATGTTGTTTTGGCAACATTCTACAAAAGAGATTGACCTTTCTGTCTGCTTTGGTAGCATATAGACGACCAGAAGGCCTTTCCAAAAAAAGTCGAGGTGAGGATTAGAAAATATGAGGGCTCACATGGTGCACTGGAAGTTACCTTGTCTATATATATATATAAAAACCAACACTGCCAGATTATCTTCAAAGTTAATAGTGTTAATATATTAACTGTTTTATATAGCAGAATCATATTCTATGTCATGCTAGAATATAATTGTGAAAGAAAACAATTGTTTTTCTATGAGCTCAAACATACTGCTTCTCTTGTGTCACACATGTATCAATCAGAAAAAGAATTTAATAGAGAAAGCATCAAAGATAAAATGTTATGTGATATTAAGATTTAAAGTAATAAATGAGGATTAAATAAAAATGCCAGACCTTGTACATCTAATGGGTTACATCCTTCCATACAACCAGGATAAAACTATTGTGATGAACCCCTTCAGAATTCTCTAAAAGCTCAAAGTAAAATAAGCTTTATCTCCATTATTGTTTGTGCTTTTTAGTCATTCAAATTTTTTACTCTTTATCAAATTACATTCACCATTAAAGGAGGATGATTTATTTCATCGTTTGGGAGTATATGTTTATTTATACAGGCAATAAGAAACATCTGAAAGGAAATACATTTAGTTTTTAATAAGAATTGGTGATATAACAAAAGAATTTTATTTTCTTTCAGATTTTTTTGGTATTTAACAATGATTATATCAAAAATAAACCCATAACTAAAAAAATTAAAAATAACATTTTAAACTTTGAACATAGCTTTCCAGTTTTTGTTTCCTCTTATAAGCCTGCAATAACTTCCACCATGGCAAAAATATTGGCAATAAAATGCCTTGAAAAATTACTAATTTTAGCATAGAGTAGGTATTATATGTATCTACAGTGTAGAATACAAAGAACTTTAAAGCAAGAGATGATATTCACTTCAGTTTGAGTTATATCTGAGACTGTTTTATACAAAATAAAGGATTGTAATAATAAAAAATAATAATAATAAATAAAGGATTGTCCTAGTAAAGTATTATATTTGAAAATAAATGTGAAGCCATGAATTATTTTAAGTAAAGGAATACTAATATTTGAAAGATCAGACTGCTAGCAGAAAGAAGGATGGAAAATGAGAAACATTCACTCCTGGCAGGTTGCAGAAAGAACACTGAAAAAAATAAAAGAGTGCATATGAATGAAGTAAAGAAAAGAAATCAACAGTATAAGAGAGCAGTTATTTGCACCAACGGAAGGTTAGTTTTCTAGATTCACGCTTGTCTGGTTGAGCCACCATACAGGATAGAAAGTACAAGGATAACAACAAAGTTTTAGAAAAGATAATGGGTCTAATTTTAACCATGATTTTTAAGCATTGAATGGCAATTTCTTCAACATTATGGACAAATAATTCTTGTTTATTAAATAAGTTAAAATTACTGTTCAGTAATTAGAAAGTTTTTCCTGTACGAGATGAAAGTTCTAGAGACCAGCTGTACCACCTTGTACCTGTAGTTAACCCTGTATAGAGCACTAAAAAAAATGAATAGAGTTGGTTAATACTGTGTTGTTAACACAGTAATCTTTAAAGCGTCTTATTTACCTAAATCCTGTATTTACATGTTTTTATAGGTTCTCTAAGATTCAACTATTAAAAAACTGACTAAGGTATGTCTTCATTATATGACTTCTCACATGGAAAAACAGGCATAATCACTAACTTCCTTTTAAGCTACTCTTGCACAACCTCCTCAGAAGTGCGTACAAGCTAGAATATGAAAGAAAATGATCCCCAAATCTGCAATATGATTTATTTCTGCAAATCTTTACGAGTCTATGATATCAAAATTTTGGAAGGCTATGTAAGACATTAATGGACATCTATATCAACTTGAAATGGTGCAGCTATAAATTTCATCTTCCATAATTCTTCATTTAAAAAATCTAGTTATTATTAGTTAATAAACCTCTGAGTCAAATTAAGTAACACTGAGACAAATATGAAGAAAGCAAGCACATCCATTTAAGCTATATAATTTCTAAAGAGATGAAGAAATGCTTAGAAAAACACTACAATTTTACTTCTGTGGTGGTTCCCACCTGTGATAACTGAGAACAATACAAATAGAGAGTTGAAATTCATGTTGAAGCATGAATCATATGTCTGCATCTCTCAGAATCTCCAATAGCTCCAAATTCCAGGTCTCTGAATTCATCCTGCTGGGATTCCCAGGCATTCACAGCTGGCAACACTGGCTGTCTCTGCCCCTGGTATTACTGTACCTCTCTGCACTTGCTGCAAACACCTGCATCCTTATCATCATCTGGCAGAACCCTTCTTTGCAGCAGCCCATGTACCTTTTCCTTGGCATCCTCTCTGTGGTGGACATGGGTCTGGCCACTACTATCGTACCTAAGATCCTGGCCATCTTCTGGTTTGATGCCAAGGTCATTAGCCTCCCTGAGTGCTTTGCTCAGATTTATGCCATTCACTTATTTGTGGGCATGGAGTCTGGTATCTTTCTCTGCATGGCTTTTGATAGATATGTGGCTATTTGTCACCCTCTTCGCTATCCCTCAATTGTCACCAATTCCTTAATCTTAAAAGCTACCCTGTTTATGGTGCTGAGAAATGGCTTATTTGTCATCCCAGTGCCTGTGCTTGCAGCACAGCGTGATTATTGCTCCAGGAATGAAATTGAACACTGCCTGTGCTCTAACCTTGGGGTCACAAGTCTGGCTTGTGATGATAGAAGGCCAAACAGCATTTGCCAGTTGGTTCTGGCATGGCTTGGAATGGGGAGTGATCTAAGTCTTATCATACTGTCATATATTTTCATTCTGCACTCTGTACTTAGACTGAACTCAGCTGAAGCTGCAGCCAAGGCCCTGAGCACTTGTAGCTCACATCTCACCCTCATTCTCTTCTTTTACACTGTTATTGTAGTGATTTCAGTAACTCATCTGACAGAGATGAAGGCTACTTTGATTCCGGTTCTACTTAATGTGTTGCACAACATCATCCCCGCTTCCCTCAACCCTATAGTTTATGCACTTCAGACCAAAGAACTTAAGGCAGGCTTCCAAAAGGTGTTGTGTTTGCCTTTACAAAAAAAATAAGATCTGGCCGGGCACAGTGGCTCATGCTTGTAGTCTCAGCACTTTGGGAGGCTGAGGCAGCTGGATCATGAGGTCAGGAGTTCAAGACCAGCCTGGCCAATATGGTGAAACCCCCGTCTCTATTAAAAATACAAAAATTAGCTGGGCATAGTGGCGCATGCCTATAGTCGCAGTTACTTGGGAGGTTGAGGCAGGAGAATCGCTTGAACCAGGAGACGGAGGTTGCAGTGAGCCAAGATCGTGCCACTGCACTTAAACTTGAACAACAGAGCTAGACTTTGTCTCAAAAAAAGAAGAAGAAAAAGAAATGGGATCCTAGAGACCGTCTCCACGATGTACATGAACCTCAGCTTTTCCTAAACTGTATAGTAAAATTTCAAAGAGGATAGGGGAGTAAGTGAATAAATATCTTTGGGATTCTTTTTTAATATTTGTATGTAAATAATTGTGAAAGCTTCAGAAAAGATAGAAAAATCACAGTAGTCTAAAATATTGACAAAAACTAAATATATAAATATATTTGAGAATATGGAAGAACTTTCTGCCCAACCAAATTGGATTTAAAGAACTTAATGATTTATATCTATCTCCTAAAATAAAAATTAATATGATCACACAGACACACACATTCAATCAGAGAAATGAGTGATTGGGACATGAATTACAAGTCATGCTTGCACACTGTTACCTGTAACCTGGGAGCAAAGTCGGTCTGCCTGAACAAGCATTACTCCAGTAATATGGAATACAGAGGCTGGAAAAGGAAATATTTCCGACAAAGCCAAGTTAGACTGTGATGAAGATTTAGGTAAAATATGAGATGACTCAGCTTAGACAGACAGAACCCAAAATATTCATCTAACTAGAAAAATCTGGTGCTTGTTCCATTTGCCTCCCCAGATTTGCAGTCTGCCCTTTGTGCACTGCTCTGTAAACAGGAGGGCTGACTTTCACATATTGTAAGCCCAAACTCTTTGTCTTTAGGTGTTCGATTGAATTGAGCCAATGCGATGCAATGACAGGAGATTATAATTCAAGAGGAGAGAGAGCATTTGGGCTATTTATTCTTCTACTCCCAGCCTGCTTTGACATTACGGTTCTCACTGGATATGTCCTTTCCCTGTTCACTCATCTGCTACAGCTACAGCTCTTGTGGAAATACAGTAACAGGCTTGTCTTCCCTTCCTTGTTCAGGCCAAGGGGCTGATAAAGGCTTCCTGATATTAGTCTCTGAGTGCCCAGCATCCACTATTTTTTCAGTATCTATTTTTGTTTCCTGAAACAACCTACCACTCAATACTAACTTCATTAAATTCTTTTCAAACTCTCGTTTGTCTGTGACTTTTTTTTTTCATTTCGGAGACCCTGACTGACTCACCAGTTTTACTTATATCACCAGCATCTCTGCTATAGCTACTCATCCACCACTACTACCACACTCACACGAGAATGTAGGCAGGAGGCAGGTATAGAATTTTTTCCCTGTGCAATTTCTACTCTGAGAATTTTCTTGTTTTTGTTTTGTTTTAATCATCATAAACAATGCATGGGGAAAACAAGGCTTAATCTATTATTGTCTTGTATTTCAATCATTTCCAGGCTCCTTTCCATTAAACGCATGCTCAGATTATGTCATTAAATAGCTGGGACATTCCTTGAAATATGAGTATTAACTTTAGGTGCAGGAATATCAGT